>NC_092135.1:18810433-19435433 GCF_043159975.1 Macaca nemestrina
TCTCAAACTCTCCTGACTGTGTTAACCTCTCTGTGCCTCAGTTTTCTCTCTCTGCAAGATGGGCTGATGGTAACAGCCTACTGCACAGGACTGATGTGGGCATTCAGTGGTCAGTACACGAGGAGGGCTCAGACCGCCTTGGTCTGGGATACCTGTGTCAGGGACCACCACTGTATTTCCCTGTCATCCTTCTGGATAGGCCTCAGTAATAGGAATGTGGGAGTAGTGGCTAGGGGTCTAAGAAGCCCCCTTACTCAGCATTGATCCTGGCCCCATCTCTTTTGCTGCCTCTACAAGATACAGTGATGAGAACGGCCATAGCCTTCCCTTCCCTCTTCCCACGCCTTTCTGGGAAAGATATTTTCTTTCTCAAGATTGAAACTAGGTAGGTAGAGAACATTTTGCAGTTTTAATTAATACAGATTTATCTACCTCCCAGGGCTGTTTGCAAGATTAATCCCTACCCAATGCCTTAAGCTCCTTAGCAGACAGACACTGTGTTCTCACCAAATAAGCTGGACTTGTGATCTTAAGCCTGATTCTCTCAGCCACTGCCCCCTCTTCTCATATAACGGCCTCCTTGCTTGCCTTAAATTGGTTGGTTGGTCCTTGTGAATTTGAGTTTATCCTCTGCCTGGTGCAATTAAGTGTGAAAATCCTTGATCCTTGCCTTGGGTAAGGGGAGGTAGGGATATTTGTGTGGTCTGGGGAGGGCACTGAGCTTGAATTCAATCCTGAAGTGATTTTGACAACCGAGGCTGTGGTCCCTGACCCCCTGGGTAGGTTTCCGAGCAACTCCTGAAGGGTTGAAGACCGGGGACGTATGGTGGGGGGAAGGGGCACAGAGGGGGGAATGAGCAGAGTTGGAGGATATCCATGCATGCATCTGCTAACTTGGTAGAATAGCTTGAAACCACAGTCCCCGAATTAGTCATAGAGTTGTGTTTAGAAATGGTTGCAGGATATCACTCTGCTCATCAACTTGTAAAAGCTTCTTATGTATAGGGTATATCAATATAAATAATTTGCATTTGGGGTTTGCCCAGCTTAGTGCTTTGCTTTTGTTGATTTGATTTGTTCTTATGTGAGCATCTTATTCCTTGAAAAAACCCCAAAGAACCAAGTGTTACAAATGTATCCCTGCTCTTTGTTCATATTTAAAATTTCATTCCCTAATACATTAGCACATGTCTTACCAAGCTGCAATGACCTGGGTAAATCAAGAGGAAAGAGGGGGTAGGAGGCTCCTCGGAGGCTCTGTGCATCAAAGAACCATAATAACACGTTAAAAGAATGCCAAAGAATACACTCACTAAAATGAAAATTAAAGCAAACTATCTCTTTGCATATGCCATAATTACATCAGCAGGTTAATGTGGAAAAAAATGCTGATTTTTATGTAAGTTAACAGTGGAAAAGGCTGTAGTTCTCACCTCAGCCTTGCTAATACTCATCAAAACAAATCAGAATCAGATTCTAATAGAACTTCAAAAAACCTGAAGGCAGAATTTCTTAAGAAAACTATGTAACATCAGAGGTCTAGGAATATGCTCTATGAAAAAATAATAGCATGCCCAATAAATTTGATAAATATCCCATATTATAACATCTCAGGAATTCATAAGAATAAGCATGTTAAACATTCTAAGAAGTCTGTAGACAAATGAGTTTCCTACTTTACTCAAACAAGGAAGCCTGTTGACCACATAGAACTTACTGAACACCCCCTGAAATCGTTTTTCATCTAAATATCTTTGGAATTTATTCTGTAGGTTCTAGGAGGAAGCTCATGTGGACTTCTCAATATTGGTGATAACTGCATCTGAAAAATTTTAAAATACCCAACGCCTTCTAAAGAGCTGGGTCCACACTGAAGAATAGAACTGGTGACTGACCATGCCTATTAAAATCTCTAAAACAATGGTTCTCAAACTCTAGGATGTATCAGAATCGGCTGGAGAACTGGGCTCGTAGAGTGGGACACGGCCTATACCTCCAAACTTTTGCCAAGGTTCCCAGGAGATCCTGATGCACACCAAGCTCGAGAATTTCTGCCCTAAAAGCTGGTTGCAGAAATGGAAACGAGTTCAGGATTAAAAAAAAAAAAAAAAAAAAAAGGGTTTTAGCCTGGCCTAAGAGCGTTTCTACATGCTGAATCCACAAGTGTGAATCTGCCCAGCTGGGAACTACAGCAGTGCTGATACTTTGGGAGCTATATTGTTTGCTTTGCCCCAGATATTGCCCATCAGAAAATAAGGATAACTAAACATAAGGAGCCACAAGATACAGCTCCACTGGTCTTCAGAAGTCTCCATGCCTAATCATTTATCCACCTAGGATATCAGATAATAGAAAGGTTGCTGTGGGAGCTTGGGAATGAAGGACCTGAGACCATCATTAATCCTTTAAAAAAAAAAAAAAATCTCCAAAAGTGAGCCTGAAATATACCAAAATCTACAATCTTTTTAATGGCTTTTACAATTTATTACATCAGTATGTGTACCACATAAAAAGCCTTCATCACTTCCAACTCTTTTTAATTTGTAATAACTGACTCAAGAGCAAATGCCAAAGAGTTGTTTCCAGGTAGCCTTTTTTAGAAAATGGCTTATCAAGTCATTAAAAGATTTACACCAGGCTCTGGATAATGGAGGTGAGTTTGTTGCTCCCTTCCCAGCCTACTGTCAGACATGGGTGCTCCCCACTGGACCCAGGTAGAGTGTCTCCACTTGGATGGAATAACACTGCATTTCTTTATCTTCAGTCTATTATGCATCCAGCTCACGAACTTTAACCAGTCACCCATCCCTGCTCTGTTAGAGAGATTGACTCTTACTAGAATCAATTAGGTCTGCATATTTGCCCAAATCAAACAAGCTGAGACAACACTGGATTAAGATTTGGAAGTGGTGGGAGTTGAAAGACACTGAGGAAGAGAGACTCTTTGAAGAAGCTCTCCTGTGAATAATAGATACTATAAATTATAAAAGTTATTTGATGATGCCTAAGGGTATTTTAATGCTACCAGAGTTATAATAGAAGGAAAAAGCACTCATAATTTTTTAAAAGCTCAACCCTTTCATTTATTAAAGAAAACAGTGAGATTTCTAAGCACTTGCTTAGAAGGCCCATGTATCTCAGACAAGTATGATTCAAACCATGCCATCACCACTGACATTCCTATCCCACCCAGGATTGCCACTAGGAAATCCCCACATATATTTTCTTGTATGGTGAGTCTGGGACTCAGTTTAATGATTGTATCATAGTCATGGGCTTCAGCTCTTAACATGGTAGTCCAGTACTGATAAAACCCAATAACGACTTACTGATATTAACTCACACCCTGTTAGAAAATTCCTGTTCCTATATCAACGTTCAGTGATTTGGGAAACTTTTTCTTAAAAAACCTATGTATTCAAGAAGTACCTAATGTGAATCTGATTTTAACATTTCATCTATTTCTAAGATAGAGTTGTTTATTCTATCCGATGGAACTCTTAAAACATGGCTTTTATGTCCATAAAATGGTACAACTGGAAATAAAGCCATACCAACATAATCCTTATTAAAATTCCCCTTAATAGCTTTTTCATGTCTTTTCTGATGATCAAATTGCTCTCCTCTCTAGAGATATGTCTGACCCTTTCTCAAATCTTCTTCATTCTGCTTAAATCCTGTAGGAGCCAAAGGATCCTAAGAGAAGTCAACATCTCTTCCTACTTTCTTAGGTCACCTTTATCAAAAGCTGTATGCACTACAGTCCTGATACTTCTTTGGTGTTAGTCATTTAGAATCAAGGGCAAAGAGCTCACAGACAGACACACAGGCATAATGAGCACAGTCCCTTTCTTGGCAAGGAAAGGAAGGGTCACTGGCAGCACCAGGATTAGAGACAGGGCTTTGTGGAGTGATTCTACATTAGTCAGTATTCCTCCCTGGATAAACCTCATCCTTCAAGTTTATCCTCTTTTAGGTAAAATAGAGATAACAATCCAAATCTGACTGCCTTGAAAGGTTATGTTCGAGCCTCAATAATCAGTAATAGAGGTGAGTGTAAAATATCACAGTTGACGATGATCTCTCTCACTTTCCAATTCTTCCTGAAATGTCCTCAGATTTGCTGTCCTCAAACCCAAGTCCAATTGCATAACTTTCTTCTCCACAGATTATTGGTTGCCCATTATCTACAGAATAGAGACCAAACTCTACATGGTAATCAAGATCCTTCCCCATATATGCTTCTCCTGCTACTGCTCTCCATGGTCCCAGACCAACCACACTGAATGGATTGGTACTTCTTGAACATTTGAAAATTTCATGTGTTTTCATGTCTTGGTCTTTGCACAAACTATCTAATCAGTTCCTGACAAAATCCTGCGCCTCTTTCCACGATCCGTTTGAATGTAATATTCCCTTAAGGATACTTTCCCTTATGGCATCTATTCATGCAATTATTATAAAGTGTTATTCACATGCCAGGCATCAGAATTGTATAACTTCATTGTCCCTACCATAGCAGTTTGTGTGTATTTCTAATGTAGTGCTCATTTTAGCCTGCTTTGTGGGATTTTTTAATTATTTAACTTTATGTCCTTACCACTGACTGGAAGCTTTTTGAGAAAAAAACATTATTTGTTGTTGGTCTCCATATCTCCATGCTAGTACAGAGAAGGCACACGGCAAATGTCTGTTGAATGAATAAACAATGTCATATTTAACTTGATATGTTCACGGTTTTGTTTTTAAGAAAGTCACATGAGTTTAATGGTGCCTTATAAATTCTGAGTGGAAGAAGAACAATTCCTGCCATTTTTTTCTTCTAGGAATGGGTAGTTGCAAGCCACCTTTATAAAGCCTTTAGATCTTATTATTATTACTACTAACTAAATAAGCCATGCTCTCACCGGATGCTTCCCTCTACCTCTTCCCCATTATTATCTAGGGGCCACAAGTGGAGCAAAGTTGAGCTTGACGCCAGTCTTCTTGATTTGATCTCCCCAGAGACAACCAGGCTTCTAGTTTCATGTCCAGGATCATCTCCAACAAATGGCTTGGGTTTCTCCATAAAGCTGACCCACCAGCTCTGAGTTTTATACCCCAAAGCTTACCAAGATAAAGAATAAGGAAGCTGTGGAGATATAATAAGCATCCATCAAAAATATTAGGAACATTTCTCTAGAATTATAGAGCTCAAACATTTGGAGAGGGTGTGTCAAGAGTGAGTCATAACAAATAGCAATAATAAGTAAGGCAATTAGTAGAAAAGAGGGCACCACCCACACAGAGTAGTTCCTGAGGAATTTTAATTTAAATTCCTGGGTCCGCTTCATTCTGAAGAAATGAGGTACTTTTTAACTGTCAAACACCTGCTTGATCCCAATAGGGGCAAATGATCCTAAGATAAATCAGCATCCCTTCCTGCTTTCTTGGGTGTCCTCCCTCCTCATTGTCAATACATCGCATCGATTTTCTATCCAGAACAGATGCTTAATATGAGTTCTTGCTCTTAGATCACCTTTTTCCTCCTTAATACCATAAGAAAGAACACAATGGGGTGATTTCTGTGCAGAATTATAGCCTGATGGCTAAAAGAGGCATATTTCTTGCAAAATAGCAATTCTGCAAGTACCCCGTAGACCAGAGGGTTAATGAAAGAGACAAAAGAGGCAATAAACTGGGTTAAGATGAAGATGGATTGGAGCTGTATCCATACGGTGGCAGTGTGTATTTTAGGAATATACTGGAAGGGTGAGGAAGAAGAGTGTATTTTAGGAATACAATGGAAGGGTGAGGAAGAAGCCTGGGGAGACAATTTCTCAACCCAGGGCTAAATGACTATCATTCTGAGTTCCCCACAACCATTCTACAGGCATCTCTTTGATCCCCATAATGTCATGGAACATAACAATTAGTAGCCTAAGAAGGGATATTCCCTCCTGCCTATGCTAAACCTGGGGGGGCAAGAGAGTGACTAAAATGTTCCAGGCAACCCCAATATTTAGAGGAAGGCTAGATATTCTTTTCTTCAAGTGAAAAATGAAGGCTCCAAAACAGACTATCTAACATTATTCCACTGGTTAAAAGTTAATAAACACTCTCTCTCTCTCTCTCTCTCTCTCTCTCTCTCTCTCTCTCTCTCTCTTAAAAACAGATTAAAGGAAAATGCAACAAAGTGTTTACAGCTCTTGTTCTCAAGTGGTAGAGCTATGGATTATTTTATCTTCCTTCTTTTTATCTACATTTTCTACAGTAAACTTGTATTACTTTTCAAAGAAAAAAATATATATATTTTAAAAGTCTCTCCCTTTTACTAGATATTCTTGCCCACTGATAAAGATTTTTATAAAAATACAACTTACACTGGCCAGAGGAGATCATGTGATTAGGAGGGTGCTTCAATGACAAGGGAAGACTGAAGAGTCTTTGTTTTCAGGGTTTTGGGGGGGTTTTGTACTTTTTCTTTTCAGTTCTTAGAAACATGAGAGTGACCTCCTGCCCAGAGAAGTGACCTTGGATTTAAATGTGAAATGCTAGCCCCCTCATGTAAACGCCTAAAAAAAAAAAAAAAAAAAGGGATTTCACTCAAGAACAGGAGGTGAAGTGTTTCTCTTTTCTGTGTTGACATATGATGCAACCATCAGATCTCTTGCAAGAAAAGGGATGTTGCATCTCTCAGAGACCAGCACCGCCACCCCTAACTGCCTGCCACCTCCTCCATCTGCAAAAAGCATTTCTGGTCTCCCTCTCCCTTCTTCAAGATTACAGCAGCCATAGTCCTCCACGGTGAGACCCAGAGTGCAATCAAGAGCAAGAAGGTGGTCATTTGGGGAGAATTCACTTTGCATTTTATTGCTTTCTTTTGTAATATCTACTATGATGGCAGGTTCATGAGCCTCTCAATTTCCCAAGGTTCTGTGTTTTCACTTATTTGCTTGGCTGTCAGTAAGAGACAAAGCATACGCCTCTCTAAAAGGTGCCCAGTGGGGTTTTTGGTCTATTTTTTAATCTTCAATAAGATAGTAAGACTTCTTAGCCCTCATGAAATGACATGATGTCTGAGATTTACTCTAAACTATTCTACCAAAGATAAAAAGGCTGGGTGGGGAGTGTGGCAACTAATAGCCTCTCCCTGCAGGCTCCTGCAGGCCATTGGAAGTCCCTCACTTCTCTCCAAAATAGAGAAGCCAAAACATTCTCTCCCCTATTAAACCCCCTTCAAATAATCATTGTTTTCAAGTTGCTAATCTTCTCTTTTATAGATGGAACATGATCAAGACCCCATCAGGGTTTTGAGATGATTCTTTCACTCTGAGCACAGCCTACACAGAAGTGTCTAGCAGTACCCTGTAGAATGTGGATGTACTTTGGAATGTGGATGTACCATAGATTTCAGATTTGATATTTCAACCAAATTTCTTAGACATCAGAAGAGGCATTTCAATGTAATTCTATGGTCACATATGTATACTGTTAATTTTGCCCACAAATGAAAGAGTATAGTTGCTTTTCATGAATAGTTCACCATTCAACCTGGCTGCCATTGATAGGATACAATAGACTTCCCATATTCTTGAAAACTTTAACAGCTCCAATGATGACCTTGGATTGCATAGGAAAGATAAGATAGAAATTTGAAACCAGAAAACACCTAAAAGCCTTCTAGAGAGATGCTCCCAGCTTAATAATGGAAATAAGATCTTATTGTATAAAAGAAACAAAAAGACATAGGCATTGAGAAAAATATCTGGATTTAGTTTCACAACAAATGACATAATTGATTTATTCCCAAAGAGAAAAGAAAAACTTGAACCAGTCGAGAGCATGTGGGTTGAAAAGAAACATCTTTCTTTAACCCAGTATGGATTTTCAATCTCAAATGCACAAGCATTGTGTTTTACTAGAGCATTTTAAAGTGTGGTACTTCATTATATAATCAATCAATCCGTTTGGTCTCCCAAATAATATATATTGAAGTACTTTTAAAACTGCAAATGAAGAACAATGCAAGACATTGTGACTTCTAAGTTGGCATTTTAGATTTTATGGTGTTAAGTTCTTTTATATGATCAATGTAAATGTTCCCTCTGGGGGCCTCCATTTCCCCTTGTTGTCTCCTTGTTTACATTGGTATGTGGAAATAATGCTTAAAAAATAGATGTAAAGATTCATGTTCCTACACTTGCTACATTATATAGTGTGGCAATGAGGAAGAAATGGATCAAATGAATGCTAAGAACTACTTTTGCTTTGTCAACCTGACCTTTAAGACAGACTGACTGGATGTGAAGCCTCCAAAACATTGCTCTTAAGCGGGGTTTGCTGACCAGGAGCTTGCATCAAACATCTACCACACAGCATTGATAAGTAGCAGGCATTGAGGAGAAATGGATGCTAAAGAATAGACTTCCAGGAAGGAAACTTACAGCACTAAGAAAGCAAAGAGTGAGGAGAAACAGTTTCTGAGGGCTAAGAGGAGCATTCCCAAAGAGCTGAAGTAAAGTTGAGATACCAAGACATCTCTCAGATCTGCTACCATTCCAACCCTGAATGTACTTCCTCCTTACCTCTCCAAGAATCACGTTCTAAAAAGTTATAGAATGGTAAAGTCAAAGCCTATGTCTAATGGAGACATTCCGCTGGAAACACTCCTATGGCCTTTGATAGAATTATTTCCTTGGCTAAAAGCTCACAATATGACAAACGGGCCCATTCCACTCCTCTAAGGTTCAATGGATGCAGTGGTACTTTATAACAGAAAACATTTATACTGATGTCCACTGTTATAATTATTAAGAAAGATTTTCATCATGAAGACTGTTTATCCTCCATCAGGAGAACATGAAGTTTACTTTTAGGCTAAAACTAAAATTAGGGTTGCAGTAACAGTGGCTAAGTAGTATTTTTCTAGCTCTGCCTCTCACCAGAGTTTTCACCTCCACTCAATTATTCAAAACAATATAAGCAGTATAATTCAAAACAACATTAGCTTGAAAATAGAACAGTCTAAGATATGAAACAGAGTTGGAGACTTCCAGCAAGTCCTTTGGCTGGGATTTGACACCAACCATAGCTCTCCTGCTGCTCCAGAGGCATCTATGCCATTTCTAGAAGTTCACTGAGAAATGTCCTGCACAGCCTCCTCTGCCCACATGCAGACTGATTCCAGACTGAGGTCACACTCTTTATTCTCTTCCCTCTTCTGGGGTGGTCCAGTAATCCCTTCAGCGAAGTAGGAATGGGGCTCTTCCCAGTCTTGGGCAGTGTGTGATTATTCTCGAGCTGTAATGCAAGAGTTGCTAGTCTTCTTAGAGTGTTAACAGACATTAGAAGACAGCACTCCTTTTCCTTGTGTTGCCTTCTTTCTCTCAGGTCCTATATGAGTCCCTGGAGAGAACATTCAAAGAATCTTCTGGGGCATTTGCAGGGGACTAAGATGGTGGATAGGAGGCAGAACTAGCTTGCAGCTCCTGCTTGGATGCACAGAGCAGTGTGTAGAGACTCATATTGTGAACTTTGGCTCCAAGAACTACACAGGAACATACCAGGAAAACCAAGAGAATCCACAGACCCTTTGAAGAAACTGGGTCACCATTACAGGCTCCCTGAGATGCCAAAAAATTGTGAGCCTGCTTGCTTTCTCAATGGGGAGGCTCGTAGTCTGGGGCAAGTTCTCAGCCCTGGTCACCAGCTGCCAGGAAATAAACCCAGTTCTGTTGGTGGGGCATAGTGGGAATGAGACCAGCCTGTAGGACTTTGGGCTGTGTGGGAGTGGGATGAGGCCTGTGACTGCTAGCTTTCCCCTACTTCCCTGGCAACCTGTGTGACTCAGCAGAGGCAGTCAAAATCCCCCTGGGAATATAACTCCTTTGGACTGGGAATCATACCCCCATCTCCCACAGCAGTCACAGTAAGCACTTCCCAAGGAGAGGCTGCGGTCAGACACTCCTACCTCTGCCTCCACCTGGTGGTCTTTCTCTACCTACCCTGGTAGCCAGAGACAAAAGTAATAATGTCTTGGGATCCCTATGACCCTGACCACTGCTGAGAAACCTGAATACTGAACCAGATGTCCCTAGGGCAAGTTTGCATCCTCCCTATAGGATTACAGCTGATGTGCTCTTGAAAGCGCCACCTCCTGGCTGGAGGCCAATCAACACAAAGCCAGTGCACTAAACAAAAACACAACGAAAGACCCTCACAGAGTCCACTTCACTGTCCTGCTACCTCCACAGGAGCAGGTGTTGGTATCCAGGACTGCAAGACCTGAAGATGGATCACATCACAGGACTCTTTGCAGACACTCCCCAGTACTAGCCCGGGGGCCCAGTAACTCCACCGGTTGGCCAGACCCAGAAGAGCAAAATCAATCACTACGGTTTGGTTCTCAGAAAGCCCCATTAGGGGAAGAGGAGAATACCATATCAAGACTGCCCCGTGGGACAAAAGAATATGAGCAGCAGCCCTCAAATCCCAGATCTTCCCTCTGACATAGTCTAGCCAAATGATAAGAAACCAGAAAAACAATTCTGGTAATATGACAAGACAAGATTCTTTAACACCCCCAAAATATCATATAAGCTCACCAGCAATGAATCCAAACCAAGACAAAATTTCTGATCTGCCAGAAAAAAGAATTCAGGTCAATTATTAAGCTAATCAAGGAGGCACCAGAGAAAGGTCAAGTCCAACTTAAAAAAATCAAAAACATGATATAGGATATGAAAGAAAAATTCTTCAGTGAAACATATAGCATAAATAAAAAACAATCACAACTTCTGAAAATCAAGGACACACTTAGAAAAACGCAGAATACACTGGAAAGTCTCAACAATAGATCAAACAAGCAGAAGAAAGAACTTCACAGCTTGAAGACAAGGCTTTCGAATCAACCCAATCCAACAAAGACAAAGAAGAAAGAACGGAAAAAAGTGAACAAAGCCTCCAAGAATCTTGGGACTTTGTCCAAACCTAAGAATAATTGATGTTCCCTAGGAAAAAGAGAAATCTAAAAATTTGAAAAACATTTTTAAGGGAATAATCAAGGAAAACTTCCCTGGCCTTGCTAGAGTTCTAGACATCCAAATACAAGAAGCTCAAAGAACACCTGGGAAATTCAACGCAAAAAGATCATCATCTAGGTACATAGGCATCAGGTTTTCTGAAGTCAAGACGAAGGAAAATATCTTAAGAGCTGTGAGGCAAAAGCATCAGGTAACCTAAAAAGGAAAACCTATCGTATGAATAGCAGATTTCTCAGCAGAAACCCTACAAGCTAGAAGGGAATGGGGTCCTACTTTCAGCCTCCTTAAATACAATTATCAGCCAGGAAATTTGTGCTTAGTGAAACTAAGCTTCATAAATGAAGGAAAGATGCAGTCTTTTCCAGACAAACAAAGGCTGAGGGAATTCGCTACTACCAAGCCAGCACTTCAAGAACTGCTAAAAGGAGCTCTAAATCTTGAAACAAACTCTTGAGATACACCAAAATGAACCTCTTTAAAACATAAATCTCACAGGACCTCTGTAACAATAACACAATGAAAAAAAAAAGAGGTATTCAGGCAAAAGATAGCACAATGAATAGAATAGTATCTTCTGTCTCAATACTAACATTGATGTAAATGGCCTAATTGCTCCACCTAAAAGATACAGAATGGCAGAATAGAGAAGAATTCACCAATCAAGTTTCTGCTATCTTCAGGAGACTCATCTAACAAATAAGGACTCACATAAACTTAAGGTAAATGGGTAGAAAAAAATAGTCCATGCAAATGGACAAGAAAAGCAAGCAGGAATACCTGTTTTTATATCAGCTGTTTTTATATATTTAAACAAACATTAAAGCAACAGCACTTGAAAAAGACAAAGAAAGAAATTATATAATGACAAAAGGACTAGTCCAGAGGAAAACATCACAATTCTAACTATATATGCACCTAACACTGGAGTGCCCAAATTTATAAAACAATTACTACTAGACCTAAGAAATAAGATAGACAGAAACACAGTAATAGTGGGGGACTTCAATATTCCACTGACAGCACTAGACAGGTCATCAAGACAGAAAGTCAACGAAGAAACAATGGACTTAAACTATACCTTTGAACAAATGGACTTAACAGATATTTGCAGAACATTATACCCAACAAATGCAAAATATATATTCTATTCATCAGCACATGGAACATTCTCCAAGAGAGACCATATGATAGACACAAAACAAGTCTCAATAAATTTAAGAAAATCAAAATTATATCAAGTACTCTCTCAGACTACAGTGGAATAAAACTGAAAATCAACTCCTAAAGAAACCATCAAGACCATGCAAATACATGGAAATTAAATAATCTGCTCCTGAATGCTCATTGAGTCAACAATGAAATCAAGATTAAAGTTAAAAATTTCTTTGAACTGAACGATAATAGTGACGCAACCTGTCAAAATTTCTGGGATACAGCAAAAGTGGTGCTAAAAGGAAAGTTCATAGCACTAAATGCCTACATCAAAAAGTCTGAAAGAGCAAAAATATACAATCTAAGGTCAAACCTCATGGAACTGGAGAAACAAGAACAATCCAAACCCAAACCCAGCAGAAGAAAAGAAATAACAAAGATCAGAGCAGAACTAAATGAAATTGAAACAAAACAAAACAAAACAAATACAAAAATTAATCAAACAAAAAGTTCGTTATTTGAAAAGATAAATAAAATTGATAGACCATTAGCAAGATTAACCAAGAAAAGAAGAAAGAGGATCCAAATAAGCTCAATTAGAAATGAAACAGGAGATATTACAACTGATACCACAGAAATACAAGATTATTCAAGGCTACTATGAACACCTCTATTTGCATAAATGAGAAAACCTAGGGGAGATGGATAAAGTCCTGGAAATATACAACCCTCTGAGATTAAACCAGGAAGACACAGAATCTGTGAACAGACCAATAACAAACAGCAAGATTGAAATGGTAATTTAAAAATTGCCAACAAAAAAGTCTGGGACCAGAAAGATTCACAGCTGATTTCTATCAGACATTCAAAGAAGAATTGCTAACAATCCTATTGACACTGTTCCAAAAGATAGAAAAAGAGGGAATCCTCCTTAAATCATTCTATGAAGCCAGTATCACCCTAATACCAAAACCAGGGAAGGATATAACAAAAAAAGAAGACTACAGACCATATCCCTGATGAGCATAGATGCTAAAATCCTCAACAAAATAATAATTAACCAAATCCAACAGCATATCAAAAAGATAATCCACCATGATCAATTGAGTTTCATACCAGGAATGTAGGGATGGTTTAACATACATAAGTCAATGTGTGATTCACCACATAAATAGAATTAAAAACAAAAATTATGTGATCATCTCAAAAGACACAGAAAAAGCATTTGACAAAATCCAGCATCCTTTATGATTAAAACCTTCAGCAAAATTGGCATAGAAGGGACATACCTTAATTGACATAAAAGGGACATGCCTTAAAAGCCATCTATGACAGACCCACAGCCAACATTACACTGAATGGGGGAAAATTGAAAGCATTTCCCCTGAGAACTAGACCAAGACAGGATGCCCACTTTCACCACTTTTATTCAACATAGTCTTAGCCAGAGCAATCAGACAAGAGAAATAAATAAAGGGCATCCAAATCGGTAAAGATGAAGTCAAACTGTCGCTGTTTGCTGATGATATGATCATATATCTAGAAAACCCCAAAGACTTATCCCAAAAGCTCCCAGAACTAGTAAATAAATACAGAAAAGTTTCAGGATACAAAATTAATGTACACAATTAAGTAGCTCTGCTATACACCAACAGTGACCAAGCTTAGAATCAAATCAAGAACACAACCCCTTTCACAATAGCTGCAAATAAAATAAAATAAAATACTTAGGAATATGCCTAACCAAGGATGTGAAAGACCTCTACAAGGAAAACCACAAAACACTGCTGAAAGAAATCATAGATGACACAGACATATGGAAACACATTCCATGCTCATGGATGGGTAGAATCAATATTGTGAAAATTATCACACTGCCAAAAGCAATCTACAAATTCAATGCAATTCTCATCAAAATACCACCATCATTCTTCATAGAACTAGAAAAAAACAATCCTAAAATTCACGTGGAACCAAAAAAGAGTCTGCATAGCCAAAGCAAGCCTAGGCAAAGAGAACAAATCTGGAGGTGTCACATTACTGGACTTCAAACTACACTATAACGCCATAGTCTCCAAAACAGCATGGTACTGGTATAAAAATAGGCACGTAGACCAATGAAACAGACTAGAGAACCCAGAAATAAAGCCAACTGCTTACAGCCAACTGATCTTTGACAAAGCAAACAAAAACATAAAGTGGAAAAATGATACGCTGTCCAACAAATGGTGCTGGATAATTGGCAAGCCAAATGTAGAAGAATGAAACTGCATCCTCATCTCTTACCTCATACAAAAATCAACTCAAGATGGATCAAAGATGTTAAATCTAACACCTGAAACCATAAAGACTCTAGAAGATAACATCAGAAAAACCCTCATAGACATTCGCTTAGGCAAAGACTTTCTGACCAAGAACCCAAAAGCAAATGCAACAAAAACAGTGATAAATAGATGGGACTTAATTAAACTAAAATGCTTCTGCACAACAAAAGAAATAATGAGCAATGTTAACATACAACTCAGAGGGGGAGAAAATCTTCACAAGTTATACATCTGACAAAGGACTAATATCCAGAATCCACAAAGAACTCAACCAAATCAGCAAGAAAAAAATTAAACAATCCCTTCAAAAATGGGATAAGACATGAATAGACAATTCTCAAAAGAAGATGTGCAAATGGCCAACAAGCATATGGAAAAATGCTCAACATCACTAATTATTAGGGAAATACAAATCAAAACCACAATGCAATACTACCTCACTCCTACAAAAATTGACATAAAAAAAAACATAATAGACTTTGGCGTGTATGTGGTAAAAAGGGAATACTTTTACACTGTGGTGGGAATGTAAACAGGTACAATCACTATGGAAAACAGTGTGGAGATTCCTTAAAGAACTAAAAGTAGATCTGCCATTTGATCCAGTAATCTCACTACTAGGTATCTACCCAGAGGAAAGGAAGCCATTATACAAAAAAGATACTTGCACACACATGTTCACTGCAGCACAATTTGCAACTGTAAAAATATGGAACCAGCCCAAATGCCCATCAATCAACGAGTAGATAAAGAAAATGTGATACACACACACACACACACACACACACACACACACACATATATATAAAATGGAATACTACTCAGCCATAAAAAGGAATGAAATAATGGCATTCATATCAACTTGGATGGAACTGGAGACCATTATTCTAAGTGAAGTAACTCAGGAGTGGAAGACCAAACAGCATCTATTTTCATTCATGTGTGGGAACTAAGCTATGAGGACGCAAAGGCATAAGAATGATACATTGGATTCTGGGGACTTGGGGGAAAGGGTGGGCATGGCGAGGGATAAAAGACTACACATTGGGTACAGTGTACACTGATCAGGTGATGGGTGCACCAAAATCTCAGAAATCACCGCTAAAGAACTTATTCATGTAACCACCCTAAAAATGTATTGAAAAAATATAATTTAAAAAATTAAAAAAATATTTTTTAAAGAATCTTCTGTAGCAGCTCTCTCCATGACCCACTGAGCCATGGTACTTAACTGACCTCTATTCCCCATGTCTCATCCCTTAGGAGGAGTTTCCACCCATGAGTGTCTCAGTCCTTCCTAAAAATATACACAAGTGGAGATGTGCCGCTGAGCTGCAGGCTCTTAGAGTAAGACCACTACAGACCAGTGATGCTCCATCCCGCTTCCTCCCTTGGTGTTTTTCGTTCAGGGCACACTTTCAGACACTAGAATTTTGGCTGCACAATTGAAAGCATTAAAAGGCTCAAAATAGCAGCAAAAAAGTTGGCAATAATTATAACACAATTGCTACACAATGTCTCATGGCGTATATAAAAGTATTCACAGTTACTGCAGTATTCATTTGCACTCTCTTCAGTATTATGATGCTGTTTGAATAGAACCATTTCCTGCCCTAACAGTTGCTTTACAGACTCAAGATTCAGAGGTCTGGCATGTGTCAGCACATGTTATGTTTTTGGAATCCACATATATATCATATTCTTTTGATTTAATGTTATTGCAATTATGAGATACAGCTGTAAGAGAAGAGTTTCAGATTAAGAAGAAAAAACTTTACAGATCGATCAAAATTAGGAATCCCTAAATACTAAAAGCAAAATGAAACAAAGTAACCTGTAATGAGAGGAACCACTCATTAACTAATTTTCCCTAAACATCCTTAGCAGAATACGACCCAAGATAACACAACTAAAGTAAACAACTCTTGAAACTCTTTTCAGTAATCAATTGTTGGTATTACATGGTTGCTATTCTGAGAATATTGCATGTGTATTGTGAAATGAAACAAATTATGTTATTGTCACTTTAAACTCATTCTTTTTAGCACCGGAAAAGGAAATACATGTGTAACACCATTATGGTTAAGTTAAAATTCTGTAGTTCTGAATGTGAATCAGAATAATCTACATAAATTCAAGACATATTTTGTCTTTAAGACACTACACATATTCCTTTGCTCTGAAAAATGAAGAAGGCCAAGAAACAACGACAGCCCACTCCTACTAAGCTCCGGTAGAACTCAAATTGAGCTTTCTAAATAACTATTTGCACCAAAAGGAACCAGGATCCCTTCGATAAATGCACGATCCCAGTGTGAGGTAAGAGCTACACACGGGGGACCTGGGACATCTTGTCATACAGAAAGTAAGGAAGCCTTCAAAGTCCTCTGAGTCCATGCCACCAAGACTCAACAGCCAGCCTGAAGAGGCAATTATTGGCCATAAAAATTGGAAATACATGTATCTTTAAAAATAAAAAGCTAGGAAAATATTTGGCAATATGCCTTAAGAAACATTTTTTAGGCCAGGCGCATTGGTTCACGCCTGTAATCCCAGAACTTTGGGAGGCCGAGGCAGGTGGATCACCTGAGGCCAGGAATTTGAGACCAGCTGGACAACAAGGCAAAACCCCATCTCCACAAAAATACAAAAATTAGCCAGCTGTGGTGATGTGCACCTGTAGTGCATGCTCTCTGTAGATGCACTCTGCAGACAGAGTGAAACTGTCTCAAAAAAATAAAAGAAAAGAAACTTTTTTTAAAGCAACCAAAAAGTTTATATGCTTTGAGGCAATCATTCCAGAAATTCAAGGAAAGTGTAGCAGATTTATGCTAAAATGGCTGCAGCTGTGATCATTCCTCCCTGTCTACAGGCCCCTTCTCAAGATGACTTTGCTCCTTCTCCCATCAGAAAGTGGAGTCTACTTCCCCTGTCCTTTGAATCTGGCTTTGGCCATGGTACTTCCCTTGGCCAACCAGACTTGAGAAAAGTGATATGAGCAGAGACTTAAAAAAAGTACTTGTGCATTCAAAAGAATAAGAGCCATTTATGACAAACCCACAGCCAATATCATACTGACTGGGCAAAAGCTATAAGCATTCCCCTTGAAAACCAGCACAAGACAAGGATGCTCTCTCTCACCACTCCTATTCAACATAGTAATGGAAGTTCTGGCCAGGGCAATCAGGCAAGAGAAAGAAACAAAGGGTATTCAAATAGGAAAAGAGGAAGTCAAACTGTCTCTGTTTGTAGATGGCACGATCCTATATCTAGAAAACCCTATCGTATCAACCCAAAAGCTTTTTAAGCTGATAAGCAACTTCAGCAAAGTCTCAGGATACAAAATCGATGTGCAAAAATCGCAAGCATTCCTATACACCAACAACAGACAAACAGAAAGTCAAATCATGAATGAACTCCTATTCACAATTGCTACAAAGAGAATAAAATATTCAGGAATATAGCTAGCAAGGTAAGTGAAGGACCTCTTCGAGGATAACTACAAACCACTGCTCAAGGAAATCAGAGCAGACACAAACAACTGGAAAAACATTCCATGCTCATGGATGGGAAGAATCAACATCGTGAAAATGGCCATACTGCCCAAAGTAATTTATAAATTCAGTGGTATTTCCATTAAACTACGATTGACATTCTTCAAAGAATTAGAAAAACTATTTTAACATTCATAGGGCACCAAAAAAAGAGCCCGTGTAGCCAAAACAATTCTAAGCAAAAAGAACGAAGCTGGGGGCATCATACTACCTGACTTCAAACTATACAAGGCTACAGTAACCAAAACATCATGGTGCTGGTACAAAAACAGACACATAGACCAATGGAACAGAATAGAGAACACAAAAATAAGACTACATACACATCTACAACCATCAGATCTTCAACAAACCTGACAAATCAAGCAATGGGGAAAGGACTCTCTATTCAGTAAATGGTGCTGGGAGAACTGGGTAGCCATATTCAGAAAATCGAAACTGGACCCCTTCCTTACACTTTATACAAAAATTAACTCAAGATGGATTAAAAACTTAAACGTAAAACCCAAAACTATAAAAACCCTAGAAGAAAATCTAGGCAATACTATTCAGGATACAGGCATGGGCAAAGATTTCATGATGAAAACATCAAATCAATTGCAACAGAAGCAAAAACTGACAAATGGGATCTAATTAAACTAAAGAACTCCTGCACAGCAAAAGAAACTATCATCAGAGTGAACAGACAACCTACAGAATGGGAGAAAATTTTTGCAATCTATCCATCTGACAAAGGTCTAATATCCAGAATCTACAACAAACTTAAACAAATTTACAGGAAAAAAAAAACCATTAAAAAGTGTGCAAATGACATAAACAGACACATCCCAAAAGAAAACATGAAAAAAAAGCTCAATATCACGGATCATTAGAGAAATGCAAATCAAAACCCCAATGACATGATTGCACACCAGTCAGAATGGTGATTATTAAAAAGTCAAGAAACAACAGATGCTAGTGAAGCTATGGAGAAATAGGAATGCTTTTACACTCTTGGTGGGAATGCAAATTAGTTCAACCAGCATGGAAGACAGTGTAGCAATTCCTCAAAGACCTAGAACCAGAAATACCATTTGACCCAGCAATACCATTACTGGGTATATAACCAAGGCAATATAAATATTTTATTACAAAGATTCATGAACACATATGTTCACTGTGGCACTATTCACAATAGCAAAGACATGGAATCAGCCCAAATGCCCATAAATGATAGAATGGATAAAGAATATATGGTACATATACACCATGGAATATTATGTAGCCATAAAAAGGAATGAGATCATGTCCTTTGCAGGGACATGGATGGAGCTGGAAGCCATTATCCTCAAGAAACTAATGCAGGAACAGAAAACCAAACACTGAATGTTCTCATTTATTATAAGTGGGAGCTGAACAATGAGAACAGATGGACACAGAGAGGGGAACAACACATACTGGGTCCTGTCGAGTGAGGGGCAGATGAGGAGGGAGAGCATAAGGAAAAATAGTTAATACATGCGGGGGTTAATACCTAGGTGATGGGTTGATAGGTGCAGCAAGTCACCATGGCACACATTTACCTTTATAACAAACCTGCACATCCTGCACAGGTACCCCAGAACTTAAAATAAAACTTAAAAACTTGTTTTAAAAAGAAAATCGCTTGCTAAGTGAAAGGAGCCAGTCATCAAAAACCACATACTATATGAACGGAATGTCATATGAAAGTCCAGAATAAGGAAATCTATAGAGACAGAAAGTAGATTCATGGTTGCTTAGTGATAGAATACAGGAACATGGGGACACAGAGAGGATAATAAGTAAAAACTATGGCGTTTCTTCTTGAAGTGATTAAAATGTTCTAAAATAGACTGTAGTGATGGTTACAGATATCTGTGAACATACTGAAAGCCATTGGGTGAAAGCTTTGGGTGAATGGTGGCTATGTGAGCATAAGGAAAAATATCTAATGCGTGCTGGGCTTAACACCTAGGTGATAGGTTGATAGGTACAGCAAACCACCATGGCACCTGTTTACCTACATAACAAACCTGCACACATTGTATAGGTACCTCAGAACTTGAAATTAAAAAAAAAATGACTTGTGCAATTGGTCTTTCCCTCTCCTGCTATTGGGGACCCTTCTGCCACCAGGAATATGCCTGGGCTAGACTTCTTAAGGATGAGAGACCAGGAGGAGGGAGTCCCAGGCATCTTAGTTTTTCCCTGTTGTCTTAGGCATGGGAGTTAGGCCATCCCAGGTCATCCGGCCTTAGCAGAACCAGCACAGACCAGAAAAACAGATTCTTTGCCAACCTACAGAATCATGAAAAAGAGATGGCCCATCTCTTCCAGGAAAGCACAATTGTTATTTTAAGCCATTATGTTTTGGGATAATTTCTTAATAAAAGCTGAATTATGAAAATGATCATAAAAATGGACAATGTATATGTGCAAAGATGTTCATTTTAGTATCATTTACGTTAATAAGCTATAAACAACCTAAATGCCCAACAAGAAGGAATGGTTAATTAGATTAACAACTATAGATTTGAAGATCATAAAGTCATGAAAAATTATGTTTTCAAAATTTTTGATGCTATTAGAAAATGTTCACAATGGAAAATTAAATTTAAAAAGCAAATAACAGAAATATATGTAAAGTATGATTTTCAATTATACAATTGTGTGTATGGGTTATGTCACAAATGGAGACTGACCTGAAGACTTACTTGAAAAACCACCGTTTTAAAATTTGCACACAGTGTCACGCTTTCTCTGGGAAGACCTTCCACAGTTTCTCTGGTGGCCTCTTTAAGTTATGCAGTGTAAAGCAAGAGCACATATGTAAACGCATTGAAGCAATCTACATGTAGAAGGTTCTGACTGGGATGTTCTGTTTAATAAATGTAAAACAGCTGCATTTTAAAACTATACCTCCAAAGATGGCTTTCTTTAGAGAATGTTTCTTCTATTATCCTGGATTTAAATGATCATGTACCTTCAAATCATTGCTTGTCCTTAAAGAGATGTGATGTTGCTCTGCGAGTTTTTTGCAAAAGATGTAGCTCCTGGATAGAAAAGCCTAATCTTCTCAAGTGACATTGGAGGAGATCTGTAGATTAAGGTCTGTGTTGGGTTTGATACAGTAACTTAGACTTTGGGAAATGTTCTCTAAGACTAGGATAGCTAAATCATCCATCCTTATGGCCAGGTAGACTAGTCCCCTGTGGACCCCCTGCATTGCGGTCTTCCATTCTCTAAAGGGAGTGGAAGTTCCTGCTGTCAATCATTCTGGAAAAGGAGTTAACACTGAGACAGTAAATGAAAACTGAAGAGGGCAACTCTTGGGCTTTACTGGGGTGAGAAATGTCTATTTCTTCAGATGGTTGGGCTTAAAGTTGAACTTTAAGAACGGGCACTTCTAGAAGCAACTGTAAGTTTCTTTCTGTGTTACATTTCTCTTCTGCCTTGCCTAAATTTCAGTAAATTATTCTAGACACACCACAGCCTGGTCTCAGCTGTGCATTGGGAAATTTAAAAAGGGCTGTCCTAAGAATTGGAGTGGAAGGCTGAAGGATGAGCAGTGTCCTGTCCCCCAAGCTGCAGCGGTGATGTCAAGAGTGTTCACCAGGGGGAGGACTAGGGGAGGAATCATCAAACTGGACAGGGCACATGGGTGGCAGCAGATGCAGCCACATGGTATGCCCTGCAGGCAGGAGCCCGTTCTGAGCATTCTGGTAGCTACATTTTTGGGGACTGAAGTTAGCATAATTGGACATTAAAAATGAAAGTTAAAGAAGAGACAAACAGGTGATCTTACTTTTTTGCCTTGGGCAAATTAGAAAAGAGAAAGCCCCAAGGCTGCCTGGATTAATAATTTAGGTGCAAATCTGTTAATATTAATGCAGGGGAAAAAAAAGACTAGAAGAAAATGCACCAACATCTTAAGTAACTTGGGTCAATTCTTAATGTCAGAGGGCTTTATTTACTTTTTTATATTTCCACATTTTTGGAAAATTGCTACAATGATCTTCAGAACAAGTGTTACTCTGTAAAGGCCTGTCAGCTGGCCGTCTCTCAGCATCGTGCACAGGCGTGTGAAGGGCCTCTCCTGGTGCTGCCGCCTCATGCTCCTGCATCAGAAATGGCCCATCTCCTCCACGAAAGCACATTTTGTATTCACCAAGATGTCATGTCTGTTTCTCATTTCTTTAAAGTCTTTTCAAATATTCTCTTCCACGCTGCCACTCTTAGGTTCTATCGGGAAAACTTACATCTTAATAGAGGTCTAAGTTAAAGACCTGCAACTGGGAAGAGGCCAAAAGTGAGAAAGAAACTTGGTGCTGTTTTGACTTTTCCAGAAACAAAGAAATCATTTTGCCCATTTAGGTCCCTTGCATATAATGGATAAAATAATAAATACATAAATAAGTAAACAAACAAACCTTAAGCTTATATAATGCCAGCTTGCATCTGGACACACGGGCAGCTTGGCTGGCCCAGAGCACCTGGCCTTTTTCTTTGGGGCACTCCTCAGAAGGAAATGACTGAGTCCCCAAATCCTCCTAGAAACAAATGTGTGCATCTTCT
This sequence comes from Macaca nemestrina, assembly GCF_043159975.1. Classification (NCBI taxonomy): domain Eukaryota; kingdom Metazoa; phylum Chordata; class Mammalia; order Primates; family Cercopithecidae; genus Macaca; species Macaca nemestrina. The sequence continues at coordinate 18,833,063 of NC_092135.1, forward strand.
ATTTTCTCTGTTACATACGCAGAATGTGCAAACTAGTGAACTTGGGGAAGATGGCACAAGAAGAGGATGGATGTGTTCAGACAGGGAAAGTAATGTTCCTGAAGACAAACTTTGCCTGCTTTGCAGCCTGACCGAGGAGAAATGTATCCAGCTCACAGTACAGATTCCTCCACAACTGCTTCCCGAGTACATGGCAGCCTTTGTCAATCAACCACGGTGCTCTCTCACCAAACCCAGAATGACCCCTTGGCCTTTCTAAACCCATTACTGCAGGCAGCAGTGCCGGCCGACTGGGGTGCGCATGAGAGAGGAAGGTCTGCGATTTCCAGCCTAGGGCAGATGTGCTCCCTCAACTGCAGGGTACCTGGAAAAGAAGGTGTCTCGGAAGAGTCAAGAATGCCAGCAGGAAATGTTTGGCTTTGTGAGGTCACGCAGCATCCTGGAGTCAGGCTCACGCTGAAAAGTGAATGTGAGACAGAACACAGATAGGGAGGTACGAAGGTAGCCTTCATGACGCGGTTAATAAATGCCAAACAGTTTGCATCTCATAAGCCCAGTGCATCTACATCCCAATGCTGAGAGATGGACAGTATCGGCTTCATTTTATAGATGAATAAACTGAAGCTCAGAAATTGTATGTCATTGTTCAAGGGGCACAGGGCTGAGTGGGATTTGATCCCAAGTTAGCTGTATTAGAAAACTCATGTACTTTCAATGATACTAAATAGCAGGCATCTAAAAGATAAATATAGCATGATTGATGGGGCTAATGGATAGATGCATCTCACCCCAAATCACATAATCTCTGAACAACTACACTAGGTCTAAGATAAGAGATCATTGTGCAGTTCGGCACTCAGAAGTGGGTTACCTCATCCTGAGCAAAGAATCGAGTTTAATCCTTCAAATAGAAACTCTTATCTAGACGTGGTTAGATTGAGATTGTTACCAGCCACTTCAGTCTTGCCTTAATCACTGTGCAGCTCCTCTCCAGCTATTATCTGTTAAGCCTCTCTCTTACTCACTGAATATTTCATATGTGAAGTAATGGAATGCAGAGCTGTGGGCTGTGTACTATCCTTTTGGTTTCCATTTAAATTTACAGCTTGCCAGTATGAAAAGAGTCCTGGGGCGCTAACTAAGGTGGTGATTATACTGTCCATCAGTTAGTTTGTGTTTCAGCCCAATATTCACAGCCCCTTCCCACTCCCTCGTAACAAAGTGTTGTTTAACTCAACACATACACACACAGGCATTCTCCCAGGCATTTTTTACTGAGTTCCAGAATACGTGTCACCCAGATGTGCCTGCCACAATATGTTAGTTGTATTGGAAAAATTACCAGAAACATACTCTACACTAGTAAACTGCCAGAGTTGAGACCAATCTTTCAATATAGAACTACTTCTTCACCATCCCACCTTAAAAGTAATTATCTTGTTGCTACGTTGCATTCCACTTGACACTTAAAATTTGCAAGCTAGGGTATCTTTAATAGTTTTCCAAGTAACAACACTTTTACAGAATCCTCATTTCTAAATATAGAAACATTTTGTTTGCTTTGAAGATGACTATGGATGATAAGGAACAAGAAGCTGACAGTGGAGCTGACATAGGATTGCCAGGTACAATGTAGGACACCCATTAAATTTGAATTTTAGATAATGATTTTTTCTGCGTGGATGTCCCACGTAATATTGGCACACACATTTAAAAATTATTCATTGTTCACCTGAAATTTGAACTTGCTGGATGTCTTGTATTTTTCTTTTCTTTTTTTCTTTCTTTTTTTAGACGGAGTCTCACTCTGTCGCCCAGGTTGGAGTATAGTGGTGCAATCTTGGCTCACTGTAACCTCCCCCTCCTGGATTCAACCGATTCTCCCGCCTCAGCCTCCCAAGTAGCTGGGACTACAGGCACCTGTCACCATGCATGACTAATTTTTGTGTTTTTAGTAGAGACGGGGTTTCACCATGCTAGCCAGGCTGGTCTTGAAATCCTGACCTCAGGTGATACGCCTGCCTTTGCCTCCCCAAGTGCTGGGATTATAGGTGTGAGCCACCATGCCTGGCTGCATTTTTATTTTCTAAGTCTGGTAACTGTGTGCAGACAGAGGAAAAGGAAGGAGGAATCTACAGGTTATAAATACTTGAAAGCTGATATAATCACGCAGTCTATTAGAACAAATAAGCTCCCTACCTTTATTTTAGTTTTTGCATTGTCATCATTTTCAAGTAGAATAAGAACAGATATTTGGAGGAAGTGAATGAATATATTTTAAAGGCCATGGAGGTTGCGAGTATCTTCTGGAAAGACTCTTTCGTGAGATTCTAGGAATCCGCAGTCTTACAGCCATCAGTCTGCCAGAAGATCTAACATAGAAATAGAACTCTTTGGTAATATAAAAGTTAAGAAAAATATTCTTCCAAATTGAAAATGAAGGTTCATACTGCCTATGCAGCTCTAGCAAGTTTTCCAAGTTGATCTTCATTTTTTTCATAAAATCTGGTAGGATACTATAAGTCCTAACTAATGTGTCCTCGTAACTTCTAAAGACAAGCAACTTATTTAAATAATAAACACGCTTATTGAAGGCTACCAAATATATAGTCTTGTGTTCACAAGCAAGGTAATAAGATGAAAAAAATAGTTTGTATGTAAAAACTTATGACAGAGAAATACAAAAATAGCAACTATAGAAATCCCCAAATGCCTGCATTTTCTAAAAACCATGAATGAAGTACTAAGTGAGCTGCCAGCTAGAGGAAAGAATGAGCCAAACCTTTATCAGGTTCAAATCTAAGACCAACCTTGAAGGGTATGATTTTAATATACAGGCAGTGAACAGAATTATGGACACAATATTTTAATTAATAATTAGATAACTGACATTAATGAATAATTATGAGCTTATGAACAGTAGTGAGGTGACTGAAGCATAAGGTACAAAGCACAGAGCTTGATAGCTGAGGAGACTGAAGAGTAACTTATAGCCACACGATGGAGAGATTTTAATGCTAAGATTATGCACTGTGGTAATAAAAAACTATCAAAGATTTTCCAGGACAAGAATAGTCATAAGGTCTGTTGGTTTTTATAAAGATAACCATAGAAAATTATGCAGAAGCCAGCCTACAGAGTTTAGAGGTCAGGACACTAGCTTAGGAGTATATTGATTGTCCAAGAGGCATGTTTATATCAAAGAGGAAGACACAGGAAAGACAGCCAGCAAAGAACACTGACAATGACTGATCATTCAAGAACACTAAGAAAAACCTGGAGGAATAGAAGGTGATGAAAGAGAAAATTCTGCCAAGAAACGAGAGCTTTCAAGCAGGCAACTCTCAAGAAGAGGCAGCTGGATTTAGCAATAAAGCATCCCCGGCAGAATGTTCAGAGAGCAATTTTAGACCAGTGATAAGCGCAAGGGCTTGGTTAACTTGGTTAAAGAGTGAATAGGAGCATTTCTGCTTTCAACATTATAACTGATAAAACACAACAAACATCCTTTTTAAATGCCTATCTCACTAGCAAAGAAGGGGAAAACCCTAGTAGCCAAAAGAACCAACCAACAAAACAAACGAATTAATAAGGAAGCAGAAAACTGGGGAGGAAAGCAAATGCTGAGTCAGTAACTTCTAATGGAATTTTTCCATTCCAAGGGCCTAGAACCAGTTCAGGAACAGGACACAAAGCCTCCACAAGGTACAGAATGGAACTTAGATGCCCATAAAAACCCAGGGCTTTTGAAAGACTAGATACTCCAACAAATAGTAGGTTAGAAAAAAAATCTCATCTGCAAAGGAAGACAGTATGAAGATTTACCTGTATCAATTTCACCTCTGGTTAGGAAAAGAAAGCTTCTCCACCCCCCAGCATGAATAGCCAGAGAAGATCTACAGCAAATATTTTACGGGATTTTTAAAATATTTAAAGTATACTTAATAAATAAGTATATTTAGGCCAGGCACAGTGGCTCACACCTGTAATCCCAGCACTTTGGGGAGGCCAAGGCGGGCGGATCACGAGGTCAGGAGATTGAGACCATCCTGGCTAACACGGTGAAACCCTGTCTCTACTAAAAATACAAAAAATTAGCCGGGCGTGGCGGCAGGTGCCTGTAGTCCCAGCTACTCCAGAGGCTGAGGCAGAAGAATGGCGTAAACCCGGGAGGCGGAGCCTGCAGTGAGCCGAGATTGCGCCCCTGCACTCCAGCCTGGGCGGCAGATCGAGACTCCGTCTCAGGGGAATAAAAAAAAAAAAAAAAAAAAGTATGCCTAAGGAAACAGGCCACCAAGAAAAAGAGTTTGTAGAAATAAAAATCACAAGAGTAGACTCTCCAGAACTTCATATGTTGGTATTTTCCAAAAAAAGAAAAAAGAAAAAAAAACCCAAGAAACTATAAAGACGTAATCTTGAAAAAGAAACAAATTGGACTAATGGAAATTAAAATGTAATCATTGAAATATAATGAAAATAGAGTTACCGAATTTAAAAATTTAGTGGCTGTTTTAAAAAGCAAATTGGACAGACTATGAAAGAGAGAATTAATACTTTTTAAAAGTTCATAAAATGTAGCAGATAGAACCAATGAGATGAAAATATTGTTAAAAGTTTTAACAGAACAGGAAAATAAAATAAAATTTAACATACATGCGATGGCAGTTCTAGAAGGCAAAATATTTTAAAATATATTGACCAAAAAATGTCCTTGATGAAAATCATAAATTTTTAGATTCAGGAAATAGGAAAATGTCCCCTCTCTGAATTTTTCTCACCCTCACCTAAACATATCATAGCAACATTACAGGTCACCAAGGACAAATGTATAACCTTAAAATCAGCCAAAAGGAAAGCACCTTCAAAAATATATAGGTTAGAATGATACTTGCAAAGAAATTAAGATTCAAATGATAGCAGATCTCTCAAAAGCCACGAGAAAATAAACATAACTTACAATTTCATACCTGGCTGAATCCTCACTCAAGAATGAAGTCAAGGAGGTATATTTTCTTACAAAAATTTTAGAGTTTATTATGAATAGATTTTCACTAAAAGAATAACTATAGAAAGTTTGAAATAAATGATAAACAAAGAAATTTTTCAATATACAGGTAGATCTAATCAAGCATTTGCAGGACAAAACAATATGGCAGTGCTAAACTAGGGAAATACCAAAACGAGATACAACTAAGATATTGTGCAACAATAAAGAGATTATAAGATATTTTTCACCAGGGAAGAGATAGTCATTAAATTAAGCATGCATATAAAATTGTAAAGGTAGTTAGTAAGATAATAGAGTCTTGTTTAAAAAAAAAGGGGGAAAGGGAATTAAAACAAAACACACAGTAATCAAGAATACATAAACTCTTAGAAACTAGGCTTAACACTTATAGATGCCACTACATCCAAATGTTAAACTTCTCTCAATCAAAAGACTATTAAAAAGTTTTCTTGACTGGGCGCGGCAGCTCACACCTGTAATCCCAGCACTTTGGCAGGTGGATCATGAGGTCAAGAGTTCAAGACCAGCTTGGCCAACATGGTGAGGCCCCATCTCTACTAAAAATACAAAATTAGTAGGGCATGGTGGCAGGCACCTACAGTCCCTGCTACTCAGGAGGCTGAGGCAAGAGAATTGCTTGAACCCAGGAGGCAGAAGTTGGATTGAGTTGAGATCTCACCACTGCACTCCAGCATGAGTAACATAGTGAGACTCCATCTCAAAAAAAAAAAAAAGTTTTATTTTAAAGCATAACAAACAAGCACAGCAGTAACAATGTGGGAGAAGTACTTGCAATATGTAATTGTTTCAAGAATGTAAGAGGTCTGCAAATTAGAATGAAAAAGGTAATTCAACAGAAAAAATGAGATTAAAAGGAAGGAAGAAGCAATTCATAAAATAGGAAACGTAAATGACCAACAGATATAAGACATAGCATGATCAATCTCAATCATAATGAAAACACTCTCTAAAGTACCATCTTATACCATCTACTAGGTTGGCAAAAATTAATAAATTCAGAGAATATTAATTGTTGGAGAGGATGTAGAGCAATGGGAAATCTCATGTATGACTGGTGGGCGTATAAACTGATTCAGTAATTTGAGGAACAAATGGCAACCCCAAAAAATTTGACAAGGCTTAATATCTACAATCCAGCAACTCTATTTCTGGGTATATGCCCTTAAAAACCCTTGCTCACGTAGACAAGAAGACATGATTATATAGCAACATTATCTGAAGCAAGAAAAAAGTAGCTTATAATTATAATCAGTACAGATCTCTAAATTGCCTAGTATGACACTATCTGGATTAGGGGCATTGTCCCAGCAGAAGAGGCTGTACTTTTTATGCATTTCCAAACGTCCAGGTTTTAGGCAGCTTATGATTTTATTAACTGCAAACAGCTCAAACTTTTACCTTCAGATTGTTTGATACCAAAGCAGTCTGGCTGTCCCCAAATTCTACCAGGCTCTTCTGTTTGGTCCATAAAAAGAGAAACAGGATGGGAACATCTTCCTGATGAAACCCTTTTGTAGGAGACCAGCCCATCGGTGCATCTCAAAGCACTTAAACTCAAATGTACCTCTGGAAAGGCTGTGTGACCATCCAGGAACATACACTTTCTTAGCAACAAGTCACTGCTTGCACTGAACAATAATGCTAATATCTGCCTTGAACCCCTTAACAAGAAAGTTGTAAACCAACTAAATGTCCATCAATAGGAGAGTGTATAAACTGTGGAATGTCATACAATATGACACAATCATCACGGATGAATGTCACCAACACAATTATGAATGAAAATACCAAGATACCAAGTTACAGAAGAATACATACTATATAATATCGCTTGTATAAGGTTTAAAAATGTAGAAAACAATGTGACATAATGATTAGCCATGCATACATATTTAGTCCCACTATAAATAATGTAAGGACATGATAATGATCAAATCCAAATTTAAGGTAGTGTTTGCATCACTGGATATTTGAAGTGGGATGCAACTGGGGATGGATACACAGGAACAGCAATTTTACTGGTAATGTTTTATGTATTAAACGGAGTGGTGGTACTTGGGCCTTTACTATATTATTCTTTACACTTTTTGTCCTAGTACGTGTTTTAAATGAATGGATATGAAGAAGCAGAGTCAGCACAAATCAATCTTGTTAAACAGGAAATTCACATGAGTAGGGAAGGTTTCTCTTAGGTTAGAGAGGTATAGGACCCTTTGGAGGCTACCCAAGTGGGAATCAAAGGAAGGGAGAGAATCTCTAGAGCGATCTGAAGTCATTCTAGAGGACTGGATGCCTAAATAAAATCACATCTGGCCTAGGGAGGTGAACTGTAAGAGTCTCCTTTTAAATAACAAAGCAAACTTCTGTACAACAAAAAAATAAGTATTCACTTTGCTCATTTTTCAATATACTAAACAATCCCTATACACAGTATCACTTCACTTGCAAATAAACCACTTTCTAGACTACCCAGGCAAAAATGGCAAAATTTAGGGTAGAATCATATTGATATTGAATATTGATATTCATTGATATTCATTCAGCAGATCTTTTGATAAATATTTGCCCTGTGAATGAATGAATAAATGGAATAAACGAAAATCTCTTAAAGAATTACTGTGCTTAAATGGCTCAAATTCATCTAGATTGAAACCAAAGCACAGCTTCCAACAAACACAAAAAACTTCTGCAAGTCAAGCACTGAGCTAGGCACTAGGGATGTGAAGACAGATTGTTTCCTAAGAATTCATGACATACTTTTATCATAACACTTATTACCCCATATGCAAATAACTCTCCCCTTTTCCTGTGCCTTTTGAAAAACAAGAATTTTATTCAATTTCTCTCTTTATCCCCATTCAGCAAATATGCAGAGCTATAGGTAGATAAAGTGACAATTAAACTGTAAAGTCAAATAGAAGCTCTTTGGAGGTTCTCTGGTGTTCAGGAATCTTCCATAATTATGTATGTCTCTGTTCATATGGATATCAGAAAATTTGTTTTTAGCTGTAAGAGCATCAAAGGTTAGCAATAAGACATTTCTCTGCTTTCTCATAGTAAAATGGTTCAGTTGTTTTCTTTTCTTCTACTGTCTTACTGAAGTTCTCTATTCTTCCTTCAGGCAATAAGAAGATTCTTTATGAGAGAAAATAAACAGTTCTAATTTTATTTTAAGAGATATATTCCTTTTACCTTTCTCCACCATATAATGGCTTCTTCCTCAGCAGCATCTGGTTCTGTATTTTCTGGCCACCAAGAGCGAAGTTCCTAAATGTTGGACTGAAATCCTAGCTCACTGTAGGAAGCCAGCTAAGAGCTGAAAAGATTTTAGAAATAGGATTTCTGGAGCGGCCCAGAGTCAGGCACCAACTATCCTGTCCATAGTCATGTCCTGCTCCTGCCTGGCTGTGTCTGGCACCACAGAGTGGGAGCTGATGAAGGCAAGCACGTGGACACAGCTTCCTGCCAGGGCAGGAGCCACCCTCAGGCCATGGCCCAGAGAGACTGTTCTGGGAGGCTGTGGTTCATCCAGTTTAACCAGTTCAACTTAAGGGAACCCCTATGCCTCAGCATGTAGGAACCAGAGGGAGTGGCAAGACTTCATGTCAGAGCTCTGCTTAGCAGAGCCACCTTGAGTTCAAACTCTTCCATGGCAGGCTCACAATTGACTCTGTTGTGTAACTGGAACATCTATTATCCCATTATAGCAAAGTGCCTCTCTCCACTGAATGATCAATATATCTACCCTGGTGTCTTAGTCTATTTCATGTTGCTATAGAAGGATACCTTAGGCTGCGTAGTTTATTGAGAAAAGAGGTTTATTTGGCTCATGATTTTAGGGCTGAATAATACAAGATTGGGCAGCTGTGTCTAGTGAGGGCCTCTTGCTGCTTCAATTCATGGCAGAAAATGGAAAGGAAATAGCTGTGTGCAAAGAAATCACATGGCAAGAGAGAGAAACTGAGGAAGCCAGATTATTTTAAACAACTTTCTCCTGATGAACGAGTCTATTCCCACAAGAGCTGGAACTCACCCCCTGCAGGATGGCATTAATCTACTCACACAGGATCCACCTCCGTGACACAAACACCCCCCAGTAGGCCCCACCTCCCAATACTGCACACTGGAGATCAAATTTCAACCTGAGTTTTTGCAGAGACGAGTAACATCCAAACCATAGCACCTAGTTTAACCTTTATTAGTAGATCAGCCCAAGTCATATTTTTACCATTTTAGCCAGATGAACATATAGAAAGCCTTGTCTTCAGAATTTGGCAGTCTCTACCTGTTTTTCTGCTGCAACAATTTACAGAAGAGTATGAATCAGTCAGCCAGATGGAAGGGGAAGGACAATGTAGTGGATACACCCTAAAAAACTGGGGCTGGGGAGTTGAAATATTTATAACTAGAGCATGGTCTTCATAGAGTGAGGTGAACATGTTTTGCAAGCAGGCTGAACTGTAAACATTCAAAACCGACATGCTCATAGCATTTCACACTGCCCCCTTGAAATATTGACAGGAAACACTACCTTCAGTACAACCTTTATAAAGTTGAGATAATGTAGTGAGAAATCCAACTGCGGAGGAACTAGATTCCTGGCTTCCAACAGCAGCTGGTTCAATCATTTATAGCAGTAAATAAATGTTATGAAAGTTCATGTAAAAACCATTATCTAAAGAGCTAAATATGAAAGGCTTGCATTATGACCAGGCATGCATTTCTGGCAGAGGAAATACAAGTTTGCTCACAATATCTTTTTTTAGATTACTTTGAGGAAGAATGCCATCATTGGAATAGTGCAGACCATAGCAAGTTTCATCTTTCTTTTTTTTTTTTTTCTTTATGGAATGAGAAATGACATCAGTTTACATGTCATCTGAGAAGAAAGGAATTTATTTTGTTGAAAGGCATCCAAATCACTCTCTCTTTGGAAGGCTTTGTTACTGGAACAAACTTTATCATTGTTAATTGTCTGGCCATTTATGGGCCAGTTTGTTCATCAACAAGTCTGTACATTTTTACATATTTTATTGACCTAGTAATTTTACCAATGCTATACAGCCATGAAAATTTGAAAGAAATGTCAACATGTAAGTCTCCCTTACTCTAAACTCAGTAGGAAAAAGCCATGAAGAAAGGGAAAACTTTTAAGCTATATTTATATTGAATATCTGAAATTATCACAGCCCACCCCACAACTCTTCTCTGGCTGGCAAACTTTCTCTTCCTCTTGTTTTTCCTATTGTAATAAGCTAATTTCAGCCACTTCTCCAAGCCAGGATTCCAAGAATCATCTGTGATTTCCCTCCTCCTAGCCCCTTCATCTATTTGACATCCAGGTTATAGCTTCTAATGTCTTAATGGTTCTCAAATACACCCCCATTGCCACTGCCTCTGTTCAGCTCTTTGTCATATATAATCTAAATTAGTCCGATCAATCTCCCTACCTCCAATAATCCTATCTACAATCTATTTTCCATTTAACTTCTCTATCACATTCAAAATCATTTTCAGGTTCCCTCAACAAAGTGCCTTCATGTGGTACCCAAAACCCTCCTGACCTGAACCAGTCTTTCTACCTCCATCCTCTTCACCCAATTCTCTTGCTCACATTCTATATGCCAGCCACAGTGAGACAGGTGCAATTCTTGAAAGTGCCATGTACTGTCTCACCTCTAAGCATTTATACCTTTGGCTTCCTCTAGCTAGAAAACACTTCTTCCCAACTCCCCAACCCTGCCTGAAACCTTTACCTCTTCAACTCCAACTTGTCTCTTAGGACTCAACTCTGGCATTAGTTCCACATGAAAGCCTTTCCTGACATGCCCCTGTCCCTACATTTTGGCTAAGTGCCCTCTGTATGCTCTGTGAGTACTGTGATGGTTAATTTTATATATCACAATGACAGGTCCATGAGGCACCCCGATAGTTAGTTATACATTATTCTGGGTATGTCTGTGAGGATGCTCCTGGAAGAGATTAACATCTGAATTGGTAGATTAAGTAAAGCAGATTGCCTTCATCAACAAGCGTGCCTCATCCAATCCACTGAAGATCTGCATAGAACAAAAAGTTACATTAGGAGAAAATTCTCTCTCTCTGCCTGAGTGCCTCCCAGCTGGGATATCAGTCTTCCCCTGCCTTCAGATTCAGGCTGGAACTATACCTTCAAGTTCTTCAAGTTCTCCAACTTACTGACTAGAGATCTTGGGACTTAGCTTCCATAATCATTTCCAATTCCATGAAACCTCTGAAAAGATTCCATGAAATCATTTGCCTGCCATCTCATCAACATGCCACACACATGCCCATCTCCAAACCTTCATCCAGATGGTTCGCCCACCTTGGGATGGGTTCCTTCTTCCTCTGTAAATACTTCAGAACATTTCAACTCTAGACAATATTTCCGGCTTCTGAGTTTATGGCACTTTTTGCATATGTTTTTCACATTACATTTATTTATAAACAGTGCCAGGTAATATCCTTTATATTTTAATTTTGGGGTTATTTAACTTTTTATGGATGCACATCTAGTCCCACTGCCAATTATACTACAAGCCTCTTGAAAACACAGACAAGATACTATTTATATTCTTTTTTTCTCCTCCAAACTTACATAGTTCAGCACAGTATATACAAAACAGGTAATCAATACATGTTATATCATTTAACATTTCTTATATGACTAGGACAAGACTAATAACTAAAGAAGACTACACAGTGTAACAAATATGTTTCACTTTCAAAAGAATAAATTATTTCAAATGAGATCACAAAAAAATGAGAAATCTATGACCATGAATGTAATTTACTGTAGGCTGGCACATAAATATAAAAGCTTGAGGAGCGGCAGCTGCAACGGGAACTCCAATTATCCTGCCAGCAGTATGAAAGCACTCAGCTGTAGGACAAGCCAGATGTCAATCAAAAGTGGAATTAAAACAAGATGTACACTTTCCAAGCCAATTTGTATGTATATTTAATCAAAGAACTCACAGTTCATATGGTAACAGTAAAAGCAAAAGAAAATTGAAGGAAAGCTAAAAAGAATACAAAATGCTAAATGTCAGAAGTAAATCAACATGTCATTAACACAATAATTGTAAATAAGTTAAACTCCTCTGCCAACCATCTCACATTGAATTATAAACAAAATTCAATTATATGCCTTATAAAAGGGAGATACATTTTTAAAAAGTGATTCCCAAAGACCTGTTCATTCCACAAACATTTTGTAGCATACCTACTATATACCCACACATTGCTAAGTGACATAAAATTTAAATATTAAAATATAGATGTACAGTTGTACAAGGCATATACAAAAAGGATGCAAGAATCACAATATCAATATTAATGAAGCAGTACTAAAATCAAGAAGCATTATCTAAAGCAAATCATTTCATTTATTTGTGTTTTTTTAATGAAGTATGCAAGTCACCAGAATCCTCATTGAAAGTGATAAATATGCTTATCTTATAGAGTTGTTGTAAGTATTAAATAATAAAATTCATCAAAAATACCTACATAAAGACTTGACATATGGCACCTGCTCAAAAACTGTTGGTTGCTTTTAATATTTGCATTAGTAGTAGTAAGAGTTACAAGCTATAATAATCACTGATATTATGCTTTAGATAACATAGCATAAAAGTATATGAAATAAAATATTAGAAATGCAAGGATAAATTTACAGAATCATAATAAGAAAGAATGAATACATTTTACCACATTTCTTTTGGTTCTTAAGGCATCAAATGGAAGAAAAGAAGAAAGAGAGAGAGAGGGAAGGAGGGAGGGAGGAAGGAAAGAAGGACAGAATGGAGGTAGGGATGGAAAGAGAAATTATATCTAAATAATAATGATTGATTATATATGTTGCTCTGTGTGTGTGTATGTATGTGTGTGTGTCTATGTGTATGTGTATAGGTATATAGGCATTTATAAATAATATGTAAACAAATCTTTTTATTCAAAAAGATAGAAATAGAAAAGGTACAGGCAGATTAATGGATTGAAAGAAAAGTAAGGAAAGAAGGAAGGAAGGAAGGAAGAGAGAGAGAAAGAAAGAAAGAGAGAGAGGGGGAGGGAGGGAGGGAGGGGAGGGAAGGGGAGGGGCGGCTGGGGAAGGGAAGGGAGGGAAAGGAAGGGAAGGAGAAGGGGAAGGGGAAGGAAAGGGAGGGGAGGGGAGGGGAGGGAATGGAAGAGAAGGGAAGGGAAAGGAAGGGCTAACAGAAAACAACTTACAAAATGGCAATAGTAAATTTTTCCCTAACAATAATTATGTTAAATGCAAATGGATTAGGCACCCCAATCAAAAGATATATAGTGGCTGAAAAGACTTCAAAATAATATCCACCTATATGCTGTCTATAAAAAATTAACTTTAAATTTAAGGTCACACATAGGCTGAAAGTAACATGATAGAAAAAGTTATTCCATGCAAATGGTAACCAAAAGACAACAAAGGTGACTATATTTTTATGAGTCAAAATAGACTTTAACTCCAAAACTGTCACAAAAAGCAAGCACATTTTATAATAAAAGGGTCAATCCACCAGGAATAGATAACAATCATGTTATCTATTACCTATTATGATTGTTATTTATTAGATTACTTATCTATCTATCTCACATCAGATCAGCTAGATATATAAAACAAACTGGCAAAACTGAAGGGAGAAACAGCAACACAATAATAGTAAGAAATTTCAACATTGCATTTTCAAAAACGAACAAAACTTCCATATAAAAGATCAGTAAGGAACCAGAGGACTTAAATCATGCTATAAACCAAATGTATCTAACAGACGTATACCAAACATTCCATACAAAAGCAGAATACACACTTTTCTCAAGTGCATATGGATATTTCTCCAGTATAAACAACATGTTCACTCATAAAGCATTTCTTAACAAATGTATATAGACTGAAGTTATACCAAATATCTTTTCTGACCAAAACTGAATAAAACTACAAATCAACGGAAGAAAAAATTAAAAATTCATAATATGTAGACATTAAACAACACACTCTTCAACAACCATTCAGAAAGAAATTAAAACGAAAATTAGAAAATACCTCAAGACAAATGAAAACATACATACAACATGCCAAAACTTATGTTGTGCAGCAAAAAAGTACTAAAACGGAAGCTAACGATGCAATAAATGTTTAGAATGTATTTAAAAAGAAGAAAAATCTCATATAATCACATAACGTTTTAAATCTAAGGGAATCAGAAAAAAAAAAAAAGTCCAACATTAACAGAAGGAAGGAAATAACAAGGATGAGAGCAAAAATAAACAAAATAAGTAATAGAAAATCAGTCAAACAATCAGCAAAACTTAGAGTTACGTTTTGAAAAGATTAACAAAATTGACAAACCCTTAGCTAGACTAAAAAAAAGAGAAAGACTCAAATACACAAAATCAAAAATGAAAGAAGAGACATTGCAAGTGTTGCCACAGAAATAGAAAGGCTCACAAAGATGACTATGAACAATTACATGCCAACAAACTGGATAACTTAGAAAACATTAATACATTCCTAGAAATATATAACCTATCAAGACGAAATTATGAAGAAATAGAAAGTCTAAACAGACCTGTATCTAGTATGGAGAGTGAATCAGTAATCAAAATCTCCCACCAAAGAAAAGTTCAGGACCAGATGGCTAAACTGATGAATACTAACAAGCTTTAAAGTATTAATTCCAAATGTTCTCAAACTCTTTCAAAAAACTGAAGAGGAAAGAATACTTCCAAACAGATTTTTATGAGGCCAGCATTACCCTGATACCAAAGCCAGAGAAAGACAACACAGAAAAAGAAAATTGCAGACCACTATCCTTGATAAATATAAATGTAAAAGTCCTGAACAAAATACCAGCAAACCAAATCCAACAGCACATTAAAAAGATCATAGGCCATAACCAAGTGGGATTTATTTCTGAGATAAAAGGATGGTTGGTTCCACATACGAAAATCAATTAATGTGCTACATCACATTAATAGAATAAAGGATTAAAATCATATAATTATTTCAATAGACACAGAAAAAGCATTTGGCAAAATTCAACACCTCTTAATGATAAAAACTCTCAATGACTAGCAATAGAGGGAAATTAACTCAACATAATAAAGAACATGTGTGAAAAGCCCATGACTAACATCATAGTCACTGGTAAGCAGGAGCAAGACAAAATTTCCTATTCTCACCACTTCTATTTAACTTAGTACTAGCCAGAGCAATTAAGCAAGAAAAAGAAACAAAAGACATCCAAATTAGAAAGGAAGAAGTAAAATGGTCTCTTTCTGCAGATAACATGATCTTATACATCGGAAAGCCTAAAGACTCCACCAAAAAAAAAAAAAAAAAACTGTTAAAACTCATAAATGAATTTAGTAAAGTTACAAGATACAAAATCAATGTAAAAATAAATTGTGTTTCAATACACTAAGAACAAACTATGTGAAAAGGAAATTAGAAAAGCAATCTCATTTACAATAGCACTGAAAAGAATAAAATACCTAGGAATAGACCTAAGGAGGTGAAAGAATTTTGTACGTAAAATTACAAAATATTGATGAAAGAAATTAAATAGGATACAAAGAAATGAAAAGATATCCTATGTTTATGGATTGGAAGACAATATTGTTTAAATGTTTATGGTACTCAACGTGATCTAGAGATTCAATGTAATATCTAACAAAAGTCAAATGGTACTTTTTACAAAAATAGAAAATACAATCATAATACTTATAGAGAACATCAAAAGACCATGAATAGCCAAATCAATATCAAGAAAGAACTAAGCTGTAAGTATTACACTTCCAGATTTCAAAATATATTACAAAGCTATGGTAATGGAAACAACATGATACTGACATAAAGACAAACATATAGATCAATAGAACAGAACAGCCAGAAATAAATCCACACATATGGGGTCAACTGTTGTTTAATAAAGGTTCCAGGAGGCTGAGTGTGGTGGCTCACACCTGTAATCCCAACACTTTGGGAGGCTGAGGCAGGTGGATTGCCTGAGGTCAGGAGTTTGAGAGCAGTCTGGCCAACATGGTGAAACCCCATCTCTGGAGCGAGACTCCGTCTCCATAAAAAAAAAAAAAAAAAAAAATCAGCTGGGTGTGGTGGTGGGTGCCTGTAATCTCAGCTACTAGGGAGGCTGAGGCAGGAGAATCACTTGAACCCAGGAAAGGGAGGTTGCAGTGCGCTGAGATTGTACCACTGCACTCCAGCCTGGGTGACAGAGCAAGACTCTGTCTCAAATAAACAAAAAAACAGACAAACAAAAGGTACCAGGAATACACAATCGAGAAAGACAGTCTCCTCAACAAAAGGTGTTGGGAAAACTGGATATTCACAGGCAAAAGAATGAAATTGAATCCTTATTTTACCCTATACACAAATATCAACTTAAAGTGGATTGAAGACTGAAATGTAAGACCTGAAACTGTAAAACTTCCAGATGAAAACATAGAGGAAATACGCCATTGGTCCTGACAATGATTTAATACGATACCAAAAACACAGTCAACAATAATAAAAATAGACAAGTTGGACTTCTGCACAGCAAAACAATCAACAGAGTGAAAGGTAACCTGTATAACGTAAGAAAATATTTGCAAATCATATATTGGAAAAGGGGTTAATCTCCAAGATATGTGAGAGACGCCTGCTATTCAAAAGTAAAACAAACCAAAACTAACCTGACTAAAATATGGACGAAGGACTTGGATAGACATTTCTCCAAAGAAGACATACATGTGGCCATGAGGTATACGAAAAAGTGCTCAACATCACTAATCATTAGAGGAATTTGAATCAAAACCACAAAGAGATATCACCTCATACTTTTCAGGATGGCTATTATTTTAAAAAATCAGCAAAAAGAAAATAAAAAATGTTAGTGAGGCTGTGGAGAAATAGAACCTTTGCACACTGTTGGTGAAAATGCAACATAATAAAGCCAATATAGAAAACATTATGGAAGTTCCTCAAAAATCAAAAAATAGAGCTACCATATGACCCAGCAATCCCACTTTTTTGAATTTATCCAAAAGAAATCAGGGTCTCAAAGAGATATTAGCAGTCCCATGTGTACTGCAGTACTATTAGGCAAGATGTAGGAGCAACTTATATATCCAATGACAGATGTATGAATAAAGAAAACATGTATATGCATTCAATGGAATATCATTCAGCCTGAATAAAAGGGAATCCTGCAATATGTTACAACACAGAAGAACCTTGAGGACACTATCCTTTCAATGGTTGGGGTTTCTGTGAATGTACATGCTCTTCAAAATAACTGTGCATCTCCCTCCCACTCTTAGGAGTTCATGGCCTACAGGCAGGAGCAACTATTGGAGACATTTTCAGAAATCAGGAGAATGAGAAATCTGAGTGGGAGAGCATGGCCTGAAGGAAATAGTCTCTTGATCTGACAAGTCCGCAAGACTACTCAGGAATGGCTCAGTGACTCACCTTTTCACAAAAGCTGTGAAAGGCACCTGATAAGTATGCAAAGTTTGGTTCTTATAGTCACATACTAAAATACAAAGATGGAGATCCACTCATGTAATTCCTAATCAGGAAAGACAAAATCGGGAATATCAAGTTCTCAAAATTTAATAAGGAAAAAATATGTATTACATATTAAACATAGCAAGTGATAGTCCCAAGGCAAGGGAAGAGGGTGTAGTGTGTTCAGTTAGATAGTTATTCATTCCTTAAGAAAGAACACAGAGTTCTCATGAACAATTTTCCACTGCCTCCCAATGTAGTCACGTACATAAAGGCAGGAAGACTTACAAATAAAACAGTGGACAATGACAATTAAATGGAAAGCAGCAACGTATTGATGGAGAATTCATCCATTAAAAGCTTTTCCATTCAAAATGGGTTTCAGCCAGAAATTGGTTCTTCATTCCTCCCTGTAGTATGCATTCTTGGTAGCTACTTTCAGAACACTGCCAACATCATTACACATTTGCTTTATATAGCTTTCAAGCTGCTCTGCAGTTTCTCTCTGGCCAAAGAACTTTACAGAAACTACTGGGGGAATAAGAAGCACAGACAGGTCGTCTCTCAGGCTTGGAATCCATTGCCTGTCTAAATTTCTGTTGCTTCCAGTACAGTTGGAGTAGGTAGCAACCTCAGCCAATTATTATTCTATCACTGAGTTTACTTGACTGCATGAAGATGGACTGATGATCTCTGCTCAATTCTCTTTGTGTCATTTGTCAGCACTCACACTGACTTTGTTCTCTCCAGGTAGACTGATGGACAAGTCTGACCTCAAATTTTACCTTACCTTTCTGAACCTCAGTCTCCTAATCAATAGTAGGGAAATGACGCATATCAACACAAAATTAATGAGTTTTAAAAGTACCTCATTCACATCAGGCTTTTCCGGGAGAAATTTCCTCACTTCTCTCTTGCTCTTATGTACCCAATGTTCCCAGTTTTAGGGATTAGTCCATGACCTGTCCTGAGGATCTGCCTGCAACTTGTGCATCCAACTCTAGTTTGAAGGCTTTTAAGTAAATTTGAATATTAGGGGCTGCCTTAAGAAAGCATTTTATCAGCTTCTTCAACACTCAAAACTCCACTTAATCTTCTCTTCTCTATTCTCTCCTTTACTCTGCCAACAATTGGAGCATATGCCTTCAATTCAAAGCATATTAAAGAACATATTGCCAAGTTGTTCTATAATTGTTCTCAGATGCATGCCTCATTTCAAATAAATGGGAACGTTCTTCAAAAGAAAAAAGAATATGTCTACTCCTTTCCTGCCCTGCAATGAAGCCTAGTTTCCTTCTCTAAACTTAGTGGGCACTCAGTAGATACTTGTTAACCCATCACCTCTTTTATAAAAGAAACCAGAGTTTTCAAAAATAAACCTAAGTCTATCTCATCTTACCAAATCCATTTTAAATGTCCTTTCAAGATGACCCTACTACAAATCACCTTTAATTCATTAGTAAATTCAGATAGTTAAATAAAGGGCAGAAATTTGTACAAATAATCTTTCTCCTAAAGCTACAAAACATTTTAAAGACTTGATTCAAGTGAACTCGGCAACCACTAGGACCCGATCCTAGAGATCCGTAAGCTGCTGCCCAAATGTCCATGGGCAGTGTCTGTGTTTAATTCAGCAAATAAAATGCTTCTATGGAAATTAGCCTTTCTGTCGCTTTTGTCTATGGAGAAAAACAGAAATCAAAAGATCATAGACTTGAGAGCTGACAGAAAATTCAGAAGATCAGGTAGTCTAGCCATCCATCTTCAGGGAAGTACAGTAATATTATTATTATTATTTTACTGATCAAACTATTAAGACCCAGAATTGTTTTTGAGAATTTGTTGAAGGTGAAATATTGGTGGGGTAAGGTGTTTTAGAGGGAGTGACTAGACCTAAATTTCTCTGGTTTTGGGATCTGACAGCATTTTTACTACATCATATGCAAGTTCAATAAATTCCTCAGCCAGGTATGGTGGCTCACGTCTATAATCCCAGCACTTTGGGAGGCCGAGGCAGGTGGATCACAAGAACAGGAGTTCAAGACCAGCCTGGCCAATATGGTGAAACCCCATCTCTACTAAAAATACAAAATTAGCCAGGCATGGTGGGTGCCTGTAATCCCAGCTACTCAGGAGTCTGAGGCAGGAGAATCACTTGAACCCAGGAGGCAGAGGTTGCAGTGAGCCGAGATTGCGCCACTGCACTCCAGCCTGGACAACAGACTGAGACTCCATCTCAAATAAATAAATGAATCAATTCCTCAAATCTGTAGACTAAGGATTATCAAGATGACATAAATAGAAGTTCCTATTCCCAACGCCTTCCCAGTCCTGGATCAGGGGCAACAAGTTTCCGCTTTTGCACCAAAGGCTACACATCCATCCTTTGGCTCTCCCTGAAAAGCAACCTTTCTGTAGATTCTAAGCTATGTGGCTCATGTCTTATCTTTTCCTAATGGTCCACTGGATTGTAAGTTTTTGGGGGAAAATGACTATGCCATATTTGCAAAGCCATTCTAGCACCTCACACAATACCAGCTACCTGGTTGATACTTAATAGTTTTTGAATGAGTGACTGAGTGCCCCTGTGATGGGTAATAGACATGAGGGATAGTTTGACAAATGTAACTGATGAAGGAACCACCTGCCATATTTCCCATCTTCTTTATATTGAAGAGCTTCCCAGTTCAGCTGCTTTTGGATACTCTGGAGGTGCCATATCCTTCAACTGAGGTCTTGGGGCAAACTCATGACTGATAGCAGAAGCTGGAGGCTTGACAATTCAACTGAGTTAACCACTCTAATTCAATCAAAGCTGCCGTTGGCTGAGAGCTTCAACTGTAGGCAAACATAGACCATCATTCAATCATTTGGTTCTTCCCTTGGGTTCAACTCCTACACTGTGAAACGAGGAAATTAAAGGAAATTATTTACTTCCACAACTGGTGACATCATGGCAATTTTATGAAGAAATAGTCTCCCAAATGCAGCGACTTCTTCAATACTTTGAGTGATTGCACTCTGCTGTGAAATTATTCACTTCTCCTAGTCTGTTCAGTCTCCACACAAACACTACACACATGCTGATGTAGTCAACCAAGTAAGGCCAGGGTAGACATTTTTCCTAGAGATGAAATTATATTAAATCAATATAAGCCTTAAGGCCCATATTGAGAAGTTGTTTCTGGTTTAGTTTCTCTTTTCTGACGTGGTTTTAAGTTAGAATGAAACACTAGCCTAGGACACAGGGAGTGATACAGGATGTCAAGAGAGAACAGAGCCTCATATATGCTTAGGAGAGATTGCACTTTCCACCCTATGACTGAGCACTGTCCATCAGCTTTACCTTAGACACCCACTGAGATCCATTACAGGTCTGCGATAGATTTAGGAGCTGACTTTAGTGAGGCATTCCGTCAATCAAGGTTTTTAGGGAGTCCTACCTTGCCCTTCCTTCTGATACCAGGGAGAAATCTGACCTCAAAGGGTATGAGGAGGGACCTTAAATGTCTTCTTTTAGATAATAGGCAATGCAACCAGTAGTTCTAACAGGGAGAATTGCACCACCAAAATTAAAAGCTGCCGCTGAAACTTAGTAGCAATAGATGTTGGCAGCAGAATTTCAAAGACTCCATTTATGAGGCACATATTATGGGCAGCTGAGCAGATGGAGGTCTGAAGGTACATGGAGCCAAAAGAGCTTGGAGAGGCTCTGCCTGTGCACTCAAGGCCAGAGGGATGGTACCATAGCAGACAGAGTTCAGCAGCCAAAAGTATTAATCCAGGCTCTGATTATGTCATTCCCAGGGGATCCCTCAATTGCTAGCTCTCCTCCACGCTGTCAGATTTGCTGTTAGATATTTCTTCTCATGGATTTTCAAATGTTTTAATGTTATCTCCCTCCCCCTGTTCAAACACACAACATACACCTTAAAAGAAGGAAAACAGAGCACATTAAGTTAATGGATGAAATGCTGCTACAGGTTCTATAGTTAAACAGATCTGAGTTCAGCTCCTGACTCTACCACCAAGCTATTTGACCTTAGGCAAGTGATTCAACCTCTCAAGAGCCTCAAACGCCTCAGGTGAAAGAAAGAAAGAAAAAAGCCATCTTGTGAGGAGAAAATTAGGCAAAAATTGGAAAGTACCTGGCACATGGTAAAGGTAAACACTAACACAGTAGCTATTACTATGGTTTGCTGTTACAACAGTGCCTGACACCCAGTAAGTGCTCCATAAGTATTAACAGAATCCTGTTATTCAGACTCACGTAGCAGATCTGAAAAATGAGACAGGAGACAGTTTCCTAGAGCATGTGGGCTGGAGAGTGACTCCCAAGTGAGAAGAAAGAAGCCTAAAGTGGTCATGGGGGAACAATAAATTCCTATCCCCTCTCCTCCTGTCCCCACACACCACTCCCTCGCTTCAAAGCTTCCTTTCTTTCCAGACAGAGATGGCATTTGAAAGGCCCTTGCCTTGATAGAGTAAAGGATTATTATCAGCCAACAAGCTGATGTCAAACTAAAATAAATGTGGCAAGTGTGGGATTCTCTCTATTAGCTGGGATTCTACAAACAGAGAGGATTTTATTCCATTATTATTATTTTGTATCTTTCCATAACTTGGTTACAAGATTAAGTTCTTTAGTGGTGATTTGTGAGACGTGGGGGCACACATCACCTAAGCAGTATATACTCCACCATATTTGTAGTCTTTTAATCCCTCGCCCCCTCCCACCCTTCCCCATGAGTCCCCAAAGTCCATTGTATCATTGTTACATCTTTGCATCCTCATAGCTTAGCTCCCACATATCAGTGAGAACATACGACATTTGGTTGCCCATTCCTGAGTGACTTCACTTAGAATACTCTCCAAACTTCTCAATTGGAGATGTCTTTGATTTCTTAGATTCAAATCCTAATAAAGAAGGGATGTTTTGCCCAACCAATTCTCCCAATGCCACCACCACCATCACAAAACAATTTTATTTCCTTGGACATCAACATAAAACACCTCACTGTGAGCCCCGGTCCTCTTCTCCTCACCCACCTTGTCCATGCCCCTCAGCAACTAGGAGGAAGACTGGCAGGGCAGCTGCTGGTCAAGGCTTGCACATGTGTGTTGGAGAGGAAGGGGAGGCGTCCAAACCATTGAAACTCATTTAACATATTTTCTCACTAAATCAGAGGTAACAGTTACTGTCCAAGATGAAAATACCCTTTTAGTATGAAGCCTTTGCGAATCGTTTACTTAATAAAAACTGTGCTTGATTATCTTCCCTAACCAGGGCCTGCTCTCCTCCTGTTCTTTAGTAAAACTGCCTGTAATTTCCAAAGACTAATGGTGGACATCTACTTTCTCAGAAAAGTCAAAGAGACCTTACAGCCGACAGTTGGAACAAGAAAAGCTTAGCAGGCCAAGACACGACAACAAATTAATGCTTTTCATGATGACTAGCAGCCTTTACCTTGAATGTATGTGATTAAAACAAGAACCTGAAGTTACTTTGCAACGCAGCCTCAGATTCTTTTATTGTGAGGGAATCACATGACCTGCGGGCATCGCGAACTGTGGGAAATGGTGGAGGGGGCTAAAAAAGGCTGAGGGAGAAGGTTCTCAAAAGCTCTGAGTCAGAGCTCAGCTATTTGGGGGATTTCTTTCATCCCCCTGGGGGTTAGTAAAGCAGAAAAGACAACCAGTTCTGAACCCTGATGGTAAACAAGGGAAAGAACCCAAAACTCCACAAGATTTTGATGGATCAAACAAGCCCTGAAAAGAACTATCTTAGAGAGTTGAAGAGTTCAAGATAAAGGGAATATTCATAGCAAGGTACGGGCAAGGCTGAATCTATGACTCGGCTCATAGCCCTCCCCTAATAGAATTCATCCACCCCAACCACCCCCAACCACCCCCACCCCCTTGTTTCATTTAGGCTAACACTGACGGGTGTAAACACATCCTGGGCATTCCCAGCCAATGGGAAGGAAACCCCTACTTAAGGTTAGAAATGGGCCGGGGAGAACTCACATGTGATTAATGCAAGGTTGATTGCAGTCCCTGAGGCATCCCAGGCAATCCTCAGCAATTTGAAAATACATCCTGCAAGCCTATATTTAAGATGCAATAGAAGCTGCAAAGTAGTGATGTGTAAAATACGGTTCCTGACTGCATGGAGATTATAATCTCATTAGGAAAACAGGTCATGTGAAATATCGAGAGGACGAAAAATAAAATGAAGGCAATTTGGCTCTGACTCATCCATACAAAGAAAGCAACTGGAATATCAGGGTGGAAAGACTGGCTCCCCTGCTGTCCTGGGAGTGGGCATTTCCAGCATCTACCGCCCCTGGCATTTGTGTGTGATACGGAGAGTGGGCACACAACTCAGGCTGGGCCAGTCAAACACTCTCATCTGTTTCCGTATCGGGACCTACGGAATCAAAGGCTCAGGGACGGTCAGGCTCACTCACAGTGCCGACAGCAGACAGCAGGATTCTCAACCACTGTGATGTCCTGGTCTTACTGCCTTTGTCCAGAGATAATCCCTGTGCTTCCTGCTTCTGAGCCCCTGGGCTTGATTTGGCTCCTGTCTGTTTGCTGGTTCCCCAATCTCCTGCTGATTCCCTGAGTCCCTGACTGTGGCTTCTTAAGCTGGTTTCTGCTGCCTTTCAACCCCAAATACTGACTTTTGAGGCCATCTGCTTGTAGGAAACACTTTGGTTTCTATTGTGTTATTATAAGCTTTTAAAAAATAAGAACTATGCTTACTATTCGCTTGACACTGACAGCTCCTCAGGAAGGGCATATTTAAGTTTCAAAAATTTAAAGGCATCAGATGATGAATATCCATTTTGTGTTTCTTTTTACCATGACCTGGCATATAGATGTTCATTTTGGTATTAAACATTAAATTCTACTTCTTCTGTTGGAATTCTTCAGGACCTAAGGCTAGTCACTTAACCTCCTTGAGCCTCAGTTTCCTCATCTGCAAACACAGAAAATAATTCCTCACTCATTAGACTCTTGATGGAAACTGAGATACATTGAGAACTAATGGTCTTTTCAACAAACGGCATTGTAAAAACTGGATATCCACATACAAAAGAATAAAACTGAACACTACCTACCTCATACCATCACAAAAATTATGTCAAAATGGATTACAGATGTAAATATAAAAGCTAAAAGTATAAAACTTCCAGAATAAACATACGAGTATATCTTAATGACCTTGCACTAAGCACTTTTATTTTTAGAAATAATAATAAAAACATAAGCAACAAAAGAAGAAAGTAGAGAAATTGGATTTAATTAAAATTTAAAATTTCGCCTGTCAAAGGATACCATCAAGAACATGAAAAGACAAGCCATAGAATGGGAGAACATATTTTCAAATCACATATCTGAAAAGGGCTTAGTATTCAGAATATACTGGAGTTTGGGGGAAAATGAAAGTGACTGCTAATGTGTACAAGGTTCCTTTCTGGAGTGACAAAAATGTTATAAAATTGTATAGTGCTGATGTTCGCCAAACTCTGTGAATATACTAAAAACCAGTGCATTATATCTTTTAAGTGGTATGTGACTGATACCTCAATAAACTTATTAAAAATTTAAATGAGAGTATATACATAATGGTCAACATGCATAAAATATATGCATCTAACCATCGCATATGTTTTAAAATGCATATTATATATGCCTATTATACATATATAAGCCTGTTCATGTAGTAAATGCTCAAAATATTTTAGACTTCTTTGTTTTATTGATAATGATTGATTGAGGCAGAAAGTATTGGAGATAGCATAATCAACGGAAGGAGGCTCAGACTGGATTCCTCCTACCCAAAGCAATTGGACTAACACTTTATTTTGTAAGAATCCTCTCTATTTCTCACAGGAGGTGTAAGTTGTGTCCACATGTGTCTCACTTGTATTCTCACTTGTCATCACTGTATTCTAAGGGCCCAAATGGTTCTGCCCTCCCTGGCCTTTATCCCTTCAGTCAAAATACACTTAAAATGCTGCTCATTCTCTTTCTTACCTGTTGGACTCTGACTTTCCTGTGGTCTCGCCACTCACTATTTTTTTCCTATTGCTTATTTATGTAGACTGAATTTATCACAAAGTGTAATTATTGATATTCAAATTTTTTGTATAAAGCCAAGAGCATGTGTTCTTTATTTGTGTGTGTGTGCATTTGTTTATCTGTTTTTCATGAAAACACAGCAAAAAGATTAGAATAATATACACCAAAATTACAAAACTGTCTCTGGGTGACGGGATTGCATGTAATTTTTAAAAACCCACTTTCATATACTTTGTGGTATTTTCAAAATTTTCAACAGAGAATCATGATTAAAAACACTTTATAAATAGGAAAACATTACATACTGAAACATTATAAGTTTGCCCAAAGATGGATTATGAAGAGAACTATCTCCAAAGTCAGACTCCTCCAAAGATGCATCGGAACATTCACTGGATGAAATGCTGTGTGAGTCAGCTCAATGCACATGTCCTCTTTGCTGTGAACCTCCCTGAGAAACTAGGATGGAATATGCCTCTGTCTATTTCAGCTCAAGGCAGCAGTCAAGTGCTTAATCTAGTTTGCGGATTTAACATGGAGATTTGCACCTTTGCTCATACGCCTTTTGAACTTTCCTTGGCACCTTCTAGTTGGATTCCTTCTAAGTGTAGAAAAACTGAATGATTTGTATCACCCAGTCCCCACGCATATATTTACAGGCTTGCAAAAAAAAAAAAAAAAATCCTAGTCTAGACAATAATTAAAGTCAGACGTGTAGCTTAATTAAAAGATGCTTTTCCTGAGCCCCAGGGGACATTTCTAAACACACACGACCAGCAGTGTTTATCCGGACTGTTCTGGGGGTGCACTTGGGGATATCCTCTTGGGCACAATCTCTTAGAGCAAGTGTGAGAAATGACGAGGATTGATGAGGGTGGTAGGTGTAGGTGGGTGTGAAGAAGACGAAAGAGAGATGTTTACCCGAATACATAAGGACAAATGACAAGGATCACTGTGGAGTAACATCAAGGAAGCAGAAATCAAATCTGATCAGCTAGGAACCTGGAAAACTCTTAGACACAGTATGCCCAGAAATCATGAACTACCAACTCCAGAGGCTTTGTTTGCCATCAGGTATATTTTGGTCAGCTTATGAAATGCTTTTTAAAAAATTAACACTAACATTTAAAATGGAGAGATTTTGCCTAAAAATCAAAATTTTCAGCTTTCTTTTGAGTAAGTGAAAACAGTAAAACACAGAGTCGGTTTCTTTTCTGCAACAGTTGCTGGTGCTAAGCAACAGCTACATCCTTCAGATATTTAACAGGACACGCTCTCCAGTTCGCTCACACTCATGAATCCCTGCTATCGCTACCACAATGCGATCCAGTGGCAGTTCCATTATCATGCAGCTGATTTTGTTTTTCTCGCTCCTAGCAGGCTTCCATTATTTATATCAACTGTATGGCCTTTGCAGCTATTTGAGTTTGAAGCTCTCCCCACCATCCTCCCATACCCAGGCTCTTTCCCCTGGCCATGCTTTACCAGTCTCGTTCATCTAGAATCTTCCTTGCTTTGTGTTCACTGGTGCCTTGTTAGAAACGGATCAGGATTCAGTCCTGGGTACTTTATAAGCATTGTAATCTTCTGGGAGGATAGAAGGACATAGAAAAGAAAAACATCTGGACCTGGAGCCTGTAAACGAAGATTCAATTTCCACTTATAACTAGAACTAACTTATATTGTCAAAAAAATAATGTGGGTTCAGATCCCAGATTCTTAATTTTCTAGTCTGAGATCTTGAGCAGTGTGCTTAACCCGTCTGAAGCTATCTCCTTATC
This sequence comes from Macaca nemestrina, assembly GCF_043159975.1. Classification (NCBI taxonomy): domain Eukaryota; kingdom Metazoa; phylum Chordata; class Mammalia; order Primates; family Cercopithecidae; genus Macaca; species Macaca nemestrina. The sequence continues at coordinate 18,860,517 of NC_092135.1, forward strand.
TGTGAATGTAAATATTTGCCTTGCCTGCCTCACAGGATTGTGGTAAAAACCAAAGAAGATATTCTAAGGAAGTGATTTAGACAGTTCCTAAGACTAAATCAATTTAAGATAATTTTTGGCCAGATTATTAAATTACTTTGCATGGGTTGATGAAAAATCCACCTTACGAAGTTTTCCAAATGCTCTCTCTGAAAAAGCAAATAGTGTAGTAATGTGGCTCTCAATACCTTTTTATCATTTGCCCAATTCTGTGGGTTGTTTATCAAGTGTACAAAAGTGTTTTAAGTGTGTGTATGGCCTTTCTCCCTAACTCTCTAGAAGACTCAATTAACTAAAAATCTGTCTTCCCAGTGTATACAATGCCCACTATTTCAGGTTTCCATATATAAGAAATATATGGCTTATAACATATTTCTGGTTTGTACTATAAATACATATATACATTTAACTTGAATTAGTAGATATAACTATGGCATTTTGATTTACAGCACCTAAGAGAGAGTATAAAGAATTTGATCACAATACTATTAGGTTGGTGCAAAAGTAACAGCGGTTTTGAAAGTAATTCAATGAAAGTAAGTGGCAAAACCACAATTACTTTTGCATCAACCTAATAATAATTGTGAAATTTAAAATATGTTCTGAATATTAAAATAATAGGTATTTATTACAAATAATTTGGTTATGGCTATATTTATTGCTGTACGTACAGGCATACCATGGAGATACTGTGGGTTGGGCTCCCGACCACTGCAGTAAAGCGAATATTGCAATAAAGGGAGTCACACAGATGTTCACACTATGCTACAGTCTTTTAAGTGTGCAGTAGCATTATGTCTAAGAAACAATCTGTGTATCTTAAGATATTTTGTTGCTAAAAAATGCTGATTATGAGCCGTCAGCACCTCATAATCTTTTTGTTGGTGGAGCATCTTGCTTTGATGTGGATGCCTATGGATTAATCAGGGCGGTGCTTTCCGAAGGCTGGGATGGTGGTGCCAATTTCTTAAAATAAGAAAAATATAAAGTTTGACACTGACTGACCTTTTCTTTTCATGAAAGTTTTCTCTGTGACATGCACCGCGTTGGATAGTTGAAGTCAATCCTCTCAAACCCTGCTGCTACTTTATCAACTAAGTTTATCAACTAAGTTTATTCTAATCCTCTGTTGTCATTTCAACAATGTTCACTGCATCTTTACCAGGAGTAGACACCATCTCCAGATCACTTTCTTGGCTCATCTGTAAGAAGTAACTCCTCACCTGTTAGTTTTATCATGAGATAAAGCAATTCAGTCACATCTTCAGGCTCCACTTCTAATTCCAGTTTTCTTGCTCTTTCTACCATATCTGCAGTTATTTTCTCCCTGAGGTCTCAAACCCCTCAAAGTCATCCATGAAGGTGAAATCAACTTCTTCCAAACTCCTGTTAATGATGATATTTTGACCTCTTCCCACAAATCACAAATGTTCTTAATGGCATCTAGAATGGTGAATCCTTTCTAGTAACTTTTCCATTTACTTTGCCCAGATCCATCACAGGATCTGTAAGACTGTCTATGGCAGCTTTAGTCTTACAAATTGTATTTCTTAAATAATAAGACTAGAAAATTTAAATTACTTCTTCATCCCTGACCTACTGAATGGATGTTGCATTAACAGACATGAAAGCAACATGAATCTCCTTGTACAACTCCTTCGGAGCTCTTGGATGATCAGGTGCACTGGTGATGAGCAACAATATTTTGAAAGTAATCTTTTTTTTTTGAACAGTAGGTCTTAATGGTAGGTTTAAAATATTTAGTAGGCCATGCTTTAAACAGATACACTGTCATTCAGCTTTGTTATTTTATTTCTAGAGCATAGGCAGAGTAGATTTAGCATAATTCTTAAGGACTCTAGAATTTTTGGAATTTAAATGAACATTGTCTTCATCTTAAAGTAACTAGATGCATTATATCCTAACAAGAGAGTCAGCCTGTCCTTCGAAGTTTTGAAGCCAGGCTTTGACTTCTCTACAGTTTGAAAGTCCTAGATGATATTTTCTTCCAATATAAGGCTATTTCACATTGAAAATCTGTTCTTTTTTTTGTTTTGTTTTGTTTTTTCAGAATCTCACTCTGTTGCCAGGCTGGAGTGCAGTGGTGCAATCTCGGCTCACTGCAACCTCCACCTCCTGGGTTCAAGCAATTCTACTGCCTCAACCTCCCGAATAGCTGGGACTACAGGTATGCATCACCACACCCAGCTAATTTCTGTATTTTTAGTAGAGACGAGGTTTCACCATGTTGGCCAGGATTGTCTCAATCTCCTGACCTTGTGATCCACCCGCCTTGGCCTCCCAAAGTGCTGGGATTACAGGTATGAGCCACCACACCTGGCTGAAAATCTGTTCTTTAGTATATCCACCATCACCATCTATCTTAGCTAGATCTTCTGGATAACTTGCAACTTCTACATCAGCACTTGCTGCTTCACTTTGCACTTTTATGCTGTAGGGATAGCTTCTTTCTTTAAACCTCATGAACCAACCTCTGCTAGCTTCAAACATTTCTTCCGTAGTTTTCTCATCCTCACCTCTGTCAGTTTCATAGAGTTGAAGAGAGTTAAGGTCTTGTTCTAGATTAGGTTTTGGCTTAAGGAAATGTTATGGCTGGTTTGGCCTATCTTCAAGACCACTAAAACTTTCTCCATAACAGCAATGGAGCCTGTTTCGCTTTTTGGTGTTATTCATTGTTCACTGGAGTAACACTTTTAATTTTCTTCAAGAACATTTCCTTTGCATTCACAACTTGGCTAACTGGAGCAAGAGGCCAAGGTTTCAGTCTGTCTCAGCTTTCAACATGTCTTTTTCACTAAGCTTAATCGCTTCTAGCTTTTAATGTTAGGTAAAAGATGCATGATTCCTCCTTTCACTTGAACACTTTAGAGCCATTGTAGTGTTATTAATTGACCTAATTTCAATACTGTTGTGTCTCAGGGAAGTGGGAAACCCAAGGATAGGGAGAGAGATGGGAGAATGGCAGGTTGGTAGAACAGTCAGAACACACACAACATCTTAACTTCACCCTCTTATATGGGCATAGTTTGTGGTACCTAAAAACAATTGCAATAGTAAGATTAAAAATCACAGATCACAGATCACCAAAGCAGATATATTAATAGTAATAATTTAAAAGTCTGAAATATTGTGAGAATTACCAAGATGTGACACAGAAACACAAAATGATCACATGCTGTTGGGAAAATGGTGCTGATAGACTTGCTCAATGCAGGGTTGTCACAAATCTTTAATTGAGAAATAATCACAATATCTGTGAAGTGCAATAAAGCAAAGCACAGTAAAACAAAGTATCCCTGTGTTTATTGTGGGTAAATACTGTTAGCATTCATTTTCCAAATCACTATTTTAAATGGTAGTGTAACGTATTTCATCTTATGAATATAGCATTTTTGTTTATTTGATTCAAAATGGTTAATGGTAAATGGTGATTTGGTGAAAGCTAAAGCTATGTTTTACTTATTATATTATTTATGAATTAAAAACAAATTCAGCAATACAAAAATGTAAGATGAAAGTAAAAATTATCTTCTCATTTTAATGGAAGTACTTTCTACCTTTGTTTGTATGCAGATACATATATGTAGAGAAAGACATTTTTAAAATGAGTTCCTAATTCACTTACTTTTAGCCTAGATTTACCACTTACTATATCATAGTCATTATTCCAATCAACCAGATCTACAACTGTTTTTTTTTTCTTTTTTTAGACAGAGTCTTGCTCTTGTAGCCCAGACTAGAGTGCAGTGGCACGATCTCAGTTCACTGCAACCTCCGCCTCCTGGGTTCAAGCGATTCTCCTGCCTCAGCCTCCCGAGTAGCTAGGATTACAGGCGCCCACCACCATGCCCGGCTAATTTTTGTACTTTTAGTAGGGATGGGGTTTCAACATGTTGGCCAGGCTGGTCTCGAACTCCTGACCTCAGGTGATCTGCCCACCTCAGCCTCCCCAAGTGTTGGGATTATAGGCGTGAGCCACTGCACCTGGCCTTACATCAGTTTTTAGTGGCTGCACAGTATTTTATTAACTATTACTTATTTAACAGTCACCTACTGATGGACTTCAAATTATTGTCAATTTTTCACTAATTTTTTATGTTTCACCATTAAAATAATATTGTAATGAATAATTTTACAATCACACATTATTTCCTTTGAAAAGATTAAATTACAATAGAATAGATCAAATTTTTCTAAATTATAATAGAATAGATGACAATAGAATCGATTTAAATACTCTAACATCTATTGGTAAAATGTTTTCCATAAAAGTCATACAAATTGGCACTCCACCATCAAATTATGAGACAGCCTGTCTCATACCAATGCACCTCATATCTGATCAGAGTATTACAGCAAGATGCAGAGAAAGATATAAAATATAGCATATAAGTCTGAGAGGGAGACAACTGTCAGCCTTGTTGCAGGATCTGTAAAACCAGGGCTAAAGAGGAAAGACCTGAACTATTTGGTAGAACTGAAATGGAGAGGCATGCAATCTTTATTTTTAAATTTGGCCAAAACCTAGCTTCTTCATAGTTTCTTGAAGATATGTGATTGCTGCTAATTTAAGATTGAAAGCCTGATTAACACATAGCTTCCCATATTCTAACAACTAAGTCCAATTACCTATTGTGCTAATACCTCCTTCTCTTTGAAATGCAAAATCATAGTGAGACTAATGAAATGAGAACATGGTCCAAATATTGGATCATTTCCTGGTGATGATGTGACAATAGTGAACTGTGAAACTAGGGCTGATAACATCATCCTGAGTCATGGAAACTCTAAACATCAGCCAGCCTCTCTCTTTCCTCTCATCCTTTATCCTCTTTCCACTCCATCTCTGCTGATTAAGCTTACAGCATGTCTGCTGTATCTGTCATACTCCCTCCATACCAACAACATTCGTTTTAGTCCTCCTCAATCTCTGGTAGGATCATTGCCATAGTTTACTAACTGCTGTCCCCAGGGTGTTTTCCACTCAGACCTCAACAGGGCTGATTCCCTATCCTAACTAAAGCCCTTGCTGACTTCCTACTGCAAACAGGATGAAGATGATCCAAAGTTATGTTGGTCAAAGCAGAAGAGTAGAACTTACTTAAAATTTCATTTTCTTGATTTACAATTGTAAAATATTTGATATATGGCATATTGACATCATTTACACCCTTGCCTTATGCCCCCAAATTGGTAAGGTTGACTGAACTCTGACGTGTCTAACTAGTTTCCTTCAATAGCATTTTTAATCGTGTTTATTGAGATTTAATTTATATGTAATAAAATTTGCCTTTTCAAAGAGCACAATTCATTAGGTTTTAACATATTCACAGAGTTGTACAATCAGCACCACTATCTAATTCCAGAACATTCTGTCAACCCCATAAAGAAAGCCCATACCCATTACCAGTTACTTCCCAGTATCCCTTTTCCCAGCCTCTAGAAACAATTGTCTACTCTCTTTTTCTATGGATTTGCCTATTCCGAACGTTTCACATGGAATTATACAATATGTGACCTCTTACATTTGGCTTTTTAAACTTAACATAATGTTTCCAAGGTTCATGCATGTGGTATATAAATCAGGGCCTCATTCCTTTATATGGCTAGATAATACTCCATTGTATGGATATATCACATTTCCTTTATCTGTTTATCAAATGATTATCATTTGGGTTCTTTCCGCTTTTGGGCAAGTATGCATAATGTTGCTGTGAACATCCATGTACAAGTTTCATGTGGACATATATTTATTATTCTTTTGGAACTATATGTAGGAGTGGACCTGATGGATCATATGCAAACACTATGTTTAGCATTTTGAGGAACTGCCAAACCATTTTTAAAGTGGCTACACAGTTTACACAACTTTACATTCCCACCAGCAATATATGAAGGTTCTAATTTCTTCATATCCTTGCCAACATTTCTTATTGTCCATCTTTTTTATCACAGCAACATTAGTGGGTGCAAAGTGGTATCTAATTTGGTTTTTATTTGTGTTTCCCTAATAACTAATAATGTTGAACATATTTTACTTATATTGGCCATCTGTGTATCTTCTTTTGAGAAATGAATATTTGAATAGTTTGTTTTGTTAACTGGTTTGCTTGTCTTTTTATAGTTGAGTTGTAAGCTTTCTCTATATATTCTAGTTAAATAATATTCTTGTGTATTTTTATCCTACTTGGAGTTTATTGAGTTTCTTGGATATGTAGATATATGTCTTTCATCAAATGTGACATGTTTTCAGCTGTTATTTCTTCAAATATTCTTTCTGCTCCTTCCTTTCATTTTTTTCAAACTTCCATAATGTGTATATTGGTACCCTCTTTCTCCAACTCTCATAGTATGTATGTTGGTATGAATGTCCCAGGGAAAAGCATCTTTGTACTTATTAAATTCTGAGTCAGATAAAATAAAGACAAGACCTGACAGTGGGAGTCTGCAGAGAGCTAGCAGAAAGGTCAAATTATGACAATTTGGCAGGAATAAAGTTTTGTCCCTTCCAGCAGTTGCTAGGTTGGTTGAAATTCTATTTAACATCATAGTCATTAAACAGTGATATTTGGTAATAGTAGTGACCTAGTAGTGACTAGGCTACTGGTTTGCACAGCTACTATAATCACAAAACTGTTAGTTTTCAAGCTGGGAAGAGGGGAAGGAAAATAGGGCAAGTCAATGCCACACTGCTCACTGTTCTTGCTGAGATTCAGCTCATTTTTCCCCAGAATAAATGCTCCTCAGATTGTTGCAAGCCTTTCTTTAATTTTCTGAGTTCTAGAAACATTGATTTTGGCCATTTTTGTCAGTGTCTTCTTGCTTTTTTGGAGAAGGAGATTTTCAGAGGTCTTTACTCCACCATTTCAGAAGTACTTCTTTTCCCCCATCATTCTTACACACTAGAAATGGGATTTAAGTGGTTTATTTTATCACATATATTGTTGCCAAGTAATATTTCTTGGGTGCTCCACCACTAGACAGGTCCTCTTTCTTCAAAGGTATCTTTTTGAGTCCTCTAAAACTTAAAATACAAAATTAATTCTCAACTTATTTTTTTATTATCAAAAAGTCACTACTATTACCGATTATCACTGTTTAATGGCTATAATGTTACATAGAATTTCAACCTAACAGAACCCAAAGACTTGAACATTTTAACCAAACAATGGCATGGGTGGAGGGTTGTCCAATTACAAGAGAAATATTCTATTATCTAGGATTTTTGTTCTAACAGCAAAAATTACTACTATCTTCTTGATACTCTTAATACCTGCAGAATTAGTTTTCTCCTACTTCTTCTAAACACTCGTCTATAGACCCACAGATTTACTGCTGATATTCAGCAACGTTCAGCAATGATCCAGAGATCAGTATGGATATCTCAGTCCAGATGAACAGATTGTACACAAAGTAGATTAATGCAAAAGGTTAACCAGCCACTAGAATGAAAACAAAATGGAAGATTCCTTAGTGAATGTACAACAACCAGAAAGATAAATTGTATGTGGGATTATAACTGGAGGTTAAGAGCTAAAACATGGATTTCAAAAAGTCATGGTGTCAAATCTGGCTCCACACCTCATCAGTTCTGTGACTTGGGAAAGCCACTTTACCATGTAAAGCCTCTATTTCCTCTCTGAAAATAGAAGTATTGCCTGCTGCATCAGGATTTTGTGCGGAATAAATGGGATAATGCATGTGTAGCATATAGTATAGAGCAGGGCTTATAATAAGCCCTCAGTAAATGACAGTGTTAGCTGGTAAGCTGAATACTCCCATCCCTGAGCACACTGACTAACTGCAGCTTTATGAATATATTTCAGTTTTGAAAAACAAGGTATGTTTCAAAGGTGAGATTATTGCCTATAAGTAGTCTCCATTTCCCACCTCAGAGATCTTTGTCAGGCTAACTCATATACATGAATCTCCCTTGTGTGTACTACATGCTACCTTATTATAAACCACAGACTTTGAGAAAACATGTCTTCCATTCATGCATGCATAACTATAACATCAACATTTATTGTGCATATTTCATGTGGCAGGCACTAATCTCAGCACTGGCATAGGGTGATGAACAAGGTCCCTACCCTCACGGAGATTACCTTCCAGTAGATGATGCAGGCAGATTATAGAGACTCCATTTCATCATTAGAGACTCAAAAAACTAAGATTTTAAGCCAAGTATTTTCCTAACTCCCTCATAACTTGAGTTATGTTGCAATTCATACTTTATCCAGGAGGCCCTCTATAGTGGGATTTGAAAGTCAGAGTAAAGATCAGGAGTTAGGTGCTTAGTTTCTGCTGTTCCTGCCAGAGGTGTCAGGTAATCTGCAACATCTGTAGCAAAGGCCCTAATATTCTATCTCTAGCTTCACTTGTTTCAAGAAACAAAGATGCTCGTTTCGGTGGAGGAGATGAGAGCAGAGGCAACGTGATCCTGGAGGTAGTGGTGGTGGCATTAGTGCGACAGTTTGAATATCTGTCCCCTCCAAAACTCATAGTGATATAACATCCTCAAAGTGACTGTATTAAAAGGTGGAGCCTTTAAGAGGTGATTGAGTGATGAAGGTTCTGCCCTCGTAAATGGATCAATCAATTCATGGATTACTGGGTTAACTGGTTAATGGATTAATGGGTTATCATGGAAGTAGGACTGGTGGTTTTATAAGAAGAGGAGGAGAGACTTGAGCTCGTGTGCTCAGGCCCCTCACTGTGTGATGCTCTGCACCACCTTGGGACTCTGCAGAGTCTCACCAGCAAAAAGGCTGTCATCAGAGGCAGCCCTTCGACCTTGGACTTCCCAGACCTCGTAACTGTAATAAATTTATAAATACATTTATTTTATTTATAAATTACCCAGTTTCAGGTATTCTGTTACACATAACAACAACAACAATAAAAAATGGACTGAGACCAACACCTTCCTGATATCAGCTCTGTGATAGTGACAGAGACATAGTTGTAAACATGCTGCCATGCCCTGTGCATTACTCTCAGAAGTTCTACTTGCTCCCCCATTCCTTCTCCCAGATTTTATATGCCTGCTCCAACCAGTACAAAATTCCTTTCTGCTTAAACTAGCTGAAATAGACTATGCTGTTACTGAATCCTGACCAAAACAGATAAACAAATAAAAAGGAGATGAACAAATAAATAAACAAGATAAGTATCGAATGCAATAAATGCTAGGAAGAAAGAGTGATGAAAGATGAGGAAAGATTTTTCAGATGGACTTCTTTCAAAAGGCTCCTTTGACAAAACGAATTTAAACAGAGACCTAAAGGAAAGGAGGAGCTAAGAGAAGAGTCAGGGAAAAAGACTTCCAGGTAAAGCAAACGTCAGCAGCAAAGGCCCAAAGATGGGGAAGGATTTGTTGATTTCACTCATAAGAATGGAGAGCATCTCTGGAAATTTGGCACAAATGGCACATGATAAGGCTAGAAAACTATGCAAGGACCGGAACTTCTCAAAGTGTGGTCCAGGAACTGGTGCCAGTCTGCAACAAATAGTTGCTGATCTGTGATAAGTATAACAATTAAGAATAAATATTCAGAAATTTTGTAGCAATGTGACATCACCACAACATTCATGCAACATTTCTATTATATTTAAAGAAACTATCAGTGCCTAACGGATTAGAAACTTAAAACACAAAACAGGTTCTTCACCACAGACAGTTTGAGAAGCATTGTTCTGTATGTCTAGCCTCTCAAACGTTTCCTTTAAAGAACCCAATAGTAAATGTTTTAGACTTTTCAGGGCCATAGAGTCTCTGTTGCAACTACTCAGCCCTGCTGTGGTAACACAAAAGCAGCCATAGATAATATACAAACAAATGGGTGTGGCTCTGTTTCCATAAAACTTTATTTACAAAAAAACACATGGTGGCAGATTTGGGCCTGTGATCTGTAGTTTGTCAACCTCTGTTCTAGGCCACAGGAAGGAGATTGGACTTGACTTTAAAGCCAACAAAACCACCTGATTAACTGAGGCCATCTTTACTCTTGATCACCCCTCATTACTGCCTGCACATATTCATAAAGTCCTTGTGTGACTGACTCAAAATCAGAAAGGACCTTGCAACTCCTCTCAGCTCTAATTCCATGTTCCTCTCATAGCAATCTTGGCAAGTGAAGTTCCTGCTTACAGGACTTGTGTCCAAAGGCACAGTCCATCTTGTCTCTTACCTGCATCCCCCAAAATGATGATGATACCATATACTCTACATTAACCTGATGAGCCACTCAGAGCCCCACATGAGGTCACGGCCTTATGTTCTCCAGGACCTGGCCAATCAATCACAGGTTCACACAGTCCTCTGAGTCATTAAGTCACCTCCACTGCCCCGTTTCTGGAGGTGTGCCATCCCACTTTTCTTTTTCTGCAAAGCTGTGCTTTTGTCCAAGTGAAACTCTGTGGCCATGGTGCATCTCTGATGCTGTTATGTCTGAAATAGTTGCATTGGTCAGGCGGCATACCACATGTATAGCCTTGTTTTTCTCTGGGCTCAAGCACAGCCACAGGCAGGAAAGCCTTCTGCGTTCACACATGTTTCTGCTGCATGGCACCCATTTCATAAACACAGCCCACCAAGCACACAGCAGAAAGCCTATTCCCTCCCACTCTGGAGCATATACTACTGTGTGGGTGAGGAGGTGGACTCTTCCCAGTAGGTCTTTCACACAGAGGGTACAGAGCTGAGGCAGCTCTTTCTGAAATCTCTTTTATTTAAGGTTTCTTTCATTGACTGAGGACAAACTTAACGGGTAAAACTTTGCTGTTGCAAGTTTCCTTAAAATATCCCCTTCTGGGCCTACCACCGTTTATCTTGGCAGCAGGTAGCTTGGAGAATTTTGGAAAGTCTCAGCTTGGCATAGCCTCAGAGCTACTGGCACATTAAAGATTAATAAAGCACATTTAACTGAGCTCAGGACGCTGCAATGTGATCCTTCACCGTGAAATGTGCAAGATTCTTTGTTTGCAATGAACAAAATTGGAGCCAGAAAGGGCCTACCGTGACAAGCTGAGATAGGAAACAATCAGGAACTTTGTATGTGTTTCACTGATCAATTGATGGGTAGGAATCAATGCCCCGGCTCAGCCATACTCGAACTTAGCATTCTTAGGAATTTAAGATAGGTGTCCGAGTATGATCCAAGAGCTGGGTATTTACTGAACTTACAGCACCACAGAAATAATGCAACTGCACCTGCCTCCTTAAAATATTAGAAAAGAATGATTCAGAGCGAATTCTCAGGTTAGCAGCTTCTCCAGTGACTATCAGAATAAAGCAAGGCATTCCCAAACATGTTGGCTTTGCTTTAGTAAACCAGAATGCTTGGGTCTGGCTGAATATTAACCCAGGAAGAGGGAAAAAAGAAAAAACAACAAAACAAAACACGATTGACATGCATAGTGTGGGGCTGGCTGCAGAATGAAACAGACAACACGAAAATGAAAATAAAAATTAATAAGGCACGTACATCGTAACTGTTGGTTCCAAGGAGGAATTAATCTCCAGGCACCTGGATACACAGCAGCAAGTACTAGGCTGGGTCAGCAAAGGCAAACATTTAAAAGTGTACTATCCTGAATTCTGGAAAAGCACTCACAGACACCACGTGCCGTGTAATGCCCTGTGTCTATTTACACAGTGAGTGTGATCCCTTCATGTCCTCCAGAAAAATCACAGGCAAACTCTGCACTCTGCAAATCAGAGCTCCAGACCAGAGCACTTAACACATTGGGTGCTTTCCTCTATACCAACATCAACGTTCAAGGAAAAAAAAAAAAAAAAAAGAAAAGAAAATTCTGTCCTTACCGAGAAGGCATAGCAGACAGGGACGCTGAATGTTTCACTTTAGCCCACTCACTGCTTTCTCTTTCATTCGATCAATGTTCTAAGGCTATTGAGGAGAGTTCCTGGGGTTTTCGGATCTTCCTTCAAGAGTTTTAATCACTGGTTTCCCCAGGCCGGGTTTAACAAACACCGCTGTGTTCTGTCAACATTTGTATGCGGCACCACATTGGGCAACCAGCCAACACACAGAGTTCCAAGAGGCAAGGAGAGAAAACTGACACCCTAACAAACATGCTTCCCTCTTTTGTGTCCTGCAAGGTGGTGCTCAAAGTGTCATCTTTGATTCTGACGGGAGCTAAAGATAGCCTCTTTTTATGACTTTCTCCGCTGCCCCCGAACGAAAGCCTTGCTGGGCTGCTGGAGCTGGGTTCCGCAAAGTTTGTTTTTTGTCTCACTGCCCTGAAGTTCTCCGCACAATCGCATGGTTTGCCTCTCCACCAGCTGCACTTTAAATGTATTTTAATTGGCTGGAATGTCGAAAGAATCCATTTGGCAGTCGTTTACATGTGAAGCACGCCCAGGGCAGCTGAAAGAGGCCCCAGAAGCAGCCGATTACTTCATCAAAAGCTGCAGTTTGAATACCATTGACTCCTACATAACTACAGTGAACTCAATTCTATAGGCAAGAAGGAGTAATTAATAATTTGCTGAGAAAATTCTTCATTCATCTAAATGCCAAAAAAGCAAAGGAAAAAAATCCCTGCAGACACAACAGTTCTTCTGAAAGGCTTGATTTACAGCCGCCAGTTCTACTCTTCACAAACATTGACTTTGTATAGCATTACAGGAGGGGTGTAATGCATAATTCGGTCTGCCTGAAAAGTTAATTTAAGTAATTTTCCTTTTGAATGATCCCCTGAGATACATCGTTCTATTACCTCTTTACACATTAGCCATATGCTACAATAAATATTGTCAATACTTGTGGCATTTCCTCATTCTCTTTATTTTTCTTGGTTGGTTGCAATAATTAGTTTGTGGCCTCCACTAGATCCAGCCACAAATAAATTCACCCGGAGTCAAAGTGGATAATCATCACCACACAGAACTTGCAAGCCACACTGAAGTTTAAAACACTCTGAACAACAACAAAAAGAGTCCATTTAAACAGAGTCTAACATCAGGCTGGTGGGGTGGGGAGCATACACAAGCACAGATATGCATGTATGTCTCAAAAAATCAAATAATGATAAAAGAAGTCGTAAGACATATAAAATAACAAATAAATGGAATCGTTTTCAAATGCTTCTTCACCATTGTTTTACTGAGAAGACTTTTCAAGAGCATAAATTAGGTTTACAGATCTAGAATCCCTGGGCATCTCAGGTAAGCCTGAGCTCACTCCTCACTAAGAACCCCTGGTTTAGACTCAGTATATCTAGTAGGATCTCAACACACCAGGGATGCGTCTCTCTGGAAACTGAGCCACTGAACATTGTCAGATTTGTTCTGATGCCTTTTCCTCACGTCAGTAAAATTGTCTGTGGTTCATAACAAGATGGCACAAGAGAAAGAATGATGTATGCAAGTTGCTTGGGTGGATTTGTTGAATCACTGAGTGAACAGGCATCTTTAGCAGGAAAGCAGAGGAGCAGAAGACTGGTGGAAAGGACCAGGGTCAGCCCCATGGGTGTACAACCTGCAGAGTTACCCACAGTCCTGTGCTTAAAAGGGAGCTGTACTTGGATTAATGCTGTACTGGCACCATCTTCAAATTCTTAACTTCTGAACAAGGGACCCCGTGATTTCATTTTGCATCAGGCCTGACAAATGATGTAGCTGGTCCCGAGAGAGATCGTAGGTATCTAATCTGATGCAACACATGGTTGGAATTGAAAAGCAATGGGAGGAGCACACTAAGGGTGTGGGTGACAAATGCTTTCCCTACTCCTGCCTTAGATTTTGGAGCCACTGAGATGGTTGAGAAGGGCGATTTAGGAAGGGGGATCTCGCCAGCCAACACCAGAAGTGGGAGTGATCTGGTAGGTGGTAACTGCTGTGTCCCGAGCTAATGGTTCACTGTTTCTTGTGTGGCTATACTTCATCTGACTGGTTCAGGAAGATTTTTTGTTTCCCATACAGTCAGTTCCCCTCTGCCATTCTATGAGCAGAAAGCTCCATGAATATAACCATCATCTATTTTAAAGTTATCCTAGAACCATGATTCACGGTTTGATGAAGTTAAATTCAGCTCCGAATTTCAAAGGCACTGCTGACTCACTGCTGTGAGGTCTGATAATCTGAAATTACTAGAATGCTATAAAATGATTAGGCCTGCATCACCTTCTGCTCCTAAAGGTGTTCTCAAAGGCCTGCCCTTGCACCCAGACTTGACCTGCTCCGGCCTTTGGAGAAACCATAGAGAATTTTTCCTCTCGGAAGAGAAGCTGGTCTTGGATGTCAAGAACTTCATGTTGCTGGTAGCTTGTATCTGTTAGCAGGACGCTAATGCGCTCTGATACTGGTACTTAATAAGTAAAACAGATTAGCATTCTAGAAATAGAAGAGAATGTAGACTGGCTGATCCAAATTATTCTTATTTTTAAAAAGGACAACTGAGGCAAGAAGTGACTAATGACTTCTCAGAAAGTTAATAAAACAATATGTCCAGGTTGCAGACTTCCTTTGGCCACACATGTTCCTACTTTCAGCTGCCCAGGTCATTCCCCATTCTGACTTGCCTACTGACTCCGAGGTACTTTCCTGGCTCCAGTCTACTTTTATACTTCCAGAGGTATTTCAAGTGCCAAGTTCTAATTCCTTGTCTTACCCTTGTGAGCCACTTTCACGCACAGCACTGAGCATGCTGCATCAAGAGGAAGTCTATTGTTACACAAGACACATGGCTTAGCCATTGTTGATCAAAGACGTCTAAGAATTCTTAGATCCCAGGACATAAATTCCTCTCTGCCACTTACAAACTGTTAGTGTGCATCCTGGTAATCTGTTACACAGGAGAGGCAGGTATGAGCAGCTCACAATATCCAGGAAATAGCAAAATGATCCTGTTTGCTGCTGTTGTTTTGTTTTGTTTTGAGATGGAGTTTCACTATTGTCACCCAGGCTGGAGTGCAGTGGGATTATCTTGGCTCACTGCAACCTCCACCTCCCGGGTTCAAGCAATTCTCCTGCCTCAACCTCCTGAGTAGCTGGGATTACAGGCGCTTGCCACCACGCCCAGCTAATTTTTTGTATTTTTAGTAGAGACAGGGTTTTGTCATGTTGGGCAGGCTGGTCTCAAACTCTGACATTGTGATCCACCTGTCTTGGCCTCCCAAAGTGTTGGGATTACAGGCGTGAGCCACCGTGTCCGGCCAAACTGATCCTGTTTTAACTCCGTCCTGGAGCTCGTAAGCTTGTGCAGTCCTTCTTTGTCCACCCTCTGAGTTACAGGTATCAATAGGTCAGAGAGGTTCCTTGGTTTGGGGCTGGCCAATAGGGGGTCCTGTATGGGTGTATGATGGGTCACAGGCACAAAGCAAGAAATCATGTTTGGGGAATGCAAGAAATCATGTTTGGGGAATGCAGAACAATCTATTAGAATAATCTGGTGGGTTCTGGAGGTCATAGAAAACATAGAGGTCAGAGCCAGGAAGGCAAAGTGAAGGGCGATGTATAGGAATGGGAAGGTCTTGTTGCTGTAGAGAAGCAAACCAAATTCCTGATTGTGGCTTTTCAGGCACTGACCCTGACCAGGCCTTAACTTTCTCATGAGTAGCACAAATACAGCTATGCTAACTATACCCAAGATTAACTTTGGGTGTGTACAGTGTGTCCATTTGACTTGCTCTCAATCATAGAAAATGCTGGAGTCATGGAAGCTCAGAGAGCACACAGGGCTTTGTCACGTGACAAACCTCAGTCAGCCAAGTGGAGGGTCAGAATCCAAGAAGACGGATGGTGCCACAAAGTCCCAGTTTCCAGCAGACCAGAAGACTCCCACAAAGAGATGGCCAAATCATTGAGAAAACAATCAGGAACCCAGGCCACTTGAGTCCTCTGGAAATAGAGAAGCAAATCAAGGCAAACGGAGAGTGAATTAAGATACTGGTGTCCAAAAAATGCCAACAAGAGGTTTCTGCATAGTGAAGCAGAAAGCTTGCTTGTGACGTAGCCAGCCTGTGGCTTAGCCATGTTGTTCAAGGGGAGTGTAAATAAATAAATAAATAAATAAATAAATATTAAAAAATTAGGAGGAAAGGCCAAAGCAGGACATTTGGCTGGTTACATTCAATGAATCTCTCCTTAATGGAGCCTATTCTGAATGCCAGGCCTGCTCAGGATCACAGGGCCAGGGAGAAAGGGTCTCAGCATGGGGCGGGGCATGAGTCTGCTGGGAAGCCATAACAAAGTTCCACAGACTGCAGGGCTTAGGCAACCAAAATTTATCTTCTCACAATACTGGAGGCTAGAAATGTGAAATCAAGGTATCGGCAGTTTAGTTTCTTCTGAGGTCTCTCTCCTCGGTGTGCAGATGGCTGTCCTTTTCTCTGTGTCTTTACATGGTGCCCTTCCCTCTGTGTGTCTGCTCCAATCTCCTCTTCTTATAAAAACACCAGTCATACAAGATTAAGGAACACCCATTTGACCTCATTACCCTTTTAAAATCCTATCTCCAAATGTAGTCACATTTTGAGGAAATAAGGGTTAGAGCTTCAATATATGAACCTGAGGGCATAATTCAGCCCATAACAGGTAGTTTTTAGATCATCTGAGAACTGGCCCATATTTGTTCCTCTTACTGTATTGACAGACTTTGTGCTAAGAGCATTGAGGGCCATTTCTAACTTACTCCAAAACCACCTTACTATTCATCATGTACAGATGGGGAAACTTGGGCTTGGAGAGCTTAAGAAATTTGTTGGGCCGGGCGCGGTGGCTCAAGCCTGTAATCCCAGCACTTTGGGAGGCCGAGGTGGGCGGATCACAAGGTCAGGAGATCGAGACCATCCTGGCTAACACGGTGAAACCCCGTCTCTACTAAAAATACAAAAAACTAGCCGGGTGAGGTGGCGGCGCCTGTAGTCCCACCTACTCGGGAGGCTGAGGCAGGAGAATGGCGGGAACCCGGGAGGCGGAGCTTGCAGTGAGCCGAGATTGCACCACTGCACTCCAGCCTGGGTGACAGAGCAACACTCTGTCTCGAAAAAAAAAAAAAAAAGGAAATTTGTTGGAGGACACAGAGCAGAGTCATTACAATTTCAGAGCGCAAGCTCTTAACCTGACACTTAACTGTCTTCTGCAAGTCAGGTATGTTGATATACTTGATTAACATGATTCCTAAAACACCTTGTTCCCAGAATCAGTATATCATACTCTCTGAGCTCCTGGGACACGGCCTTGATAGTTCCAACTTATCAAGCATGTGTTGAACATCTACTGAAGAGGCCAAACTTTTCTGATTGCAGGTGATTTTGCCCAAAGATGACAAGGGTAGTTTCAGGGGTAAAGTAAATTGATCACTAAGTTTCAGAGAAAGATGAGCCCTAAAGAACTGAGCTAATAACTGCAACTGTACTGAGGAGCATCCCATGGCTAGGAAGAGAGGCTGAAGGCTGATGGGAAAATTTTAGGTTGATGTTCAAAATTCTGGATCCAGGGACCTAAGGTGTGGTTTCCTGATACAAGCCCTAGAAGCTATAACTTAGAATCACACAGGAAGCCCTGGGCAAATGGAAGATCACATACGAGGAAGGAAGAGAGGGAAAGAAGGAAGGGAGGAGAACAGGGAAGAAAAAGAGAAGACAAGGTAAAAATCATTTGACTAACACCTGCCATGTGGCAGGTATTATTTTAGACACTACTTGTATTGCCTTTTTTAATCCTCACAAAATGCTATGCAGTCAATTTTATTTATCCTCATTTTACCAATTTATAAACTGAGGCTCAGATGAGTCAAAACTTTTGCTCACATTGTCACAGCCAGAAATTGACAAGGCCAAGATTTAAACTCTGCTCTATCTATGTTTTCCTTAAACCTCCCTGCCAACCCTTATTTTTCCTTAAACCTTCTTGCCAACTCTGAATTAAACAACACAAAGCAAGTAAGTAAGCAAGAATCTTATGCTAGCAACTGATTGGACCAGGCTGCAAGACATGGTTCCTCTAATGGCAATGTCCTCTGCCACACAAGTCTGTTGCTTATGGAGGTCAACGCCTCTGGTGTGAAACCAGGACATTGATTTCAGAGTAGATTGGCTGCTGGTGAGGTAGTGCAATCCAGTGTGAACTGAAGTGAGAAAGGTCAGAGCGACTGTCTGCTGATGGATAAGGGCACAGGGCTATTTCTCTGATAACAAAATAAATAGAGTTTATTGATGGGGTTCACTTACTTTATGCAAATGATTCTTCTCTGTGTATTTATTCCTTTGTCACATGGGGATTTGCCTTGGTAAAATATACCAGCTCCAATCACCAGGGAAAATAAATCTTGCCAGCCATTCAGAAACCAGACTCCATATTCAGAGCTGGATGAGACAACCTTTTAGTGAAATCAGTGGGCTTCTGAGCACCAGGGAATTCAGATGTTGTTTACCCAGTGAATAGACAACGATTTATGGCCAGAGAAGAGAGAGGGGGAGAGAGAAAACAGAGAAAGACTCTAAATTGTATTTGTATTCAATGACAGTACTTTAAAACACCAATATTTAAACAGTTGTCAGAAGATTAGGGCTCAATCAATAATTCACTAATATTTTATAAATCCACAGATGGTACACCATATACGGTGGTAGGTGCTGAAAACAAATATAGTTAAAACTTTCAGTTTATCTTGTCCACTGAAGAATTCATCAAAATAATGAAAGATAAATGAAATAATTGCCATGCAATTTTGAAATCCGTTTTCAATAAGCAGTTCTTCCTAATTATTGTCACAAATAGGATCATAATGAGTGCTTGTATCCTCCAAAGACTGGATACTGATTAGTTGAGAAAGCAGCTCAATAGCATGCTTGAAAGCCAACTTATGCACAGTGCTTTCTATGTAACGAGCCCCATCCCAAGTGCCTTGGCTAGAATAACTCTACGGAGATAGGTGCCTTTATTACTCCCATTTTACAGATGGAAGAACTGAGGCACAATTGCTTATCTTCACTCACAGTGACGTAAGTGGGAGAGCTTGTGTCAAACCCAGGCAGTCTAGCTCCTACAAGCTGCTGATCCAGACACTCACGGCCACACACTGTCCTGGGCTGTAAGGATTGAACAATTGTACACGGAGTTCTGGCTCTGTCTGGCTTCACTTTATTGCCCTGCCTGGTCTTCGGCTACTTTCTCCAGCAGTTATGGGTGTCTTGTCACCCTCTATATAGTACCATACAGATGCCCAGTTTCATAGAGATGTTCTAATAATTGTTTTTTGTTTTGTTTTGCCCAGGATGATGTTTTGCTAACGCATGTTGTGCAGATTGACTTTTTTGTCAAAGCTGAATACCTTCAAAAACAAAAAAGTGTTTGTCATCTTGAAATGATAAGATCAAAATTATTTTTGATTGGCGCTTTTGTCCACAGAACTTTCCTTAGCTATTCACTGACAGTGTTGTTAATCCTTTCCGGAGACCAGGGCTTGGGAAAATAAAAATGACAGGCCTAGAGGTAGTCATGCAGGGGAGGAGGAAGAGAGAAGTGAGAGATTCTGGGCCTAAATATCTCTCAAGGCTTGTTCTCAGGTTGACCAGCTGCCCAACCCATACCCCCATTCTATAATATATCTCCTTCCTACCAAAAAAGATACCCTTCCATTCAGGTAGAGGCATTGGTTTTCAGTGGAAGAATGGCAATCCTTACAGTCAGATACATCTAAAGTCCACCTCTGCTCAGCCATTTACTAGCTGTGTGACCTTATGCAAGTGACTTGACCTCTCTGAGCCTCAGAGTCTTCAACTCAAAGAAAGGAAGATAAAATGTGGCTTTATAGGGAGTATAGAAATCATAAAATGTAAAAATGCCTGGCTTATTAGTGGTCCCTAGTTCATGTTAATTCCTTTCCCTTCCTTATCATCCCTGGATTAAAGCTACTAACACAAAGACAACTGGAACATTCTTACTCACAGACTTCTTCTCAAGTATGCTGGCTTTGAATCCATTATAACCAGACATTGAGGCTCCTACTAACATTATCTTTAGTCGCATAAAGAAAATTGGTTGCTAAGAGAAGTCCTATGTAATGGTAAATAGCATCATTTAGTTTCTGAATAAAATGTAGCTGAATTTAGTTTCTGAATAAAATGTAGCTGAATTTCAATTCCACCTGAAACCAGAAAACAACCGGCTTACCAGCCAATATGTTCCTCGGATTTACCCAGTGTAATAAACCTTTAAACTGACATAATAACAAGGGTATACATAATTATTTAATAGTTTTAATAATCATTTCAAAGAGAACTCTTACCCTATGCTTTTAAAGCAACAAAAACAGTAGTGGTTTTATATGTATGGTTACACTTGAAAAGTTAATCTTTCAAAGTCACCACATGTAAAGGGTATTTTTTTTATCCTCCCCATTGGCCATTGTTCAATGTCTTCCCTCTACTTTTGTCCCTTTTCATTAAATTATGGGAAAGGCATTTAAGAAAAGCAGACTAGGACACTTCCCAGGGAAAAAAGAAAGAAAGAAAGAAAATTTAAATGCAAGCCAAGCAAAGTTAAAAATAATTTTTGACTATACAAATACGATAAGTTTAGGAAATGGCAGTTTCAGGTCCAGCAAAGACATCTGGAAGAAATAAATAAATAAATAGTTTCTTATTTATCTGTTTTAACTCAGAAAATGGCTTGAACAATGTATGAGAAGAAGGAAAAATTTATAATAGCAATCGAGAACAGGGGTCCGGCAAGATGTGTGCAAAATGATGATATATGGGAACAAAAAACTTTCAAAGAGGAAATCAATAAATGACCAAAAGGGAAGCCATTTACTTCTAAGCCAAAGATCAAAATAGCGAGCTAGTAATTAGAGGATATTCTTCTAGGGCTGAGTCCCTTTATTCTTCACCTTTAGAAGAATACTGACCCAAATGCACATGTTAGAAGCTTTTTTTTTTTTTTTTTTTTTAAACATTGATAGAACTTCCTGGAAATGAACAATGGGGAGATAACAAAGGCTTTTGTCCCAAATATTGTAGAGTTCCTGGTTTGGTGAACCTGTATAGAAATTACACCCACTTAGGAAAAAGCAAGATGGAAATAGTAAAGGCCTTGTGATCTGAAGTGCCAGATGAGATGGTGGGGTTCACTTTAACCTATAGACTCAATCCTAACTCTATGTCTCATGTCAGGCTGTACATACTCAGTCCTCCAGCTACCCTTTGCTGCCTTGTTTTCTTTCCTTAATGCTTTGGTCTTCTTCACACAAGCATACACACATGTGTGCATGCACACACACACAGACACACACACCCCACAACAACCCCTGCCACACTAGCCTCTGCCCCAGGGATGGAATTCCCCATCATCCCAGCCCATGGTGAATTAGGCATCCTCTTTATCTGCAGTAAGTGGCAAATAGTAGAAAAACATGCCTTCTGCTGGGATTTTCTCATGATTATGTTTCCTCTGTCTGTTTACCACTGATTATAAGCTCTTTAAGGTAAAGGGTATAATCGTGTACCTCTTTGAATTCCAGATTTCTGTATCTTGCGCAGGGAAAATGAGCAGCAGCTCTCCACTGAGTGTATTGGCATCCTTTCTGACATTAGTGGTCCGGTTAAAATCTGTTCCAACCAAAAGAAAAAAGCAGTTCCTTGAGGATTATTTGTCGGGATCAGTCTCCAGTGAGACTATTCTAAGGATGAGACCAGGAAAGATGCAATCATAATGGACCATCAACGACCCACAAGAGGGTCCGTTTCTTCATGGGATAGAACGGCTAACCTGAAGTCAGCATGCTGAGTCCCACCATGTGATGTTGAGCAAGTTTTTTTAACCTTTTTTGTGTCTCGGCTTCACCGTTGGTAAAATGGGGATTGTAATAGTAATAAAAGTCAACAGTTACAGAGTGGTACTTAAGCCTTTAGCAAATAACAATTCATTCAGTCCTTAATAACAACACTATGATGTAGGATCTACTATTACTATTCAAATTTTACAGATTAGGAAACTGAGGTACAGAGAGGATACATTTCTTGCACAAGTTGTTGGGAGGATAAAATGAGATGACTGTGTGAAGTAGCCAGCACAGAGCTTGACTCCTAGTGTGAGCACATTGAGTTTGGGGCCATTATTATCATGATGATGATGATGATGATGATGGTCACCATCTAGGGGCTCAGGCACCATGGACTTCACTTGGGCTCTTCACTCTGTCACCGCTCTGCCTTACTCTGCCCAGATCTCCAGTTGGAATCTGCTTTTTTCTTTTTGTTGGAACAGATTTTAACCTGACTGCTAATGATGTAGGAAAGGGCACCAATATACTCAGTAGAGTGCTGTTGCTCACCTTCCCTGTGCAAGATACAGAAATCCGGAATTCAAAGAGGTACACGATTATGCCCTTTTCCTTAAAGAGCGTATAATCAATTGTAAATGGACAGAGGAAACGTATTCATGAGAAAATCCCAACAGAAGGCATCCTTTTCTATTATTTGCCACTTACTGCAGGTAAAGAGGATGCCTAATTAACCATGGGCTGGGATGATAGGGAATTCCATCCCTGCCCAAATATCCAATTGGATCAGAGGACAGGATGGACAGGCTGAAGCTTATCCCTTAAGGACAGGAGTGGAAGAGAACTGAGGCACCTCACACGCCTTGATGCACACCTCAGCTTTATCCTGGAAGCTCCAAGACCCAAACGTATACAACACACTCCAGCCAAATTGGATTAGTTTTTCTCTTAAATGTCTTGTATTTCCCCATTGCCACTTCTCTGTTCCATCTATGCCCTCTACCACTAATGCTTTCTCTCCCAAATTCACTATCTGCCAATTATTTTAAGTGTCTTTCAAGTTTTACCACATCCACAAAGCCTTTCTTCCTTCTGCTAAGTGGATCAATGTAGTCATCTGTTTATTCTTTCTGCAAACATTTATCGACATCTATTCTACTGGGTGGCAGGCACTTTGGGAGGCACTGGAGGTGATAAAACCCAGAGAGCCTCGGTCTCTGCATTCAAAGGGAAAAGAAAAATAAATTATTAAATGTCATGTAATAAGTGCAATGGATGGAATTTTTGAACAATATTGCTGCTTTCTTCCTTGGAACTTCATGCTCCTTTCTTTGCATTTTTATGGAACTGAGAATATTCTCTCTGCTATAATAGTTATTTATGCTCCTCTACTACTCCCCGATGAGTTTGTAAGCTGATTGAGGCCAGGGAATATATGTTTTGCTCCAGGATTATCAGGGCAACCTCAAGCTCAGAATCTCCCTAGATGACAAATAGTGAAATATGTCTTGTGTTGAGCCCTGAATACTGCCTTGCTGTAGATTATAGCAAGACATCATTTATAACAAGAACTCTGAGAAGATAGTATTTAGGAAAAACAAAAACATGTTTCTTCATTGTCTTTGAGGGTCCTTTAATAGGCAACCCCCAGCCAGCCCTTAGCCACACCGAGATGCAGAGGAAGCAGCAGGGGGATTCAGAGCTTCAGCTGCTCGAAAGCCATTGCTGTAGCAACATACAATCCACCATAACATATGGTTCTTTATTACCAGGTCTTACAGCCCTGAGGAATTGTATTTGCCAATGGGAGAATACTCACTTCAGAATTTTGGATGTAAATATTCAATCCCTTGTGCTTTGCATGTCATTGCTAATGGTATATAAAGAATGATCCAAGAGAAGTATAAATAATCATTTGGCTCTACAATGAAAAGAGCACTTCTGACTATAACCAGCCAAAAATGAAATAGTGCAAACTTCAAACTCAAATCAGGAGGTTATCATCTGTATCCACCTCAGAAGGAAATTCTTACTGCCAGAGTACAGAATGAATTAAAAGAAAAATACTAGCCCATTTCTGCAGTCCCATTTCAGCCAACGAGCTAGGCAGTTCTCAAATATAAGTGGGTTGTATTTATAAAGGTCTTTCATATGTTGAAGGTTCAGAACCCAATTTCCGGCAGAACAATAATGGCTGTTCAATGTCCAGAAATAAATCTTCCATAAGAGATCCTTGAAAGTGTTTCAATGGGAATTTGGGATTCCAGCTCCAATTATAAAACGCAGGGATAGGAGAACAATCTGGAAGGATTGATGTGGCTCATCAGGGTAGATGAGCTAGGTTTTCTCTTCTGTGGTGGACTGCAAAAATGGCCACAAACAGCTCTCATTTCTAGATACTTGCCTCTGCAATGTGACTTAGTAGCTCCTCCTAAGGTGGAGTGATAGAGTCAGTATCTTCCCCTCTTGAATCAAGTAGTGGAGCTGTATCTTAACCTCTTGAATTTGGGCTTAGCCATTATGACTTGCTTTGGCGAAGGGGACAGTAGCAAACAAGATACAAGCAGAGACTTGAAAAGTGTTTGTACATTAGGACTTGCCCCCTCTAGCTACTCTTGGGAACCCTGTATGGCAAGTCTCATCTAAATGAGATCAAGCAAAGAACCAGACATGTGAGTGAGTCTATCTTAGGCCACTTGGCTATAGTTAACCCAGCAGCTAACTGCCAAGATCAGCTGAACATTTCAAACCAGAAGAAACGGTCACCAACAGAATCATGAGGAATAAGAAACATTTGTTTTTTTCTTTTTTTAGATGGAGTCTCTGTCACCCAGGCTAGAGTGCAGTGGTGCGATCTCGGCTCACTGCAAGCTCCGCCTCCCAGGTTCACACCACTCTACTGCCTCAGCCTCCCAAGTAGCTGGGACTACAGGAGCCCACCACTATGCCCAGCTAATTTTTTTTTTTTTTTTTTTTGTATTTTTAGTAGAGATGGGGTTTTACCGTGTTAGCCAGGAAGGTCTCGATCTCCTGACTTAGTGATCTGCCCGCCTCGGCCTCCCAAAGTGCTGGGATTACAGGCGTGAGCCACCATACCCAGCCGAAATGTTTGTTGTTTTAAGACACTAGGTTTTGGTGACATCATATGCCACAAAAGCTAATTGGCACATCTTCATCCCATGCTATCTGATCCATGTAAATCTCTCCCCAAGTTCTACATTTTGAGGAAGGGGACAACCTTCCCAGAACTTAAATTAGACTCAGGACTCACAGTGCTGGACACATCTCCCTCTTCTGGATTCCTGAGGGTGACAGTTGCAGATATAATGCAATGGGGAGAGCTGGGGCTCTGGTAATTTTTGAAAGAGAACAATCCTCCACTCTGTCTTGTGCAATAGCTGTCTTAGCATGATGTATAGTCATGCTCCAGGAGAGAGAATGGGAGCAGAAGGCATTCTAACCAAGATTCTCCAAGAGTGCCAAGAATTCCAAAGTAAAAGATTGGCATGGAAAGCCTGCCTTTCCCATACCAACCCACTTAAATCCATTCCAGCATCCACGAAACTACCTTCACACCCACAAGGGAGGCTGTGGGTCCTATAAACGGGGACCCAGAGTAGGTTCCACACACTAGAAAGGAGCGGGTTGATCTGGGTGTCAAACGAGCTCGTCATTGCTCTACCTGCCACTTAACTAAATCCTAGCCCAGCCCGTCACTCTCCATCATCTTGCTTAGACATCTGCTTTCCTGGTTGTATACATTTTCTAGCACCAAATGAAGGGTTTTGTTCTTGGAATGGCAAATACTCAGCACACTGCCACCTCTCCCCATCTCCTGTAATGACTGCTTTATGGCTAAATCAGTTCCTGCTAAGCCCAGTCTCCCATCACACTGCTCCAAGAATCTACTTACTAATCACTCAGGATTGAAAAGAAAGCTGACTTCTACTTGCCATCTCTGTCATGAAGCCATCTTGAGCTGTAAAGAACTCTGTTTCATACACAATTATCTACATTGATACTGTGTGTATCAATATTATTTTTATGCACTTTCCCATACCAAGTACATCATTTTGATGGGTACCATTAACTCTTTCCTTGGTTCTTTCTTTGCCCTAGCTTTTATTTTCTTTATTGTGTCTCAACGACTTTTAAGTCACCTTATTTTATTTCCTATGTCTTTAGAAGTTGCCGTACATCTGTATTAGAGCAAAGTGATATGTAAATATGCGAAGTATTTATGTGATTGCGTTTTTTTCTTCTTGACCAGAAAATAAGGGTTTCACTTGCCTTTAAGGTCATCCTGTGATTTTTTCCAACCTCTCTAGTACACCATTATTCTGAATAATGATCTTTTGAATTCTGATCTTTTTCAACCAGCATATGATTTAGCCCTCTCAATATCATGTTATCTGAAAATAGGGTATGTATGTCTTCCCTGAGTTCATCTAGGTCTATGATAAAAATCATCAAATGAGAAAGAAAACTTTGGCATGCTACTAGAGATCATCCAAACAACCTCAAATCATTCACCACCTATGAATCTCCCTAACATTACAGAATCCAGCATTTCTACAATGATACTACAAGAATCTGTCAAACACCCACAAAAGAAGGAAGGGGGACATTCTACACATGGAGAAATACATGAGAAAAGAGCAGAGAAACATTATGACTTACTGCTAAAATGTACTTTTTCTGTATTATAAAATTAATGTGAGTTTATATAAAAAATAACTTTAGTGTTTTTGGAACTCCACATTTGAAGGTGTTTTTAAAGGTGTACTTGTTTACCATTATTAGGAACGTTAATTATTCTCAGATCTGTGTTTCCATAGAACTTGGTTCATAAGCTCTATTTAGCAGTAGTAACCATTATTGTGGTTCACCAAATATTTCCCCTTCATTTCCTTCTGAATTCATGGTATAATTTCACTTCCAAGTCCCCTCTGAAGTTTGGCATGACCACTGTGACTTGCTTTGGCCCAGGAAATTTGAGTGAAAGTGTTACGCCATTCTGGCTGGAAACCCTTAAAATCTGATTTCTCTCTGCCATGGTTCCTTTGAAAGCACATGTTGAGATAGTTTCTCCAGCAGCCTGGCTTCCTAGGTAGCTATCGTTAGCAGAGCTGCTCTGCTGAACTGCATTGAACTTGCATGTGAATGAGAAGGTGTTGAGGTTTGCTACTGCAGCATAGCTTCTCCTATCCAAACCGATGCATGGAGTTCGCCTTTGTGTGTGTGGACAAGAGTGTGTGTCTGTATGAGGGTAGGGAGGATAAAGACGAATTTGGTATTAGGGATACAACAGTGAATAAAACAGACAAATTTCCTTGACCTTACACTGTACTGTAGAAAGGCAATAACCCTTCAACTTTTCCTGTCATATGACTTAGAAATTTCATTATCAGTTTTGTTTATAGTGGGATTTATCCAAAAAGGCCAAATGTTGGACAATGCCCTCTTCTCCTCAGTCAGGCAGGGGTAAGGAAAAGACATTGTGTTACTCTCTACCTTGAGTCTATCTATTCTAAAACATGCCCCTGGGGATAGGGTCATCCCCCTCTTTCCTCAGCAACATCCAGGGCTGCTGCCATTTGCTCCACCCCGCATCCCTTTCCAACCAGCTCCCAGGTAATGCTGCCATTGCTGGTGGGTGGACTACACTTTGAGTAGCAAGAGTGTGGACTTCCCAGAGGTTCAGCTAGAGTCTTGACACCCTTTGCTTCTCAAGTTCTCAGAATAGTGGGGCGGGAGTGGGATGAGAAGGGCCAAGGCTGAAGGTCAGTTGGGGGTCTTCAGTCAGATCTCCTTTTTGATGTGTGTTTCCCCTAGTATACTGCAAGCATTTTGCTTCCTTTCAATTAAGTTGTACTCACCCTGATGGTTCATCTGAGTCAGTATTTTTACAAAGTTCACATGTGGTTCCAAGTGCAGTGCATTGTGGAGAACCACTTCAGTATTAGGTGCCTTTTCCAAGTTTGGCAGAAAGTTTTTTCTTCAGAAGGTAAGGTGCTGAGGCCCCTACAGATAGCGCCAATGATCAGCGGTCCCCCTATATGTAAAATAGACTTGCCTTGCTTTTCTGATTGGGGTAGGGATGGGGCCACCTCTCAGGAGTGACATTAACCTGTAATGGGACCTACCCCTGTTGTCTCATGGATGGGTTCAATTATATTATTAGAGTTCATTTCTCTCCCATTGAGGGAGGGATCGTGAATATCTCCTGCTATACAATGTACCTTTATTAGATTAAATCTAAATATTTATTTTGTGTAATTCATGAATTTTTCTGAACAGAATGTGGGTTTCGCTTGTATTAAACCTTCAGCTTCTGACTGTGATTAACGGCGTTTATCCCTTCCTCCTCATTGTCACATAATCATCCATTTGTTCCCAACAGATCTGGTCTGTGGGTTTACTTTTCTGATATTTAAGCCCTGAGATTTCAGGGTTTCAATCTTCCCTTTATTTACATCTCCAAGCCTTTAACTGGGTCATGAGAAGTCATGATCCATTTAACAAATAGTCTTGGCCAGTGCTTGAGATAAGAGAAAGAAGGCAATGAAAAGGTTTATTAAAAGAAAAGAAAATGTAAGAATTTATGCAGAGAAATGAATTGTCCATAGCTCTAAAGCCCTTTTATGAAAACTGCAGGTTGCCACTGATCAATAGGTCATAAAATTAATTTAGTCATTTGTGACCAGCAACTTCAGAGGACATAGAATAGAAAATATCAGCATTTGTCAGGCATAAGGAACGACTGTTTTAGGAAATTGTGTTTCAGACCTGTGCCTACAAATGTGTGTGAGTGTTTGCATGTGCCCCTGTGAGTCTGAGTGTAAAATGTGATATAAAACACTGAAAATCATTCATCTAAAAGGTCTTGGGTGATGTCAGGCATCCTAAAAAGTATTGGAATGGCATTTTACCCTGTCTTCCACCTCCCTGCTGACCACCTCCTTTGCCTCTGTCTTTCAACTTCTTTAGCATTTCACTATCTCCCCATAAAGCTGGTATTCGTCCAAGTAACAGAGCAAAACACATTAAGGATGAATCTACATGAGACTTTAGATTTCCATCAATCCAGTACTCTCCAGTTTGGCTCAAAGGACATTTTCTTTGTGTAGCTAAAGAGTGTATTAAAGCTAACTAAAGACAAGTGAAGCTAACTCGCCAGCTGCCGATGGAGAAGCAGAAAGCGCTGCATGGAAAATTCCACTTATGGTTGTAGAAACAAATATTTTGAAGGCAAAATAGTATTATATACAGCTTGGGTAATTTTGTTTCAAAACACAGATTTTTTTTTTTTTCACCATCAAAAATTTTAGCACTAATTAATCTAACAGAGCAATCCCGGGAATTTAACATCTATTTTCAGTCATTACTTTCCTGAATCTTTCTGCTCCTACCCCTGGAGGGCTTGTCAAATGAAAGCAGAAAGTTTGAAGGAAGAAAGCCAAAGTCAAAGTGAAATGATAAAGCTTGAGAGTGAATAGGGGAAGAGAAAAATGCATACATAGGGCAACTTGCAAAGGGATAGGAGAACACAAATTGTGGGAGAATGGGACTCTACCGGAGAAAAACAAAACACGTTCAGACCAGCTTCAAAGAATTCTTCATGGCCGGGCACAGTAGGAAAAGGTTAAAATAACATGAGCTTCTCTCAGTGAAACTCAAGAACAAAAAGACACTGAACAGGACCAGGGTTTTGTGCTGTCCCGCACCTGTTCAATACAGAAGGACCTGATAGACTCTGGGAATTGAATTATTTGCAAGCAATGATTTACTTTCTTGGGTAAATTAATGATGAATATAGATAGCATTTTTATTCAAGAGACTACAACAGCCATGTAGGCAATTATAATGTAAAAAGGTAATATGAAAGAGTGGAATTTATAAATATAAATTCCAGGTAATAGAATTGAAATAGACCCTTTCCTAGATAAGACACCCATTAAAACTCAGGTCAAAGGCATATTTTGGCAAAGCTCGCTAATGCCAACAAGCTTCAAAAGGTATACCAAATTCATTTATTACTGTCAAATCCCAGCTAACTTTTTAAGTGGCCCTACATTAGACTCAAATAAATTATTTTTCTGGTAAAAAGAACAGAATCAAAATTCAAATATGTAATTCTAATATTTTTCATTAAATAACTAAAAATATATATCATTTTATATTCTAAACCCTGACTTTCACAAACTAAGCTGTACACAAAACCCTTAATTCACAAATAGTACTTGACCTTTTAAGCAACAAATTTGGCAAATACCAAACTATTTATTTCCTGTTCTCAATCTCTGCTCCATGTTACCAGGGCAGCCAGTCCAACTCGATTCAACCAACATTTATGGAGTACATAATACAGTCATCTTTCATGGTGAGAAAATATCTCCATATCTTTTTATAACCATGTATTCAAACACATTTTAGACTTATAGAAAAGTTTAAAAACTGTTTGTAATTTATATCTTCTCTCTCCTTCTCTCTCTCTTTCTCTCTCTCTCTTTCTGTCTCTCTGCCTGATTAGTCTTCCTAGAGGTTTATTAATTTTATTGATTTTTTTCAAAGAAGTAACTTTTGAATTTGTAAATCTTTCTTTATTGTTTTTCCATGTTCAGTTTTATAGATTTTGGTTCTTGTATTTATTATTTCCTTTCTAAGGTTTGCTTTGAGTTTAATTTGTTGTTCTTTTTCTAATTTCTTAAGATGGAAGCTTGGATTACTGATTTGAGACCTTTCTTTTTTTCTAATACAGTTGCTCCCCACCTTTATCCACAGTTTCAATTTCTGAAGTTTCAGTTACTCTCAGTCAACTGCAGTACAAAATATTAAATGGAAAATCCCAGAAATAAATAGTTCATAAGTTTTAACAATTCATAAGTTAAATTGTGCACTGTTCTGAGTAGTAGAATGAAATCTTGCACCATTCTGCCCAGGATCATCCTTCTGTCCAGCATTTCCAGGCTGTCTAAGCTACCCTCCCATTAGTTACTTGGCAGCTATCTCATTTATCAGATTGAAAAACCATAATATATACAGGGTTCATTGCTATCCACACTTTCAGGTATCCACTGTGAGTCTTGGAATGTAGCCCCTTTAGATAAGAGTTGACTACTGTATAAGCATTTTAATGCTATAAGTTTTCCTCAAATACTGCTTTAGCTGCATACCACACATTTTAATAGGTCGTATTTTCATTGCTACTATTTTTGCTTTAGATGGTCAGTTATCTTTTTGTGCATCTATTTATCTAAAAAATCAATTTTATTTTACTTATATTTTACTTCTAGTTTCTTTATTTGTGTGAATCTAGGTTCACGCTTACTGTCAGAATCTTTTGTGAGGCTTTCTTATAGAGTAGCTGTGCTGGCAATAACTTTCCTCTGTTTTTGTTGTTTTAAGAAAATATTTGTTTCTCCTTATTTTTGAAAGATGTTTTCACTGGGAACAGAATTTTTTCTGGCAGTGGTATTTTTGTTGGTTTGTTTGCTGCTTTAAAATGCCATTTCATTGTCCTCTTATTTATTGTAGTTCTAGTGATAGGTCTACTGGATTGATCACTATCCTTATTTCTTTCTAGATAATGTATCTTTTTATCTGACTGCCTTTAAGATTTTCCTTTTGTCTTTGGCTTTTAGCAGTTTGAATATAATATGCCTAAGTTTTGGAGTTTCTTCCCTCCTTAAGGGGGAAAGCTTTTATCTTATTTTATATGGCCATTTTGGATCTGTGATTTGATGTTTGTCATTAATTTTGGAATATTACCAGCCAATATTTCTTTGAGCATTTCTTCTATCCTGTTCTTTCTCTCTTTCATTCTGAGATTTCTATTATGCATATGTTAAATTATTTTTTATTGTCTCATAGCTTTTGTATGCTCTGCTCTGTTTTGTTCACATTTTTTTCTCTTTGCATTTTATTTTCTTAGAACTCTCTCCAGTGTTGCTGTGAGCATGTAGTGAGGTTTGTGTGCAGCAAAAGCCTGCAAGCAGAGGAAGACCCTACCAATTGCTGTGGCTCTAAGGTCGTTACCCTCTTCAGGGCACGCTTGACCTCTATCCATTTGCCAACATCCTAGCAGAACTGTTTTTACCAGTCAATGTCTGGTTGTTTCCACTCCAGGTAAGTCAGAGCTCTCATCTTATCTGTCCTTGTAGATAGCCCTTTCTTTGTGTATTTTGTGACAGTTTGTTGTGACTTCATCTCTCCAAAGTTTTCAAAAGCAGTTGTGAACTTGGCCAGGTATGGTGGCTCACGCCTGTAATCCCAGCACTTTGGGAGGCTGAGGCGGGCAGATCACAAGGTCAGGAGTTCAAGACCAGTCTGGCCAATATGGTGAAACCCCATCTCTACTAAAAATACCAAAATTAGCCGGGCATGGTAGCATGTGCTTGTAGTTCCTGCTGCTTGGGAGGCTGAGGCAGAAGAATCACTTGAACCTGGGAGGTGGAGGTTGCAGTGAGCCGAGATCATGCCACAGCACTTCAGCCTGGGCGACAGAGCAAGACTCAGTCTAAAACAACAACAACAACAACAACAACAACAAAAACCAGTTGTGAACCTGGCAGTTTGCCCAATTTTTTCATTGCAAGGGATTGGAATATTACCTTTTCCAGCTCTCTAAATCTCAAAATGTAAACCAGAAATATCCCTTATACCTCTTAAGGAAATTGAATGCAAAATTATTTTCCCACATGAAAAATCTCCAAGCCCAGATGACACCCTCACTGAATTCTTCTAAACAGTAAAGAAGAAATACGACAAATCTTACAAAAATTCTTCCGAGAATAAGAAAAGAAGTAACATTTCCCAATTTATTTTATTTTTCAAGGCCAGAATAATCTTGATACCGAAACAGGACAAAGACATCTTACAAAACAACATAATTACAGGTTCAACTCTTTCATGAACATAAATTTAAAAATTCTAAATAAAATCTTAGCCCTTCAAATACAGCAACATATTAAAATGACAATATATCGTGACCACATATATAAAAGATAGCACATCCTGGGCTTATTTCAGGAATGCATGGCTACTTTAACATTTGAAAAATCAATCAGTGTGATTCTCCACACTAAATGAATAAAGTAGATGAAACATATGATCAGCTCAATTAATACAGAAAAATTATCTTACAATATGTGACATCTGTTCATAGTAAAAACTATCTACAAACTAGAAACAGAAGGAAGCTTCTTTAATCTGATAAAGGATAGTTACCAAAACAAATTGAATTTATAGGAAACATCATACTTAATAGTGAAATACTCGAGAATTTTGAATCAAAAACAAAAGAAGGATGTCCATTTTTTTACTACTTATTTCAGCATTATTCTCAAGATCTTGGCCAGTGAAACAGGTTAGAAGAAGAAATAAAAGGTATAATAATTAGAGACAAAAATGCTATGATTTATAAATGACATGATATTATATACGGAAAATCCAAATGATTCTACATATTAACTATTAGAATGAATACATGAATTCAGAAAGGTAATTGTATCTCTGCTTATTAGAAACAAATCACTCAGATTTTTTAAATTAGAAGATTTAAAAATAATCCTATTTAAAATAGCCTCAAAAACATCAAATACCTAGGAATAGATCTGAGGAAAGAAACACAAGATCCCTAATAGAAAGGCACCAATGATTAGTAATTGAAACTAAGACATAAATAGAGGGATACATGTTAAAATGTTTTGCAAAGACATCATTTCTTCTCAAGTTGACCTAGAGTTGATACATTTTCAATAAAAATCCTAGGTGGGATTCTACAGTTCATATCAAAATTTTAAAGGTATCAAAATTTTAAAGGCTAAGAATAGCTATCTTGAAGAAGGGGTGCAAAGTAATATGGCTTCACTATTAGTATTAAAATTAATTATAAAATTACAGTAAATAAGACAGGAGTGCAATGATCAGCAATGAGAGCAATGGAACAGAAAAGAAAATCACCAGCCAGACCCATTCCTATAGGGCTACCTGCCTTATGATATGGTACTACCACAATGGAATGGGAAAAAGATAAAGTATTTTCAATAGCTGGTGCTTCATAAATTGGATATTCATGAGAGGAAAAAAAAAGAAATCTTCTCCCCTATATCCATCATAAACGAAAATCAACCTTGGATTCTTCATAGAGATAAATGTAAACTATTAGAGATGAAAGAACAACTTCATGACTTTAGGATAGGCAGAGATTTCTTACATTGAATATACAAATACAGGTCAAAAAGAAAAAACTATTCAGCCATAAAAAAGGATGCGTTTGTGTCCTTTGTAGGGACATGGAGGCAGCTGGAAACCATCATTCTCAGCAAACTATCGCAAGAACAGAAAACCAAACACCGCATGTTCTCACTCATAGGTGGGAACTGAACAATGACATCACTTGGACTGGGAAAGGGGAACATCACACTCCGGGGCCTATTATGGGCAGGGGGGAGGGGGGAGGGATTGCATAGGGAGTTCTACCTGATGTAAATGATGAGTTGATGGGTGCTGACGAGTTGATGGGTGCAGCACACCAACATGGCACAAGTATACATATGTAACAAACCTGCACGTTATGCACATGTACCCTAGAACTTAAAGTATAATAAAAAAAAAAAAAAGAAAAAACTGACAAACTGACCTGCATTAAAATTAGGAACTTCTGTTTATGAAAAGATACCACTGAGAGAGTGAAATGTCAAGTCACAGACGAGAATCAGATATTTACAATAAATACAGCCAATAAAGAACTCATATCTAGAACATTGCTGAAATTTCTATAATAAGAAAAAAGACATATCTATCTCATTATTTTAAATGGAGGAAAAAGAACACTTCTCAGAAACGTTAAATAACAGAGAAACTCTGTCTTTCCCAAGGAAAAAGGGTTTGATTGGTGAACTTTGGAGATGGATCATTATCCAGGCTCTTTTTGGCCTTCCCTCAGAACCTCTGAGCCCAAAGGCCATGTTCCTTCTCCTCTCTGTTCTTCCCTCTTCCAATTAGCAAACTCACCCACTAGGGTAGATCCTATACCTTCAGGAGATGGAAGAGAAAGCTTTCCACGGTTAAATCTTAGGTCAAAGCCACAACCTCCAATCCTGCTTTACCAATCATAAATTGAGTATTTGACACCCTATCTTATGTCTGTGTCTTTTTCTCATTTGGTTTAGAATTCTCATTTATCAAAACCCCAACAGTAGTGAAGGGAGAGGAGTTTGATGAGATGAGATTAAATAAATTGAGAGGTTGAAGGGTGAGGGCATGGAGCACCTTGTTTGGAAGCAGAGGAGGAGGTGATCTCTAGCCGCTGCCTCTGAGAAGGGCAGCTGGTGCATCAGGTCAGTCAGTGTTAATGCTGGGAGAAGAAGCTGCCACACCTGTTGCCATCCTGGGACAGAAACTGATAGTGGTGACTTTCTATGAACTACTTGCTCTCCACCAAATTCTTTCCCAGCTGGCTCTTTGTTTTTCCCAGGGTTTAGGCAGCACAAATTTTAACAACTTTTTAAAAAACCTTTTTGTAGCGGAACGGTACTTCCAAAAGTTGAGCCGGAATGTGAAGCTTTGCAAATTAATGATCTTGTAAGAAAAACAGTAGTCCTCTTGATCAGATTGTATTGATCAGAATTTTGTTTGTCATAGTTAAACACTCCCTCATGGAATGCACAAATCTGCAGGATTTTCTAAAATAGGTCAGCCAAGAAGATAATTGGTTTGGCCCCATTGTATATGCCAAGCACCTTATCGAACAAAACCAATAATTCTCCCATTTGTATGCAGAGCAGAAAAGAAAAAGGTACTCAAGAGATGTCTACATTATTCTCTGAATAGAAAATACTGTAACAAGATATTTGTATATTGGTCTGCATTGCCAGTAGGTAGATTTTTATTATGATTATTATTTAGTGTATAGCATTTGGCTCAGAGATAAGCTTTCATTCAAAGGAATAATGCGTACTATTCGCCTTTGTGATACAGGTGCTATCTGTGTTTCATAAAAAGCTTTTTTCTTAATGTTGTTATAAGCAACGGGCTGTTTGTAACAGATGTCAGCCCAAAGCAGAATTGTAAACACTTTATGGCATGGTAATGCTGATATTCTGGACTGTTCAGGTATGTGATACAAAGATAGAGAACAGAAATATAGGAATAGCTCAAAGAAACAGTTGGAGTGAAAATATTATTTTGCTGTTTCCTAGAAATTTCAAAATCTGTCTCTTCAAATACATTAGGACTGAACCAATTTAATTCCTACCCATTTGACCTTTCAAGTTTGAGAGCAATGTTTCAATTTATATAAACACAATCACAAAGATAAAGCCAATAACATCAATCCACCGAGTTTGAGAAAAATTTCTAATTATGAAAAAGGTTTCCTTGAAGGATCAATTCCATGTCCAATTTATTAAAATTTCATTAAGCTGAGAAAGTAATTATAAACACATTTACATTCAGGGTAGTTACAAAAATTATAATTTGATATTAAAATACTAAGCTTAATCATATATTCAAGTATATAATTTTTGAGATCCTATTGTGGTTATCCTTGCAGTAACTGAATTTACTATCTCTAACAAAGTTACAAAGAAGAATGGGGCAATTCCTTAACTTACAATAAGAAGACACTTTACTAATGAAGTATTTAAATATATCAGCACTTCAAGATGAGGCATGGGGGCAGAGACTGTCAAAGCTGTATTCTTAATATTTTTAATTATTCAAGATTACAATAGTTCTAGAACTAAAAAAGACAATCCAAGATCCATTTAATATGGTGTTTTCAAACTGCAGGTCACAAGTGATAAGTGGGTCCTAAGATCAGTTTAGTGGATTACAACTAGTATTTTTTTTTTTTTTTTTTTGAAATGGAGTTTCAGTCTTGTTGCCCAGGCTGGAGTACAATGACATGATCTTGGCTCACTGCAACCTCCATCTCCCAGGTTCAATCAATTCTCCTGCCTCAGCCTCCTGAGTAGCTGGGATTACAGGTGTGAGCTACCATGCCTGGCTAAGTTTTTATATTTTCAGTAGAGACGGGGTTTCACCATGTTGGCCAGGCTAGTCTCAAACTCCTGACCTCAGGTGATCTACCCACCTTGGCCTCCCAAAGTACTGGGATTACAGGCACAAGCTACCATGCCTGGCCCAATCAGTATTTTTTTAGATATCATTTTTAAACAGTATTTTTTAAATGAAACAGAAAATATCAGAATGATTCCATTTAACAAGGGTAAAAATGTTTCATAATAGTTTTCATGAGTGTGTGTCTATACTGGGTTGTGATATAAAATGTCCATCTTACTATGGATCATGGGCACAAACTTGAAGTCAATGATCTAATCTAGCCTCTGGCTTCTAATGAGGTAAAACTATGTGTTCTCAGAGAAAAATAAATTAATAAGTAAAGTATATAAGTAGAGTGTACATATCACTTTAACTTTGTGTCTGTGAAATCTTGGGGCTTAAGGAATGATTTGACACTGTTATGTTGCAATTCATACTCACTCTCTAATGGGATGATGGAACTGTGGGAACTTGAGAGTAGACAAGACGTTGATTTATGCAGATGGGCAATATAGATAGATCAAACCCTGAGGATAATTATTCAGAATCAGTTTTACACTGGTTGAAGATTATTTTCCTTTTCCTCTTTCCAAATGAAAGAAATTTTCCAGAAGCAAGTAGAACAATTAAACAAGTTTTCATGTTGCCCTTTGCCTTTTTCGAACCCTGAATGGAGGAGAGAGAAGAGCCTCTGTCCCCAAAGAAAGCAGGAATCTCAGCCCTCACCATTCCAGAAGAGGGAGCAGGAAGGCAATCTAGTAGTCCCTGGGGCCCTGAGACACTCGGGATCAGAAAAAATCAGGAATTCCTTTCATGGGTTCCAGTGGTGCAGAAGCAAAGGCATGTCCAGGCTATCCCAGGGACAAAGAGCCAGGGGTCTTTTCCCATGAGGTCATATTAAGTTCTTAGTGCTACCAAAACCAATTACCACAAACCCAGTGGCTTAAAATAATACAAGTTTATTATCTTGAAGTTCTGTAGGTTACAAGCCCAACATGGATCTCACTAGGCTAAAGTCAAGAGAGCTGTGTTCCTTTCTCAACATCCTAGAGAGGAATCCAGTTTCCTTGCCTTTTCCAGCTTCTAGAGGTTGCCCATATTTCTTGGTTCTGGGACCCTTCCAACTTCAAAGTCAGCAATGCTCCCTGTCTCTCAGATCTTTCTTCCACAGTCACATTTCCTTCTGTCTCTTCTATTCTGCAGCTTCTTCCACTTCCGAGGCCCCTTGGAGTTGCATTGGTAATCACACCAGAAACCACCCATATAATCCAGGAACGTCTCCCCATCTGAAAGTGCTTAATTTAATCACATCCACACAGTACATTTTTCCACATAAGATAGCATATTCACAGGTTCTTGGAACTAGGAAGTGGATATCTTTGTGGGTCCATTATTCTGCCTTCTACAGGGGCTAACTGGAATGTGCTGTAGTCACAGCTATTATCACTAATGGTTGCTTTTAATGGCTGGGCTACCCATGCATGAGTGAGCTGCCAGTTCTTTCCAATTATATCGTAGAGAACCAACCACCCCTTAAAATTTATATATAACATCCACACTTACACACTACCATCCTCACATACTTCCTTAGAACATTCTTGCCTAAAACTAAATACAAACAGTTTTAAGTTATTTTAAGGACAATTGGAGATCCAAAGCGGGGAAAGTCTCATGACAACATGGCATCTGCTTGAAGGGTCTACTGGTATCATCTGAAAATGTGAAAGTCACATTTCACTGACTTTCGGTGAAAAGAAAGTGAAAGTCAGAGAAGAGAAGTAATTGTCCATCCTTGTGTTTTTTCAAAACTATTTCATGAACCAAGAGTCCTTTGAAATGCTACACACACACACACACACACACACACACACACACAGAGGCAAACAAGATTCTGTAATCATTCAGAGAAATGCTGAATACAGGCATACCTTCCTTTAATGTACTTTCCTTTATTGCCCTTTGCAGATTCTGCATTTTTACATGTTGAAAGTTTGTGACAGGCCGGGCGCGGTGGCTCAAGCCTGTAATCCCAGCACTTTGGGAGGCCGAGACGGGCGGATCACGAGGTCAGGAGATGGAGACCATCCTGGCTAACACCGTGAAACCCCGTCTCTACTAAAAATACAAAAAACTAGCCGGGCGAGGTGGTGGGCGCCTGTAGTCCCAGCTACTCCGGAGGCTGAGGCAGGAGAATGGCGTAAACCCGGGAGGCGGAGCTTGCAGTGAGCTGAGATCCGGCCACTGCACTCCAGCCCGGGCTACAGAGCAAGACTCCGTCTCAAAAAAAAAAAAAAGAAAGTTTGTGACAATCCTGCATCGAGCATGACTTTTTCCAATAGCATGTGCTCTGTTTCACATTTTGGTAAGTCTCACAATATTTTTTGTTAATATTATATGTGTTATGGTGATCTGCTGTTTTGTTTTTGTTTTTGTTTTTTGAGAAGGAGTCTCGCTCTGTCACCCAGGCTGGAGTGCAGTGGTGCCATCTTGGCTCCTCCCCCTCCCGGGTTCAAGTGATTCTCCTGCCTCAGCCTCCCAAATAGCTGGAACTACGGGCACCTACCACTTTGCCCAGTCAATTTTTGTATTTTTAGTAGAGACGGTGTTTTACCATGTTAGCCAGGCTGGTCTTGAACTCCTGACCTCATGATCCACCTGACTTGGCCTCCCAAAGTGCTAAGATTGCAAGCATGAGTCACCACGCCCAACCTGTGGTTGGTGATTTTTAATGTTACTATTGTATTTGTTTTGGTGTGCCATGAACTGCATCCATGGAAGTTGGCAAACTTAATAAATATTGTGTGTGCTCTGACTGCTCCGCTGACTGGCCTTCCCCATATCTCTCTCCCTCTCCTCTGGCCTCCCTATTCCCTGAGACACAAAGTATTGAAATTAGGCCAAGTAATAGTCCTACAGAGCCCTTTAAGTGTTGAAGTGACAGGAAGAGTTGCACATCTCAGGCTTTAAATTGAAAGCTAGGAATGATTAAGCTTAGTGAAGAAGGCATGTCAAAAGCCAAGATAAGCCAAAAGCTAGAAACCATTATTATCTATAAGAAGAAAGTTTGATTGAGTGGTCTGGATAGATGATAAATTAGGGTGCAGAAGCCACATATATGTGGCTCGCCCTTTCCTCTCTCTTGGGGACCTGCCTGACTTGCACATGGGATAGCCTGTGTTCTGCTCCTTCCCCTGACAGTTTCACACGGGCAGACTCTGCCCCTGCTCAGGAGGCCTGCGGGTGCTCAGTGCTGCCTTTTAATGGGTGTGCACATTTGTTCAGTTTTGGATTTCTGCTTTGGAAGCTCACTATTGTCATGCGTATAAGTCACATTCTCCCAGATATTCCAGTACTGATCTGCCCAGGGACGTCATTGACCTCAAAGTGGTTCCAAACTGGGTCAGGAAAACTCACATTGAAAAACTGTGGGATCTTGGGCTAATTTACTTTAATTCAGTGAATCCTCGCAAGCTGATAACACCTGAGGCCTTGTTCGCTATTTATTAGGTGTTGGCATAGGCTGAGTTCTTTCATTACTTTTCTTTACATAATCTTCACAATAACTATATAAAGTTGAGATTATTATTGTTCCTCTTTTAAGGTGAAGAAACTGACACTAAGAAAGGGAATAAGACAATGTGGACGACACCGTGAAGAAATTACTATTTGAATAGAGAAGCACAGGAGGCATTCCGAGTTACAGCCTGGGTCTAACCCCTTCCAAAAGGGCAAACAGAATGGAGATGAGATGTTGAACGAGGGATCTCATACAAAGTGAGTGACCTACGCCAGCTAATTACTCTTGTTCTCTAGTGGTCCACGGGGTTCAGATTCCTGAAAGCTCTACTCTCCCTACCCGAAAACTTATTTGTATCTCATATGCTTCAAACTTCAAGTTACGGCCCACCAGTGAATCATGAAATCAAACTTAGTGGGCCAACATTTTTCTGAGGGAAAGGGAGTGGAGGAGTAAGAAGTAGAGAAGGGGAGAGGAGGAAATAGCATGGAAAAGTCAGTATTTTTATATTACTGTGTAAGTAATATATACATTACTTATATATAACATATATGTTTTCTACATAAGTAATACATTACTATATTAGTTATATAAGAAAATATCAGCGTGTATACCACATAAGACTGTATTACATTGTTTAACGAAATGACTCTTTTTGGCTGTGTGTGTGTATGTGTGTGTGTAAACTACATTTTCTTACTGCAGATCATGACCCACAAAGCTTTAAATCCATGGTTCCATCTTGTTTGGCTTACCATAAGCTTCTCTTTGTGGTATGAAGGCTGGTTCTTGCCTTGCTTAAAGTCCTCCTCACTCATCTCTTTTTCTAGGCTATCTCTGGAGGAGGAAGGTGGGAGGGGCCTGTGTGCATCAGAGAGGGAATCTGGCAGAATGTGGAAACAGAAGGAGAAGAGGCATATGGGGCCAAGTCAGGCAGGCCTTGAGTAACTTATATGGATTTTGTTCTTAAAAGTAATGGGAAGCCTTGGGAGGCTTTTGATCAGGAAAGGGATGTGATTCCATTCATACTGGAAAATGATCCCTTTTTAATTGTTGTGTGGAAAGTGAATGGTCGGGGCTGGAATGGAAACAGAGAAGTTGCAGCAGCAGTGAAGGTGAGAGACAGGTGGCGTGTTCTAAGTTAGTAGTAACTGAAATAGTGAGGAGGAGAGAGCCATGGTTTATGTACCTGCCCAGGTCTGCTCTGCGAATGAGAACCACTAGGGAATACACATCATGAGGACCGCACCTTACACAGTGGGCCAGCTAGTCACTCAGTCTATGCAAGGCTGCTGTTTCCATGCCTGGTGCTATAGCACAAAGTCCACAGGGCATGCAGCTGGGAAGGGAGACTGTACATGAAGTGGAGGACAAGTGGGTACTTGCAAGGCTGAGCTGGAACCCACCAGAGAAGACTGGAATCTGGGCTGTCTCCCCACCTCCAAGCCCTCAGCTCAGATGACAACAGCTTCCTGGGTAAGAAATGGGTGCTCTTCATCAGGGTGCTCATATGATATGTAGCTAACCCATAATTCAGAGAAGCTGAAGCAGAATGTTTGCAGGAGCTGGAGCTGCAGGCCCAGCATGGTCCCAAACCAACTAGGTGAGGCAGCAGATAAGCAACCGCATGTGTGCACTGCACCCACCTCCTGAGTATGTGAAGGAACAAACCGCCCCTTCGCTCTCTCTTCCTAATCTTGCGCAAAGTTTTTCTTGAAGCCTATGCTATCTAGAAACTACAAGGGGAAGGGAATTCTGCAGAACGTGTTTCTACCTTAGCTACATTGAAACAAAACGAATTCATCAGTGGGGTGTTTCCTTATGCACAGAAAGAGGGAACTTTTACTTTGAGCTTCCTAGGAAGAGAATAACTCTTGGAGGGAACTTGGCTAGACAATCCTGCAGTAAAAGCAACCCACAATCTCAGCACCTCAAACGGGTAACAGCTTATCTCTTGCTTACACAAAGTCCACCATAGATCTCAGCAATTCTGCAGTGCAGCCCTCTGCCAGGAGGTTACTGAGGGATCTGGATGCTTTTGCCTTGTGGATCCATCATATCAACACACGGCCCCATGATTGCTACAACAGGGAAGAATAATGCGCCTTGCATCCCTTAAGTCAAAAGGTTTATTGCACTTCTGTTCGCAGTACTTTAACATCACAGGGCATTTTGGAACAAGCCACAGAAATGAATTATTAAATGTTCAAAGGTTTATCAGCATTATCATCACCATCAATATTATAATGTAACATGTGCTACAGACACTCTCGTCACTCAGATCACTCTCATTAGGTGGTAAAAAATAATGTTTTACCGTGGATACCATTGTGTTACAATGATATATCCAAGGGTTCTGCTGCACCCATTGTCAATGTGATATGATTTCTGTATTGCTACACCAGCCTGCCACACTGGAGCCTCCCCACTGTTGCGGCCACCTCTAAAGTAAGGTGTTAAGAGGGCCTCATTAAATGCCAATCTGTTGCCTGGGAAAAAAAGTTTTACATTGAGATTTTAACAATTTTAATATAAATTGAAATGGTCCTAACAGAGATCAGAGTCTGTGTGGTATTTTCCAGACACCACTTCTAATACTCAATGTGTGTGGGGTTTTTTCTGATAATAATCAATTCCCCCAAAATTATCTGACACCAACCAGGTGTTCAAGATTTCAATTCAATTCTGACACCTAGAGTTAGCATAGACCCCACAGGTTATAAGTTCAGCTGCACAAGGCTGCCCCACTTCAGATTGGCAGCTGCAAATGGGGTGTCCATGTTACCTACACTTTTATCCTACTGACTATAAATCTATGGGTTCCCATGACCCCATCTCAGGTCCAGTAACACACTACAATGGTTCATAGAACTCAGGAAAGCACTTTCCTTACTACTACAGTGTGTTTATTAAGGATACAAATAAACAGCCAAATGAAGAAGTTCATAGAGCAATGACTGAAGGTCCCCAAGTGCAGGACATGTGTCCCCATGGAGTCAGGATGCACCAGCACATGAATACATTTGCCAGCCTGCAAGCTCCCTGAATCCCATTGTTCCGGGGTCTTTCTGCAGGTACAATTGCAGGCACTTTATGCAGGCACAATTGATCAAACGATTGGCCATTGGTGGTTGAACTCAATCTCTAGCCCTTCTCCCCTCCCAGGAGGTTAAGGGGTGGGGCTGGAAGTTCCAATAATGGCCTGCCCCTAATGACCATACCTAATAATGACCTGCTCTTTCTGGGACCAGCCCCCATTCTGGAACTATCTACCCACTCCACCCCCAACTCCCCCACCATGAGTCATCTCATTAGCATACAAAGGACACTCTTATGGCTCAGGTGACTCCAAGAGTTTTAGGAGCTCTGTGCTGAGAGCCTAGGAGAAAGACCAAATGTTTGCTTTTCATTGTGCCATAAGTCTGCAGGTATTCTGACAGGGGCAGCACACTCTAGAGCTGGGAGCACTGCCCACACTACAAGGTGGGAGGACAGAGGAAAAGGGCCACAGTGTGGGCTCCTGAGTGCTGAGGACCAGGGCATCCTCCGAGAAGTACCAGAAAGGCAAGGGGGATGACTGATGGTTGAGTGCAAAAGGACGTCCTGCCAAACACTCCCGAGTGTAGAAGAACTGGGCTTCAATCCCTGTCGGACAGTAATTAACCATGTGTAGAATATATCAAAACTGAGCCTAGCAGAACTAAGAAGTCCATGCATCTCAAACACCCCAGGTCCTTCGGGGAATTAAAATATTGTAGCCCAGCGTGCATTTCAACAGCACGCTTATTTTGACTATTACTACTTTGAAGAACAAATATGGAATATAATATAAGCACTTATTTGAAATGACACAGGAAGTCAGAGAATATAATGAAAGTCTGAGGTGTCAGCAATATGTGCATGACAGAGAAAGAGAAAATGAGTCATCTGGAACTACAGGACTATAAAGAACTTGGGCCTTTTCTAATTG
Source organism: Macaca nemestrina (assembly GCF_043159975.1). Classification (NCBI taxonomy): domain Eukaryota; kingdom Metazoa; phylum Chordata; class Mammalia; order Primates; family Cercopithecidae; genus Macaca; species Macaca nemestrina. The sequence continues at coordinate 18,904,885 of NC_092135.1, forward strand.
ACTTCATTTCCCTGGGAGCCAGAAGACTGTAACTATTTAGGTGAGTGATATGGATAATTATCTCAAATTGAGTAACTAATTAGGTGCTTTCATTTTAAATGAAATACAGCCATGAAGGCACTCCAGGAGAATCAGGAAAATTATTGTTATAATTTCTTTGCCTGTCCTCAAGACTCTGAATAATAAGTGATAATGTCTAAGTGATAAAAACAAAAATGTTTTTAGAAGATGACACAAAGAAACTCCATAACACATACACTATGTATTATGTACTGTTCAGTAGAAAGGAATTTGTTTCTCAGTTTTAGGTACACATTTTTCCTTTGGGGACCAAGTATGTAGGAAGCATCCTTGTGCTTTGCTGATTACTTGGACCACAGTGGGCCTCACGAGTACACGCAGGGGCACATGATTTGAGGCTTTCTAAGAAGCTTCTCTTTTCCAAAATATCCCTCCTAAGCAGCACTTAGAATCCACTTATTACCCTCTACTGTCATCTCTAGGTGTATATTTAAAATCCAAGAACCTCTGGGATGTGTGGGCTAAAGCCAGTTTTTAGACCCCTCAGAATGACCACAACCAGAGAAGGGATTAGATACCTTTAAGAAAAACAAGAGGGCCTCTTGGGACCTTTGATCCTGGCTTGCAAAGCTGGTTAGCTGAAATAAATGTAAGTCCTGCTTCCTCTGCTCTGTTTCTTCCCTCTTGTAGCCTGAAACTACCATGCATTCTTCATCACTGGACTCTACCTCGGTGCCTGTTCACTTCTGCATCTCCCTCATCCCTTGATCTTCAACTGTAGCCTGGTGGACTTTGTTCCAGCAGCATCTGCTACTGGTTTGATATTTCTGATGCAAATACATCATTGGTTTAAATTTGCTTTCCTTTTCTCTCTCATAGAACGGAGGCAACACTGGTCACATGTGACCACATGAAAGTTCTTAGAATCTATGCAAAGTGGTCCAGGCTGGATCAAGAGACTAAACAGGCATGGAGGACCTGAGGTGTTTATCCTGTGCACCACACTGACCGGCCAACATTCCCACTATATTCATTTCTCATTCTACAATATGGGGTTTTGCCTTAACAAATAAATAATGACCATAATACCAAAGGAGCAGCTTTTATGGAAAATTGAGTTGCCAAAGACCAGGCCACCATATTTTCCAATTCCAAGGGTGTCATTTTCCCCACAGTGTACTCTCTGGAGCTATACAGTGCATAGCCTGTACAGATACACACAGCCACCCTGACCAAGGGAATGAGATGTTCGTCTTAGATTTAAATTTTGTTAACTAATTTTATTAATTTTTGAATCAAATGACACAAAACTCATTCTTATATTCTATGTAAACTAAGATGGCCTAGTATCAGCTTTGAGAGTACCCCTTTATAAACAGCAAGCTGTTTAACTCCTGGGATTTAGCCCGGCTCTGTCACTAATACCTTCCAAGATCTTGAACGTACTGCAGATTCACTGTATTCTGCTGATTAAAAAGATCCTCAAGCTTTTGATGATTATTTGATTATAACCCTACCATCCAGTTTATCCCAGAGGGATGAAATGTCCTGCCTAATGTCACAATATTTATTGGTGACTATGTCAGAACAAGAATCTAGGTCACCAGTATTCCAAAATCATTCCCACTAGATTCTGAGGTCTTGAGGTCAGCTGACTACTTCTTTATTTTGTTCATCAAAGAAAACATACAGTTGTTAGGGTAAATTTGCTCTTTAAATAAGAATAATATAAGATAATATGCTAAGGCACTTGTAGATAATTAAGTCATAAGCACATGTAGGGTAAAATTACTATCTCAGACATTGTTGTTATGATTAGGCTCCGGTAGAAGTCCACCACTTAACAGATGTGCAATCATGAGCAAGTTACTTAACCTCTATGTCTCAGTTTTCTCATATATAACAGAGAACCAAATAACAGAAATTTAGAACAGAATAAAAACACTTAACAACAGAGCCTAGCACACAGTAAGTGCACAGTCAATGTTAGCTATTATCATCACTTTTCAAACATTAAGAAGGCCTAGGTAAAGCCTAAGAGTTAAATGTCTATTTATATAAGGACGAGTAAGGTCAGTATCATATTGTCCCAGCTTTAGGTAATTTTATTTACTGAAACAGATTTAAATCTTACTTCAAACCACTATTTCTTTGAGCATGTACCACTGAGCAGCCACTCAGAAAACTCACCACTTAATTGGGAAGAAAATAATTTATATATAAAAAATGCACTAAAAGACATAAAGGCAAAGGCGTATGGCACAGAGCAGGAACTAACTAACCCAAAAGTCAAGATCTGTGATATTTATTTTGAAATATATATATGTGTGTGTGTGTGTGTGCATGTGTATTATACATATATATATTATTTACATTATATATATATATTATTGGTGCGCATGGCTCCCTTTGCCAGCAATGTCAACAGTGTCTTTTCCTTCTTTCATCCATCTGTCAAAACCTTTCTAGGGTACTACAAGGTGGCTCCAATGCTCTATATCCCCTATATAATAATATGGTATATTGTTTATATTATACATGTGTATAAAGATACATATATAAATATACATATATAAATTTATATGTAAGTATAAACATTATGTATATATACATATAAATCTATATGTTATCTATATATATAAAATACACACACACACATACACATACATATACATACATAGCCCAGATCTAAAAACAAAAATTTAAATTTATAAGTCCATGCTGGTATTTTTCCATTATTTTAGACTCAAAGGTCAGTTGAGGTAAGGACCTTGACTCTAACTATGCTTAGTTGTTTTATTTCACATTTACAGGGATTTTGTTTAAAATTTTTCTTTCCTTGAATAGCCTCAGAGTTGAGAAAAGCAATGACTTTTACACTTCCTATGATACTTTTGCATGTTAGTATTTAGTTATCCAGTTAATAAAAAGCAATCTAAGTCCCCACTGAATGACCCTACTCTGAATACAATCCCTTGAATGAAAAATTTCAGAAACTATACCTTGAAATTATAGGACACATTCCCTCTTAATATATAGCATCTTAAATTGTGCCATGCTTCTCTTGCAGCTAAATATTCAATTCAGCAAGTATTTTCCTAGAATCCAAATTTACAAGATATTGTGCTGAGTGTCATAGAGCTACCAAGAGGCACATGTTCCACTCAAGGAATACACGGGGTGGGGAAGGTATGAAGGGTGAACAGTTAACAGATCCAAGGCAGAATGGGCTATGGACTGCAAAAGTATCAAGTATAAGAGCACTTACAGAGGAAAGTGCAATTGATTCTTACTTGGAGGGTCAGAGATAGCTTCAGGGATACACGGCATGGGAGCCGCCATATAGTACCCTAGAAGGGTTTTGAGACGTGGAAGACAGAAGGATAAGACATTGCTGACATTGCTGACAAAGGGAGCCATGTGCACAAAGCCCTGGAGAGAGGTGAGAGGGGCAGATGGGAGTTCCACCTGCCAGATTATCAGTGCACACAGGTGGAGCCAGGACTTGGGGAAGTAACTAAATCTCACTTATTGGTCACTCTAGGAACCTTTTCCAATTCTTCCGGCCTTAGAAAGTTGTTACAAATGCTGAAAGCAGTAGACTGACATGGAATCATATGCATTTGTGGGGTTCTGAGGGTTTGCAACCAAACAGACCTGGGCTTAAACCTCAGCTCCTTTGTTGAGGTATTTAATGTCTCTAAGACTTGATTTCTTCATCTGAAGAAAGGGAATAATAATCATGGGGTTTTAATGAGATGTCATTGAGATGAGACATGAAAAGAAATTAACACAGCAGTCCCTATACAGTAAATACTCAGTAGATGATGCAAATGACAATAACAGCTATGACGATAAAAGAAGAGGAGGAAGAGGAGAACAAAATGAGAAAAAGCTTATTGAGAATGGGGACAATGTTTGAATTCACTTTTAAGCTTGTTAAGGATGGGGAAAATATTTGAATTCACTTTTAAGCTTGTTGGGAATGGGGACAATATTTGAATTCACTTTTATGTGAATGTTGCTTGCATGAATCAAGTGGTCCTGCCCCTTTTTCCATTGCTGGTGGGATAATAGAAGCACTTATGTTAGCATAAAGCCTAGCATATTGTAGGTACTCAAACTGTTTATTGAATTAGATGAAAGAACAAATTCATCCCAGAGAATCATAAGTATATTTGTTTCCTATCTTCACCATTCTTGGAGGAATGAGAGGGAAACAAGTGTGAGCAGGAGAAAGCAGCCTGAAGAAGAAAATGTAGACTGGGTAATTTGGGGTGCTTATTAGAAAGGCTGTATGATAAGAATAATTACTAATTATGACAACCAAATTCATTATCTTTATGTCACAATTGGGGAAAAAATGTCAAGGTCAGTGAAAATCACAGAGCTGCAATGGAAAACCTGGCACCCTTGAGAGGTAATTGGGTGTTCTCACTGAGTTCCCTCTCATTAGATTTGATGTAATTGTTTTTAAAACGTCAAGACATAATGACAAGCCTGTATTTCAATATAACCCTGATGCAATAATCAAAAGGGCATTTAAAATTCACTGTACAATTACAGTCCCATTAAATCTAAGTTAACTGCCCATTTGAGTCACTCAATCTAATCTGTTACCTTGCAACACACACACAGCATGTTTCCATCATGACTGAATTATAACCAGACTTCACTCGTGGCTCTGGGAAATATTCTGCAATAACATCTTAACAAGAGCCTGGTGATGTGTACAGGCAATAACAGTTTGCCTGTGGATTCACTGGAGGCCAAGTGCTCATATCATCCCATCAGCTATGGGAAAAAGGGCAGGACCACTTGATTCATGGAAGCAACAGGCATCCAGCTATAGGCTACTGGCTCTTCCAGCTTAACCATGACGTGGGGGAATCTGAAAGAATCACTTATCTCTGCACTCAAAAACTTGACTGCAAGACTCCCCCATCTTGCTGAGGACAACTTCTGTGGCATCAGCCAAAATGATCCCTATTTGCATTTCTCCACACATCACAATGAAAAAGACTTCAAAAGAATCCAAAATGGGTCTGGCCTCCCAGCATTGAAAACAGTTGTCCCTCCTGCACCCAGCGGTCCACCATAGTTATTGTGCATAAGGAGTCTTAGGAGGAAATAGCTTTGAAAAGACAGACATCAAGTGTTCCTTGGGGCAGGCAAGAGAAAGAAAAGACCCTGCAGAGAAGCAGCTGGCCCATCCAGCTGTAGGGGAGGCAATGTGATAGATGGCTTCAACTGGGGACAATGAAGGGCCGTGAAGGACGACAGGCCTTTGTTTCCGGGTTTCTACATCCTCTTTCTGACCTGCCCCCACTGACCTCTGTGCTGTGCGTGTAGCAGCAACTCCCTGGCCCTCTGCAACTTAAAGCCCGACACAATCGCTTGTGCAAAGGGCCACTGCCTGCTGCCCCCCTCCCATTTCCACACAGTCCAGCCAGATGGTGACAGGGTTGAAGGTGAAATCCTAGACTACTGGGGACAAGGGTTCCAATCAGCAAACTCATTCCAGGATTAGCACAAATCAATTGCACACAAAGATAAAGAGTGGGGATGGGGATGGGGACTTGGCTTTCTCAGGAGGGGAGACTAAGAAATCATACTCAGGTGGTTACTTAAAGTGTTATTAATTTGTGTTCCCAGAGATATTTTCCAACTGAAAGTAGTAAAAAGGACGGATATAATAACTTGGTGGAATTCAGCATGTTCCTCCCACAACTGCAGAGCTCTGGTCAGTTTCGTGGTATGGAGGGCAGGCCTAAGCCTGCACTGTTGCTGCCATCTCACCCACTGTAGCCTCAGGGTCCTCACCCATAAAATCAATACTCCTGTCCCTCCTCAGTCATGAGAGCCTCATTGGAACAAGTGAATTTAAAAATACTGTGCAAACACAAGGGGGACTCATCCAATCATGTAAAATGCACAACATTTCACAAGACCTTATAATCATTTGTGAACATCAAAGTCAGATAAGAAGAAGAATATTAGCTACAATTTACTATACACCTACTTTGTGGTGAGCAATATGAAAAGTACTGGAAGTAAGCATTACTAAGCCTCATGACCCTGCCAGAAAGCATTATTATTAACCTCATTTTACAGATGAGAAGATGCAGGCTCACAAGTGTGAAATAAGCTGCCCCAGGTCACACAGCTCATAAACAGGTGAGCTAGGTTTGAACCCAGTTTATCTGTCTGAGAGCCTGTGCTCCTCTCACCATATCATGTTGTCTCTGTCAGGTCCAGAGCCCCCGAAGTTGTCCTGCAACCCAAGTTCAGGTCTACATGGAGCACAAACACCTTCTGCCCAGAGCACCTGGACAATGTCATGTCATCACTGATGTATGGATCCCCTCCCCCCATCCCTAACTCCATGCCCTCATCTCAGTGTCTCTGGGTCACTCCTCAGGAGTGTCCCCTTCTCTACCTGAAGTTTCTACATTGAAAGCACACACACCCTACCCCACAACCAGCAGGTGCAGTGATTTCATCTCTCCCAGTCGCTTGGGTGGAAACCCAAGGTCATTGCTTGCTCTTCTCTCTCCTTCCACCTCCACTCCTGAATGCCCCATCCCTGGGTCAGGTGTTTATTATATTCCATCTGTAGTCACCATCATGGATAGTCCTGTTTATCCTAGACATAGATCTAGCTAACATCACTTCCTGAAGCACCACTGGGACCCCACTGGGACCTTGCTCAGAAAACAGTCACATCCATCGTTTCCACAGTGAACTCTCTACTCTTCAAGAAGCATTCAAGACCCTTCTTGATTTCACATCACCCTATGTCCTGAGATAACACCTCTGATTTTCCTGTCCACATATATTAATCTATGAGCAGAACCAGCTAGTCAGAATTCAACTGGGCAGGATATGCTAGGGCAAGGACTAGATACCAGATGGATACTCAGTAGCTGAGGGGAGTCTGGCAACCATCTCAGCAGACATCTGGGCTGCAAGTGGCCTGGAGCAGACAGAGGGAGTCTTGCCAAAGCACTGACAGCAAAGACGGGACCCACATGCCATATCTGCTAAAAACAAGGTGCATTCATTCCCAGGCCTTCGAAAATTTGAACACCAGGCAGGATACTAGTGAGACAGAGGGGAAATAAGATGGGAACATGAGACTGGAATTTCAAGGTGGGAGTGGACACAAAGAATCAGGGAACAGTATTCAAACAGGGATGATTTAGCAGAAAAGCAGCAGCAGTAAGGCTGATGCCAAGGGGTTAAGTAGCTGGCCTGGGAAGTCTTCAGTTTTCCTGACTTAGCAATACGGTACTTACGGTTTTGTTTGGTTTTTAACTACTGAAGTTAAAATTACTGTAGTAAATGACAGGTATACTCTACCTCCCTCCCCTTGTCAGATTCGTAAGTGGAAACGTATACACTGAAATAGCAGTGGCAGATTCCCTCCATGACGTGCGCAACCTAGTTTACCCCTACTTTCCATTTCTACTACAAGGAAAAATCTAAATGTCCCTGAAACAAACAGAACTGAAATGCAAGCTTCTTAATATGTATAGTTGATTTTGTGTTTCTTAGTGTGATAGTTAATTATGTTTCATAGTGTGATGGTTAATATCCAGTGTCAACTTGATTGGATTGAAGGATGCAAAGTATTGTCGCTGGGTGTGTCTGTGAGGGTGTTGCCAAAAGGAAATTAAGATTTGAGTCAGTGGACTAGGAGAGGCAGACCCACCCTCAATCTGAGTGGGCACCATCTAATCAGCTGCCAGCCTGGTTAGGATAAAAGCAGGCAGAGGAATGTGGAAGGACTAGACTAGCTAAATCTCCTGACCTCCATCTTTCTCCCATGCTGGATGCTTCCTGCCCTTGAACATCAGACTCCAAGATCTTCAGCTTTTGGACTCATGAACTTACAACAGTGATTTGCCAGGGACTCTGGGGCCTTTGGCCACAGACTGAAGGCGGCACGTACGGCTTCCCTATTTTTGAGGTTTTGGGACTCGGCCTGGCTTCCTGGCTCCTCCACTTGCAGGTGGCCTATTGTGGGACTTCATTTTGTGATGGAGAGTCAATTCCCCTAATAAACTCCCCTTCGTATATTCATCTATCCTGTTACTTCTGTCCCTCTAGAGATCCCTGACTAATACACACAGTTTTCAAAGTTCCTGGCAATTATATGTTTTATTTTGCCCTAGTGGTGGGCTCTTACATTTCTACATTGGGGGTGGATGGCAACGGAGGAGGAATGCTATAAACCCCTCCAATGGAGGGGAAGACATTGGACTATATGCACCTTACCCCTTCTCTCCCCTCTCCCACGATGCTGCATAACTGCTAAAACAGTTATTCTCATTTTAGAATATGGTTTCAGCTACTGTCAACAAATTCTTTTGCCACTGCTATAGACCTCAGAGTCATAGAGCCCTGCAGGCATTGTTAGGTACAAATTCCTGGGCCTGGTGGTATCAGAACTGTTTAGATAGTCTGGTGTTCAACATTGTCAAAAACCAGTAAGCTGACAGAGACAAAACCACCTCTAACAGAAATGACACCTTAGAAAGGCTTAATTATGGATATGATACAAGCACTTCACTACTACTGCAAAGAATGAGACAGCTTGCAAGAGCTTTTTTTTTTTTTTTTTTCCCAGAACTGATGTAAATTAGAGCATTTCCTAAGACAGGTCAGACTAGAGTAATTTTCCAGTTGACTTGTCATAAAACCAGGGGACAAGTTCTCACATCACAATGCAGGGCAGATGACAACCCCTTGTAATTTCTCTCGACTTTTCACGTTTGTTCATTTATGGTGTGGAAAATCGTCAGTGTGTGGCTCAGTGTTTAAGTAGGCTGGTGGGAATCCCTCCAGCGGCAAACCTGGTACATAGTGAGTGCTTAATAAGTATCTGTTGGTTGCCTCTGTGAAAACCGAATAGTCCTTCTGGCCCCTCTGTTCTCAAATGCCCAGCAGATGCTTCCAATATTTTGTCATTCCAGCAACTCTAGGAATCCCCCTATATGTAAATTTTCCAGCCAAATTGGCATGAATGTGAAACTAGGGCTCGGGTCCATTTTAAACAAATATGAAAAAAAATAAAGACAGCCTTGTATGTTATGCCTACAACATGTATCTATCTGGTTGCAGATCCCATCATCTTTTAAATATCCCTCCTGTGTTTGCAGAATGTACTTCCATGTGAGACCCACCTCCCCAAGGTAGAACCAAAAGACACATACCTTTCCTAGCCTTGGACTTAAAAAGCTAGATGCACTCAAGAGAGGTGTCCATGTGAAAAGAGGGCAAAAAGACAGAGTGGAGAAGTGCTTTTCCAGCCAGCAGTGATGAAGGGATGTCCTGATGGGTGGCAACAGCGGCAGAGGCCCATATTCGGTGTCCAGCATCTGTCCTGGGATGAGGTGTCTGTGCCTAAGGGTGGAAGAAGTAGGTTTTTTACTGACCAGGCTCATGGGGTGATTTGGGCATTGCTTCTCATGACATAGTCTCCAAGCCCAACGCTGGCACCTCCGTAGATTCTGTGAACTCTTGAATTAACACATTCCACTTGTACCCTTTCTGCTTGAACTAGCTAAAGAAGGTGTTGGTGTTTCCAGGTAGGAAGGCTGACCGCTATGTCTGCATTGTGTTAAGTGCCACAGTAGCTATGAGGATACACTGGCAAATAAGAAATGAATGAAGCTTCCAAGATTTCACAGGCTAGAGACAGGAACAGACTCCAGCACATCAATGTAATACAGTGTGATCAGAGCTATGAGGTAGGTACATACGTAGACATTGGGTAAAGCAAAGCAGAGGGGAAGGAAAGCCTGCATGGGAGGGTCTTAGGTGTGCACACTCTACTGCACCTTGGCAATGGGCCCTGGCTACAATGCAGACAGACCCTCAGACCACAACCCTATGGAGGGTGTGGTCCCACCCAGCCCTGGAAGCCCAGGACATCAGACATCTTAATCCTATCACCTAGTAGGGCTGAAAATTATGCATGAGCCTGGCCAGGAATGCACAGGCGCAGCCTCAACTGCTGGGCTCCCTCTAACTTACTGCTAATCAGATCTGCTATTGGACAGATTGGCATGGAACACGTGCATCTATAGGAAACTCTGGTTGCTCAGGTGGGGCATGCAGGGAAAGTGGAATTGGCTAGCACAACCAGTTCTTAACTTCACACAAAATGAGCCCTAGCTGGACCCCTTTAGTGGAAAAGGCCTAAATAGTTGCAAGGGGGTGGGGGCAGCACCTGAAGACAGCACGCTTTCGAGATCATCCTCTGGAAGGGTATCAGGATATGCTACCCTAAAACATGGCTCTTGGGAATATGGATTTTTTTAAAGTAAAGGCCCTTGAAAACCAAAAGACATAAGAAAAGCTCTAAAAACAGGGCACAAGTTAAGGTGTCTCCCTCTCTCATACCAGGAAAAGGAGGACTCCTAACAACTCTTATCAATGGAGAAGATACTGACTTAAATGTGAAGAACACACCTTTCCAAACAGCCTTTGTTTACCATACTTTTCCTAGTCACCTTCCCATAACTTGCCTCCCCCACCCAGAAGCCCAAAGCCCCTTTTCCTTTATTTTAGCCCAGGACAACATATAAACCAAATTCTAACCACCCCTTGAAGTTCCTCATCTCTGGTGCACCCATGTATCAGCACGATGCACATGCTAATAAAATTCCGTTTATTTTTCTCTTCTTAATCTGTCTTTAGCTAATCTCATTTATAGGGCACCAACTGGAGAAGCTAAGATGAGTAGAGGAAAATATTTTTTCTACACTCTCATGATCTGACCATCAATGCTACCATCATGTGTTTCATTCTGCTTCCTTAAACATCTTTTTTATAATAATCTTAACAACCTTAGAGTACAATGGGTTGTGTAGGCAGCACAGCAAGGAGCCAGGATGTAGCAAAAAAGGAATATCTGGGGATTAAGCCCAAACTGGAAGCGGAGCAGGAAACCTGGGTGTGAAGAGGCTGGACAGAGGCGTAGGAATCCATCCACCTGTGGGATGAGGGCGGAATGCAAAACTGTTGAGTGGTATCATCCCCAGGATCAGGTATGCTCAGAGCAAAAGCCCAGTAGCTGCACAGCCTCTAACCACCACCTCCTTCCTTCCCCAGGCTGGATCTTCCTCCACATCCTCAATGCCCACAGGGCTCTTCTGATCCTAAGCAGAGATCTGTGAGAACAGACCATAACAACAATGCCTGACTTCTGAACTACTCTACCACTCAATAGCCTAACTATTGTTCTGCCCATGGAATTGAACCTCCTGGTAACTGATTTTGCTTAAACTACAAATGAACTGTGCGGATAATGTGCCAGGAACAGCCTCCAAATTGTGATTGGTTCCCTAGAGTGCTATATTAGTTTGTTCAGGCTGCTACAAAAATATTATAAACTGGGTGGCTTAAGCAACAGACATTTATTGCTCATGGTTCTGGAGACTGGGAAGTCCAAGATCAAAACACTGATACATCTGATGTCTGACAAGGGCCCACTTCCTGGTTTATAGATAATTGTCTTCTCCCTGTGTCTTCACAAGGCTGAATGGGTAAGACAGCTCTCAGGCTCATTTATAAGGGCACTAATCTCATTCATAAAGGTCCCACCCTCGTGACCTAACTAACTCCCATAGTCCCCACCTCCTAATACCATCACACTGGGGATTAAGTTTCAACACATGAATTTGCAGGGGACATAAACATTCAGTCCATAACAAGCACCCTCCCCTACAGTAAAGTAAGGTTTTTCAAAGTGTGGTCCTCCAAGGCTAGACACCAGACTCTTCTAGGTTGTATGTGGATCTGAGGGGAAATAACACGGTATCACAATGAGAATGTTGTTCCCCTTCAATTCTCTTGTAATTCCTTCTTACATCATAAAGGTAGACTTAGCCTGGCTTTGGTGTATCTTTCACACCTCCCTCATAGTTATTAATCTCTCTTTATAACAAAACAACAAGCCTCAAGCTCAGAACTTACACTGGCAGCAATAGTTAGCTAAAAGGTAGTAATATTGTTTTGTGTTCATACAAACAAATATAAACCTTTATTATAACCTATTGACATTCATGATAGTGATATTAACTTCCCTTTTAAAATATTTTTTTAAAAATAACTGAATTTGAGTTACAGCAAAAGTGAGTAAAATGTTAAAAGAATTATAAGGTCATAGATGTGGCAGAAATTGAGAAAAACCCCAAGTAATGGAAATTTCCTGATCACCCCCCCTAAGATCTGGATCCTCATCCTGCTCCCTATTCTCTCGCTCAGGCAGTTCCTGGGGGTCCCACTCTGGGGCAGCCAGCCAAAGTCAGGCACTTTAAGTCATTGGTGTTTGATTCTTTTCTCTTGTTCAAATTGTTTCCATTAATGTTTGTCTTTCACCCCATTTGCCCATTATGGGGCAAACTCCTTGAGGGCAAATCTGACATCTCTGTTTTCTTTCCAACTTGCTTGCAGCTGCCAGAGGCAGTATGAGGCGCACAGTGGGTGTTCGATAAACACCGCTGATCGACATTCAACACTCAGACAACACCAACATCCCAGCTCGTACCAGACACTGGAAAACTAGGTCATCTATTTGGCAAAGACATATGATTCATCAGGACAGGATCTGTGAATGGTGTAAATTAACCAAACACACACACACACACACACACACACACACATAACTCAGCCTTTTGGAAAAATTACATCTTTGTTGCAAAGATCCCAGAATGTCTGAAAATGGCTAAAACCTGGGGATTTTCCATAGATTAGTCATGTGGTCTAAATAATTAGATCTGAAGGCCCAGTATGAGATTGCCCCCAGTGAAACAGGAGCAGGTTCCAGGCCAAGTTCAGTCATGCGTAAAGAGGAGAAGCTCCTCAAACCGACAGCAAGGAATTAAAAGAAGGAAGAAATCAAGAAACGACCTGCATCCTGGAGAGGAGAGAGAATGCATGTGTTCTACAGGCTGGGACTGGAGAGAGATGTGCAGAAAACTCAGGTAATGTGGCGAATATATTTCCAATTTTACGGAAAGGGTCCAGTCTGTATCACAGGCATTTGGAGTATTTGTTTTAATAACATTCTAAGTGAAAGCCTTCTTTTTGGTAATAGAATTTCTTTCCATTTTTATGAAGTCAACAATGAAAAATAAGTTACAGCAAAAGAATCTAATTTCCTATAATAAGGTTTTGTTTTTAGTCACTTATAAATGCGAAATCATGGGGCCTTAGACACCAGAAGGCATATGCTGATCATGGAAATGAAATAAGAAAAATAAAATAAAATCTTAGAAACCCACTCATAAATATTGACCTTCCCCTTTTCCCTACCTTCAGCTCCCACCTAAAATTTCACACGTGTGTGCCCACACACACACTCGCACACCCAGAGGAGAAATAACAACACTGGCTTTCAGAGGCTGTGTGGGACAGACTGTGAGCTGGCCTGTCCTCGAGATAGAACACATTTGTTCAATAAATTCTTCACCTCAGGGTGGAAGTCCATGGAATTCAACACTGCTGCCAAAAACACCCAAACTTAGAAGTGGTCTGGAATACCATGTGGTCCCAAGTACCCCACTAAGGCTGACAGTCATCGGGGGCCCTTCAACTAGGGCCATCAAAATTTTACACCAGATCCTTTCTCAACAAGGTCAAACTCATCTTTCATGAGCAAAAGTCTATGGTTCTGTGCAGGCTACAGAGTCCATGATACAACTTCTCAAAATCTATTCTACTTTATCAGTTTCAGCCGAGCCACGTACCCTTTATCCTTTTCAGCATGTCTTTTTCTCTAATATTGCCAAGGCATACTCATGAATCTTTAGTTTCATCAATTCTCCCCAGGTTTTCTTGTTCTTGAAATAGCAAAGTTGGGACTCCCACTTCCCATTGTACATATTTAAAATTGTCACCCTGAGCAGTGAGTCAATACCACTCCCCTATTTCTCTCCTAACATTTGTGCATCTCTTTGAGACCTCCATTCCATCTATTTCCAGGATATAACAATAATTTTGCAACCTCACCTTATGAAGCCACATGCCTTCCTCTATATTAACTGCCAACCAGTCCCCCTGTTACCAGGGATAGGGGTAAGTTATGCAAATCAGGTCAGAGCTATGGTCCAGTCCTGTCTCTTCCTTCTGTCAGATCATGCTTTCACCTCTTTTTCCTCCTCCTCTACATTGCCTCCTTCTTCCTAGAGGTCCTCTTGTCCCTACAGCAGTGGTCCCCAACCTTTTTGGCACCAGAGACCAGTTTCATGGAAGACAACTTTTCCACAGACCTGTGGTGGGGGGGTCGGTTTCAGGATGATTCAAGTGCATTATATTTATTGTGCACTTTATTTCTATTATTATTACATTGTAATATATGATGAAATAATTATGTAACTCACCATAATATAGAATCAGTGGAAGCCCTGAGCTTCTGTCCCTGCAATTGGATGGTCCCATCTGGGGGTGATGGGAGACAGTAACAGATCATCAAGCATTAGATTCTCATAAGGACCTTGTATCCTAGATCCCTCACGTGCACAGTTCAGAAAAGGGCTCTTGCTCCTATGAGAATCTAATGCTGCCGCTGATCTGAAAGGAGGCAGGGCTCAGGGAGTAATGCAAGCAATGAGGAGCAGCTGTAAATACAGATGAAGCTTCGTTCACTCGCCCGCCATTCACCTCCTGCTGTGCAGCCCAGTTCCTAACAGGCCACAGACTGGTACTGGTCTATGGCCCAGGGGTTGGGCACCCCTGCCCTATCGTACACTGAGCTCTGAACATGGTACATACACACACAAGGAAAACTTACCCTTGAGCCCCAGAAGCTAGACTAGATCTTTTATAGTAGTTTTGTTATTTTTCCCTGGATACACCCTTTATCTCTGTTTTCCGCATGGAGCCAATATTCATCCAGAAACATTGATTCAACTAAGAAGGGTTTCTGGTAACATTTCTATTTGCGGACTCTAATTGCCCCACAAAGGGGTCACAGGAAGGACAGAAAGGAATATTAACATCCTGTGTGCTTATATTCACATTGTTTACATAGAGTGCACAGAAATAGTGCAAGTTTATAGGCTGCCAGACCTGGGTTTGAATCCCAGATCTACTGACCCTTCTAAGTTTCAGTGACCTTGCCTGAAAAAATTAATGGATGTAATAGGAATTGTTGCAAAAACAGTGAGGTGGTGCAGGAATTAAACAAGGTAAGGTCCTTAGCACAGTGTCTGGATCATAATAAACTCTCAATAAATGCTAGCAGAATGTTAGTAATGATAATTTTACAATTATTATAACTAGTAATAGTAGCAGTATTATTATTATTCGATGTCAGAAGATCTGGTTTCCAAATTAGCTTTGTGAATAACTTATTTTCCTAGAACAACTCTCTGAATGTTATTTCCTCCTCTGCAATGGAGCATGAAAGTTGCTATGGTCTGAGTGTTTTTGTCTTCCCAAAATTCATACATTGAAACTTAACACCAATGTCAGGGTATTAGGAGGTGGGGCCTTTGGAAGGTGATTAGGTCATGAGGGTGGAGCTCTTATGAATGAAATTAGTGTCCTTATGAAAGAGGCCCCCAAGAGCTCCCTTGCCCCTTTCAGCATGTGAGGACACAACAAGAAGCTACCATCTAGGAACCAGGAAGCTGTCCCTCACTAGACACTGAATCTGCTGGCGCCTTCATCTTGGACTTCCCAGCCTCCTGAACTGTTTATAAGCCACCCAGTTTATAGCATTTTGTTATAGCAACTCAAACAGACTAAGACTGTGGATTCTAATTCTAACTCCTCCTCCTTCATTTATTAGTTAACAATGTTAAGTTACTTACTACTGTAAGACTCAACTTCTTTGTCTATAAAATGCAGATAGTAATAGCAACCATTCCATAGGGCCATTGTAATTATGAAATGAGTTGATACATGCAAAATGTTTAAAAGCATCTGGCACATACTAAGTGCTCAATATACATTTTTAAAATCTATAAGAGGGTATACTGTCATCCATCACTTCCATCACTCTGGTTATGGAAAAAAACGTAAGATAATGTACTAAAAGTGTCCATCACACTGTCTGGCATAAGTAGTTCTGAAACCAGGGTGTAACTTAGAATTACCTGGGGATATTTTAATAAACGTTAATGTCTTTGTCCCACCCCACAGCATTTATATCAGCATCTTCGAGAGTGGGGCTGGGTTTTTTTAAAAGCTTCCCCAAATGATTTTAATATGCTGTCAGGGTTAGAAATCACTTGTCTAACAACTGGGGTAACTCAATAAGAAGTATTTATTATTAGGCCGGGTGTGGTGGCTCACGCCTGTAATCCCAGCACTTTGGGAGGCCAAGGCAGGAAGATCACCTGAGGTTGGGAGTTAGAGACCAGTCTGACCAACATGGAGAAACCCCATATCTACTAAAAACATAAAAAATTAGCCGGGCATGGTGGTGCATGCCTGTAATCCCAGCTACTCGGGAGGCTGAGGCAGGAGAATCGCTTGAACCTGGGAGGCGGAGGTTGCAGTGAGCTGAGATTGCGCCATTGCACTCCAGCCTGGGCAACAAGAGTGAAATTTCATCTCAAAAAAAAGAAAAAGAAGAAGAAGTAGTAGTTATTATTACTGTCTATCTATATACTTATGTATCCAATCCTATAAAAAAATAAAAAAGGATCCCTGATTTATAAAAGGATTATGTACTTCATAAAAACATTCTGGAATTATTCGGCCTATATCCAAATTCTACCTCACCAACTATTCATTTACTAAGCCCAAGATAGCTGCCAGAGAACACTGAAAAGCGAATAGACATAAAGCTTTAGGAGCCACAGATAAAGTCTACAGCCACTGAAATGCCTTGCACATTGTCAGGCTCAATGGCTGTTTGCTAAACTGAGTTGACACTTTGAAGTAAGTGAATAGGAAAGGTAATTACCAAATGATACTATGACTTAAAACAAAATGCACAGATGCATGCATATGTGCACACTCACACACATACATACACACGCAGGTACACACACACCCATCTCACTGCCCATCTTTTAATCACTGGAATTCTGCTTCCTTCATTTTTCTTTTCTGAACCCTTCTCATTGGCTCTTGACAGCATCACTATTGGCACACAAATTAACAATGTGGTGGAGAAGTCATACGACACCTTAATTCATAGCATATATGCCTGCTATCATTGAACATTAGTCTCTCCTACAAAACACTACAAAAAATAATTCTCTTAGAAATGAAAACTTATGTCCACACAAAACCAAGTACACAAAGGTTAATAACATTATTTATAATAGCCAAAACATGAAAACAATCTAAATGTTCAGCAACAGACAAACAGAGAAACAAAATATGGTGTAGCCATGCAATAGAATGGTATTTGGCAATAAAAGTGAATCTCAAAAACATCATGCTAAGTAAAAGAAGTTACACACAAAAGGCTGCATATTGTATGATTCCCTTTGTATGAAATGTCCACAATAGGCAAATTCATAGAGACAAATAGCAGATTAGGGCTTGTCTAGGTTGGTGGCAGTGGACAAGTGGGGTTGGCATGTATAAGGAGTGACTGCTAATGAGTATGCGGTTTCTTTTTGGAGTGATGGAAATGTTCTAAAATTAGATAGCAATGATGGTTTTGCAACTCGGTAAATATACTAAAACTCGTTGAATTATATAAACAGGTGAACTTTATGGTTGGTAAATTATATTTCAATAAAGCTGCTAAAAACTGATGTTCCTGAAGATGACCCTGATCTAACAACAACAACAACAACAAAGATCTTAAAAATATTTTGTATATGTGAGTTTTAAAGACAAAATACTATCCTTAGTATAATATTTCTATTTTTAGCATAAATACTAAATACTAATTTATATTATTAGTATTACATGTATTAATATAATTTATACTCTTAGTATTTATACTTTAGTATATTTAGCATAAGTATAAAATATTACACTTTTTAGAAAAAATATTTAATAGTTGAGCCTTTTAAATGATGTGGACATTGTTAATAGAGTCAACCTCATTTACCAACAGTGCCAGAGGAATGAGGCCGATGGGCTTTGCAGAACACAAGTCACCTGCAGCCTCACCCTACTTTCAGAAAAGGAGACTCAGGTGTGGAAGTAACAGTCACTATTTCCCAATAAAGTCCACCTTCTGGTGTTCTCTGACTTCCACTGAGCATGCCTGGGAGGGGAGCCTTTCCTCCATGGGCAGAGGGAAGTCCCAGGAGACCCTGCATACTGGTAGATTCCATTAGAGTCTTCAGCTGACCTGCCAGTTCCAATGCCCTTTTAAAAACCTTTTAATGCATCAGTGTAGTGTGGGGGGAAAAAAATCTCTTAGCAAAGTCTGTTACGTTACCCATCCAAAAGCCATTTATTCCTTCTCCCCTAAGGTTCAGAATCCTAATTCTGCTTAGGTTGCAAAGTGTACAACCTCAAAAAGCAACCCTGGCTAATAAGTGGAAGTCCAGTTGAGGATATAGTGGCAAGGTGTATGACTTGCTTAAAAAAAAAACTACAGATGCTTTAGGAAAGGTCAGTCTCTTTGCTTTCCTCCTTGAGGAAAACAAGGTTGTGTGTAGTATTCTGAAACTATAAGGGAAATATTTCCTAAATGCTGAGGTTGGAAGAGCAGAAGAATGGCAGGAGCCTAGATACACAATGAGATCACTAAGCTGGTGAATCAACTCTGGGGGTGCCTACCTTCTGACTTCCTGTCATATACCCTAATTAAATACTTTATCGCTCAATCTACCATTACTTGGGTGTCTATTACGTGCAATCAAAGGATCTTAACTGGTACATCTACCAACCTAAAGATGCATAGTTTCTTCTAGATCAGGGTTTTCTGATCGCATCAGTCAGATTTATGTTTGGCTGTATATAAACACAGCCTAAACAAGCAGAAGTGAAAGAAGTTAGGAGACAGAAACTCCAGAGCTCATATGATGGCTCTGTCATTATCAAGAATGCACTTTAATATTTTTGCAATACTATCCCTTAAGCTGCCATCCTCAAGATCACTTCATGGCCCAAGGTGGCTGTTGGAGCTCCAGCCATTATATTCACATTCCAAGACAAAGGAAGAGGAAAGTATGGAGGGACAATAGAAGAGAATCTGCCATAAGGAATCTTCTGGAAGTGCCATCCAACACTCTGTTTATATCTCATTGACAAGGACTTGGTCATGTCACATCCAATTGCAAAAACAAACAAATAAGCAAAGAGAAATGAATAAAAACGTTACGCTTTAACTTCATCCCCCCATTTTTTACCTTTCTGTTGTTTCTATGTATGTCTCATACTGCCGAAGTCTTAAAAAGTTATTGTGGTTGTTATTTTTGATAGGTTCATCTTTTAGTCTTCCTACTCAAGATGAGAGTAGCTTACACACGACAATTACAATGTTATAATATTCTGTATATTTCTGTGTACTTAGGATTATCAGTGAGTTTTGTACTTTCAGATGACTTCTTATTGCTCATTAGTATCCTTTTCTTTCAAATTGAAGAACTCCCTTTAGCATTTCTTGTAGGACAGGCCTGGTGTTGATGAAATTTCTCAGTTTTTGTTTGTCTGGGAAAGTCTTTATTTCTCCCTCGTGTTTGAAGGATATTTTTGCTAGATATAATATTCTAGGATAAAAGTTTTTCTTTTCCTTCAACACTTTAAATATGTCATGCCACTCTCTCCTGACCTGTAAGGTTTTCATGTGATCGCATCTTATTGCAAAGAAGACTGGGAAACGTCTTCTAACTGGGCACATTGTTGTGAGTTCCTATTTTTAAGAAATAATGGAAAATGGATATCGCTAAGACAACTAACAACCTCTGTTACATACGGAGAGTATAAGTCCTTGCCTAATCTCAGTATACTCTTTCATTAACCGAAGTAACAGAAGATGTTTTATGCTAAGGCTGCCCAAAGAAGTCAAGCTGGCAGACAATATGGTCAGTGCATCAGTTATCTCCAATGTGACAAAATTCATGTGCTTTTTAAGTTGACACTTTGAAAGTGATTAACATATTTTAAAATGAAATCGAAATCAAACTCTGGGGTTACATGGAAAGCAGTTTAAAAACTCAGGATGGTGGATCACCAGTGGCACCTGTATTGTTCCAGAAGATTCTAGAACCACCCAGGAATAAGACACTAGGTATAACTTGAGAAACAAGACCAATTAGAAGAAAGAATAGCACGGGGTTCCACAACCAGAACTCACCCCCAAAAATCAGTTTTTAAATGGGGAACAACTACCATGCTGACTTGTTTACAGCTTTTTTTGAAGGAAAACTTAGGATACAGTATCTTCTGCTACTTTTGGTTAATTAGAATATTCTGGGACAAGCTACTTAAAAACAATTCTTACTGCCCTTATCTGTGTGAACCACTCTTTCCTCATATCTGTGGCAACAAGGAAACAATATTTATTTTTGAAAAATGGATAATGGAATTGATAAAAGACTGGGGCATTCAGTTCTGACTTCAGATATTATAGATCATCAAAACAGACCCATTTTTCTCTCAGATTAACTTTATATAAAATGAATGTTATACATTTGAACTCACAAAATAAATTTATGCTGATAAAAATCCTGAATTGTCTATTCAATGTCATGGAATAGCAAGATTTAATTGGAAAACAGGATTCCGCTGCTTAACAAATATCTGGAAACAGTTGCTAAAATTGTTTGAAAGCTACTGTCTTATTCTGAAAGTGAAAGTCAGCTCAAATGTAGTTTGTACTTCTTAGTTCCAAGCCAGAAACATTAAAAATCAGCAGCAGTACAAATCTTGGAATTGGATGAAAACCTTACCCCCAGCCACATTCTAATTTACGAGTGGACATGACTACAGCATATCCCAGGCCATCTGCTTGGATTCTAAGAGCCTACCCCAACAAATCATCAGCACGGCACAATTTCAGGCTGAATTGATAACAGGGATTTTCCCTCTCAATTCCCCACACGAACACCACAAGGAAGCAGATGTGAGTCTCTAAATCCACCCCTTCAAAGTCGTCTCTCCTCCTAATCCCACCTGCCAGGCTGGACTTGCCCACAACAGCATCTTCTCAGGGCTTTCTCTCAGACTTACAAATATGGTCTCTTAGACACTGTCCGCTTAACTTTCATGATGCCATATCTATTACTCACTATCTCATCCCTTGACTGCTGCTAAAGTTTCTCATGCTGCCAAGTGCTCACAAAGTGGTATTGTATCACAAGATGAAATTTTGTTTCTGTGCAGGTATGGGACCTGAATTCTCCTTATGGCTTTCAGTCCTGCTTCATGAAGCTGCCTCATAGGCTGCTATATGCCCAGACACCCTAGGAAGGACTGTGAGACCCTCTCTTACTCCACAGCAGCAGCTCTTGGATTTGTCTTATATACTGAGTGTTCACACAGAAAGCCATTTGAACAAATGCACACACATATTTTGCTGTAAGAACTTTGTAATTCATTGTTCAATTCCCATCTATGAGTGAGAACATGCAGTGTTTGGTTTTCTGTCCTTGCGATAGTTTGCTGAGAATGATAATTTCCAGCTTCATCCATGTCCCTACAAAGGACATGAACTCATCCTTTTTTATGGCCGCGTAGTATTCCATGGTGTATATGTGCCACATTTTCTTAATCCAGTCAATCACTGATGGACATTTGGGTTGGTTCCAAGTCTTTGCTACTGTGAATAGTGCCTCAATAAACATACGTGTGCATGTGTCTTTATAGCAGCATGACTTATAATCCTTTGGGTATATCCCCAGTAATGGGATGGCTGGGTCGAACAGTATTTCTAGCTCTAGATCCTTGAGGAATCGCCACACTGTCTTCCACAATGGTTGACCTAGTTTACAATCCCACCAACAGTGTAAAAGTGTTCCTATTTCTCCACATCCTCTCAAGCTCCTGTTGTTTCCTGACTTTTTAATGATCACCATTCTAACTGGTGTGAGATGGTATCTCATTATGGTTTGGATCTGCACTTGGACACAGGGTGGGGAACATTACACACTGGGGCCTGTCATGGGGTGGGGGGAGGGGGGAGGGATAGCATTAGGAGATATACTTAATGCAAATGACGAGTTAATGGGTGCAGCACACCAACAGGGCCCATGTATACATATGCAACAAACTGGGCACGTTGGGCACATGTACCCTTGAACTTAAAGTATAATTAAAAAAAAAAAAAAGAACTTTGGAATCCACTGCTTGCTGAAGTGGCCTGCAGAAACCACTTGAGGAACAGTGCACGAGTTCTTGCTCTTCCTGATTTACAGAGTACTCAGCATGCTCCCAGCTGTGGAAAACAATACGTCTCTCTTTTTGTCTTAGAACAAGAGGGGCCAACTGTTTCTCAACTCCTGATGTTGAAAGAACATTTCTGTGTTCACATTGTCCATAATCCAGTGGTTGATTTTATGGACTTGGAGTAATATTCCAATGCAGTTTTAAATGTTTTGGAACTGAAGGTTAATTTTTGGAAACTGGTCCTCAGGCGGAAACCTCTTGATCCTTCCAGCTGCATCTCTCATGACTATCTTGACCGCAGTGATGTCTGTCTTCAGGACTGACATCAGCAGCCAGGCACAGCCCTAGCACGCTGTCCTTTCTGGTGCTTACCATGCACTGCATTTGCATGGTGGTGGCTGTAGGGTATAAGGTAAAGGCACCCAATAGCAATAACTTAAACATACCCTTAAAATGATGGTGTATAGCAGATGCACCAGAATGTGTGTTCCAAGCTAGGGAATCTGGGAGTGGCCAAGCAGGAAGTGCGTTCCTCATCTATGATAAACATCTGAGGTCCCAGCCCGTCCTGCGAAACACAGGCTGTACAGGGAATTAAGGCCCTGAGTTTCGGGTTGGATGAAGGTTGCCAGGTGGACATTGTTAGGGGGAGGGTGTTCAGTGAAAATGCTGCATATAAACTGCAGGCTGTTTGTCAGCAGTTGTGGTTTTCCTGCCCAGCCCACTGCCACTGGACTGTAGGAGGAGGATACATTGTCCAGTCCACCGCCACTGGACTCCCTTTCATATATTTAAGCTCCCAGTGAAACTCCACGTCTTTTTTTGCTGACTCTAGGTCTCTTCTTTGGCCTCTCAAACCTCATCCCATCCCTATTGAGGTTAATAGGGGTTTGGCACAACAGCAGCCTTGCAGCACATCTTCCCGTAATAGCTTCTACAGATGTCTTTCAGAAGGCCATGCTTTTCTTTCAAAACCTGCACTTCTTCATTTCCTAGGGGAGCAGCCATTTAGTGTAGCAATTGAGCCCATGAGCTCTGGTGTTGGGCTGCCTGAGATCCCCACTTTGACATTTACCTGCTGTGTGACCTTGAACAAGTTTCATAACTTTGCTAAACCTCAGCTCCTTCAGCGGCGAAGTGCATATTCAAAATATCACCTACTTCCTTGGGTGCTGTGAGAAGATAATGTACAAGGGTAACTCAGCCCAGGTCTGGCAATGCTTGGTCTATATTAGTTATTACAAATTAAATGCATGTCTGTGTCTCTGCTAAAATATAAGCTTCCTAGCAGCTGTGTGGCTGGCACACAGTAGTGCCCGATAATCATGCGCTAAACAAATGAATGAATGGATCCATAAGGTCCAAGTCTTCTGCTGAGTGTGGACTATCAGAAAGTGCATGGGTTTTGCTGCCAGGCAGATCTAGGTCCATATCCTGGTTTCCTCCATGGTGCCAGCCAGTTGCTTCTGATGTGTGGCATCTGGGCTGCCTAGGATGTTGAATGATGAATGTAATGTGTTGTGGATGATTATGAGGATGGAATGGGGTTACTCTGGTGTGTCAGGGTGGACTTGAATGGAGTCTCCTCCTCCCCAGGGAAGGTCACCTGGGGCTCTGTGAGCTGGGCAGAGCTCACTCTGTGGTCCAGTAAACACAGGCTGCTTTGGGAAGGAAGCAAATGCGTTCTTAGCAGAACACAACCAGGGTTATAGTTCTTAGCGAATAGTGTGAAGCTATGTGAATAGGGGGTCTGTGAAGAAAAGTCATCTTTGAGCTGTGAGGTTTGATGCATTTTAAAGATTTTTAGCCAAGAACAAGCTGCAACCAGTGTGGAAGTTCTCTCTTTGGCCCTCCCCACTCTCCAGAGGATCAGCGCTCACCCACTTCCCTCCAAGCCCTTGAAGCCCCAACACTGGAAGCCCTTGAAACAGTGCTTCACTGTCCACACCCCATGGCAGCAGAAACTGCAAAGGAGCAGAGCCTCAGCATTAAGTGAATACCTACCTCTCAGAAACGTGTCAGAGGCAAGGGAGAACCTGGACCATGACGCTTGCTGAGGGAGGGTAGATGGTCCCAGGAGTTTAGTAGGGGAACTCTGAGGAAGAGAAGAGGGGTGAAATTCAGGGGGATGTGGGGAAAGCCTGTGACAACTGTGGGAATGCTTCTCAGATCTTCCTCTGAGAATTGCTGTAAGAAAATGGTTAGCTGAGCCGGGCGCGGTGGCTCACACCTGTAATCCCAACATTTTGGGAGGCTGAGGCGGGTGGATCACCTGAGGTCAGGAGTTCGAGACCAGCCTGGCCAACAGAGTAAAACCCTGTCTCTACTAAAAATACAAAAAACTAGCTGGGCATGGTGGTGGGTGCCTGTAATCCCAGCTACTAGGGAGGCTGAGGCAAGAGAATCGCTTGAACCTGGGAGGTGGAGGTTGCAATGAGCCGAGATCACGCCATTGCACTCCAGCCTGGAAAACAAGAGCGAAAATCCATCTCAAAAAAAAAAAAAACCATAAAATGGTTATCTGATGGCCTCCAACAGTCAACATCTTCAGGATTTGTCTCAGCTCCTGAGCCAAGGCCACACTCTTCCTGGTAAGCCACCAGGCAGTGAAAAACAACAGTAAGGGAATGCAAATCTGACCATTACACGTAATGCAGGACCCTTCTCATGAGCAACTTTGCTCCAGCGCATTTCTCCTGCATATTACAGGGCTCTCATAGATCAGTGACTTCACATAAAATTGTATTTTTTCACTTTCATAAGAGAAATCCAGAATTGGTATGATGGCTCCATGGTCAGCAGAGATCCAGGCACTGTGTGCCTTTTTGCTCTGTAAGTTTTATCTTGTAGTTCCCATTGTCAAGATTACCTCACCTCAAAATAGTTACTGCAGATATAGCCATAGCCATCAAATCAACGTTTTAGGCAGCAGCAAAGAGGAAAACGCCAAAAAACAAAACAAAACAAAAAAAACCCACCTTTTTTACAACTACATTAAGCCCTTTCAAAGATCTGTCCTGGGCATTCCAGCCCACCCAAAACACTTCATCGGCCATGTTTTTGCTTCAAAAGAAGTTGAGAAATATAGTTTTCTAAGTGAATATGTTACTATACCCAGTGAAACAGAGGTTTTCCTATCAAGAAAAAAGGAGATGGTAGTAATATTTATGCAACTAGCAGTCTTTGAACATCTTGCACTTAAGCTGGTGTAGAGATCAGGGTTCTCCAGAGAAACAGAATCAATAGGATGAATGGATGGATGGACAGACATATAGACAGACAGACAGACAGACAGATAGATAAACAGATAGATAGGGTGGGGACTTATTACGAGAATTGGTACAAGTGATTATGGAGGCTGAGAAGTCCCATCCCATGCCTTCCAAAAACTGGAAACCAGGAAACCTGGGTGTAATTCAGTCTGAGTATGAAGGCCTGAAAATCAGAGGAGCCAATGGTATAAGTTCCAGAGTCCTACAAACCTGAAATTCTGACATATGAAGGCAGGAGACAATGGATGTCTCAGCTCCAGAAAACAAAGTGAATTTGTCCTTCCTCTGCCTTTTTGCTCTTTTCAGGCCATCAACAGATTGGGTGGTACCTGCCCATATTGGTGAAGGCAGATCTTCTTTACCCAGTCTACTGATTCAAACGCTAATCTCTTCTGGAAACACCCTCACAGATGCACCAAGAAATAAAGTTTTACCAGCTATCTGGGTATCCCTTAAACCAGTCAAGTTGATGCATAAAATTAACCATCATAGCTCACTGGTTATCCTAGGCCCAAGACTATGTTGACCGTGTGACTCCTGTACTATCTTCTCTAACTGCCAAATTCAACCCCTCATCCAAGCATCCAGGCATGCCTCACTTCCTCCATGAAGCCTTTCCTGACTACCCCAGACCAGAATGACCTCCCCTTCTCTGATGCCTAAGGAAAGTTATTCAGTTGGCTACCATTTAACTTTTCATTTATTAGTCCTAGAAATAAGGGATTATCATTACCTCTCAAATCAACAGCACAGTGCTAGGCACAATATTAGCTATAGCATGAACCATGTGCTAGATTAATTATAAACTATTTGTAACTCATTTTTTCTAAGTAAAATTTGGATTATTTTCCCCTTACATTGCACTTAAATGTCATTTTCTTTATCATCTCGGAGTCCCATGAATTCTTCCTCCTGCTAATTCCCATTCCGTTGGCATTTCATCTCACCAAGGGACTCTGTGAAACATGTCACCTGGAGCTTAGACTGTGTACATGCCCTCCATCCAAGCAGATGCCCTAATTAGACACAGATTTCTAACCTACCTTCTGGCAGGAGGCCGGTAGGTTTCATCTTGTGCCAAAAACTGCCAGCTGCTCCATATTTCTACCTTTCCTCATCAGCAAAACCTTGATTCGACGTAGGGAGGGGTAGAAGGCAGTGATGCTCCCAAACTCCTTTGCAGCCATAGATAGGCATATAACACAGGCCTAGCCAGTAAGATGTCTATGTGGCCTTGTGACACAGTCCTAGCCAGTGAGATCTATGTGGCGATGTGACACAGTCCCACCCAGTGAAATGTCTAGGTGGCCATGTGACACAGTCCTAGCCAATGAAATGTCTAGGTATCCACCTGACACAGTCCTAGCCAATGAGATCTATGTGGCGATGTGACACAGTCCCACCCAGTGAAATGTCTAGGTGGCCATGTGACACAGTCCTAGCCAATGAAATGTCTAGGTATCCACATGACACAGTCCTAGCCAATGAGACCTGATGTCATAGTGAAGCCACAGCCTAAAACTGGCTACCTTCCAACTTCACTTTATGTGAGAAAAATTAAATCCCTCACAAAGTTTAACAAACAATGGCCAGGTTTCTGTAACCCTCAGCAGGAAGCCATCATAACTGATATCGCCCCCTAGGAGAGGTGTCCCAGCAGCCCAGCGTTCTGATCAAGCAGGAAGTCGTTTGGACTGCAGCACTCTCCTCACACAGTCTTTCTATTCAGGCTTCCTGGAGCTCTGCTTTTTTCACTGGAATTTGCGGCTGTGTTGCTGTGGCCAGACCTTCCTCAGACTCTGTAATTTCTGTTCCCTACAATCTGGCATAATGGACAATAAGTTTTCATCATTAGTGGTGTCTGAAATGTCAACAACTTACACATTCTCATAAAATCTCCAAATGAACAGAGAAAGAACGGTAAACCATGCATCATCTAGACTGTAATGAAGGCGAAGCTACTGAAAATAAGATGCCGTCCAACTACTTTGTATTTACCAAGACTCACTTTTTAACCTCAGTGTGACATACTTTTGAAAATGGCTGTCATCACGTGATGCTTAATCCGATTCTGATATGTGGAGAATAAAACATAAATCTTCTGGCCTCACTAAAATCTGAGAAATACTTTTTCATTACATTTTCTTAATTATTGTAAGTAGCTGCTAAGAAGACAGAACTGGCCCTTCAACTATCAGAAAAATTTATCTGTTTATTAGCCAGCTTCCTAACCATATTTGGCTGGGTGAGGTGACCAATCAGGGGTCCCCATTTGCCTGGGAATGAGGGTTTGTAAGCTTGCAGGACTGTAGTGTTAAAACCAGGAAATTCCAGGGTGGGTTGGTCACCCTACCATCCCAAGCCTCTGGAACAAAACCACGGAGCAAGCAAACAGGGCCCATTGCTCCCCTAAACGACGATTCTCCCTCAGGCCCTTGTTTCCAATGTCTGTAGCAGTTATTTAATGAGTATTTTTAACAAGCCCGGGTCTCTGTTTCGTCATTCATGTGCCAGCCACTAGGGATAGAATGGTGAGCAAGAGATGTGAGAACTTTGCCCTCCTAACATCAATTTCAGTAGGGGTGATTGATAATAACCAACCAAAAATAAGAAGAAACAAGATAACTCCAGAGTGGTAAGAATGATGAAGAAACACCAGAATAGAAGAGGCACATGCTGAAGAGGGCCAGGGACAGTAAAGTTGAGTGGATTTGGGGACTTAGGGACGGTAAAGTTGAGTGGATTTGGGAATGGGAGCAAAATGAGGGTGGGCTACGGTCATGGGTCAGGTGCGGGGGCTGGTTCTCCTTGCGCTGCCATGTTCTGGCACAAAACTCCAAAGAATCTAAAATTTCTAAATGGGAATCTGGCCTTCCTATTTTGTCAGGGTATGAAGGCAGAATATATTTTACTTAACAATTTGCTGACTGAGTACACACACACATCTGTACATGTATAGGTACACATGTATATATTTATGTGTGTATATACACAGGCATATGTGTGTGTACACACAGATATATAAAACACACACTTTGGAAAAATAAGATTAATGGCTGGTTCTGTGGTTGTCTTCTAGCCTTACAGATCCCTGAGGATTTGACCCTTGGTCAACATTGTTTCAGGGAATAGCAAAGCATTAGGAGAATGCCTGTACTCTTCGAGAATGAATGAAAATCCAGCTGAGCAATGTGTGCCCTTTCAAGGACCTGAACCTCATTACTGAGACTTTATTGAGAACTGAGGAGCTGGTATGGATGAGCAACAGCTGCAGCAGAAAACGCTCCCCACCATCTCCACCATGCAAGTCAGACCCCTGGGAGTCCCTGAGGGGGTCCAGGGAAGCTGCCTCTGAGAGGGAGATTTGCATGCAGGAAGTTTCTGGAAGAGGGCTCCCAGGATCCACAGTCCTGAAGCAGCGAAGGTAAGGAGATTTGATAGAGGGATAAAGTGTATTTCGACTCGTTTGCAAAAGAGGTCTCAGCTGACATAAGAGAGTGAGCCGGATGGTCCTTCAGAGATTTCCCATATTGAGGGTGAGTCCTGAAAGACAGTCAGCTGTAAGCCATCAGCAGCCAACATGCCTGGGGAAGATGGGGGAAGGGAGACAACAGGTGCCTTGGTTTTGCTGTGGAAGATCTGGGAAGAGCTCCCCAGAATCCGCCACAGAGGATATGTAACTAGTTACTTATAAATCTGAAGGGACCCCAAAGCTTATGGCTTTCTGTAGCTGAGATGCTGTCTACCTGCTAAGCTCTGTCTCTTGTGACCACCATGTCATACCATGTTGTTGCCTGTCCTTGATGCCAGTAAAGTTGATTGGGGCTTATGAATTTGAATGTCAGTCTGAACTCAAGGCCACTGCTACTGGACAACCCCCAGGAGCATCGCTGGACTCCACTGATGCTCTAGGCTCGGAGAGGTCAGCAGCTGGCCAGGAGGGTGAACTATACCAGGAGCTCAGTGCACGTCTCTCTGACGAGTTTATAATAAGTGAATATTCAAAGATTTCTGAAACAGGTCACAGAACACATCGACCATAGAAGAAATGTTTGTTAAATTTGACTTCAGACCTTCCATTTATCAAAAACACTATTAAAACAGTGAAAAGCCAAGCTTTTCAGACAGACTGGGAGAAGATATTTATAAAACATGTATCTAACAAGGAACCTATACTCAAAATATATCAAGAACTTCTATAAATCAATAGGAAAAAGTGAGGCAATCATTTTTTCTAAAAAAAAAAATGGCAGAAAGATTTGATTGGTACTTTATATAAGCGGCAACCAGATAGCCACTAAGCATATGAAAAGATGCTCAACGTTGTTAGCAAGAAAATGCATATTAAAACCATAGTGAGATACCTCTATGCACCCACCAGAATGGCTAAAATTAAATAGTCAGTACCAAGTGCTGACAAGGATGTAAGACAATGGAAGCTCTCACATACTGCTAGTAGGATGGTAAATTGACACAACCATTTTTGAAAAACTGTTTAGTAGGGTCAGGAGCAAGATGGTCGAATAGGAACAGCTCCAGCCTCCAGCTCCCAGTGCAAGCGACACAGAAGTCGGGTGATTTCTGCATTTTCAACTGAGCTTTGAAGAGAGCAGTGGATCTCCCAGCATGGAGGTTGAGATCTGAGAACGGACATACTGCCTGCTCAAGTGGGTCCCTGACCCCTGAGTAGCCTAACTGGGAGATATCCCCCACTAGGTGCAGACCAACACCTCACACCTCACATGGCAGGGTACACCCCTGAGACGAAGCTTCCAGAGCAAGATTCAGACAGCAGCACTCGCTGTTCAGCAATATTCTATCTTCTGCAGCTTCCGCTGCTGATACCCAGGCAAACAGGGTCTGGAGTGGACCTCAAGCAAACTCCAACAGAGCCGCAGCTGAGGGTCCTGACTGTTAGAAGGAAAACTAACAAACAGAAAGGACACCCACACCAAAACCCCACCAGTACGTCACCAGCATCAAAGACCAAAGGCAGATAAAACCACAAAGATGGAGAAAAAGCAGGGCAGAAAAGCTGGAAATTCAAAAAATCAGAGTGCATCTGCCCCTCCAAAGGAATGCAGCTCATTGCCAGCAATGGATCAAAGATGGATGGAGAATGACTTTGAGGAGTTGAGAGGAGAAGTCTTCAGTCGATCAAACTTCTCAGAGCTAAAGGAGGAACTACGTACCCAGCACAAAGAAACTAAAATTCTAGAAAAAAGAATGGAAGAATGGATAACTAGAATAATCAATGCGGAGAAGGCCATAAACGAACTGACAGAGATAAAAACCAAGACATGAGAAATACGTGACAAATGCACAAGCTTCAGTAACCAACTTGATCAACTGGAAGAAAGAGTATCAATGATTGAAGATCAAATGAATGAAATGAAGTGAGAAAAGAAGTCTAGAGAAAAAAAAGGAAAAAGAAATGAACAAAGCCTCCAAGAAATATGGGATTATGTGAAAAGACCAAATCTACATCTGATTGGTGTGCCTGAAAGTGAAGGGGAAAATGGAACCAAGTTGGGAAACACTCTTCAGGATATCATCCAGGAGAACTTCCCCAACCTAGTAAGGCAGGCCAACATTCAACTTCAGGAAATACCGAGAACACCACAAAGATACTCCTCGAGAAGAGCAATTCCAAGACACATCATTGTCAGATTCACCAAAGTTGAAATGAAGGAAAAAATGTTAAGGGCAGCCAGAGAGAAAGGTCGGGTTACCCACAAAGGGAAGCCCATCAGACTAACAGCAGATCTCTCGGCAGAAACTCTACAAGCCAGAAGAGAGTGGGGACCAATATTCAACATTCTTAAAGAAAAGAATATTCAACCCAGAATTTCATATCCAGCCAAACTAAGTTTCATAAGTGAAGGAGAAATAAAATCCTTTACAGACAAGCAAATGCTTAGAGATTTTGTCACCACTAGGCCTGCCCTGCAAGAGATCCTGAAGGAAGCACTAAACATGGAAAGGAACAACAGGTACCAGCCATTGCAAAAACATGCCAAAATGTAAAGATTATCGATGCTAGGAAGAAACTGCATCAACTAATGAGCAAAATAACCAGCTAATATCACAATGACAGGATCAAGTTCACACATAACAATATTAACCTTAAATGTAAATGAACTAAATGGTCCAATTAAAAGACACAGACTGGCAAATTGGATAAAGAGTCATGACCCATCAATTTGCTGTACTCAGGAGACCCATCTCACATGCAGAGACACACATAGGCTCAAATAAAGGGATGAAGGAAGATCTATGAAGCAAATGGAGAACAAATAAAAGCAGGGGTTGCAATCCTAGTCTCTGATAAAACAGACTTTAAACCATCAAAGATCAAAAAAGACAAAGAAGGCCATTACATAATGGTAAAGGGATCAATTCGACATGAAGAGTTAACTATCCTAAATATATATATGCCCAATACAGGAGCACCCAGATTCATAAAGCAAGTCCTTAGAGACTTGCAAAGAGACTTAGACGCCCATACAATAATATTGAGAGACTTCAACACCCCACTGTCAACATTAGACAGATCAACGAGACAGAAAGTTAACAAGGATATCCAGGAATTGAACTCAACCCTGCACCTAGCGGACCTAATAGACATCTACAGAACTCTCCGTCCCAAATCAACAGAATATATATTCTTCTCAGCACCACATCACACCTATTCCAAAATTGACCACATAATTGGAAGTAAAGCACTCCTCAGCAAATGTAAAAGAACAGAAATTATAACAAACTGTCTCTCAGACCACATTGCAATCAAACTAGAACTCAGGACTAAGAAAATCAATCAAAACCACTCAACTACATGGAAACTGAACAACCTGCTCCTGAATGACTACTGGGTACATAACAAAATGAAGGCAGAAATAAAGATGTTCTTTGAAACCAATGAAAACAAAGATACAACATACCAGAATCTCTGGGACACATTTAAAGCAGTGTGTAGAGGGAAATTTATAGCACTAAATGCCCACAAGAGAAAGCAGGAAAGATCTAAAATTGACACCCTAACATCACAATTAAAAGAACTAGAGAAGCAAGAGGAAACACATTCAAAAGCTAGCAGAAGGCAAGAAATAACTAAGATCAGAGCAGAACTGAAGGAGACAGAGACACAAAAAACCCTCCAAAAAATCAATGAATCCAGCAGCTGGTTTTTTGAAAAGATCAACAAAATTGATAGACCACTAGCAAGACTAATAAAGAAGAAAAGAGAAAATAATCAAATAGATGCAATAAAAAATGATAAAGAGCATATCACCACCGACCCCACAGAAATACAAACTACCATCGGAGAATACTATAAACACTTCTATGCAAATAAACTAGAAAACCTAGAAGAAATGGATAATTTCCTGGACACTTACACTTTCCCAAGACTAAACCAGGACGAAGTTGAATCCCTGAATAGACCAATAACAGGCTCTGAAATTGAGGCAATAATTAATAGCCTACCCACCAAAAAAAGTCCAGGACCAGATGGATTCACAACCGAATTCTACTGAAGGTACAAGGAGGAACTGATACCATTCCTTCTGAAACTATTCCAATCAATAGAAAAAGAGGGAATCCTCCCTAACTCATTTTATGAGGCCAACATCATCCTGATACCAAAGCCTGGCAGAGACACAACAAAAAAAGAGAATTTTAGACCAATATCCCTGATGAACATCGATGCAAAAATCCTCAATAAAATACTGGCAAACCAAATCCAGCAGCACATCAAAAAGCTTATCCACCATGATCAAGTGGGCTTCATCCCTGGGATGCAAGGCTGGTTCAACATACGCAAATCAATAAACGTAATCCAGCATATAAACAGAACCAAAGACAAAAACCATATGATTATCTCAATAGATGCAGAAAAGGCCTTTGACAAAATTCAACAGCCCTTCATGCTAAAAACTCTCAATAAATTCAGTATTGATGGAACGTATCTCAAAATAATAAGAGCTATTTATGGCAAACCCACAGCCAATATCATACTGAATGTGCAAAAACTGGAAGCATTCCCTTTGAAAACTGGCACAAGACAGGGATGCCCTCTCTCACCACTCCTATTTAACATAGTGTTGGAAGTTCTGGCTAGGGCAATCAGGCAAGAGAAAGAAATCAAGGGTATTCAGTTAGGAAAAGAAGAAGCCAAATTGTCCCTGTTTGCAGATGACATGATTGTGTATTTAGAAAACCCCATCATCTCAGCCCAAAATCTCCTTAAGCTGATAAGCAACTTCAGCAAAGTCTCAGGATACAAAATTAATGTGCAAAAATCACAAGCATTCTTATACACCAATAGCAGACAAACATAGAGCCAAATCATGAATGAACTTCCATTCACAATAGCTTCAAAGAGAATAAAATAGCTAGGAATCCAACTTACAAGGGATGTAAAGGACCTCTTCAAGAAGAACTACAAACCACTGCTCAGTGAAATCAAAGAGGACACAAACAAATGGAAGAACATACCATGCTCATGGATAGGAAGAATGAATATTGTGAAAATGGCCATACTGCCCAAGGTAATTTACAGATTCAATGCCATTCCCATCCACCTACCAATGACTTTCTTCATAGAATTTGAAAAAACTGCTTTAAAGTTTATATGGAAGCAAAAAAGAGCCCGCATTGCCAAGACAATCCTAAGTCAAAAGAACAAAGCTGGAGGCATCACGCTACCTGGCTTCAAACTATATTACCAGGCTACAGTAACCAAAACAGCATGGTACTGGTACCAAAACAGAGATATAGACCAATGGAACAGAACAGAGGCCTCAGAAATAATACCACACATCTACAGCCATCTGATCTTTGACAAACCTGACAAAAACAAGAAATGGGGAAAGCATTCCCTATTTAATAAACGGTGCTGGGAAAATTGGTTAGCCATAAGTAGAAAGCTGAAACTGGATCCCTTCCTTACTCCGTATATAAAAATTAATTCAAGATGGATTAGAGACTTAAATATTAGACCTAAAACCATAAAAACCCTAGAAGAAAACCTAGGTAATACCATTCAGAGCATAGGCATGGGCAAGGACTTTATGTCTAAAATACCAAAAGTAATGGCAACAAAAGCCAACATTGACAAATGGGATCTAATTAAACTAAAGAGCTTCTGCACAGCAAAAGAAACTACCATCAGAGTGAACAGGCAACCTACAGAATGGGAGAACATTTTTGCAATCTTCTTATCTGACAATGGGCTAATATCCAGAACCTACAAAGAACTCAAACAATTTTATGAGAAAAAAACAAACAATCCCATCAACAAGTGGGCAAAGGATATGAACAGACATTTCTCAAAAGAAGACATGCAAACAGCCAACAGATACATGAAAAAATGCTTGTCATCACTGGCCATCAGAGAAATGCAAATCAAAACCACAATGAGATACCATCTCACACCAGTTAGAATGGCAACCATTAAAAAGTCAGGAAACAGCAGGTGCTGGAGAGGATGTGGAAAAATAGGAACACTTTTACACTGTTGGTGGGACTGTAAACTGGTTCAACCATTGTGGAAAACAGTATGGCAATTCCTCAAGGATCTAGAACTAGAAGTACCATATGACCCAGCCATCCCATTACTGGGTATATACCCAGAGGATTATAAATCATGCTGCTATAAAGACACATGCACACACATGTTTATTGTGGCACTATTCACAATAGCAAAGACTTAGAATCAACCCAAATGTCCATCAGTGACAGACTGGATTAAGAAAATGTGGCACATACACATCATGGAATACTATGCAGCCATAAAAAAGGATGAGTTCGTGTCCTTTGTAGGGACATGGATGCAGCTAGAAACCATCATTCTCAGCAAACTATCGCAAGAACAGAAAACCAAACACCGCATGTTCTCACTCATAGGTGGCAATTGAACAATGAGATCACTTGGACATGGAAAGGGGAACATCACACACGGGGGCCTATTATGGGGAGGAGAGAGGGGTGAGGGATGGCATTGGGAGTTATACCTGATGTAAATGAAGAGTTGATGGGTGCAGCACACCAACATGGCACAAGTATACATATGTAACAAACCTTCACGTTGTGCACATGTACCCTAGAACTTAAAGTATAATAAAAATAAATAAATAAATAAAATAAAAAAATTAAAAATTACCTAGATATTTGTTTTAAATGTATTGCAAATAGTTTTTGAGGTCTATCCAGACATAAATTTTGTAATTTGTCACACATAAGTATACAAAAAAATCTTTAAATAAAATTAATTATTCAAGATAGCTTAAAAAAAAAAGAAAAACTGTTTATTAATATCGACTATAAACATACCCTTATCTTATGGCCCAATAATTCCACTCTTGATGTATAACCAACAAATTCCCCATAGCAATGTTATAAAGACCAAAACCAGAAACCAAATGTCCTTAGCAATGGAATGGATAAACTCTGGTATGTACACACAATGGAATATTACATAGCAAAACAACCAACTACTGTTGTAAGAAACAACATGGGTAGCTCTCATAGTCATTATAGTGAACAGCAGGAACTACACAAAAAGGGATACAAATTGTACGACTGTACTTAGATGAACTTCAGAAACAGGCACAAATGGTCTATGGTAATAGAGTTCAAAATACTTTTTGAGGAGGGGACAGATATTGACTGGCAGGAGCACAAGAGAGCCTTCTGGGGACTGGAAATGCTTTCGGCTTGATCTAAGTGGTGGTTTTATGGGTGTATATCTATATGTGAACATTCATCAGGCTGTATAGTTAAAATATGGGGCCATTTAGTGTATGATGTTATACCTCTAAAAAGTGGACTGCTTTAATAATGATGATGATGATGAAGGAGGAGAAAGAGGAGGATGAAGAAAGAGGGAGATGGAAGGGAAGTGAGGAAAAGGGAGGGGAAGAGGAAGAAAACAAGGAAAAAGAAGAGGAGAAGGGGGAGGAGGGAGAGAAGAAGGACGAAGAGAAGAAAGAGGAGAACGAGTCGTCACCATTTGCAAGATAATCAGGAGGATTTCAGACACAGGAAACAGAATGTTACAACTGCCTGAAATGAGAACAAGCTTGGCATAGACAGCAACAGGAAGGCCAGAGTGCAGGCACCTGATCAGACTAAAAACAGGGAGAGGGCTGCTCAAACAGGGCTTTATAGGTTATGGAAGAGTTTGGATTTTAATCTAAGGGCAATGGGAAGCAACTGGCCAGTTGTAAGCATCGGGGGGTGCGTATTATTTGATTTATAGTATTTTTCTAAAATCACCTTGGCTGCTGAGGAAAAAAAAACAGGGTTGTGTTATAAGGGGTAACAACAGTGCACGCAAGCAAGCAGACCATTCATGAGGCTGTTGGAGTTAAAAATAGTGGCAGAAAAGGCTGTTAGAAGCAGACCTGGTAACAAAGATCAGGAGAAGCTATGCTGTACATCAATCCAGACGTCTTCTCCATCCTTCCCACCCTGCTGTCTACCCCAGAGGATGCTGTATGGATATCTTCAATATGCCCCTGACCTTCTCACTCCTGGTTGGACACAGCAGATCAGAGGGCAGGAGAATGGCATGGACATTTGTCACGCCCAACTCCCTCCTGCTGCATCCCCACAGGTCGGCTGAGGGTTATAGCTCCTATGGGGCAGCCTTTTCCTAGAGCTATGCAATCCGGGTTCTTATAACTGCTCCCGCTCTTGCCCCTTCAGCCTTGCCTACACCTTTGTAGAGATTCTCTTTCTTCAATTCTCCCCTATTCCCCTACTTAAGTGTGTCATTTGTTTCCTGCTAAGAGACTGACCGATATATGAACTCCCTACAGTATTAAAACATAGACCAATGCTGAATGCAGCAGAATGACTCAGAGTTCAAGAAAAATACAATGCATCTGTCACACATGACCCTTATAAAATAGCAGAGAATCTTCTGATGTGTTTTCAATGGATCTCCATCCAAAATGGAAATGTTGCATCTGAAGTGGCAAGTTATCTGGAATATTTGTTCATGTGAAACATTTTATTCTAAGGCTGAATAAATGATTTCACTTACACACTTTAAAGGTCTCTTACGTTTCTCCTCAACAGCACATCTCAGTTGAAATTATCTGTATTTTTTATGCCCATCTTCCTTCCTGAATTCTAAGCTTCATGAAGTCAGTCCACAGAAATGGTTCACGAAGAAGTCTGTCTTATTGCCTGACATGTCCTAAGACCTAGAACAATACTTGGGCATAGAATTTCATAAGTGAATATTGTTGAAGTA
The DNA here is from genome assembly GCF_043159975.1 of Macaca nemestrina. Taxonomy (NCBI): domain Eukaryota; kingdom Metazoa; phylum Chordata; class Mammalia; order Primates; family Cercopithecidae; genus Macaca; species Macaca nemestrina. The sequence goes on from NC_092135.1 coordinate 18,942,703, forward strand.
GGGAACTGAAAGAAAAAAGGCTAAGAGGAAAGAGGAATGGGGATGGAATTTAGAACCAGAAAAGGAGAAAGGGGATCCCAGCACCCCCAACTGTCAGATGTATGTGTTCTTATACATCTAACTTTTCAGGGCTTTCATTTCCATATAGGTATATGTAAAATTAGAATAAGACTCTCTTCTCTATCTAATATTTTTGAGGATCAAATGAGATAATACTCATAAAAGTAAATGAAGCAGTAAATGAAGTTTCTGTCAACTATGAATATCGTTATTATAATAATAAAGGCAGCATCCGTGAAGATGGGTCCAGGCTTGGTTTTTATGCAGCACACATCAGCTTTTGCAGGGCCTGGAAAGTTATTATGATTTTTACAATTTTCATTGAAGAATAATTCGGCTCAAGTGGCTGCAAACCTTGGAATCTCATAATGTGCATCTAGGTGTTAAGGAACTCAGACAACCGTGTACAAAACATGACAAGATAACATGTGCCTTATTCTCCCGGGTTCCTGAAGCAATAAAGCGAAGCAAGAGGCCAAAAGACACAATCATCTTAGGCAGCTGCAAGAGCATAGCGCACAGTCTGTGCACCTCAACTCTGTTACATCCGAAACACCGCTTGATTGAGGCCGCGTAAGAGGCAGTAAGGTTGAACAAAACCCAAGAAGCAGCGAGTTGACAAAAACAGAGGATGAATCCAACAGTGGAGTCCAATCTGTTTTTAGGAACTCTGAAGCCAATAGCTTGTCTTGATATTGCATATGACCATAATTCATATCTAAATAAGAATAAGCCCTCTTAATTTTATACAAACTCTTAAATGTGAGATTTTATATTGCATTAGTCAGTGTTCTCCAGAGAAACAGAACCAATAGGCTGTATGTAAATATACAGAGAGATATTTATTTTAAATAATTGGCTCATGCAATTATAGAGGCCAGCAAATCCAAAATCTGTAGGGTGGGGCCGCAGGCTGGAGACTAGGGAAGGGCTGACATTTCAGTGCAAGTCCAAAGGTCATCTATTGGCAGAATTCTCTCTTGCTCTGGAGGGGTCAGTCTTTGTTCTTTTAGGCTTTCCACTGATTGGATGAGGCCAATCCTCATTATGGAGGGTAGTCAACGGATTTCAACATTAATCTCACATTAAAAAAAAAAAAAAATCTCTCACAGAGGCCCACTCAGAATAATGTTCAATCAAGTATCTGGGCACTATTAGACATTTAATCCTACTATTATAAGTTATTAGTCTTATCTAATGTTTGGCTCTTATAAATAACTCTATAATGAACAACCTCATACATAAGGTACTGCACACATTTTAGATTGTATCCTTATGGTGAGCTACTAGAAATAGAATCATTTGGTCAAAAGATATGCACATTTTTAGCAAATAGTCATCCATAATGGTCCTATCACTTTACAAGCTTACCAAAAATTGTTGAGCTCTTATTTCCTTTGGACACTTAAAATTATCAGAATTTCCCAGTGTCTTTAAAAGTGTCTGCACTGCAGGTGAAAACCTGTACAATATTATCACTATATGTGTATTTATTTATCACCAAGACTGACCATTTTCTCAAATATTTAAATCAGAAATATTTGTGAATTGCCCATTCATATTTTTTGTCCAATTTTCTTCTGGAAGTTTGCCTTTTTCTTATTGGTTTTAAAGAGTTCTTTATATATAAAAAGCATTATTCCACCCTCTTGTATTTGTTCTAAACATTCCTTTTTCTTTGTTCTTTACCGTGTATACATTATACCATATGAAATTGCCTTTTTTAATTTAAATTTTTTTCTAGAGATGGAGTCTCACTATGTTGCCCAGGCTGGTCTTGAACTCCTGGGCTCAAGCAATCCTCCTGCCTTGGCCTCCCAAAGTGCTGGGATTACAGATGTGAGCCACTGCACCTGGTCAGAAATTGCCTTTTTTAGGCAAAAAATAGCCTACCATTAGAAATGTCATTGGATTTAATCTAATAATTTTCTTTACGGTTTTCTTGTGCATGTAGTTAAATCTAGCAATCTTTCCTTTATGATTTCTGCCTTTATAGGCGACAGTACTTGTTCATTTGGCATGCCTATACCAAATTATGTGTTAGAATATATTTTATTTCATTTAAATCTTTGTATGCCCAAACCAAATTATCTGTTGAAATATGCTTTTTTCAGTCAAAAAATTGTTACTATTTCCATCTTTATATAGTTTCCAACATCCAACCTGATATCAAAAAGTTTTGATACTTGTCCAGTTCCCTTAAACTTCATGCTCTCACAAAATGCTAAATATGAATCCAAAACTTACTATGTCCATAGTATCTCTCAAATTTGTTTCTTCTTCTTTCACTATCTGCCACTACCCAAGTGCAGGTCTTCACCCTCTCTCATCTGGTCTATTACATACAGAACTGGGCAAACTATGACCCAAGACCACATTTAGCTAGTTGCCTGTTTTTGTAAATAAAGTTTTATTGAAACAGCAGCACCCATACATTAATATATTATCTATGGCTGCTTTTGTGCTACAATGCAGCATTGAGTAGTTGCAACAAAGACCATATGACCCTCAAAGCCAAAAATAATTATTTTCTGGTCCTTACAGAAAAAGTTTTCCAATTACTGTTCTAATTAAATAACCACCAACCAACCAGCCCCCTCACCTTCATTCACCACACCACATAAAAAGTACCATTTTAATATACCATTTTAAAAACTTGGATCTAATGTGTCACTTCCACAATAAAACACATTTAATGGTTCACCATTGCTCACACAATAAAGCACAGACTCTTAGCTTTGCATTCAAAGTCTGCCATCACTTGCCTACACCTGACTTTTCTTGCTTACCCCTACCATCCTGGAGTGCTCATTTTTCCCAGGAAACACTGCACAGTCATGTCCTGTAGTAGTCCATTTTCACGCTGCTGATAAAGATATATTTGAGGCTGGGAAGACAAAGAGGTTTAATTGGACTTACAGTTCCACATGGCTGGGGAGGCCTCAGAATCACGATGGGAGGCAAAAGGCACTTCTTACATGGTGGCAGCAAAAAAACAAAAAACAAAAAAAATGAGGAAGAAGCAAAAGCAGAAACCCCTGATAAACCGATCAGGTCTCATGGTACTTATTCACTATCATGAGAATAGTATGGGAAAGACCTGCCCCCATGATTCAATTACCTCACCCTGGGTATCTCCCACAGCACATGGGAATTCTGGGAGATACAATTAAAGTTGAGATTTCGGTGGGGACACAGCCAATCCATATCATTTGCCAACCCCTGGCCCCTCCAAATCTCATGTCCTCACATCTCAAAACCAATCATGCCTTCCCAACAGCCCCCCAAATCTTAACTCCTTTCAGCACTAACCCAAAAGTCCAGAGTACAAAGTCTTGTCCATTCTGCCTATGACCCTGTAAAACCAAAAGCAAGCTAGTTAATTCCTAGATACAATGGGGGTACAGGTATTTTGTAAGTACAGGCATTCCAAATGGGAGAAATTGGCCAAAACAAAGGGGTTACAGGGCCCATGCAAGTCTGAAATCCAGTGGGGCAGTCACATTTTAAAGCACCAAAATGATCTCCTTTGACTCCAGGTCTCACATCCAGGTCATGCTGATGCAAGAGGTGGGTTCCCATGATCTTGGGCAGCTCTGTCCCTGTGGCTTTGCAGGGTAAAGCTTCCCTCCTGGCTGCTTTCACAGGCTGGTGTTTAGTGTTTCTGGCTTTTCCAGGCACACAGTGCAAGCTATTGGTGGATCTACCATTCTGGGGTCTAGAGGATGGTGGCCCTCTTCTCCCAGCTCCGCTAGGCAGTGCCCCAGTAGGGACTCTGTGTGGGGGCTATGATCCCACATTTCCCTTCTGCACTGCCCTAGCAGAGGTTCTCCATGAGGGCGCCACCCTTGCAGAAAACTTTTGCCTGGGCATCTAGACATTTCCATACATCTTCTGAAATCTAGGTGGAAGTTCTCAAACCTCAATTCTTGACTTCTGTGCACCTGCAAGCTCAACAGCACATGGAAACTGCCAAAGCTTGGGGCTTCCACCCTCTGAAGCCCGAGCGTGAGCTATACTTTCGTCCCTTTCAGCCACAGCTAGAGCAGCTGGGACACAGGGTACCAAGTCCTTAGGCTGCACACAGCACAGGGACCCAGGGCCCAGCCCACAAAAACACTTTTTCCTCCAGGGCCTCTGGGCCTGTGATGGGAGGGGCTTCCATGAAGGTCTCTGACATGGCCTGGAGACATTTTTCCCATGATCTTGGAAATTAACATTAGGTTCCTTGTTACTTATGCAAATTTCTGCAGTTTTATTGAATTTCTCCCCCAGAAAATGGGTTTTTCTTTTCTATTGCATAGTCAGGCTGCAAATTTTCCAAACTTTTATGCTCTGCTTCCCTTTTAAAACTGAATGTCTTTAACAGCACCCAAGTCATCTCTTGAATGCTTTGCTGCTTAGAAATTTCTTCCACCAGATACCCTAAGTCATCTTTCTCAAGTTCAAATTTTCACAGATCTCTAGGGCAGGGGCAAAATGTGACCAGTCTCTTTGCTAAAACATAACAAGAGTCACCTTACTCCAATTTCCAAAAAGTTTCTCATCTCCATCTGAGACCACCTCAGCCTGGAACTTATTGTCCATATCACTATCAGCCTCTTGGCAAAGCCATTTAACAAGTCTCTAGGAAGTTCCAACTTTCCCACGTTTTCCTGTCTTCTTCTGAGCCCTCCAACTGTTCCAACCTCTGCCTGTTACCCAGTTCCAAAGTCACTTCCACATTTTTGGGTATATTTTCAGCAATGCCCCACTCTACTGGTACCAATTAACTGTATTAGTCCATTTTCACACGACTGATAAAAACATACCCGAGGCAGGGAAGGAAAAGAGGTTTAATGGGACATACAGTTCCACGTGGCTGGGGAGACCTCAGAATTATGGTGGGAGGCAAAAGGCACTTCTTATATGGTGGCAGCAAGATAAAACGAGGAAGAAGCAAAAGCGGAAACCCCTGATAAACCAATCAGATCCTGTGAAACTTATTCACTATCATGAGAATAGCGTGGGAAAGACTGGCCCACATGATTCAATTACCTCCCTTTTGATCCTTACCAACATGTGGGAATTCTGGGAGACACAATTCAAGTTGAGGTTTGGGTGGGGAGACAGCCAAACCATATCATGTCCCATGTCACTGTACCTTTTCTGATGCTATCTGCTCTTCATCAGATATTCTTTCTTCTCCACTTGCTGAAATTCTGTCTATTCTTTAAGAGCATTCTCAAATGTTATTTAAGTGAAGTTCTCCCTGATACCCCATGGATTCCCCTCATTGCCTTTTTCCAGTCAGAATGAATTACTCCCACCTTTGGGATCTTGGGCACTGCTTGTAATCCTCTACTAAGAGGTCTAAACATGGTCTAACTTATTTTATAATTTGCTGTGTACATGTCTGTCTTGGGCTGCTCCCCTCAACCAAAATTGTGATCTCTTTGAACAGAGATACTAAGATTTCTTCTTTGTTAAATCTTCTAGTAGATAACCCAGTGTCTAGTATAGAATACATAAATGTATTATATTTGCCATTTATTTTATGCATTTATTTGTCATGTGCATTAGTCAGTTCTCATACTGCTAATAAAGACATAACCAAGACTGGATAATTTATAAAGAAAAAGAGGCTTGATGGACTCAGTTCCATGTGGCTGGAGAGGCCTCACAATCATGGCTGAAGGCAAAGGGGAAGAAAGTCACGTCTTACATAGTGGCAGGCAAGAGAGTTTGTGCAGGGGAATTCCCGTTTATAAAACCATCAGATCTCATGAGACTTACTCACTACCATGAGAACAGTATGGGAGAAACTACCCCCACGATTCACTTATCTCCACCAGGTGCCCCACTTGATGCATAGGGATTATTACAATTCGAGGTGAGATTTGGGTGGGGACACAGCAAAACCATATCTTTGTGCAACAGAAATATTCATTTGGCATATTATTGGTACATTTCTTTAGCTCTAGCTTGGGATTAGGCACTATACTAACCATATATACAATACTTCTAATCCTTACAAAAACATAAGTTACATATTATCCCTGTTCTACAGATGAAGAAACTGAGGCCCAAGGGGTTAACTGGTTTATATAAGAATACATAGTAGTTAATGATGCCACCTGAATTTCAACACAAATCAATGTAACTCCATTATAAACTTCAAGAAATTGAATACCCTATTCATGATAAGCATAGAGTGTTTTTAAAACAAAGGAGAGTACACTCACAATAAGGGCATTTGCTATTTATCACTTTACTGTGCAATCTCAGGGAATGAAAATAATCATTCTCTTTCCCATGTCCAAACAAGCACAAATCCATGTATACGATTTTGCTTTAAAAATTACACTAAAAACAAAAATATTGCATATTCTTATTTTGTATAATTGACTAGGAAATGTTTTATGGATTAATGAAATTGAGGGATGAGTAGCTACCAAATCTAGCCACAAAATGAGACATTCTGGATCATAAAGCATATTTTATTCATCTTGACAGTTGTTTAATTTTAAGTATTTATGATGTTACTTCATAGTCAATATGTCTAAATCATGAAAGCTAGGTAGTATGAGACCCAACTTTGGAAATTTGCTCAAGTTTCTGCCATTAAAGCCATATTTAAATGGATTTTGTCCTAAGAATTATGGGTTTTATATAGTAATGACATGAAAATTATACATATTCTACTCTACGGCGGTATAATGGCACTACTCCCACGGCTGCTACCATTACTATTACCAAGACAAGTACACTTGATTTTATGTAAGTAAATCAACTAACATATCCCCTGTAAATCAACTAAATCAACTAACATATCCCCATATCATTTGAACTGAATGTGAAAAATGCCACAGAGGGGAATCTTTGTAATATAGAAAAAAAAAAATTCCCCTTGGAGCTTACTTTAAAAAAAAAAATCATTATGTGGTATAGGTTTTGTATGCGAAAGAATTACACTTTCTTATGTCAACAATGTTTTTGCTTTAAAAAGAAATCATTTTTTGATACAGTAAGTCTTCTTTATGTCTGGGGTAAGAGGATGAGAAATAGGCTTTTAGGTGATTTAATAAAGACCACAGATCTGACTCTACCACCAGCTGTGAGGGGAACCGGTCTCCAGGTCAAACATACTGTGACATATTTACAAAAGAAAGCAGAGAACATAACCTTTGGCTTCCCTTAAAATCCTCCCATAAAGGACTTGACATGATTTAGGCAGTCACAGTGAAGAGTGGTCACAGCAGGTTCTGACCCCACTCATATCATGGGCAGTTGTTAGTTATATGAAACCTCTGAGTTTTGAATAACCCTCCACGTTACTCATAATTTACATCTTGGATACCAAAGAGGGAGGATTCCAGAGCGTGGAAGAATTCTAATTTTTAAACATAGCAAAAATTAAAACGAAGAAAAGTCTTGAGATCACATTTCTAGCCTGCGGAGGAATGGAAGACAAGGAGAGGAAAGAAACAAGGGCACTGGTGCTCCAGATTAACATCCTTCATTGAGGAGCTTCTCTGCTCTAAAGCACCTTGGAATTTCCAATCAAAGTCTCTCCATCAACATCTTTAAAAAGCATCAAGCAGCTTTTCTTGGTCGTTCATCACTGATTTGCGATGCAGGCAAATTCCACATCTTAGCCAAGGGATAGGGCCATGGAAGGCTTTTTGCTGCCCTCCAAGGGCTCTGAAGTAATTGCAGACTGTGTAGATTAAACTCTGTCCCTTCTGGAAGACTACCTAACATGATAGAACATTCAGGGAACACACAGGGGTTAAATGTGTGAGCTAGAACTGGGTCGTCCCGGGCCACACACAAACACACCCATAACATTCTCAGCAGTTATCTTCTTAGGTTAAAAAAAAAAAAAAGAAAAAAAAAAAAAGAAAAAACAACTCCACTCTAGCATGTAGCTAGGCCAAAAGAACCATTTGGCCCACCTTCTCATTCTCAAGGGGCTTTTAAATGAAGACTTCAGAAGCCATCATCAAAGAAGATTATGCATATAATGAGTTACAGAGATATAATAACAGTGTTCAAAGTGAAGATATGATCATAGGCATTTAATTGTTTGTCCACTGGCTGAACTACACCAACTTTAGTGAACCAATTGAGGTATATAATCCTATGATTATCTTTTGTGCTCAAAATTGTTATGTTTCTGTTAAATTTATATTTATATTTAAGTATTTCTTTTTCATTTAAAAGCTTTTAAAACTGCCATTTTTAATAATATGATTTTTAATGTACTAAAAACTTCAAATGCTAAAGAGTTGAGAGAGAAAGAATGAGAATGAAAGAGAAAGAGACCCACTTGTACATCTATGCAGACCCTTTCCATAGCATAGAATGACCTTTCTCCATCTCAGTGCCACAAACTCTATTTTTTCTTTTTTCATTATTATTATACTTTAAGTTCTGGGATACACGTGCAGAATGTGCAGGTTTGTTACATAGGTATACACGTGCCATAGTGGTTTGCTGCACCCATCAACCCGTCATCTACATTAGGTATTTCTCCTAATGCTATCCCTCCCCTAACCCTCCCCTCCCCCAACAGGTCCCAGTGTGTGATGTTCCCCTCCCTGTGTCACGTGTTCTCATTGTTCAATTCCCACTTATGAGTGAGAACATGCAGTGTTTGGTTTTCTGTTTCTGTATTAGTTTGCTGATTGTTTCCAGCTTCATCCACGTCCCTGCAAAGGACAAAGCTTTTTTATGGCTGCATAGTATTCCATAGTGTATATGTGCCACATTTTCTTTATCCAGTCTATCCTTGATGGGCATTTGGGTGGGTTCCAAGTCTTTGCGATTCTGAATAGTGCTGCAGTAAACATACGTGTGCATGTGTCTTTATAGTAGAATGGGTATATACCCACTAATGGGATTGCTGGGTCAAAAGGTATTTCTGGTTCCAGATCCTTGAGGAATTGCCACACTGTCTTCCACAATGGTTGAAGTAATTTATACTACCACCAACAGTGTAAAAGTGTTCCTATTTCTCCACATCCTCTCCAGCATCTGTTGTTTCCTGACTTTTTGATGATCACCATTCTAACTAGTATGAGAAAACTGAAACTAGACCCCTTCCTTACACTTTACAAAAATTAACTCAAGATGGATTAAAGACTTAAACTTAAGACCTAAAACCACAAAAACCATAGAAGAAAACCTAGGCAACACCATTCAGGACATAGGCATGGGCAAAAACTTCATGACTAAAACATCAAAAGCACTGGCAACAAAAGCCAAAATTGACAAATGGGATCTAATTAAACTAAAGAGCTTCTGCACAGCACAAAAAAAATTAAAATTAAAATTAAAAAATTGAAAAGCTATCATCAGAGTGAACAGGGAACAGGCAACCTACAGAATGGGAGAAAAATTTTGCAATCTATTCATCTGACAAAGGGCTAATATCCAGGATCTACAGGGAACTTAAACAAATGTACAAGAAAAAAACAACCCCATCAAAAATGGGTGAAGGATATGAACAGACACTTCTCAAAAGAAGACATTTATGCAGCCAACAAACATATGAAAAAAAGCTCATCATCACTGGTCATTAGAGAAATGCAAATCAAAACCACAAACTCTGTTTTAGCCTTCATGTGGTCCCTGTCCTCCTGTCTCTGAGACATATGACTTCTCCCTCCCTAGAATCCCCATAGTCCTTCAGCACTGTGGCATTTAACCATTTTGATCCTTCAGTCAAGGAAACTTTGACTTTAATGTTCACTCTTCCAAGTCCTATTATGCCTCAAGACTCAGCACAGGCTCATGTCCTCTAAGAACTCTTCCAAGACTCACCTCTTTGGCCACTGACCCCATTCAGTGCCCTCCACCACACCGTGTGCGCCTTTAGCATCCTGGGCCCTCCTATCTCTGCCTTTGCCACAACAGAGAGAGGATCTGTTCATGTGTTTGTTTCACTGCATTGCGATCCGCATTAGGCAAGGGATTCATCTTAAGTTTCTTTCCCTCCCAGCAGCTAGCACAGTGCATGGCTGAGAGCTATAACTCAATAAATGTTTGTGGAGCTTCATGAACTGCTTTGAATTCATTATCCCAATTTACTTCTTATCTCCCTTGTCAGTCTCTCTGCTCCACAAGGGTGGGTAAGATGTGTATCTGATTGTCCGCCTATCTCTAACATTTGGTGCATAACAGGGCTTTATAAATATTTGTTGAATGACTGAATAAATCTGTCCTGGCCTTAGCCTTCCACCACAAATTACAATATGCAGTAAAAATAAGAACATGAAAATTCCATCTGTGAAAGTATTTTTTTTATTTGCAATGGTTGTTTTTTAAATTCACTGTCAAGAGGATACTGTAGATTTCCTGTCTTTGGTTTTTGCCAGAAGAGAACACCTGCAGGGGCCTAGAAGGAAAATATACCTATGCTTAAGGGTAGGGAAGGAATGAAAGAGCTTTCCAGATGATTTCAGTAAACCTCTGATTTGCAAATGTTTAGGGAAAGGCATCAATGAGAAGTAGCCTAGGTAGAGTAAAACAACCCCCAGTGTCCATTCATTCATTCATACAGTCATTCAACAAACATTTGTTGAGCATCTTCTCCAGACCAGGTGAGGCTCAGTGCTAGGTGTCAGGGAAACAAAGATTTGGGTTAACAGACAAGCATTTGCCTTTTAAGATTTTGGGCCCGGCCGGGCACAGTGGCTCATGCCTGTAATCCCTGCACTTTGGGAGGACGAGGTGGGCAGGTCACTTGAGGTCAGGAGTTCAAGACCAATTTGGCCAACATAGTCATTTTTCGTCTCAACTAAACATAGTCATTTTTGGTCTCCACTAAAAATGTAAAAATTAGCCAGGCATGGTGTTGCACGCCTGTAGTCTCAGCTGAGGTACAAGAATTGCTTGAACCCAGGAGGTGGAAGGTGCAGTGAGCCGAGATCACGACACTGCACTCCAGTCTTGGTGACAAAGCAAGACTCTGCTTCAAAAAATATATATATATATATATTTTAGACCCTTCTGAAAACTTGACAGCAGTTAAATCAACAACTCCAATGCCATGTGGTGTAAGTGCTGGGATCACAGTAAACACAGGATGTGAATGAGGCAAAAGTTTGCGTTATTCGCCCTGGTCATTCGGAATTGCTCTTTACTTGCTGAATGGGCAGGGCCATTGTGGTTGTGAGAGACTGGTGATTCCCTCATAAGATGCAGATGGCACTCAGTCTGAGGGTGAACTGAGATGATGACCCTGGCGGAAGAGAGAGGAGGACACAGAGTCTTGTCTACATTAGGATCTTGCATTCCCATGTGCACCGAGTGCAGACCAGGTCCTCTCAGACTTTCGCATGCATATGAATTATCTGCAAATCCTTCTAAAAATGCAGCTTTTGATTCAGTGTGGTGGAGGAAGGGGCTTTGGAGTCTGCATTTCTAACAAGTTCCCAGGTGATGCTGAGGCTGATGCTGCAGGTCCATGGACGACATTTTGAGCAGCAAGAACACAGAAGAAAGAGTACTATCTTGCAAAGTCTAACACACCTGCACGTCAAATCCTAACTCTAATATTTACTACCTGAAAGATTCTTTGTTAATTGCTTATGCTTCCTGATCCTCAGTTTGCAGCATTTGTAAAAGAGGATAATATAGTCCAAATCATAAGGTTGCTGTGAGGATAAAATGAAAGTGTCTAGAATAGGAACTCATGATAATAATTACTACCTATTATTCAGTGGGTTTTCATTCTTTCCCCAAATGTGTTTGGAAACTATCAGAATAATTTTAATCATTTTGAACTCAAATTGAATCCTATTTACTTGTGGTCACTATTCTCTGTTTTTCTTTATGAGGGTCCATTGTCAGCTTGGGGTTTCTTTGTTATTCCCAACACCTCTCAATCTAATATCAGATGCTATTCATGAACTAGATGGCTTGTTTATCTGGGTTATTAATGAAGTTGTTAAGTGAGGCTGGACGGGGAAGACACAGGCATCCCGCTCTCTACTGCTCCATAAATCACCACCCTGAACGGAGACGGCTTCTGCTGCTTGTCAGTTCCTATCATCCCACATATCTCAATGAATGTGAATGAATTTCATGATTAAAGTTTCATGAGATGCCACATCAAACATTCTCTAAACCTCAAGGTCTAATACTTCCACAGTGCTTTTTTTTTGTTATTTTCTCATCCTCTGGTTTTTATCACAAACAAAGCATGCAGGTGCACCTTGCAGGATGGTTTTTTTTTTTTTCCTTTAGACACCCCACCACTGATTCCCCATAAAGCTGTTATCTCCTCAGTGTTGAGCAGCCCGCTTTCAGTCTCAGCTCTCCACCTGACAGGTGACCAGCTGGCTCTACATACGATGTATGCCTTTTACCTTGGTAATAAATCTGGCGACCATACATCTGACAACCTGCCCATGGCCCCAGACACCTGCACATTCATGCTCCTGGACCCAGGATGGCATTTCCTCATCCTATTCTCATACAGAAAACAGCAACCTCCTCCAGATACAGCTATCTGCTCCTAGAGCCACAAGAATGACCTTGTTCTGATTCTAACTGTCTGAGGTCAGACAAGTTACACAAATGTTACACAACAGAGAAATAGGCCTATTTTCTTTTACAAATGGAAATAGGAGGGATTCCTTGCCTAGAATCGCAAGGCTTTTCACCGTGCAAATATATCTGCATGTTAATATCATCCAGTGAGCATTTTGGGGCTCTCTCTGAACTATTCAGTATCAAGAGAGTTAACAGCCATGCCCCCAAACTCTTAAAACACTAATGGGACCCTACAGAAAAGATCAAAGAGATTTCAGAAGAAAGCTCATCTTTTTCCCCAGAAAAGAGAAGCTAATATAGAGGTAGGTCATCAGGTTTGCAGGTTTGGTACAGCCTTCCTGAAAAAGAGATGTGTGATATGCAGAAAAGAGCTGGGATGCAGAATTGAGACAGACAGTCAGTTTACAACCTTGAAAAGAAAGGGCTATTGACTAGGAATCTACAGGCCAAAAATGCATGCTCTGTTTTGTCTAAATGTCCTCTTATCTCTTTGTGATCCCTAAATCACAAAGAGATAAAAAATGGGAATTTTTCTAAAATTCAACACTAATTTCCAACAGAAAGCATCTGGCTACTCCTTCTGCATTCTCACATGCATTCTCTTTTGCTGTCACAATAGCCACATGTGCATGTATACACACGTACACATACACACATACACACATTTATTTCTCTGTTTTTTCACAATCATCTATACCTGCACTGTCCTATAAGGTAGCAACAGCCACAAGTAACTCTGTCAGTTAAATTTAAAGTTAAAAAATAAAAAATCATTGACTTGATCACACTAGCCATATTTCAATACCACATGTGCCAGCTGCTACCTCATTTAACAGCACAGATTACAGGTTCAGTATTCTTTATCCACAATGCTTATAACCACAGGTGTTTCAGATTTCAGATTTTTTTTTATTTGAGAATATTTGCATTATGTCTATTTACCAGTTGATCATCCCAAATCCCAAACTTCAAAATACAGAATATGCTCCAACCAGCATTTCCTCTGAGAGTCGTATCAGTGCTCAAAAAGCTTCAAATTTTGGAGGATTTCAGATTTCAAATTTTCAGATTTGGTATATTCAACTTGTAGAACATTTCAATCATTACAGAAAGTTCTACTGGCCAGTGTACACACCTGTATGGTTCTTGCAATAAGATAAACACTTAGGAGATATGTGTTGACTAATTGACTAAATGAATGGGTGACTACATATTGTAGTTTTCCCAAACAGGACGTTTTCCTTTTGTCCCTCTTCAACTTCTCCAAAAATTGCCTATTTGTTAAGAATAAATAAAGTTAAATTTCCGACCTCACACTGTCAGAGCTATCTTACTTGACATACATTTTATGCTTTTTTAAAAAAACAAAAACTACTGAAAAAAATGTAGGAGAAGAATTACATAAATGTGAGATGGGGAGAATTTTCACACCAGAGAGGAAAAGACACAGATTTGTCTACGTGTGAATTGTAAGTTTCTAATGAGGTAAAAATATGAAAAGACCAACAAACATGTGGGGAACTTTATAACATAGGTGAGGAATAAGGGATTAAATCCTTAATATATAAGAATTGTAAAAATCCATTAAAAAAAAAACACCCAGTAGAAAAACAGACAAAAGATAAGAATAGTCAATTCATAGAATGCAAATAGTCATTTTATTCATCAAAAAAGCCTAACCTTACTACTAATCAAAGAAATGCAATTAAAATAACACGCAGACATTTTTCACCTGCCAGTCTGATAAAGATTTTTAAATGCTCTCATAATTAGCACTGGCAAGGTTATGGGAAAATAGACACATCCAATCTTGATGTTCTGAATTGTAAATTGGTATGGCCTTTGGGGAGGGCACTTTGGCAGTCTCAACCAAAATTTTAAATGTGCATACATTTTCATCAGCAATTCCATGTCTAGAAATTTATCCAACAGCAATACTAAGGCAAATGCATAGAGATTCATGTGCCTAGTAGTTTATTAAAGCATTGTTTATAAGACTAAAATCCAGATACATCTAAAAGTCTATCAACAGGTTATACGTATGTAATAGACTGTTGTGTAACTGGTGTTTCTAAAAAGCAGTTTTATGTAACTCAAATAATATATTGTTCTGCCAAAAATACAAAACAGCATGAGGCTGATGCATGAGAATCGCTTGAACCCAGGAGGTGGAGGTTGCAGTGAGCTGAGATCGTGCCACTGCAGTCCAGCCTGGAGGATAAAGTGAGACTCTGTCTCCAAAAAAAAAGAAATACAAAACAGAAAAAAATGTGTATACTGTCACCCTTATGTGTATTTATTTATATATATATATACACACATATATATATATACACACACACAGAGAAATGTAGATTGTGTGCTCATTGAGGGCTTATGTGCCAATCTCTGTTCTTTTTTTTTAATTAATTAATTTATTTATTTATTTTTATTATTATACTTTAAGTTCTAGGGTACATGTGCATAACGTGCAGGTTTGTTACATATGTATACTTGTGCCATGTTGGTGTGCTGCACCCATGAATCGTCAGCACCCATCAACTCGTCATTTACATCAGGTATAACTCCCAATGCCATCCTTCCCCCCTCCCCCCTCCCCATGATAGGCCCCGGTGTGTGATGTTCCCCTTCCCAAGTCCAAGTGATCTCATTGTTCAGTTCCCACCTATGAGTGAGAACATGCGGTGTTTGGTTTTCTGTTCTTGCGATAGTTTGCTGAGAATGATGGTTTCCAGCTGCATCCATGTCCTTACAAAGGACACAAACTCATCCTTTTTTATGGCTGCATAGTATTCCATGGTATATATGTGCCACATTTTCTTAATCCAGTCTGTCACTGATGGACATTTGTGTTGATTCTAAGTCTTTGCTATTGTGAATAGCGCCTCAATAAACATACATGTGCATGTGTCTTTATAGCAGCATGATTTATAATCCTTTGGGTATATACCCAGTAATGGGATGACTGGGTCATATGGTACTTCTAGTTCTAGATCCTTGAGGAATCACCATACTGTTTTCCATAATGGTTGAACTAGTTTACAGTCCCACCAACAGTGTAAAAGTGTTCCTATTTCTCCACATCCTCTCCAGCACCTGCTGTTTCCTGACTTTTTAATGATCGCCATTCTAACTGGTGTGAGATGGTATCTCATTGTGGTTTTGATTTGCATTTCTCTGATGGCCAGTGATGATGAGTATTTTTTCATGTGTCTGTTGTCTGCATAAATATCTTCTTTTGAGAAATGTCTGTTCATATCCTTTGCCCACTTTTTGATGGGGTTGTTTGTTTTTTTCTCATAAAATTGTTTGAGTTCTTTGTAGGTTCTGGATATTAGCCCTTTGTCAGATGAGAAGATTGCAAAAATGTTCTCCCATTCTGTAGGTTGCCTGTTCACTCTGATGGTAGTTTCTTTTGCCGTGCAGAAGCTCTTTAGTTTAATTAGATCCCATTTGTCAATTTTGGCTTTTGTTGCCATTGCTTTTGGTGTTTTAGACATGAAGTCCTTGCCCATGCCTATGTTCTGAATGGTATCACCTAGGTTTTCTTCTAGGGCTTTTATGGTATTTGGTCTAACATTTAAGTCTCTAATCCATCTTGAATTAATTTTCGTATAAGGAGTAAGGAAAGGATCCAGTTTCAGCTTTCTACTTATGGCTAGCCGATTTTCCCAGCACCATTTATTAAATAGGGAATCCTTTCCACATTTCTTGTTTCAATCTCTGTTCTTAATGGCTTTATATAATAACTCATGTAATCTTCACACACACTCATGATGTAGGTAACATTATTATGCCTGTTTTACACATAAGGAAACAGAAGTCTGGAGAGATCACTAGCACAAAATCACATTGCTAATTAATGGCAGAATCAGGATTTGATTCCAGGGTCTGTCCACTTAACACCACCAAGTAGTTGTGTACATATTGGGTGAAGGGGGTGGGGAGGAATAGAGATAGAGAAAGAGATACGTTCTAAATTGTTAAACTTTATTACATCTGGGGAGTTTGGGCTTAGAGGTGTGGTTAGATAAGGAAGAATGTGCAAGTGAGTTCTAGTAAAAGAAGCAAGCAAGGAATTTTTCACTCATGACAATTTTTGTAATATGTAAATTTTTATAACAAGCATTATCACTTTTGCACATAAAATATTTAAATCTGAAAAAAGATTATATTTCATTTTCTCCAGAGGATTAAGAAATATTACTTTTTATTCTTAAAACTGAGAGAGTATAAATGTGATTGGTAACTTCTCGGATATCCAGGAATCTAGAGAGAATGCATTCATCTCTTGGCAAAGGCTGAAGATGAGTGGAGTTCTCTGGTTTCAGGAGACTTGTAAAACCTACCAGCACGCTGGCCGGGTGCCAAGCTCTGGAGCCAGCTGCCTGCACTGTGACTGCGGCTTGGCTTGTCCACGAAGCTATCTTTGTCCTTGGGTCATGACTTGGCTACCCTAACCCTTGGTTTCCTCACCTGCATAAAGAAAATGATGATTGATCTCCCTCTACAGGCTTGGGGTGAGTTGGAATGCGGTCAGAATTAAGGTTTTTATGGAATGTCTGGTGCATTTTTAGTCTCAATCAACATTGTCTGCCATGCTCCTCATTGCCACTCCAAACTCTCATCATCACCCTCTTCTGGCAATTTGAAATCAAGATTGCAAGCTGATCTGAAATTATCTAAAGCAGCCAAAAGACTAGAACTACTAACTTGGCATGTGGGTATAAATGAGAGACAATGGCCAAGTAACTACTGACGAAAAGAATTAGAAGGCCCAGTATATGAACATAATGATCACCGCTTGAAATGCTACAGACATTTGCGTTCTAAGAAATCCAACCTATGTTCATCTGCTCTTAGAATAAAAGTATGGTTTTATTCAGAAAAGTGGTGTCTATCATCACTCTCCTGCTTGCTCAGTATCTTAGCTCATTCAGACTGCTATAGCAAAATATAGGTTGAATATCCCTAATCCAAAATTTTGAAACCCCAAATGCTCCAAAATCCAAACATTCTGATCATTGACACAATGCTCAAAGGAAATACTTATTGGAGCATTTTAAATTTCAGATTTTTGGATTAGATGCTCAATTAGTAAGTATCATGCAAATATTCTAAAATCAAAAAAAAAAAAATCTGAAATCCAAAACACCTCTAAGCATTTTGAATAAGAGATCCTCACCATCTACTATAAAGTGAGTGGCTTATGAACAATAAACCCTACTTCTACAGTTCCAGAGGCTGAGAATTCCAAAATCAAGGTGTCAGCAGATTCACTATCTGGTGAGGGACCATTTCTTGGTTCATAGATGGTGCCTTCTCACTGAGTCCTAACATGGTAGAAGAGACCAGGGAACTCTATGAGGTCCCTTATATAAAGGCACTAATCCTGTTCATGAAGGCTTCACCCTCATGAGCTAGTTACCTCCCAAAGCCTTCACTCCTTTGTACTATTATGTTGAGGATTAGGTTTCAACCTATAAAAACATTTACACCACAGCACTCAGTAAGGATGAAAAGCTCCCAATAACCTTATAAGTCCTTCTCACATCCAAAGTTCTTACTCTTGGTTTATAGCTCCTCCTTATACTTATAAGCAAAGAATGTTTTTAGGAAGTGCTCATGGAAGAGCCTGTGTTAAAAAAATGGAGCAAAATTAAAAAGAGCAGAAGTTTCTTTTAAAGACATGGGCTCAGAAAGGGCCCATCAAAAACTAAATTGCCATATGATTGAAATGTATAGTTTTGAGGATGGCTGTGTCAAAAACCCAATGTCCTTCGGCCGGGCGCGGTGGCTCAAGCCTGTAATCCCAGCACTTTGGGAGGCCGAGACGGGCAGATCACGAGGTTGGGAGATCGAGACCATCCTGGCTAACACGGTGAAACCCCGTCTCTACTAAAAAAAATACAAAAAACTAGCCGGGCGAGGTGGCGGGCGCCTGTAGTCCCAGCTACTCGGGAGACTGAGGCAGTAGAATGGCGTGAACCCGGGAGGCGGAGCTTGCAGTGAGCTGAGATCCGACCACTGCACTCCAGCCTGGGCGACAGAGCGAGACTCCGTCTCAAAAAAAAAAAAAAAAAAAAAAAAAAACCAATGTCCATCTTGCTCCACATTGCTTCTGTGTGGGGACACATACATACATGCACAGACACACACATACATGCAGACACATATACACATGCACAGCTTGCCTCCCACATTCTCAAAAACTGTCTTGAAATACAAGGCACAGCCAGATTAATAAAACATACTTGAGACTGTGTTATGTTTGTTCATTAAACTATAAAGCATTTTACACCTACAATTAATTCTAGGTAAATTAAAGGCATGACACAGCCATGGTACCATTGCAAGAGCATTGGTGCTATTATCTTACATTTTTTTACACTAAATCACCCTGCTGAAAGGTTTAACAGCCATTCATATTTATAACTGCTTTCTAGATTTTTTTTTTTTTTTTTTTTTTTTTTTTTTTTGCCTTCTCAGTTGTCAAAGCATTAACGAAGCTGGCTTTTGGGAAGAATTCCAATTCAGAGTTATTTTTCCATGAGGTACTTAAGACTCCACACAGCAGCTCGTGATTATGTTGGCAGTGGCTTTGCATAACTGTAGGTTTCCTGTAGTATAAATAAGTGAACAGTTAAGAATGCTAATGTTTTGCTTTGACCAAGAAAATGTTCTCAATAAATGACAAGGAATCACCCTCATTGAACTATTTAAGTTTGGGTGGGTTTTTAAAGGGGTAAGTTAAACCAAAACAATAGCGATAAGTCATCATATAATACATACTAATGCTTTGAGATCGTTAAGTTAAAGAAAAAAAAAGTTTTAAAATTGTTTAATTTCCGAAGTCCTTTCTAATTGGCAAACGCAACTGGAGAAAGGCCATGAGAGTCACCGATGAACACCAATTCAGGTGTTAGCAGCCAGTTGTAACTAAATACAGTCAAAGAAGGTCAGAGCCTTTGCCCTCTTGAGACTCAGATGGAAAGGGAAGAAAAGGAAGCCTGGGCTGGGAACGAGGACACCCAGGGAGGTTAAGAAGGAAAGGCTACAGCAGAGAGTTTGGCAAGAAAGGAGCATACAGATGGGGTCCAAGGGGCAGCACCCAAGGTCAGCTTTGCTTCTCATCAACCATCACGGTAGAGAGCAGTGTGAGCCTCTCTGTGAGATAAGATTTTCAGGACTTTGCACAGAGCAGTGTGACTTTTGCTTTTTCCACATCCTCCAAGATTTTTAGCACGAAATGCTCACCAACCAACCTACTCCCTCTTCATTCTTCCCCTCACACTCTACAGTCCAGCCCTGTTTAGCTAAAGCCTGGTAAATGCCCTCTCTGAGTGCCTTGCAGTTATCACTGCCTCCCACCTTCTCTCACCTCCTGCCTTGCCTTTACCCTAATGAGGGCTCAGGCTTTCAGCCAGGGCAGCCTTCTCTCCAGGACAAGTGGACTGCACTCCCTTGCTCTGCATTAGGTACCATAGCTCACAGACCTGCTTTTCCACTTTCTGTGGTTTCTCATTTGTCCATCTTCCCCACAAGAAAATGAGCTTCTTTAGGGTCACACTATGACTTAGTGTATTAGTCCATTTTCATGCTGTTATGAAGAAATACCTGAGACTGGGTAATTTATAAAGGAAAGAGGCTTAATTGACTAACTGTTCTGCAGGGCTGGGGAGGCCTCAGAAAACTTACAGTCATGGTGGAAGGGGAAGTAAACACGTCCTTCTTCACATGACAGCAGGAAGGAGAAGGATGATAACTGAGTAAAGAAGGAAGCCCCCTATAAAACTATCAGATCTCATGAGAACCCACCCACCACCATGAGAACAGCACGGGGGAAAGCACCCCCATGACCCAATCACCTCCCACTGGTCCCTCCTGTGCCACAGAGGGACCATGGGAACCACAATTAAAGATGACATTTGGGTGGGGACCCAGCCAAACCACATTACTTAGATAATTTTTATCCTTAGAGCGTGAGCTGGTGCTAGCACAGAGTGGACCCTTGGAAAAGAAAGAACAACTTAATGAATATGATTTGTACTGCTTTTCTTATTCCATAAAGAAATGTAAACATGAATTATATTAAGCAAATCATTTTTACTGATTATTTAAAAGGTTTTAAATCACTGTGATAACTTGGTAGTAATCTAGATAATATAAAATAACGTTATCATATAACTTTATATTATATTATAAAGTATTATTTTTATATAGTATAGGTTCACACAGGAAGGTTTCACAATGAATGATTTATAGTCATGCGTCATCTTCCCTAAATGTCATTAAAATAATTAGTTTGAACAATTATGGTTATTTTTGCCTAGTCAGTTTTTAAATTTTTTTTTATAATGGACATGTCACTCATACACAAATGTGAGAACAATGTAATGAGCTCCATGAATTCATCACCCAACAATTTTCAACTCACAACTCATCTTGTTTCATCTATACCCTCACATAACTCTCTGCCCTGTATTACTTTAAAGCAAATCCCAGACATCACATAATTTCATCTATAAATATTTTAGTATGTATCTCTAAAAGATAAGGATTTATTTTAAAATACAATATCAATATCACACCTAAAACATAAACAATCATTTCTTAATATCAAATATCTAGTCAGTGTTCAAATTTCCAATTGAAACAGACATTTTAATGATTTTCATAGTTTGCTTATAGAATCAGAATGCTAAAAGGTCCATACATTATGACTGATCGATTGATAAATTTCTTGACTTTCTTTCAATTCATAGATTTCCCCCTTCATCTCCCTTTCTTTCTTACAATTTATTTGTTGAAAAAACAAGGATATTTATCTCATAGAACTTTCCAGTCTGTATTTTGCTATTCATGTGCTGTCTTTGAACATGATCCTCTGTCCACTGCACTTCCCGTAAATTGGTGGTTGCATTTAGAGGCTTGATCAGATTCAAGTTTCATTCATTGGCAAGACTACTTCAAAGATCAAGTACATGTTCTTTGGTCAAGAGACACATAATGTCTGGTGGTCTCTCTTTGTGGAGTTAGTGGCCAGGATCCACTAATTCATTAGTGGTTTCATATGGGTGATATTCCAATTCTATCATCCCTTTTTAACTTATCAGCTAGATACTTCTATAAATATAAATTTCCTATTATCTACTCATTTGGTTACTCAGTGATACAGTTTACATAGAAGAGAAAAAATAAATATTCGATCCTTTCTTTTTAGTGTTCAAAATAATGAGTTGGTTCCTTAGCACCAGACAATGGTGAACAATTAGCTGTTGTAGTTTTTCTCCCCTAGTGTCATTTTGAACTCATGGATTTAATTATATTTGATGAGTATCATCCACTGCAGTTATTATCCTTTTTAATGCACAAATTGTTTCATCTTTCACCAAGAAAGCCTGGTTAAAATTGGCCCCTGAGTCTTTTTGATTTGACCCTAGAAGCCCAGGACAGACATTTTAAGACAAATTAACATATCCATGGAATAAAGACAATTTTGATGCAGATAAGCACCTCTGTTCTCTCTTAGATAGCATAGCTAGCAAAATACCATGCTACCCATTCAACTATACTTGTTTCAGAGCTACCTTGAGGAATGCTCTAGGACACAGATAACCCAGGGAATACAGCCATGTCCTTTTATCTTTCAGATTATTTTCTAAGCACTCAGGAAACATGAGAATTTTTTTTTATTAACTCTTATGAGGTTCACATTATTATTTTCTTAAGACAACAAAGCTTCATTTGACATGTTGATCAGTTTGCAAGAGTATGTAACTACAGCAATCAATTTTATAATGGTTTCTGCTAGAAGTAAAAATAATGTAGGTAAGCCCCAAGTTCCAACGGCAAGCAGGATTAATCAAGATCATCCAAAAGACTAGGCTTCGCTTTGCCTCCTTCCGTTTAGCAACAGTCAGTTTTCCCATCTCAGAGGCATGGCCCAGACATTACCAGACACTGTGGTTACCCTAATCCTAGGCATGCAACTTAGCAATGAAACAGCAACAAAAGGGTAAAGAAGTCATTTCAGAAAGAAGTCAGGCCACCACTGATAAGTGTGTAATGTCCCTTCCTGATCATTTTTACTAACTGTGGAAGGAAATATTTGCCTACTATGGCTTAAGGTGGGTCACAATTTGACAAAAAAAAAAACAATGATTGGGAAGATCAATTTGGATATTTCTCCCAGCAAATGTGGGGCTAATATTGTCTGGCTAGTTAAGCAAAAAGCATAAATATATGATCAGTCACTAAGCATTTTCACTGCTTCATTTTCATTCCCTTGCCTCACCATTTTTTTCTCATATGCAAGCTTTCATTCATTCATTCATGCAATAACTAATGATTGAACAACTTCTATATGCTAGGAAGTGGGGATACATTGTGATGAACAGAACAGGCAAGATCCCTGCCTTCTGGGACTTGTTTTCTGGTTGGAAATAAAACAGCCAAACTATAAGTAAAAAATTAGACAAGGTAGTTGCAATAATGACATATGCTATAAAGAAAAAAATAGGGTAAAGTGATAGCTAGCCACCTTGGGGTTACCTTAAATGGCTGAAGAAGGTCGCAGATAAACTAGAATGGGGATCTGCAAATTTTTTTTCTGTAAACAGTCAGATAGTAAATATTTTAGGCTTTGTGGACCAAATAATAGTCACAATGATTCAATTCTGCTACTGTAGCACAAATGGAGTCATAGACAATATGAAAATGAATAGTCATGGCTGTGTTCCAATAAAACTTTATTACACACCCAGGTGGATTTGACCTGTGGGCCACAGTTGGTTGGCCTCTCAACTAGAAATCTATTTCATTGATGGCTTGATGGTCATAGTCAAGTGGCTCAGCTGTCTTTCCAGAATAGCTTTTGTAGATGTTCCAAAGCCAACCTATTACTCAAATCACCTTGCAGAAAAAGTCGGAGGTCTTAAACAACACAGGCTTACTTGGCTCTATTTTCACTACCCAAGTGTATAATAATTGAGGATTTAAGAGAGTGCCCTTAGGAAAAGAAAGAAGATAATTACCACTTGACTTGAGCTCTTTATTGCAATGATTGAGGCTCTCCCCTTTGGGAAGGCTGGAGGTGCCACCCAATATGTGCACCCATTTAACAACACCTTGTCAAAAGCCTTTTGGAAATCCTAATAGTTTATGCCTACTGTCTCAAAAACCCTCTGCTTTCTACATTATCTCCTGCATTCTCTCTTTTTTCCCACCACATTTGTCAAACAAGATTTACCCTTTACGAAACCACAATGGCTAGTTTTTGTCAGTTCATATTTCTCCAGATGTTTTGTGATCTCATTCCTTCTTAATGTCTCTCAGATCTGCCTACCTCTGAGGTTAGGTTGGACGGTCTATAATTTCTCATCCCCTGCCACTCTAAATGGGTCCCTGGCTAAGCAACAGCCCCTTTGGTGAGGTCAGCCAGAGAAAGTCATACATATCGTAAACATGCCGTGAGCTATTCAGCAATAACATTCAGTGGAGTTTGCTTTAGTTCAGAGGCCAACGGGATTTGGCAGAAAAAAATACACAAAAGGCTGTTCTGTTGGAGTAAGTTTGATAAAGTCAACTGCTAAAGAAAACTAGAGCAAGACTTTGGCATCTAGAAAGGGAAGAAAAGATATTCTTCCCATCCAGTTCTTTGAGGTGCCCAGAATAAGAAAATAGATATTATATGTGGTTGCCTGTGCTTTCATTAGGATTTTACTCTTCCCATTATTAAACCACAGTTTCAAAACCAAGTTCAGAGGCTGGGAAGAAGTAGAGAGGAAAGCGAGGGATAAAGAAAGGTTGGTGACAGTAATCCCAGCACTTTGGGAGGTCGAGGTGGGCGGATCACAAGGTCAAGAGATCAAGACCATCCTGGCCAACTTGGTAAAACCCCACCTTTACTAAAAATACAAAAAAAAAAAAAAAGCCAGGCATGGTGATGGGTGCCTGTAATCCCAGCTACTCAGCAGGCTAAGGCAGAGAACTGCTTAAACCCAGGAGGCGGAGGATGCAGTGCGCCAAGATTGTGCCACTGCACTCTAGCCTGGGTGACAGAGCAAAACTCTGTTTCAAAAAAAAAAAAGAAAAAACAATTAGCTGGGTGTGGTGGCACACACCTGTAGTCCCAGATACTCATGAGGCTGAGGCAGGAGAATCACTTGAACCCAGGAGGAGGAGGTTGCAGTGAGCAGAGATCTCGCCACTGCACTCCACCCTGGCGACAGAGCGAGACTCTATCTCAAAAGACAAAGAGAGGTTGGTTAATGGGCACAAAAATGCAGTTAGATAGAAGGAGTAAGTTCTAGTGTTTGATAGCACAGAAGGATGACAGTAGTTCACAAAAATTTGTCGTGTATTTTAAAATATCTAGAAGAGAAGATCTAGAATGTTCCCAAGACAAAGAAATGATACATATTTGAGGTGACAGATATCCTAATTACCCTGATTTGGTCATTACACATTGTATGTATGTATCAAAATATTACATGACCCCATATATATGTACAATTATTATGTATCAATTAAAAATTATTTTTAAGAGCCTAAGTTCAACAATGATCTGACCCAGAAGTATGGGTTTACCTGCTGGAGGCACATCTTGCCCTATTCTCTGTAAATGGATCTGCCTCATCCATATGAATGCTGATTGAAATGTACAAAATTCAGGGGTGAGGGCACATAGGGAACATGCAGTCCTTAGGGCTGTGTCATCGTTTTGTTCCTTCTCACTGTTTCCCATTTTCATCTTCTTCCCTCTGAAATGCTAACCCAGCCTGACAACACCCTGTGGCTCCTAAAATTTGAATCAGATCTCCTTGCCGTTACAACCTTGGTTCTAAGCTTCACCTTCTAACCCTACATGACACGGTTGTCCCTCTTACTTTCCAATCCAATCCTAGAGAGCAAGGCCAGCCAGATCAGCCCCACCCAGTCTTTTTTACAGAATTGGAGGATTGGGAAAATCAGTTACCAGAAGTTCAAATATAAGAGCTCAGGGATGAGGGGAAATGTACAACCCTAAGTGGACCCAACTCCAGAAGGTTGCATCAAATCCAAAGCTGAGAGCTTGAGCAGTGTCAAAGGGCATCAGTAAAATAGCTAGAAGTCTGCTTCAGGGAAGTAATCTAGTGTAAAGAAAACCCTAAGAGATGGGATTTCAAGGCTGGAAAACCATCCTCAGGTATATAGTGGCAGTAAGGTCAGAAAAGAATCATCAGCTGGACTGAGTGCTGACCAAGACGGAACTGCCAAAATGGGGATTCTTCCATTTTCCTGATCCATAGCCAGGTGGGTCCTTGGGAATACAGAGCAATAGGGAACAAATTGGAGCAGTCAGGAAATAACCTTTAGTCTTCCTTTGCCTTCTATTCAAATGATTGGAAAGCTCCTTCTTGCTTTGGCGGCATGAAAAAGTTTAAAGTGTAAGGATTTTCTTCCGTGCTTGTGCCAAAGTGTTGAAGAGTAAGTAATACCACCTTCTGAGCCCTGGCCCAAACCAAACCAGTGAGGAGGTAGTACTGGGGGGTGGGGACGATGAGTGGGGAGCAGAATGGGGGCCATATGGACCAGCAACCCCTTAACTGTTTTGAATATTATTCTCAGCATTCTGTTTTCTCTTTAAGAAAGAAAGCATTTCCTTCCCAGATGTCAATCAGTGTGGAAGGAATGTGGGATGAAGGGTCTCTGTCAGAGGAGCGTGTGAAATAAGTGACTTCAGTGACAGAGACAAAGAGTTTCTCTCTAGTCATTAGCATTTTGGTCCTACACACACCTCATGGTGTTGCAAGCCAGCTGGCCCAGACTGAAAGTATAGCCTACGGCCATGACAAAAATATTGACTGATTCACACTAAAATTGAACCCACAAACAAACTCTGGCTGACATCACTAAGCAACAATAATTAAAGATGGCTTTTAAATGTGTACCCCCCCATACCACCACCATGACCTGTAATGGAGTGCCAGTGTCTTTTGCTTCTAAGGGGGGAATTGGACATTGGGAAAAATCAAGCTATTTATTGTCAGCAGCAAACAGAAGGAAGAGATTATTAGAACAAAGCCCAGCAGTACCAATCAAGACCATACTTCTCTAGTCAAGAGTTCGGTTTTATTACATAACGGAAATGAGCCATGTTCAGCTTATTAACAGCACAGGATAGAGCTACAACATATCACCCCAAAGCAGGATACAGACAAGCAGAAATGGCCGGGGACACATCTTGTCTCTTTCCAGGCCTCTCTCCTGACAAGGACAAGATGACACATGTATGGGGGTGCTCTTCCAGGTGCCTGAGCTGCTGGCCTTTCTTCCAGAACCTTCTCAGGATTTGACTATTCTGAGTGCCTTTGCTTCAAACCCAGCTGGAAGGCAAAGTTACTCTGATCAAGTCATCCAGCGTGACATGGGAAAGACAGACGAGGGCTTCTCATCTCATTCCTCTCACAGAAAACATTTTTCACACAACCCTTCAATGACATAACCCAGAAAATGCTAAGTGGAACAAAGGAGGTATCAGCAGGCATTTTTGAATATAATGATTAGGAGGAAATAAAACACCAAATTTGGAATAGGATAAATCTGGCTTCAAAGCATGGTATTCAACATGGTTTTGAGCAAATGACTTCACTTTAAGCATGTCGTTTCTCCTCTTCTCCCCTGACTTTCCTCTTTTCCTTCTCTTTCAATAAGAACATTTTAGTGAACACCTTCTCTCTACTGGGTTCATATGTATATTAAGGAAAATAATAACTGCCAGGAAGAAATGTTATAAGAATTCAATTAGGAACTACACATAAAGCATGCTTAGCAGAGGAGGCATTTTGGGAATGGAAATTCCCAAACTTCTTTGTATAATAACAAAACCTCAGTTAGCTAAATTGAATACTCAAGGAGTTCAGGAAAGAGCTTAATTCTTCATGTTAGCCCTAGGTGGCCAGACATCTTTCTCTTTACATAAGAAACTTGAATATCCTTAGCATAAGTGCATGTTTTCTCTATGTGGGAGGAAGCTAAAAGGGCTGAGCCTTCATAGGTTAGCAAAAGAGCAAGGACTTATGCCATGGATTGTTGTTTGGGAAGCAGTCCTTTTGTGTTCAAAATCCTACTGGTTGAGAAGAGTCCTCCAATTCAGAGTTGAGAATTCCAGAGTTGATGATTTCTTTATAATCATCACCCACCAGATTCTAAAGACTCCTTTAGAAATTCCAGAAAAATTTTTGCAATCTATTCATCTAACAAAAGGCTAATATCCGGAATCTACAAGGAACTTAAACAAATTTACAAGAAAAAAACAACCCCATCAAGGATCTAGAACCAGAAATACCATTTGACCCAGCAATCCCATTACTGAGTATATACCCAAAGGATTATGAATTGTTCTACTATAAAGACACATGCACACATATGTTTATTGCAACACTATTCACAATACCAAAGACTCGGAACCAACCCAATAATAGATTGGATGAAGAAAATGTGGCACATATACACCATGGAATACTATGCAGCCATAAAAAGCAATGAGTTCATGTCCTTTGCAGGGAAATGAATGAAACTGGAAACCACCATTCTCAGCAAACTAACACAGGAACAGAGAACCAAACACCTCATGTTCTCACTCATAAGTGGGAGTTGAAAAATGAGAACACATGGACACAGGGAGGGGAACATCACACACCAGGTCCTGTTGGCGGGTTGGGGACTAGGGGAGGGATAGCATTAGGAGAAATACCTAATGTAGATGATGGGTTGATGGGTGCAGCAAACCACCATGGCACGTGTATACTTATGTAACAAACCTGTACATTCTGCACATGTATCCCAGAACTTAAAGTATAATTAAAAAAAAAAAAAAGATTCCAGAGTTGTTGATTTCCTTACAATCACCAGCCACCAGATTCTAAAGACTCCTTTAGAAATTACCTAAATCAGCTGAATTTCCAGCAGCAAGAAAGTCATAAATGATATTCAAAGCTAGAAAGGACTTCAGAGATAACTGAAGGGATCTAGAAAACTAGATATTTGGTAGGTAAAAGAGACTGATAACAAAAATGGTGAGAGAACTAGTTCAGTGTCTCACAGCTAGTTACTGAAAGAACAAGAACTAGAAAGAAGGTTTCAGAACACCCAGGTTCCCTTATGTCCTGTGACTTTAAGATCTCCTTAGGAAAACACAGACACACACACACACACACATACACACACACACACACACACCTGGGCTTCCTCATGAAAGGAGAGATTGGTATGGCAGAAAGGGCATGGGCCTATGGAATGCAAGCCCAACTCTGGCCAGCAGGATGAGTGACTTGGTACACGTAGTATCACCCATGTCCACATCTGTGGTCAGGAGTCCCTTGTGCAGCTGCTATGAGCTCTGGATCCCTTCCCTGGCTCCAGATATTACAAGCATGTGACACTCCCCTAAAGAGCAATAGAACACCCAGGGTGTGCTTGGCTAACAACTCACTTGGAGTTCTTTCCTCACTCTGTCCAAATAAAGGCAACTGCTCTCTGACCATCTTTTGTCAATAGCATTTTTGTGCTATCATCTGCAGGGTCACTGGTTGGTTGTTCTTGGACTGTATTCTGGGAAACTTTTTTACTGCCACACTGAGACTTTGCAATGAGCCTAGAAGAGCCTTTATTATACAGGATGCTTCAAAGAGGAAAAAAAAAAAAAAAAAGGCAGGGTGGGGAGGGCAAGAAAGGGGGAAAACTGCAATGCTAAGCTGGCAGATGCCAAATTATATAATGGCAAAACTGGAAAAATAGGATTGTGGTTTCCTTTGGCTCCAAAATCCCCTGTTACTAAGGTAGAACAGAGCAGGTCAAAAGCTCAAATCTTTGTAGGCCAAAGCGAGAATGAGTCTTTGGATGTAAAATCCTCTTTCTTGGCATAAATTCAACTCAACCAGTATGCATTGAGTGGCTACCCTAAGCTGAGCCAGACATTGTGTTAGGGACTGCAAGAGAGATAAAGGTGGGGATGCCCTATTCCTGCCTTCAGGGAGATTATGGTCTGGTGAGATTGAGGTTAGGTGAAAACAACATAGGAATCTACTAATTATAATACCGCAGAACATAAATTATTCATTTAGTCATTTATGGGCTCTTATTCTACAGACATTTATTGGAGTGTCTGCTATGTGTCAAGCACTGCAAATTTAAAGAATAAATAAGCCAGGATCTGAACCTTCTAGGAATTCATGGTCCCATTGGAAATATGAATATGTCTATGTCATGAGACAGAGTCATGGGAGTTCAGAGAAAGAATGACTTTCATTATGAGGTAGTGAGGCCAGCCCCCAAAGAGAGGTGGCATTTAAGGGAGGGCTTATACATTTCCTGACCCAGACCTGAAATCAGCCATGCCCCCAGGGACGTCTAAAGACATATTCATAGAGACAGAGGAAAGGTAATCCTAGTGAAGGAAGAGCATAAACAAAAGCTCAGAGGTAGGGAAATAAGAGACATGAACAGGTAACAATTAGTGGGTCCACTTGGCCAGTACATGATAGGGTGTGCAGGGGAGAAGCAAAGCTGCAGGTAGGACTTCAGGTTGGGCCAGGCTGAGAAGCACATTTGGAATGACCAGCTGATGGACCTGGTAGATCAGAGAGGCCAGTGAAAATGGCTACATGCAAGTGGGACCTGACTAGTTCTAGAGGATCTGGCAGCAAAAACAAGCACGTTTGCAGTCTATAGGAATCAAAAGCCAGGAAGTGAAGTCTGCTATAACAGTTGAGGTTCAATGTAAAGAAGAACCCTAGTAGTCAAACTGTGGTCTTGAAATAGATTTTCCACTAAAAGAACTCAACAGTCCTTGGACAAGTGGCTGGCTTCAAGACCAGAGCAGAAGGTAAAGAAGATGAGTCTAGAATATCTCTTTATGTCAGATAACAAGGATGACTGGTTTTTGTACAAAGAACTCAGAGCAACTTGGAGAAATGACCACAGGCCAAATGCAGGGAAATTCAAGTATCAAATCAGTACATTAACTGCAGTAAGTTGAAACACATCACATATATTAAATCCATAATTTCAGTGATTTTAAAAAGAAAGACGCTGATTGGTCATTCCTGGAAGATGCTAGGAAACCAACTGATAAAGTGAGGGAAAGAATCATACATTTATCTAATCTTTCCTATGTGAAATGTACCAGTAAGAACCCAAATGTTAAATGAAAAGAACTTTATCTTTATAGAGGTATTCCTGCAAGTACATAAGAAATGATAGAACCAGAAAAGCACTGTTTTGCTACTCTTTATGAATGAGTCATTCTAAGCATCAATAACTATTAGAAAACAGACAAGTCCATATTCTGTGCCCCCTATGCCACCATGAGGTGGTCTTGCCAAAAAATAATTTAATCTTTTAATCTATAGATCAAATCTATAGGTCTACCAACCAATTTACATGAAATAAAATGGACAATGGAATAGCTCTGCTGACACCACAGGGATACAATTAGCAAGACTGAGGTTGTAGGGGTGAAATCTAAGGACAAAAGACCTGGTTTCTTTAACAAATAAATTACAAGGGAAACCAAAAAAATGGATGGGGAACCTATAGTTTAAGAGACACTTAAAAATGTTATCAACTCATCACACATGCGATTTGATTTGGATCTTTGTCAAAATAAATTTTGAATAATAAAACCATTTATGAGATTTAGGTATATCATACTATTAAGAAACCAATATTTCCTTATTTGAGCTAAAAAATAATACATTTCAGTTATGTTTCTTAAAATTTCCTCGCCTTTTAAAAGTGTTTGTGGATAAAATAATGAGTAAGATTTGAGTCAATATTATACTAGTGGGTGGGACTATAGAATTGACTATATTACTAAGCCTATGATGGGTGTGTGGGAGTTCATTAAACCATATACCTTTGTATGTGTTTTTAATGTTTCACAATAAAAAGTTAGTAATGAAATCAAAACAATAATAAAGCAATGAAGGATTGAACAGGGAACTGGGGAAAGAGAGGCAAGGACAAATGCCAGAGACCTATCTGTGTAAGCCTGCGGGGAACCTGGCCTCTGGCAGAGTGCCCAGCTGGGGAGGTTCTCAGGTCCTGACAGCTCTTGGCTGTTTCTCTCCTCTTGCCTTGGCTCAAACTCCCCTTTGTTTGAATTTTCCTCCCTCTTTTTGAAAATCTTCCCACCTTTAACATTCTAATTAAGCTTCACCTCTTCTTTGCAGTCTTTTCTGAGCACTGCCCCTCACCAGACATAGCAGACCATGCCCTCCCTGGAGACCCTGCCACACTCACCATATCCTCTACCACCATGCCTACCTCTTCCTAATCTTTAAAGCCAAGGGCTGTGTGGATGCATATTTGTATTCTCCAAGTCTAGCACAATGCTTGTCACACAATCGTGTTGAAATCGCTGAATGAAACAAAGAGCGGGTGACTCTGATCCTTGGGTGCCCAAGGCAAGGTTGGAGCTATTCACAAAAGAAGCCTAAGAAGTTCAGTTGAAAGGTGCATGATGCATTTGGTTTCAGACACGTGGAATCTAAAACTCACAGGACTCAAACACAGAAAGGGAAGTTAGAGCCAGATCTACATATTTGGATGTTCCCTTCACAGAGAAGATAATTTAAACCATTGGAAAAGATAAATATTTGATGACAACATTATTGAGGACAGACTTGGGAACTAAGGGGACACAACCAAAGAATAGCATTTTAAAAACAAGAAAGAAGGGAATGATACAAACTTATCTCAAAGGGGAGTGGTGTAGGACAGAATTAAAGATGAGTATTCACAGGAAGCAAGCTCTGTCAGTCGACTAAACTGTGCCAGCGAAAGAGGCCATTGGTGTCCTACAAGGCTCAAGAAAGTGGGGTTGTGAGTGGCAGCAGGCAGAAGGCTAGAAGCCAGACTCAACGGTCAATGGAGTTGGAAATTGTCAAAAAGGAAGTGTAACTGTGACTCCCTTTTCATGAATAGCTAATGATAAAGAGATAAAGAAAGGTAGTAGCAGCATGGGATATGTTTTCCTGACATTACAAGAGAGCGAGGACTATGATGAAAAACACTCCTTGGAGAGACGTGATAAGAATGAGGAACTTATAACTTCCAACCTCTGAATATCTACTCATTGTTTTGCTTCCGTTTCTGATGGAATTGGTAAAATGTTATTGGTTCTTAGAGACAGGAACAAAACTATACAAAAATAAATAAGATTTATGTAGCAATTACTATGTGCCAGGTCATCCTATGTGTTTTACATCAGCCAGTTGAGTCCTCCCAGCCCAACCCTATGGGCATGTTTCTAGTACTGTCATCTCATGTTACAGATGAAGAAACCAAGGCACCAAGAGGTTAAGTAACTTGTGCAAGGTCAGCTTGTGAAAAGCAGATCTGGAACTTGAACCCAATGGTTTGGCTTCGTTGTCTTTGTTCTTAAGCACCACACCCTGTGTTCCGTAATGTGAGGTGAGGTGAGTTTTATTGCAACCATTTTATAGAGGATAAAACCAGTTCAGTGAAGACAAGTAACTTGCCAACCAATCGGAGGCAGAGCCAAGATTCAAATCGACATCTTCTCGTGCCAAATCCAGGGTATTTTCCATTACCTATTGTTACTTCTTCTTGGTAAAGGAGACAAAGGTGTCATCCATGAAGACTGAGAGGATGTTCTTGGGGAACTGGGCACCTATATTTAAAATATTTTTAAAAACAAAAAAGCTTGAAACAGCTTTTGTGAGTAATATGATAACAAATCAACAATAGGTACAATTTTGATGTGTATGTTATTACCAAAAAGCATATTCCAACAGAAATGAAGAATCATTAATAAATATTTATTGAATGAATGAATGAATGAAACTGATAGAGACACCTCCTCTGCCTCCCTCCATTGGCTCCCAGAAATATCACCTAAAATAAGCTCTATCAATAGACACGAAAGCTATCATTTGTTGAAAGTTTTTATGTTCCTGGCACTGTGCCAAGGATATTATGTGCATAATCTCATTTAACCTTTGTGACAGTGCTATCAAGTACAATACTATTATTATTACACCAACTTTATAGCGATGAGATATATACTTTGCCTAAGGAAACATGGCTAGTAAATTGATGACCAAGTTTCAGGCCCTACTTTGGCAGGCTCCAGCGGTTGTGTTCCTAATCACTAAAGATGTTGGTCAGCATTTGCCCTGTCCACGGGGCTTCTAGGAGACCTGGCCCCCACCTTAGATATCTATGTTACCGGGTTCCTATTGCATGAATCCCACCTAATCCCAGCCCCTAAAAATGACTGATGGCTTGGAAGTGGGCATTCAACCCACCTGTTTTTCTACTAGAGGCTGACCTCTACCTATGATTGGACATGAAAAGGTAAGCTGAAACAATTAGATTTCTCTTGTGGGACATTAGATGTAAGTAAGTAAGATACTTACTTAGCAGTTAGGAAGGAGAAATAAAGTTATATGAGCATGAGTTGGATGGAAGCAGAGAGCCCTTATGGGACTGTGTACTAGCCAACTGATGGAATGAGGAGAGCGAGTCCGTGGAGTAAAACTAGAAGAGGATAGAATAGATGTGCAGAAAGTAACAGCAATGCCGTATGAAAAGACCAAACAGTCCCTCTGGGAGTCCATAAAAAAGTAGATTTGTTATCTTACAGTCTTCTAGTTCTAGTTGCATAGGTCTAGATGTTGTTCAGTTCACTTCTCTGGTAACTAGCCTTCTAGATGGCACCAACGATTCCCCTACCCTTGTGGAGCCTCTGCCCACAGGGCTGGTATGAATGATAGACAGAATATGGCAGAAGCGATGGTATGCCACTTTAAGGATTAGGTTATAAAAGACTGTTGGATTGTAAGATTAGACTTAGGTTACAAAGGACTGTGTCTTCTGTCCTGGGTTCTCTCTTTTGAATTACTCACTCTGGGGCAGACAAGTTGCCACGACATGAGGACACTCAGGTGGTCTATGGAGAAGCTCACCTGGAGGAAAAGAAGTTTTCAGTCAACAGCCAGCAAGGAACTAAAGCTTTCCAACAACCCCATGAGTGGGTTTAGAAGCAAATCCTACTAGTTAAGCCTGGGGATGACTGCTTGACAGCAACCTCGTGAGAAGGCTGGAGCCAGAACTACCCTGTTAAGCTACTCTTAGATTTCTGAGCCACAGAAACTATAACAAATGTTTACTGTTTTTAAATTACTAAGTTTTCAGGTAATTTGTTACACAGCATTAGACAACTAATATACTTTTCTTAGCTCCTGGGAGATCTCTGTTTCATTTAATGCCCCATAAGCTTCATTTCAAAAAGCATCCACTTCTCTCAACAAATTGGAATATGCTTTTGTTTCTTCTGGTTGAAAGGACCAGACCTGAACCCATGCCACTACACTCAATCCTTGGGGATAACACTCCTTGGATCCCAGACAACTCACCTTAATTCCCAACCTTGTTTTCATCCCATCTGTTCTGCTCAAGTAATTGGCTAGATTCATATTCTACTTTGTATCTGCGTCCACTAGGTTCCAGGCCATTTGCGTAAATGTAAGCTACTGGCAGGCTGTGCACTTGACTCTTATTCCCCTGAACTGACTGTCCAGACACTCCCCTGGCCACCTGGGATGCAATGCTTACCTAACCTTCCACTCTTATTTTTGAATCTCACAGGACTAATTTCAAATACGTCACCCTTTCCACCATTGTCAAAGTCTCAGCCTTAAAGAACACTTAAACTTTTGCTCTCCACATTGACGTTAAGCCTGCCTTATAGCAAGAACTGATCATGCTTTGTCCAATGGTGAATATGCCACTAAAATTCCCGGGCATATTCACCATTGGACAAATCATTAGTAGCACTTGCTATAAGGCAGGCTTTGTGCTGGTTGTTGTGGATACAGAGATGACATAAGACACAACCCTACTCATCAAGAAATTTTCAGTCTAGTTAGGGAAACAGGCATATAAGTAAATAATAATTTAATGTAGAGATATGTGCATAGAGATATGTGCACAGTGATAAGAGGATACAAAGCAGGTAGCAATTAACTCTGCCTAGAGGGGTCAATGAAAACTTCTATAGAGGTGGTGACATTAGGAGGGTTCAGGAAAACTAACAAAGAATCCTCTAATTAAAGAGCAGAAGAAGGTGCCAGGCAAAGGGAGAAAACTTTTGCATTAAATGAAAATAGAAAACTCCTTAGAGCTTACAATGGTTACTCAGAAAGTAGCCGTTTCATACACGAATTACTTTGACCAAGTAATTCTAAGAAATTATGTTATAGATACTCTCAACCTAACCAGAAATTTATCTTTTTGTTTGTTTGTTTTGTTTTGTTTGAGACAGAGTCTCACTCTGTCGTCCAGGCTGAAATGCCGTAGTATGATCTTGGCTCACTGCAACCTGCGTCTCACAAGTTCAAGCAATTCTTATGCCTCAGCCTCCCAAGTAGCTGGAATTACAGGCATGTGCCACCATACCCGGCTAATTTTTTTGTATTTTTAGTAAAGATGGGGTTTCGCCATGTTGCCCAGGCTGGTCTCAAACTCCTGAGCTTAGGTGATCTGCCCGCCTTGGCCTCCCAAAGTGCTGGCATTACAGGCGTGAGCCACCAGGCCCGGCCTAGAAATTTATCTTATGGATAAATTTACATGAAGACAAAATGTACACGAAGACATAAATACATAGATATCATTGCAACTTGTTTTCAATAGAGAAAGGAAAGACACAATCGAAATCCCCATTATTAGTGGATTGGTAGAAACAGATTATAAAACATTCATACAATGGAATTTAGGCAATCGCTGATAAAATAAGGCAACTCCCTAGGTATAGCTGTGAAATATATTAAATGAACAAATAAGGTACAGAGCAGCCTATGTAGCACACTACCATGTGTGAGTGTGTGTGCGTGTTGGCATTTCTGCTTATTCATTTATTCCACAAATATTATTTGAGCTCCTTTTACATGCCCAGCACTATTCTGGAAGCTGGAGGTATGGTACTGAAGAAGAAAAAAATGTAGGACATGGAGCTTACATTTCAGTACATTCTATATGCATAGACTATCTTTGCAATGACAAAAAGAATCAGGCAGCAATTACTTCCTGGGACAGGTACACCACGAGGTTGAGGGTCCAGAGCATGATACTTCACTTTCCCTCTGTTTATCTTTTGTTACTATTTGTTACTATGCTCAAGAATTTTCTAGCCCCCCTAACTTTTAATTAGAAAAGCACAATAGCCATTTCATGTCATTAAACCTCTTGTATTAAGACAGATTTAATGCTCCTTTGAAGCACACTCATTCAATCTTTTGTATATAGATAAACTCATCCCAAGAAATGATCCTGGAAATATATTTCAGACCGATGGTTTCTGGTCTGAGTTTATTTCAAGACTAGAGAAGGGTCAACTGTAATCAAAGTGTGTGATTTTTAAGAAGAAATTTCATCCTAAAGCCACAGAGAGAAATAAATTGATTTTTGTGATGAGCTCTGAGTTGGTTACTAACACAGAGTCCCTCACGTGAAAAAAATAACAGAGTTGGACATGATTAGTATCATTCTAGTACATTGCCACAACAGAACTTTACAAATGATTCCCAGCAACGAGTCAGAAAGAATGTGCCAAGATTCCAGTAGCAGCCCTAATGGCTGGGTTTTGTGATGGCTGAGGGTGTGTGGGGAGGAGCACTTGCTGAAATATTAGACATCATGTTTTCATCCGAGTCCTATGAGAACACCCGTGCTCCCTCCTCCAGCTGATTAGCCTGCTGACAATATATTACCTTCGTCTCCAACCAACAAAATTCACTAATAACATTGCAGATCGAGAACTAAGTTTAGGCATGTGTTCGGATTAGGTGTGATCTGTGATGACAAAGGCTCCAAACCAAGCACAAATCACAAGGAGAGATTTATGCAGGCAAGGATGCTCATTGTGATTATTTATCACAGTGACATCATTTTGGTTGGGGGTAGGGAAAGGGGAAATGAGAATCTTGTAAACCAAGCCTCTGGACACATGGAACTGGTTCCAGCCGTCACAGAGGCAAGCACTGTCTGAGTGGCTACCCTGTCCTTGTCAGGGTTCTCCTGACATCCTACATCATTCTGGCTGGCCCTGTCAGATATCTGTTTTAAACAGAGGCTGCCATTCAGACCTAGTCAGATGAGAGTCTTGTGATACCTATCCATGTCCCTCCAGAGCAAAATGAGGTCACTAAATCCGTGGGAGTGTCACCTCTGTGCTTGGAGGCAACAATCCGACCTAAGATTCCAGAATTTGAGCCTTTATCTGCCAGACTCCATTGAAACTCTCTCTGAGTTATACTGACTTCCATGTCTCTTTTTGTTCTTTTTTTACTGAGTTTTATGGGCAGCGGATTCCCCTCCCTGTTGGATACGAGGTGTTGTGGCCTCTCTGGGCCAAAAACCACTCTTGGCCCAGAAGGCTCATATTTGGCTTTCAGACAAGCCTGGCAGACACCACCAAGAAGTTGGCTCAGGGCCTGCTCTACAGACTTTTTAAAGCAATGGGAGCAAAACAAGGAGACCTTACAATGCAACAGCTAAACATTGTAAGTTCGCTTCACCTCATTCAAATGATGGGAGACATATTCCAGTCAATGTTAACTGCACACATCCATGTGTCATGTACATACTGTAAGGGTCTGCAGCATTCTGGAATCCTGGATGTCTTCCCTGGATTTCACACAGTGTCTAAAGCCTCCATAGAGGCTCCCTCATGATAAGATGAACCTCAGTCTGGGAGAGGAGAGACTCGCCGAGCTCAAGCGAGTCAGTCAGTACTGACAGCACAATCAGACCCAGGCTCTGCGTCAGGTACTCTGGGATGAGGCCGGCACAGGCATAAGGATGTGTACTTGAGACTCCTCCTTGCCTGTGCACTCCTGGAGGGTGTATAGGCATGAGACTCCTCACAATAAGCCTGCCTGACTAGGATATGGAAAATATCACTATTCCTCTTTTATCCAGGGAATCCCAGTTGGGGCAAAAGTAATTGCCGTTTTGCCATTACTTTTGCAACTGCAATTACTTTTGCAACAACTTAATACATACAAAAAAAGCTAAGAAGCAGAGAGCAATGACTTAGTCAAAGCTGCAGAGCTAGAAACTCACAGAGGCGAGATTTGAACTTGCTCTCATGGCCCCAGAGGACCTGCTTATCCCAGTGGCCTTCCTGATTCTAGTGTTCGTAGAGCCGTTGAGTATGTTTCTTATACATAGCGGTGTGTGAGCAACTACACTTGTAGTTGTGCAATTGTAGCAGCTTGTGCAATTACACTCACAAACCCAGGTGCTGAATCTTCCACTCCCCCCAAAGTCACGGATCAACTCACCAGCTTTACTCCACCCAGAACATCCCAGGGAAGAAAATAAGGAGAATTCAGAAAAGAGGGATTCAAAATAACTAATGAACGGAAAAGTTACGGGAGCGAGGATGATTTCACTTTGAAATGGAGAAGGTTGCAATCATATGATAAATAATGTTCAATTAAATAAAGTGTCAAGACATATCTCACCCAAAAGTGAGAGACGCCAAAAGGTCCCTCCGGTCCAAATTTCTTCCTTGAAGGATCTGCTACCAATGCTCCAAATTCCATTTTCTGGAGCCCACGATTGACATTCATTTGTGATACCTTATGAATCTTTAATACTTTGTCACAGATTCAAATCCACCACTCACAGATAGAATCATGGCCCTAGAGAGTAAGGCCATGTGGAAAGAGGAGGCTGAGTAGATTCACTTTAGACAGAGGAAGGCAACAAGGCCTAGGGATGGAGGGCAGCTGAGAGTGAGCGGGTGGGCAGCAGGGGTGGACAGGCCAATGGCAGTTGTAGCAGTAGCAAGGTGGTGGTGATGTCTGTCAGTGGTGGCAGGACAAGGGAATTAGGTCACCGGGGCCAACACAGATCCTCTAGCACGTGGATGCTGCATATGTGGAGTGCAAGAAGACTATTCAGATGTAACTTTGTGCATTAATTTGACCGCACTCATTTTAACATACTTAAGAAAAATCATTGCCAGTAGAGCAAGGCTGCTGTTTTACAGATATTAGTGCTTTAAAACAAGGGTAGGTCTTTTAAAAAGCGATTTGGTGAAGAAGAATTTCTTTATTGCCACTGAACTGTACACTTAAAAATGGTAAAGATGGTACATTACATATGTATACTTACCTCAATATAAAAACAAATAAATAAAATCGATTTGATGGAAAAATGCCAAGTTAAGTCACAAGGGGTCCTCAGACATGACAAACATTGGGAAGGTGGCATCCAAATTATGGAAGTTTTGAAAACCCTTATTTAGAGCCTCATATTTTCTCAGCCAACATTGATTGAGCTCCTGCTTTGTGTCAAGCACCAAGTCCCATACAGGGGTGCCCACCCCCTAGTTTGCAGTCTCAGGGTAGTGAGACCAGTAAATCATTACAAAAGAACATCCCATGGCCACTGTAGACACAAGGGGCAAGGACCCACGAGGCCCAGAGGACACAGGGAAGCTGCCTAGAAGAGGAACTGTGGCATGAGTCTAGGACTTGGACACCAGGGTGGAGGATGGTGTTCCAAGCAGAGGATGCCCGCATCAAGCCTCAGGAGTACCTAAAAAGCAGCTCTTCCTTACAGCCTCCCCTGCCTCTATGAGCCACTGATTTTGAGGAGCGTGCTTGAAGGGCACGGTAGATGGGCAGGAAGGCAAACGTGCAAATTTACCTGCCCACCAAGGGGACCAGGTCCAGCAGATAGTTAAGGCCCACAGAGACTCTCTCTCAGTTGGTCTGATTTTAAGCCCCCACGTAGCTCCAGCCCTCAAACCTGGGCTGTGACGGTCCCCAGGTACCCTGAGTGCTGACCTTCAGATGTCCTGACCCCTGCCTTCCCAGTGTTCAGTGACTTTTCTAGAATCACCAATTCTGACATTCCCAACACCCCCCAAGCCTACTTCTAGATTGCTTTAATGTTTGATTACAACAGTTTTTTGTCCTTGACCTTGGACTGTATCAAAAATCTGATAACCCACCCTCTTGTAGCTTAAAAGTCAGGGGTCAAATTCCCTCCCTTAGCACTTCCTAAAAGTGGTGTGCAGCTGACCCACAAAATAACCCACTCTGGATAGAACAGCTGGTGGCTGATTTTCCTTTTCCAAAACCAATGCTCTTCATTCCAGAAACCCTGGAGAACTTGCACAATTAAAAAGTGCAATTAATTAGAATACTTAAAATCCACCAGCAGCTACATTCAAAACAGCAGCCACATGTAAAGCAGCCACCGCCTCTGAGGCTGCTGCTGCCTCTGACTAGTCCACAGGGCACTGCCAGCTTAAACTGATAGACCCAGACAGCACCCAGGAGGCCACTAAAGGACCATGTGCGGCCTTGAGGTGCTGAAGGAAACACCACGCTGTTATGGGCTGACTCATTCGGCAATGATGTAATTGGATACCTTTAAAGAGCACCCAAATAAACTTTTAAAAATTTTTACAATCACGTCTTTCTTACCACTTAAACACCACTAACGATGTGTTTATTGTAAACTTTTAAAAAATTTTACAATCAAGCCTTTCTTACCACTGGTTTTCAGTATTTCTCCACCTTTAAAAAAGGAAAAAAAAATAATCATATGATAAAAATATTAAAAAGCTTATTTATGGACATTTGCATCTCTTTTGCTCTTTGGTAGAAGAAAAAAAGGGGTGGGGGCCTCAAACAGTACCTGGTATGTAGTAAGTACTCAGTAAACACTAATGTCATTAGGTTATACACCCGAAGAATGAGAAAATAGATTCGCTCCAAAGCTGAGATGAACATTTCTCTAAAGACGTTGGCAGGAGGCATCTGAATGATGACGTCGATAATGTCTATCATAGCATTTTGTAAAGATGATAATCATCTTTGCTTCACCTTCTTCACTTCTCAGAGGGTTTTCATTTATAT
Organism: Macaca nemestrina; assembly: GCF_043159975.1. Classification (NCBI taxonomy): domain Eukaryota; kingdom Metazoa; phylum Chordata; class Mammalia; order Primates; family Cercopithecidae; genus Macaca; species Macaca nemestrina. The sequence goes on from NC_092135.1 coordinate 18,984,255, forward strand.
TTCCACAACCATACGGTTGGGGGCATGAGGTAATATTATTTCCATTTCACAGATGAAGAAACTAAGACCTAGAGGACAGGATGCATCATGGTCTTGTAGCTGGGTAAGGCAGAAGCCCGGCTCTCTGTTGGCTCCTCCCTTGCACTTTACCTCCATTAACAATTGTGCCCCTGGTTCTCAACTGTGACACTCCACACTGGTGTCCTAAATGTGAGCTACCAGGAAGAAACAAATTTGAAAAAAAAATTATCCTGAATCTTGTATCTAAAAAAAAATCTTTTTGAGACGAAGTCTCACTCTGTCACCCAGGATGGAGAGCAGTAGTATGATCTCAGCTTACTGCAACCTCCACCTCCCAGGTTCAGGCGATTCTCCTCCCACGGCCTCCCAAGTAGCTGGAATTACAGGTGCCTGTCATCCCATCTGGCTAATTTTTCTATTTTTAGTAGAGACAGGGTTTCACCATGTTGGCTAGGCTGGTCTCGAACTCCTGACCTCAACTGATCCGCCTGCCTTGGCCTGGCAAAGTACTGGGATTATAGGTGTGAGCCACCACACCTGGCCAAGAAAATCTATTTTATCAAGAGTCACTGAGCACTCAACCAACTCCTCAATCCTGAGCAACTACTTTTATGTGTGAGGCATCATGCTTTTAAAAAGAGAGGGTTAGGAGGGAAAAACAAAACTTGACTGAGATTTCCTCAATGGTGAGCAAAAAATACTCCTAATTCTAAAAGTAAATTGGCCTCCTCAAGACAAGACAGTTTTTACCCTAAAGTTAGAATCTGCTCTGGAAACTTCATAATTTCAGCAGGACATCTCCTCCCAACTGCTCTTCCTTTCATGGCTGCATCTTAAAGAAGTGCCAATTTTCTCCCGACACAGTTTCCCCAAAATGCCATCCACCCAGCCTTCATCAAATGTGCCTCTCTCCTCCATTTTCCCAAACATGAAATTCATTCATCCTCTGCCATTTTTCATGTTTCCTTTTAATCAGGTGAAAATGCAGCCTACTAGCAACAGGTACACTCTATACTTTGCCCTAAATTAAGTGACATATACTTCTGTATATCTTACCACATTTTCCTTGTAGAGGGTGATGTTTTATCTCATTAGAGTGTAAATTCTCAAGGGCAGAAATCAGAGATTCATCTTTTCTTCAATGACTTTCTCATTTCTCTGCCCCAAAATATCTAATTCATTTGGAGATACCATTGATTCTCTCTCTTCCTCTCCTCATACTCTCTCATTGTAGTTATTTTCTCATCTAGAAACAACTTTATCTGTCAGTTGTCAAGATAACAATTCAATAGGCCATTCCCACATATTGAATGAAAACAATGTAATAAAAAAGTACTAATAGTTTAATGATACTTTATGTTTTTTAAATTACTTTTGCAATTATGATCTTCTGTTTCACAAATTCCAGGGGCTGTTTCTGACCCAATTCCCTATATCCAAAAGGGAAACCATAAAGGCATGTGACTTTAATTGCTTAATCCATTCCAGTTATTTAGGTATTACTCTAATCCATTCCATTTTGTTGGTATCACTTACTGGCCATTTTAAAAAATAAGTTCAAAGTTCCATTTGCCCAAGTAGCAACATTATATTTCAGGATTAGAAGGTGAGGGGGAGGGAGAGGGACGAAAAAGAAATGGTCGCTTCTTTATTAAGAGTACTAATGCAGTAACTGCACTCTTTTCAGATGAATTTTACCAATTTTCTGCTTGCTGGCTAATCATCTTACTGGGAATTTTAAAAACGCAGAAAAGGTTTAAATTGTTCCATCCACCAACTGTTTCTAAAAGCTCTTAATTTAATCCTGGGAGGTACCTTTTCACACCAAGTAATCCTGCTGAGAAACTTCTTTGTATATTTTGTGAGCTGCTCTCATTCTTATAAATCGACGATGAATCTAAAACTATGGATACAGCGCTATCTAGCGGTAGGAATGGGTAGACCAGGAGCCTTGAAGCAAGTTGCTCCCAGTTGAATTTTGAGACCTGTCCTGTTTCCCTGCAGCTTAGCCAGGAAGCAAAAAGTAAGCCTCATTGTTCTCTTACACTGAAGTATACTACATTGTTAGAACATCTAATGATCAGCAAATTTTAATGACAAGAGCTTCTTTTATCTGTCTGCCCCTCATTAAGTCTGCCTCTCCAATTATACAGATGAGCCTTAAAGGTACAGGTTGAGTGGGTGAGGAAAAGGCAAATAAGAATTGAAGAGGAGAAACTAGACCTTCCCAATGAGATATGGTAAGTTTGTGAACAGAAAACAATTTATGAACCAAAAAGTGGTGCTCACCATATTCAGTATCTAGTACACATGGATTTTAAAGTGGTGGTGGTGGTGGTGATGATGATGATGATGATGATGATGTGATAATGGTGATGATGGTAATGACGGTGATAATAATGGTGGTGATAATGATGGTGATGGTGATAATGACGGTAACAATGTGTTTATTGTGATGTTGGCAACGATAGTGATGGTGATGGTGGTGATGATGATGGTGGCAATGTATTAATGGTGATGGTGTTAATGATGGTGGTGATGATGATGATGTTGGTAATGATGGTGACAATGTGTTAATAGTGATGGTGGTGATAATGGTGATGGTCATAATGATGGTGACTGTGTTGACAGTGATGGTGGTAATCATGGTAATGATAATGACGGTGATGATGATGTTGGTGATGATGGTGACAATGTGTTAACAGTGATGGTGGTAATGATGGTAAGGGTGATGGTGGTGATAATGGTGATGGTGATGATAATGATGGTGACTATGTGTTGACAGTGATGGTGGTAATCATAGTAATGATAATGACGGTGATGGTGGTGATGATGGTGATGGTGATGATGGTGACAATATGTTAATAGTGATGGTGGTAATGATAATGATGGTGATGGTGATAATGATGGTGATGATGTATTCATGATGATGTGATAATGGTGATGGTGGTAATGATGGTGATGATGATGGTAATGGTAGTGATGATGATGATGAGAGTTGACATTCACAGAGTGCTTATGCTACAAGTTCTATGCACCCACAATAACTTATTAAACCACCCCAAAGCCACCTGTAACTTCCAATTTGCTGTTGAGGAAACTGAGGCAGAGAACAGCTAAGTAATTTTCCCTGGATCACATAGCTCATCATAAGGAGATGCCAGATGTGAACCAAGGCAATTCAAATCCAGAGCAAGTGCCTTAATAATGATGTTCAAAATAGTACTAATTTTTAAATTTAGAAAAACAACATTACTTCCAGAAGTAGTATCCCATCTCCAAAGTCAGAACAGACCAGAGCAGCACAGCAACATCCAAGAGCCCATGGTCCACCTTTGCAGATCTTATTCTGTTTGGGCTGTTTGGTCTTCGTTTCTCATTTATCCACGTACACACATGCTGACACACATGCACACAGACAATCCTGCTGTACCATGACTAACAGGCAATATGTTTGTGTTCCCCAAAGACAGAACAGCTTTGTTATCAGGAGCTTTATGGGCTGATGCTACTGGAGCTGGAAGAGGCCTTGAAGACAACTTGGGTACAGTTTTCTCTCTGTGTTTCAGAAGACAAAACAAAACTAAGAGATATAGCCATTTTTGCAAAATCAAATTTAGTAAAGGCTTGAGGATTAGCAACCTAAAAATAATCATGACAGTCATTTTAAGGGGAGAGGCACAAAGATGATCACATCCCAATCAAGTCCATCAAGAGGAATGTGGTCTAGTAGGGCAGAAGAGAGGTGATCAAATAACTCTAATGTCATAGAAGGAGGGACCAAAGACGATGATGATAATAATAATTACCAGTGTTGAACGTTCTCTTTATGCCAAGCATGTTACGTATATCACAGCATTTGTGAGAAACTCTGAGAAATTGATATGATTTTCTGACTCATTTTATAGATGAAAGGTTAAGTTTCTTCCATCCATCTATCTATGTATAACAAAAGGCAGAAGTAAGATTTTTAAGCCAGTTATTTTGGATAGCAAGACCAAGGACTTCAAATCTATGAGAAAAGTACAGGTTATTATCCAATACAAAGAGAAAACTAAGTCTGAGAGATCATGGAAGGCTTTGTGAGGATGCATGCATGAGCTGGGTCATTAAAGATAAATAAGATAGTAAGATTTCAGCCAGTATTTGAGATCAGAAGGGCACTCCAGGCAGAGGAAGAGGAATGAATTAGTTTCTTGTGTTTGCTGTAACAAATAACCAGATAGTGATGTCTTTTAAAGAAAAACAGAAATTTATATTCTTACAGTTCTGGAGGCCGAGAGTCTAAAACCCGGGTGCTGGCAGGGTCCTGCTCTTTCTAGAGGCTCTAACAGAGCATCTGTCCTTTCCTCTTCCAGCTTCTTATAGCTGTCAGCATTCCTTGACTTGTGGTCACAGCACTCCAATCTCTACCACATTGCCTCCTCCTCTTGTTCTGTCAAATCTCCGTATAGTTCACTTCTACAAAGATGTTTCTTATTGAATTTAGGGCCCACTCAATAATACAAAATGATCTTCTTGTCTCAAGTTCCTTTTGGATAGCAAGGAACTGGCTATAAGATCTATAAAGTCCCTTTTCAAAGTAAGGTAGCATTCACAGGTTGCAGAGAACAAGATGTGGTCATATCTTTGTGGGGGCACCATTCAGCCCACTATACATGAACAAAGGCAAGGGGAGCAAGAAAGCACATGACAAGTCTTGAGAACCAAAAGCAATCTGATTAGGCTTCTGTAGATGAAGCGTAAAGCTGCAAAGGTTGGATGTGGCCAGGTTGTGAGAACCTTCCATGCTGTGCTGAGGAGGGTACACCTTGCTCTATGAAAGGGAAACAACTGAAGACTTTTAGGCTGATGAGTGACATATTCACAATTATGCCTAAAGCATAATCAAAGAGAATCTTGGAGTTAATGGGGCCTCTAAAACATGTATATTGGACGCTAACACTAATAAGGAAAACTAAGATGAGAAATAGAATACTTACAGGGTGTCAGAGTATGTTATTATAAAATACTTATTAACTAAAAAGGGAAAACAAATTATTTTATTTCAGGAAAACCTGGAAGTTCCCACTTTATCCTAGTGACCAAAGTTAACCTCGCCACCTCCAGGACATAGCCATGGCGTGCCTCCTCACCTGATGCACTGAGGAGAACACAACATCACTTCTATGGCTGCCTGAAGTTTACATTACAAAAATGTAAAACCCAAGTCTAATCATATGGAAAGGATGAAAACAAACTGAAAGCTCTATAAAATAAAGCCCCTGTACGTCTCAAATTGTCGAGATAATGAAAGTCAAGGAAAAATGGAATAAATGTCCCATGTAAAATGAGATCAAAGAAATACGATAACAAAATGCAAAATGTGATCCTGGATTGGATCCTACATGAGAAACAACCTTTCTTTTTTCCATTTGCTCAAAGGACCCTTGGGAAACATAGATGAGGAAAAGTAGACCTATTATGTTGGTGCAAAAGGAATTGCAGTTTTTTGCCATTAAAAGTGAGGGCAAAAGTAATAGAATACTTACCCAAAGACAAGTGAAGACATGGACAGAGATAACTCACTTCCCCAGTCCATGAACTTTCCAGTTTATCATATGGTCACTCAATAGCTGTAAATTTTATTTCTAGTTCTTAGAATTATTTCTATATTATCATCAGCTCTGAAGCAATAAGATGCCCTTAAGTTATGACTCTACCTCTGGTCTCAAGACTTCTGACATCCATGGAAAATTCTGTGCTGCTAAACATAGCCATTAAATGACAAAACACCATGGAGTGAAACCCAGCAAGTTGGATGAATTTTCCATTTCTGTTCAAATCCATTGTCTAATGATGTTTCAAAAACGAAAACGCAGGCGATCAGTGGTTGCACTGTGGCAGTATCAGTTCTGGCAGAAAGGTTTATATTTTTGGATTTAAAAGTATTTCAAAGGGCACTGAATGATTCAAGAACTCTGGGAAACTGGGGAAGAAGTTCTGAGTAACAAATGTCTATTCAGGAACTGAGTATAAAGCACTGATGGATAGCTTAGATTTGGTGCCCAGTAAAGATAAAGGAATAAAAGGAAACCTTTAGCTTGCATTAGGCTTTATGGAGGGCAGCTAAAACTTAATTGAAACACAGTGAGCTATAGTAAAAGATGTATATTATATAATAAAAGCTTAATGAATAGGCGTCACCATTGAGAAACAAAAAGAAAGTAACTTTTCGTACTGACAGACCTACTGAGTTTCAGATCTGTTTATTTTCCTGCAAGATGAGAATGTATGTTTGATTCGGTGTTGCTTCTTGTTTTTAAGTGGGGGCCCAACATTTTTATTAAATATGAGTGCCTCTGCCCCTGTCATGCATTCACAGTTTCCAATATTGAAATGTCCTCAACTGCTTGACATTTCATTTCACTCCCTTTCTTAATGAATTATTTTCCACTTAACAAAAGTGCTTTGCCACTTTGCCACTTGTTGAAATACCAGATATGTATTGCCAAATATGGTTCTGCTGAACATTTTCATCTTCGACCAAAAAGATGAGAATAAAAAACAGATTCATTGAACACAGGGAAATAGTAAATGCAGTGGGAATATCTTAAGTGCTTAACATAAAATCCATCCTGCAAAATAAGCTGTGGTTTATAAGAAGTCACTTTATATAACACATGAAATGCAGGAAAACTAAAACAATGTATAGTAAAGGTTACCGTATGGTCAAAATGAAACTAAGATAAATATTGAGTAACAATATTAGCAAGCACTGTGTGCCCATAGCACAATTCTAAGAAACAAATATATATTACTATGCATATACTAATTTATACATATTTTTATATATTTTATAATGTATATATAAACTAATAATCTTCACACTTTTTGAGGCAACATTCTTTTTTATTAGTATATGGGCATATACTAATATTATACCCATTTTACAGATAGAGAAACTGAGGCACAGAGAAGCTGAGTAACTCTCCCGCACTCCTACAAATAGTGAGTGTCAGAGCTAGGATTTAAATCCAAGCAGTCTGGCTCCAGGGTCCACACTTCTAATCACTTTTAATCGGTCAGTAAATATTCCATGAGTACTTCATAAGTACTATGTTTTCTGTACTTCCTAGACCATATTAGTCACTTTTTACTGTGGTCAGGTAACCCCCAATTCCTAGTGGTTTAGTGCAATAAATGTTTATTTCTTGCCCACACTACATAAGGGCTGTGAGTTGACCACGCCTCTGATCAGCCCTTCTGGGCTCAGCTTGGCTCACCACAGCCCAGCAACACCTGTCCTCTTGTAGAACCAGTATCCTTCATCCAGGAGCTCCTCTCTGGGATTTGCAGTGGGAAGGAATTCGAGAGTGGTAAAGATAAGCTGAGCAGAACACGCATTTATGGCCTCTGCTTGAACACATCAAATGTTTATTTTGTTCACCTCTCGTTAGCCAAAGCAAGTCACATGGCCAAGCCCAAAGTCAACTGGGGAGGCTGTCTAGGTCTCCCATGGGTACATAGGCTAGTCACTCAGAGGGAGTGAATGGTAAGGAACAATAATCCAATAGTTCAAAGTTTCTTCACCCTGCGCAGGTGATCTCAAAATTAAATTAAGAAATTAGACTAGTATAAAAATAACTAGAGAATCATTATCAGATACAGATCAGATATTATCTTCACTTTGCATGGTACTATGTTAAGTGAAACTTATGCGCACAGGAATTGAGTCCTTGCTTTTCAAGATTCTGCGGTAACTGAGATTTGATCCTGTAGTGCCATGTAAAGCAAGGATGGCTTTACATAATAAAAATAATAATAATGCTTAATGACAAATGCTCAACTGTGAGATAGGGCCTTTAGTACAAGTTCTTCTCAGGGTATTTAAAACGAAATTAGAACCCTGCCTGTAAGGCCCTACACAACTGGCCTTTGCCCACCTCAGCCCTCATCCTCAACTCTTCCCCTTTTCACTACACTCCAGCCCCAGGGACTTTGTGCCAACTTCGTTCCTGCCCAGAACCTTTGCACATGCCATTCTATCTGCCTAGAGTCATTTCCTCCAGATTTTCCAGACGACTTTCTCCTTTTAGGCATTGAAGCCTCAAGGGCAAGCAGACCTCTTCAGAAAGAACTTCCCTGACCAGTCACCCTAAATTAGCTCATCACCACTCCTCCACTTCAGGTCCACTATCCTGATTTGTTTTCCAAACAGGTCTTATCACTCTTTGAGACTCTTTTATCAATACATGTGTTTACATATGGTTTATAATCGTTTGTCTCTTCCACAAGAATGTAAGCTCCAAAGAGCAAGAAACTTGTGTGACTTATTCTGTCTTTACTGCTTAAGACATTTGACTGGCACATGTAGGATGTACAATAAATTTAATTAAATGAATGAATAAGTGTAAACAGGGGCCAGATCACCTAGGGACTGGCAGCCACAGTTTAGATTTTGTTCTAAGTGCACTGGGAAGCACTGGTGCAATTTGATAGCTGTAAACAACCAGAATGGTAATTATTAAAAAGTCAAGAAACAACAGATGCTGGTGAGGTTATGGAGAAATAGGAACGCTTTTACACTGTTGGTGGGGTATAAACTAGTTCAACCATTGCACAAGACAGTGTGGCGATTCCTCAAGGATCTACAACCAGAAATACCATTTGACCCAGCAATCCCATTACTGGGTACATACCCAAAGGATTATAAATCATTCTACTATAAAGACACATGCACACGCATGTTTATTGCAGCATTATTCACAATAGCAAAGACTTGGAACCAACCCAAATGCCCATCAATGATAGACCGGATAAAGAAAATGTGGCACATATATACCATGGAATACTATGTAGCCATAAAAAACAATGAGTTCATGTCCTTTGCAGGGACATGAATAAAGCTGGAAACCATCATCCTCAGCAAACTAACACAGGAACAGAAAACCAAACGCCACATGTTCTCACTCTAAGTGGGAGTTGAACAATGAGAACACATGGACACAGGGAGGGGACAATCACACACTGGGGCCTGTCGCTGGGTGGGGGGTTAGGGGAGGGAGAGCATTGGGACAAATACTAAACGCATGTGGGGCTTAAAACCTAGATGACCAGTTGATAGGTGCAGCACATGTATGTATACCAATGCATGTTCTCCACATGTATCCCAGAACTTAAAGAAAAAAAAAGAAAAAGAAAAAATAAATAAGTAAACAACTATGTGTGGGTTATCTAATTGTTTCTTCGGCTTTCTTAACCTGACTGTGTCATTGTGGGGCAAGGATCAGCATTCCAATCAACAAGTATCAACCTTGGCTACATTTTGAAATCAGATGAGGGGTGAGGGGAGAAATACTGCCATTCCAACTGCAGGGAATTCTGATGTAACAGGTCTAGGCTGAGGCCTGGACAGGAAAACTTTAAGAACTTCCCAATGCTTCTCAAATCCAGCCAAAATTAAACTCTGCTGATCTCAATAGTACTGACAGTATAACAGAGGTTCGGAAAATGCATGTCGCCTTATTACGTGCTGTTGATTTGACATTGTCTCACACATAATAGGTACTCAGTCTACATGTGTTAACTGACTTCCTAGTAAATATTTGATGAATGAGTAAATTAATAATTGATTATTTAACTAAGGTATATAGGAGATTAGAGGCGCAGAGGTCAGCATGGATTGGTTTAGATAGCTGAGCCTGAGGTCAATTTCTCCTTGTTATAGAATGTTCTGGAATTCTGGAACATCTAGGCTGGAACGGACCATAGGGAGCATATAATTTAATGGCTCATAATATTTTTGTGCTCACAGATCCTTCAGAATTTGATGAAAGTTTTGAATGCTCATCCCCTCCCCTCTAACCAAAAAGAAAATCCATAGTTATATATTCAATTTGAGCAGGCTCAGAAGGCTCCTGGACAATGGTTTCCCAAGCTAAACTCCTAAGGTCCAGCTCAACATGCCCCTTGATAGGAAATGCAACTGATACCCAGAGACAGCAAGTGATTACTCAAAGCAGAAGCTGAGTCAGAAAGTAGCTGGGCTAGATGCTGGTCCTCTGCTGCTGAATGTAGTTACCCATCTTCCTTTACATACCCACTGAGGATACAGTCAAGAGGATGAATTCATAGCTAATTATTTTGTGTTTTCTGCTTTATTCCCTTGATTTCTTAAACCTCACACACCATAAAATTCCAAAGACTAATCTAATTCCACAACTGGGCCGCTTCATTAAAAAGTGAAAATTGAAATTCTAGAACAACCAAGTCTTCCAAATCTGCCATGTTTTCGTGCCAACCTCTAAGAATAGAGTGGTGGGAAACAGCCTCATATAAATCAGAGAAACCCTGAAATGAGGTCCAGCCTGTGGTCAGCCCCCACTGCGGCCATCACAACTGGTCCACATTTGTGAACACACACAGCTGAAGGCAAAAGTTGAATTCCATCCTCCCAGATGTCAGGATGAGTATTACCAAAAACAGCTGTGGCAGTTAGCTGGGTAGCAGGTGGTTAGGACAATATCTGGACTCAGAAAGCAATGGAGACAGATGAGATCAAAGGATTCATGGATTTTAGGAGTAGGAAAATAAACTGTTGTCTGCCTACCTGGCTAGGTGCGAGCCTTCTAGACGCATAGCAGAGTGAACTACTTAAGAAGGGCTGCTTAATCTTGAAGAAGGCTTATTAACCACTTAAATGAAAGTCAGGCTCATTTTTATCGTGAAAAGGACACTGCAGAGCAGGTTCCCTGTGCACTGGTTACCAACTCACTTGAGTCCAGTGAGACAGAATATATTCATACACAGCAAGTTATATGAAGTGGGTTTAGTACTTGCAGCAAAGCATAAGACAAGCCTAGGAACCATTATGTTGTGCTGGCCCCGCAAGGCTCAAGAAGGCTTCCAGGGCAGACAGAGTCTCAATGCATGTGTCCCACTTGCACCACAGCTGAGTGCCCCTGAAATGCAGCCTGCCGTCGTGGACAAACCTCAGGGGAGACAGGACTCATTAGGCAAGTCTTTGAAGGTCATCCTGATTCCCAGCAAGACAGAAACAAAGCTTGGGCTATCCTGGGACGTTCCTCCCTAACTCAAGATGTTATATTCCCTAAGAGGAATAGAAACAGCCCACACTCTTTCAGGCAGTTCCCCCATCTCAGAATGCTACATTCCCAACTCATTCTACAGTTATTCTGGAGAACTGTGAGCAAGAAAGTAAGGAGATCTGGGTCAGTCCAAGACCACTAGGAGAACTGTCCTGCAGACAATGTTTGAAGGATACAGAAGTGAATTCTCTAGCCTCTGTTTCTTTCTCCTCCTCCTCTCTTCTGCTGCTCTTCTAGGAGGTCCTACCTGTTACCAGCACCTCCTACAGAGACCAAGGAAAAGAAGGAAATCTGATTTAGTTATTAGGTTGTCTGTGAGAGCCATGAGAAAGAATTTGTGCTTTCATCCAAATGGACACTTAAGAACCTCAGGTTTATCTGACATGAGAATGTCAGATAAACAGGTCTTCTTCTAGTTACTAACATATGCAGATGTGTGTATGTGTATATATATTTCTGTAGATAAGTATTTTAAATCACTGTGTATGGCATTAAGACTCAAAATACAAAATCAAATGGTCAGACTCATGGTCCATATGGTCCGTCTTGCCCAGGAAAGGGTCTATAGAGCATTGTGAAGGAACATGGCAGATGCCATATTAACAATTTTGTCTCCTGAATGTCCCTAACAACCCAGTTATGCCAGTAATTATCTATGATCTCTATTTACTATCTTCAACCCTATTTTTAAGTTTTTCAATTTATCATTTTCAACATGTGCGCCTTTTGAATAATTAGCTCCACAGATTTGTTGTCCTGTCTCACTTCCTTCATCACATGAAACTTGAGATGGGATTAATGGTACGCAGTACTCAATACACTAGGGAAACTCAATATAACGTTAAGTACTTATAGCCACTCTGCAGGGTGGACACGTGTCTCAGCTTACGACTAAGTGTACCCTTCATTTGAAATAGCTGAGTTCCTAAACACGGCACTTAGACAAAGTGGAAATTTGTCATGTGTTTTAAATATGAAAATTGTTTCTGCCAACTTGGTGACATATTTCCCTCCACCATGAGTATCAGAAGGTTTGTTATGCCAAGATTCAGCAAGAAGGGCAGGTGCAAGTAATGCATGGTCTAGTGGGAGAACAGCAAATGTGAATTACAACCAGACTTCACCTCTCAGATTCAAAGCCTTATCCCATCACCCGGTAAATGTACGGAGCTTTACTAAGAGAGGTTAAATAATGCTGGTTGAGGCACCCAAGACCCTGACATTTCTAAGCTTTCATCAATCACCTACCACAGTCAGAGCCAACATTTCTCTACAGGACTAAGGCATCCCAGGCAAGTCCTTGGCTTTGTAAACACTAGCTAGGGATTTGGGGCCAAAGCTCCCTTGATGTCTACCTGGTAGGCTGCCTATGCATGTGATCTGTGAGGAGGGAGCAGTTTGCCTAGATTAGAGGTGGGTCTTAGAAGCCTGCCCTATGCCTGCTTCCCTCTCAGCTCCAAACCAGTTCCTTAGATCTTTGCAAGGGTAAGGTCATTGCACCAACTACATTAAAATGCACCATAAGGAAGAGAATTCCAAGAGAGCATTTGCCCCTCATGGTTTCATGTAGATTTGTAGATTTCCTGTCTTCCTCCTTCTTCTAAAATACCTCCCCTTGAGAGATGGCCTCACATGCATCCCTAAGCATTGATTTTTGTCCTTAACCCATATCAGAGACCCTCCCCATAATGAAGCTCCTGGAGCGTGTAGCTCCTAGAAATGGGTAATCACCAACAGTGACACTCCATATAAAGATTTGCAGTAGGGACCTGAAAATGAATAAAATTTGCTGCCCCCTAAACATGGCTAGTAGTTATACTTTTAAACCAGCCTTCACAGATAAAACAATTGGAGGGGTTGAGGAGCTTCCTGAGAACTAATTGTTTTACAGGTTTAAAATTAGTTTCCAGAAGGCACAGCAGAAACAAACAAATCAGCAAATTAGTCACAATCACAGATTTTTCAAATCCCACAAATTGATATCTAGCCTTCAGGCTGAGAAGTATTCTGCAAAAAAAAGCAGCCATTCTTATAATCTTCCTTGCATAGAGTCTGATTCATCCATAAATAATAACAGGTGGGCATTTTCAGTCTCATTTTCTCATCCATTGGAGAGAGTTCCAAAACCTTCCTTTTACCAAAGTGTTTCTCCCTGATATTTATTTGATGTGAATGTAATAGACTAATTAATGTAGGCACCTCAAGGAGATCTCAAGGGCCGAAAATATCTGAAACGTCTGAGGCTTCTGCTGGCTGCCCTGCCTGATAAGGATGCTAAGAGCATGTTAGTGACAAGCATCATTAGACATTCCTCACTTTGCATCATTTTCATTCAGGCAGATGCAGAGGACCTTTCAGAAGGACAGACCACTGATTCCCTGTAATTTAAAGAAGAGAGCCACATTATACAGGTCTCTCATTTGAATTATATAAGACTCAGAGATAAGCATTTTCTCTCTGAGATAAGAGTAGAGGCCATAGAAGTATTTTCATGAAAGTGTTCTCATTTGCACACTTAGCAGCTGCTAGGAAAACCATGAGCAGCCGCCTGGGGTCTAAAGTGAGCCAGACTCCCAAGCTTAACGGACAGACGTGAAGGCAGAGCCACCGGGAAGGCGGGCCACTTATCAGACACCGATATTAGTTATGCTGTTAATCTCCAGTCTTAGACCTATTGGTTGCAGGATCCTGCTGAAACCCAAATGAAGCAGGATGGGAACATTCTTAAGAATGCAATCAGGCCGGGCGCGGTGGCTCAAGCCTGTAATCCCAGCACTTTGGGAGGCCGAGACGGGCGGATCACGAGGTCAGGAGATCGAGAGACGATCCCGGCTAACACGGTGAAACCCCGTCTCCACTAAAAAATACAAAAAAATAGCCGGGCGAGGTGGCGGGCGCCTGTAGTCCCAGCTACTCGGGAGGCTGAGGCAGGAGAATGGCGTAAACCCGGGAGGCGGAGCTTGCAGTGAGCTGAGATCCGGCCACTGCACTCCAGCCTGGGTGACAGAGCAAGACTCCGTCTCGAAAAAAAAAAAAAAAAAAAGAATTCAATCCAAAAGGAAGAGTCACGAATGTGAGTCATTTTGGGTGACAACTTTTTCCTACTTGAAAACCAGAGCAGCTAGCAGAAAGTAAATTATTCTGAAATGACAACAGATGTGTGAGGCCATCCAACCCAGGAGAAAAGTGAGGCCATCCTTCCTCACTTGTGCACCAGCCAGGACTTCAGTGTGTCTCCTGAGTACTCCAGTACAGAGTTCCTGAGACAGTCTGAGGGCTGGTACCCAGCATCACAGCAGCATAGTTATGGAGAGGCCAAGTTATCCTCTTTCCTTTTCCTTTTTTTCCTGTCTGCCCTCTAGGAGGAAAAGAAACAGAGTCGACCCCTGACAAAATATAAAGAACAAATGTGGGTACTGAAGGTGAGAAGAGCCTGCCAAAATATTGGCTAGGAGGCACCAATCAGAGATGGGTCCCCCGGAAATAATATAAAATAGGCAAAGAGCAGGGAGAACTGGGGCATGGAGAGGAACTGAGTCCATGTACAGTATGGACGAACACAAAGTGGGAAAGCCGAAGTCAGTCTTGTGCCAGAGGTAAGAGCAAGCAGGAACCCAAGAGCTTGGGGTGCAAACTAGAAATAACAGAAATAGATGCAAGAAACAACATGAGCAGAGGCAGAGAGAGAGACCTAGGCAATCAGAGACACAGCAGGGAGGGCCAAGCGCCGTGTTCATGGATACCTCATGCTGCTGTTCCCATACAGCATGTGGGAAGATAATACAAGACAAACTCGGGTGACTATATAGAAACATCTAAAGTTCCTAAACAATATGAGTGGAAAAGGTTGGGATTAAAAAGAAGTAGTTTTTCATTAGTCTGAACATTCATTCGACAGCTAAGCATTTTATGTTTTTACAAGGTTCTACAACATTAATTATCCTATTTGATTCTTATCAACAAGGGTGTATGTGAGAAGACAATCGTAATGGTTAATCTATGTGTCTACTTTCCTGGGTCACAAGTTGCCCAGATATTTGGTCAAACATGTTTCTGCGAGGGTGTTTTTGCACAAGTAAAGGGATTGGCTTCCTAGTGTAGGTGGGCCTTATCCCATCAGTTGAAGGCATAAATAGTAAGTACAAAAGGCCAACCCTCCCCCTGATAAAAGGGAATTTCTCCTATCTGACTGTTTTCGTACTGGGATGTTGGTTTTTTTCCTTCTTCAGACTTGAACTGAAGAATTGGCTTTCCTGGATGAGCTTAGGATAAGATCATGGATAGGAGCTGGGTGTAGTGGCTCATGTCTGTAATCCCAACATTTTGGGAGGCTGAGGTGGGTGGATCACCTTAGGTTAGGAATTTGAGACCAGCCTGACCAACATGGCAAAACCCTGTCTCTATTGAAAATACAAAATTAGCTGAGCATGGTGGTGGGCACTTGTAATCCCAGCTACTTGGGAGGCTGAGGCAGGAGAATCACTTGAACTCATTGAACTCAAGAGGCAGAGGTTGTGGTGAGCCGAGATCGTGCCGTTGCACTCCAGCCTAGGCAACAAGATCAAAACTCTGTCTCAAAAAAAAAAAAAAAAAAAAAAGAGTTATAGCTTTATTTTTTACTTAATAGACTTTACTTTGTAAAATAGCTTTAGATTTGCACAGAAATTAAACAGATAACACAAAGAGTTCCCATACACACCGCCACAAACTGTTTCCCCTATCGTTAACATTTTACATTAGTATGATGCATTTGCTAAAAGTAATGAACCAATAATTACATATTATTATTAACTAAAACTTCATACTTTATTCAGATTTTCTTAGTTTTTACCTAACTTCCTTTTTCTATTCCCAGAAGTAATTGAGGATAACACATTACATTTTATTGTTGTGTCTCCTCAGGATTTTCTTGGCTTATATGGTTTCTCAGACTGCTTTTTATGACCTTTGAGGAGTACTGGTCAGGTACACTGTACGATGCCCTTCTATTGAATTTTTTTCTGGTGTTTTCTCATGACATGGGATCTGCATTTTTTAGAAGAAGATTACAGAGTTAAAATGCCATTTTTGGCACATCATATGAAGATTACAAACTACTGACATGATTTATGGCTGCTGATGTTGACAATGATCATGTGGCTGAGATAATGTTTGTCACGGTTCTTTAGTGTACTCCTTTTTCTTCCCTTTTCATGCTGTCCACTTTGAAAGGAAGTCACTGTGTATGCAGCCCACACTCCAGGAGTAAAGAGTTGTGTCCCTCCACCTTTAGGGTGGAGTAGCTACATAATTTATTTGGAATTATTCTGTGTAAGAGAATGGTCTCTTCTCCCCATTTATTAATACATTTGATCTTTGATTTATATCAATATATGTGCAAATGGATAGTTACATTATATTCTGAGTTATAACCCAGCACTATGTTATAATTTTGTGACTCACATTGTTTCAGCTTTGGTGATTGGGAGGTTTTTCCGTTGGTTCCTGTGCCCCTTTGACATACTACATTAATGAGTTGTTTTTGTTTTGATCACCTCCTTAATTTCTGATACTACAAGATGCTCAGGATTAACCTTGTGTATTTTCTGCCCCAGTCTTAGAATGAGTCATTTCTCCAAGGAGACCTGGTTCCTTTTTGCTATCGGGGTATTTCTTTTGGAATCTCTCAGCTGACAGAAAAAATAAATTTGTGTATATTACTGTCTATAAATATTTCTATATGTAAACATTGGTATCTATACCAAGTTAAACATTATGGCTGACTAATGTCTCCAGCTTTAATCCATTACCCTACCTGGATCATTCTAACCTCCTCCTCTTGCTTATCTGTAAATTCCCACAGCAACAGTGAAAAACCTGGATCTCACCATCCAGCATCCATTTATTTAATTTTTCGCTTTCAGTACACATATATAACAGTATCAGAATTGTTAACCTGTAATCCCATAAGAAACAACTTTATCAACTAAAGTACAGTTCTTATGTGCAAATACCTTTTGTCTTTATTCTTAGTCTCCACTCACTTCCAAAATTACTTAGGTCAGCACCTTTATCACCCCTCCCTTCAGTGAGGTTGTTTTACACATTTGCAACATGGTCAGAATCTCTTGTCACACTACACATTCTTTCCTAGAATCCCCTAACCACATACATTACTTCTTAATTGTGTGCATTAAGGTTCACTCCTTATATTATAAAATTCTATGGGTTTGACAACTGTATAATGTCATATCCAACATTACAGTATCATACAGAATAGGTCACCTGCCCCCACTTCACCTATTTGTCCCTCCCCCATTCCCCACTGGCAACTACTGATCTTTTTAACACCTCTATAGTTTTGCCTTTTCCAGAGTGTCACATAGTTAGAATCTTACACTTTGTCACCTTATTAGACTGGCTTCTTTCAATTAACAAAACACATTTAAGGTTTCTCAATGTCTTTTCATTGCTTGATATCTCATTTTTATTGATGAATAATATTCTATTTTATGGATATATCACAGTTTTTTTTATCTGTTCACTTATTGAAGGTCATCTTGATCACTTCCAGTTTGGGGCAATTATAAATGAAGCCACTATAAACATTTGTGCAGGTTTTTATGTGGACAAAATTTAACTCAGTTAGATAAATGTCTAGGATCAAGACTATGTGATCACATGGTGAGACTATTTTTAGCTTTGCAATAAACGGCTAATCTATTTTCCAAAGCGGTTGTATTATTTTGCATTCTTACCAGCAATGAATGAGAGTCTCTGTTGCTCCACATCCTCACCAGTATTTGGTATTGTCAGTTTTCTGGACTTTAGCCATTCTAATAGCTAGGTAGTGGTATATCATTGTTGTTTTAGTTTGAAATTTCCTAACCACAAATGATATCAAACATAAGAGTTATTTGTATATTTTGAATAGAAGTCCTTTACCAGATGTGTGTTTTGCAAATATTTTCTTCCAGTTTGTTCCTTGTGTTTTTATTCTCTTAACAGTGTCTTTAAAAAGAGCAAAGTTTTTAAATTTTAATAAAGTCCAACATCATTTTTTTCATGGATTGTGCTTTTTGTGTTGTATCTAAAAACTTAATGCCAAGCTCAAAGCCATATAGATTTTCTCCAGGCTATCTTTCAGAAGTTTTTTAATTTTGCTTTTTATATTTAGGTATATGGCTTATTTTAAATTAATTTTTTTGAAAGGTACAAAGTCTGTGTCTAGATGTTTTTTGTTTTTTGTTTATGGATGTCTAATTGTTCTAACACCATTTGGTGTTGAGTAAATGATTTCTTTTCTCTATTGAATTTCTTTGCTCCTTTGTCAAACAACAGTTGACTATATTTGTGTGGCTCTATTTCTGGGCACTCTGTTCTCTTCCATTTATTTATGTATCTATTCTTTTGCGATACCATGCCATCCTAATTATTATAGCTTTATGGTAGAACTTGAAGTCAAATAGTATCAGTCCTCCAACTGTGGTTTTTTTCTCAGCTTTGTTGAGGTATAATTAAAAAATAGACTGTATATATTCAAAGTGTATAACAGAATGTTTTGATATACACATATATTGTGCAATGGTTACCACAATTGAGCTAATTAACATACACATTACTTCACAGTCCTTTTTGTTTATGTATATGGTGTTAATACTTAAGATCAACTCTCTTAGCACATTCCAAGTATACAATAATTAACTATAGTCATCATGCTGTACATTAGCTCTCCAGAACTTAATCATCTTATAACCGAAAGTTTGTGCCCTTTGGGGCAAATCTTCCCATTTTCCCTAACCACCAAACCCTGGTAGCCACCCTTCTACTCTCTGTTTAAAGTTCTACTTTTTTAGATTCCACATATAAGTGAGATCATGCAGTATTTGTCTTTCTACGCCTGGCTTATTTTTCATAGCATAATGTCCTCCAAGGTTCATGTGTATTATTACAAATGACAAAAATTTGTTTTCTTTTTTGGGCTAAATAGTATTTTATATATGTATATGGTATATGTGAGAAAAAATGTCTCACATTTTCTTTCTCCATTAATCCATTGATAGACATGTAAGTTGTTTTTATGTATTAGCTATTGTGAATAATGTTGCAATAAACATGGGAGTGCAAATAGCTTTTTGTATCTTTTGGATATACATGCAGTTGTGGAATTATTGGATCACATGGTTTTTCTATTTTTAATTTTTTGATGACTCTCCATACTGTTTGTTATAATATCTGTAACAATTTATATTCCCAAAACAATGTTTAAGAGTTCCCTTTATTCCACATTCTCACCAACACTTCTTATTTGTTGACTTTTTTGTAACAACCATCTTAATGGGAGTGAGCTTATATCTCATTTTGGCTTTAACTTGCATCTCTCTGATGATTAGTGATGCTGAGCGCCTTCTTGTATACCTGTTAGCCGTTTCTGTGAAATGAACATGGATGCAGCTGGAAACCATCATTCTTAGCAAACTATCACAAGAACAGAAAACCAAACACCGCATGTTCTCACTCATAGGTGGGAACTGAACAATGAGATCACTTGGACTCAGGAAGGGGAACATCACACACAGGGTCCTATCATGGGGAGGGGGGAGGGGGGAGGGATTGCATTGGGAGTTATACCTGATGTAAATGATGAGTTGATGGGTGCAGCACACCAACATGGCACAAGTATACAGATGTAACAAACCTGCACGTTATGCACATGTACCCTACAACTTAAAGTACAATAATAATGAATAAATTTAAAAAAAAAAAAAAAAAAAAGAAAATATCTACTAAGGTCCTTTGCCCATTTTAAAATCGATGCCTTTTTTTCAGGCGGGGGTTTTGGTTTGGGTTTTTTGTTGTTTGTTTTCCCTATTGAGTTGCATGAGCTCCTTATATATTTTGGATATTTACCCTTTATTGAGTATATGTTTGCAAATATTTTCTTTCATTCTGTTTGTTGCCTTTGCACTTTCTTGATTATTGTCTTTGCCATGCAGAAGTTTGTTTATTTAATGTAGTCCCACTTGCTTAGTTTTGCTTTTGGTGTCTGTTTTTCATCATATTAAAAAAATCATTGCCAAGACCAATGTCATGGAGCTTTTCCCCAGTTTTCTCATAGGAATTGTATAGTTTCAGACCTTATGTTTAAATCTTTAATTCACTTTGAGTTTGATTGTTATATATAGTGTAAGATAAAGATCCAATTTTACTTTTTTTGCAAATGGATATCCAGTTTTCCTGACACTTTATTGGAGACACTAGCCTCTCCCCGACTGTCTATTTTTGGAGACTTTGTTGACTATTAATTGGCCATATATGTATGGGTTTATTTCTGGGCTCTCTATTCCATTTTTCTAAGTATATGAGTTTATGCCAGTAACATACTGCTTTGACTACTACAGCTCTGCAATATAATTTAAAGTCAAGAAGTGTGATGCCTCTAGCTTTGTTCTTCTTGCTCAAGATTGTTTTAGCTATTCAGGATCTTTTGTGGTTTCATATGAATTTTAGGATTTTTTAAATCTATTTCTGTGAAAAATGCCATTGAAATTTTGACAGGGATTGCATTGGATCTGTAGATGACTTAGGGTAGTATGGATATTTTGACAATATTGATTTTTCTGATATCTTTCCATTTGTGTCAGCTTCTATTTCTTTCATCGGTGGTTGATAGTTTTAAGTGCACAGATATTTCATCAGCTTGATTAAAATTACTAAGTATCTTATTCTTTGTGACACTACATAAATAATATTGTTCTTTTAATGTCTTTTTCAGATTATATATTGTTAGTATCTAAAAATGCAACTTATTATTGATTTTTTAACCTTGCAACTTTATTTAAGATGTTTATTAGTTCTAACAGTTTTTTGGTAGTGTATTTAGGATTTTCTACAAATCAAATTATGTCAGCTGCAAACAGAGACCATTTTACTTCTTCCTTTCTGATTGGCATGGCTTTTATTTCTATTTCTTGCCTAATTGCTCTTACTAGGACTCCAGCACTATGTTGAATAGAAGTGACAAGAGTGGACATTCTTGTTATTGCTCTTAAAGGAAAAGCTTTCAACATGTCACCATTGAGTATGATTCTATTTTTTCTCTTTAGTATTGTGTGGCCATTCTAGGCTTTTGCCTTTCTATATAAACTTTAGAATCCATTTATCAATATGCACAAAATAGCTTTATTGGACTTTGACTGAAATTGCCTTAAATCCATAGGTCAATTTGGAAAGAATTCACACCTTAATAATATAGAGTCTTCTAATCTACAACCACAGAATATTTATTTAGATCTTCTTTTATTTCTTTTCAGAGTTTATAGTTTTCTTCATATTTTGAACATATTTTATTTTATAACTAAATATATCTTCCTCTTTATTGGCACTAATGTAAATGATACTGTGTTTTGAAATTTCAAATTCCAGTTGTTCATTTTTGACATATAGGAAGTCAACTGACATTTGTATATTAACCTTGTACCTTGTGACCCTTGCTATAATTGCCTTTTAGTTCCAGGAGTATTTTATTGTTGTAGTTGACTCTTTGGGGATTTTCTACATAGACAGTCGTGTCATCTGTGAACAAAGACCATTTGATTTCTTCCTTGCCTACCTTTATGCATTTTAGTGCCTTTTCTTGTTATGTTACATTAGCTATGACTTCCAGTAGATGTTGAATTGAAGTGCTAAGAGGGGACCACTTCTCCTTGTTCTCAATTTTAGTGTTAAAGCATCCAGTTTTTTTACCACTAAGTATGATCTAGCAGTAGTTTTTTATCAAGTTGAGAAAGTTCCCCTCTATCCCTACTTTGCTGAAATTTCTCATCAAGAATGGGTGCTGGATTTTGTCAAGAGCTTTTGTGGGATCAATTGATATGAACATATGATTCTTCTTCTTTAGTCTGTTGATATGGTAGATTAAAATAACTGATTCTTAATTTCAAATGTTGAACCAACCTTGTGTGCCTGCCTGGAACAAATCCCAGTTGACTGTGACACATAATTCTTTCTATACATGTTCGATTTGAGATTCTATGGCTTTTTCAACAGACTCAGATAATAATGACTAGTCTCATTCTTCCAGGTATTAGAATATTCAGGTCATTATTATTTAAAACTTTTTTCTTTTAGGATTACGATATTAGAACTTCAGTTGTTCATTGTATCAGAAACTTCTTATCTCCCCAGTTTGTACCTGCCCCAGACTTAGAAGTCAGCAGTAGGGAGGAGAGGATTGGTAAGAAGTGCTGTATTCTCCCCATCATCTCCTTCCTTGCCCACTAGCTGAAACTTGTAGCCACTCCTAGGATAGCCTCGGGGAGGGAGAAAAGGAAGAAAGCACAGTTTACATGGCTGGGGCAGCTGTGATGGGCCTGGAGCTTCCTGTATGTTTCACATTGAGCAACTGCTGATTCTTTCCCTAACAAGGCATTTTGAGGGTTCTTCAGAGAACAAATTCCCTGCTAGGAGGTCTCCTACATATAGGTGCCTTGCTATGGATGATAATCTCCTCTGACAATCCACTTCTGATGCCCCCTCAGTGCCTGGGTCCCTATGGTCCTTCCTTTCCTTGAGGTTGCCTCATTCCGCCTCATGGTCCCCTTGAGTAGGATCCTTTTTCAGGAGACTGCTGCTGCTTGCCTCCTAATTGGTCCACACCAGACCTGCAGGGACCATATCTGTATACATCCTTGCCCCACCAAACTGCAGGGTGTTTCCAATGCAACCTTGACTTTCACTTAAGGGATATAACTGTAAGTTTTATCAGGTATGAATTAGGTATCATTTCTTATATCCTCTGATTTCAAGGGGGAATATGACAAGTTTTCCAAGCAGCTTTTTAAAGTTTGACTTAAGGTGAGGCAAAGCCTTTTACCCCACCTCATCTACTTTCAGTCAAGATGTGGGGTCTGCAGAAGGCATGCTGAAGACTCTCTCCTCATGAATTCCTAGCTCCCCCTTGCACGGCTTAGAGGTGTGTGATGAGCTAATGAAGGCAAATCCTCCTTTCATCATCTCCATTAAGTGAGTATCTCCTATCCCCAAACTGACACTCTCTAAACCTCAGAAGTAGGGGGTGGAGGAAAGACAATGAGAATCCAAAAACAGATGCTACAGGGTGGAGATGGTTTTTCCCTAAGGAAAGTCAATATGCCTACCATCGATCTTTCTAAAAAGAAGTCAGTTCTGTGACAGGAAATGAAGAGTCCTAAAGTGGGACTTAGACTGGGGAAATGGGAAAACTTTGCTCTCTGGGCTTCAGGCTGTTAGGACTGGAACTTTTCAGTGCAGACGTCACAGAGGATATTAGGAAGGCCAGCAGCTGGGCCAAGGAGGGCCTTGCTCACCTGTGGAAAAGACGGTCTCTGTTTATAGACTCTTCAAGAGGGACCTCATCTGCTAAGAGCTCCTAGTGATGACTGAGTTGATGACCATTCTAAATACTGTATCTAAGCCTCCAATTATCAAAAGTAACCTGACCTTGGTTGTGCATGGGGAAGCCAGAGAAACAGCTACCCTTTGCTTGGAAAAAGACGGTATCAAGGAAAGCAATGACTGCTCTCTGCCCACTGCCCTGTCATCTCAGGCCAGATAGGTGGTGGTAGCAGGTGGCACCGTGGAGGCAGCAGCAGCAAAGGCACGGCTGGGCAGCCCAAGAGGTGCCACAGCTGGGGACACAGCAAGCAGCAACCTGTTTCTGAGGTCTCATGAGACAAGGGTGGGAAGGATTCTCAGGAATCGCCCACAAAGCTGTGGCTGGCACTCAATCTTCTTCTGCATATAACTAATGGCAATGTGGCCTCGTTTATGAACAAATGTGGACCTACTAGTTACAGGAATGGAGGAGTCAAAACTTTAGGCCAGAGTCAAGGACTTAGTAAAAAATGATGTGGACTAGATGAAGTTTGGGATTTCCCCAGGGAAATCGTTATCAACTTCTGTCTACCTTTTCTATGGTGATTAGCAGTAAAGCTCTAAAAGAAAAAACAGCTTCCGCAGTGGTCCCTGGTGTGGCAACAAAAGGGAAAGGGAAAATTGAGGAGACAGCATATGGGTATTCATCAGTTTTGCAGAGAAAAAGAATTCCAAGGGGTACGGGAAGCAGCAACTTCATCACAGAAGAAAGAAGAGTAGCTGTCCTTAAGGCAGAGAAGGAGAGCGTGAAGAGGGCCAGGGCCTGAGGAGACAGCCTATAGCTTCTAAATAGAAGCAAAAGTGAACACCCTCACTCCTCCTCCAAAATTCTGAGTTTTACAATCGAACACTTCAGAGTGAGTCACCTGCAGAGATTATCAGCTGTGTGGTTTCGGGTAGTTTCCTTCTGAGCCTCAGCGTCCTCATCTTTGAAATGCAGCTCACACTCCATCTACCTACCACTGGGTTATTCCAGAATTAAATGAGATAAAATATGTAAAACACCCAGAACAACATGCACACTCAGCAAAAGGTAGTTTTTAAAGAAAATCTTATTCTATCCAGTATGCCCTGGAGATAACATTTATTTCCACACAGTGCATTAATCCATGCTATTAATGAAGATCCTGAGATATCAAGAAAGAGTTAGAAGCTTTAAAGTTTGGCACTTAAAGGAGTCTGAGCTGGGCGTGGTGGTTCACACCTGTAATCCCAGCACTTTGGGAGGCTGAGGCGGGAAGATCACTTGAGGTCAGGAGTTTGAGACCAGCCTGGCCAACATGGTGAAACCCCATCTCCCGTAAAAATACAAAAATTAGCCGGGCATGGTGGCGGGCACCTGTAATCTCACTCAGGAGGCTGAGACAGAAGAATTGCTTGAACCCGGGAGGCGGAGGTTGCAGTGAGCCAAGATCACACCATTGCACTCCAGCCTGGGCAACACAGTGAAACTCCATTCCCGACCCCACCACCCCCCCAAAAAAAAAAAAAAAATCTGCTACAGATTTCCAGAAAACTCACTTACTTTGAAGATGTTTTAAATGGTGACAAATTCTTTAACAGCCCTCTCATCAAAGGGTGCGCCTATATGCCCCTCTCCTTGTGTCTTTGTGGGCTTACAATTACTTGAACAAAGTCTCGTGGAGGTGATGCTATATGTCTGTGAGGCTGGCACATCAAAGGCCATGCAGCTTCTGCCTACTTCTCTCGGGATACTCACTATGAGGGAAGCCGGCCAACAGGCAAGAAGCCCAGCTGTCCTGAAACCACCATGCTGGAGAGGCCACTCGTAGGCAGCACTATAACAGCAGTAACAAGGACACTTGTGTAGAATATCTCATTTGCCTATAGTGGGGGATAGACTTAATGTGGCCTGATCAGTATTCTCATCAGACCATCATAAAAAATCGCCTGCAAGATTAAGAAACTCCTGAACCCAGTGTTTCCAGATTCTCCCCACGTTTCCGTAACTCCCATTTGTTCAGCGAATTCAGAATCCAAAAAATAAAGCAAGCCTCTTCTTCATCCCCATTGCTGTCACCTGCTCGACTGTTTTGATGTTGATGAGCAATAATTCTATGTTTCTCATGTTCCTCTAAGTGCAATGAGTGGCTCTCATCCTTCAAACCAGGACAGAGCACCTGTGCCCACGGCAGGTGGGACTGTCATCTGCAGGAGCCCTGTGGCCTGGCAATCACAGGCCTCCCTCCATCAGCGCAGCAGTCCCTCTGTCAGCATCCTTCTGCATAGAAAAAGGATCATTGTAGGGAGAATTCATGAGCCACCAATTTGTCAATAGTCATGCCTTTGAAAGGAGGAGGGTGAAGGTGGGGAGAAGAAACACAAATCCTATTTTTTAATCCCCTGGGGTTTGATGTCTGTTTCACTGCTAAGATTTTTCAGAGATAGAGAGTGCCTGAGAAAAATACTATTGCAGAGGGAGAAGAGCGCAATCGGTTTCCATAGCAACTTCGCAGAGAAGCGCAGTGGTTCTACCCCGCCTGGAGGGAATATTAAGACGGAAATGGGCTCACAATAAGCACTTTTTGACTTTACCTTTTCCTTAACTATTTAATTTTAATGTAACTTGCACTTGCTTGTTTCACATATTCTAACTCTTACCATGAGGAGTGATTCCCCATGATCACCTGTTTTTGGGGACCTCATGAAATGCAAAACTGCACTCTGATGCCTAATATATTATACTCTATTAAAAGAGAGGAGCCTAAAATTTACAGCGTAAGTGTATCTTAGGGAGTCTAGTCCCAAGAGTCAAAGTGACTTGCCGTGTCATTCTTGAATGAGTACTTGAAAGCTTAGTGTGCTCACTTCACCTACCTGAAAATGGCTCAGTTGATACCTTCCTATTTCATGGAGCCATTGTGAAGAATGAGACAAAGTATGTTAAAAAGATTTGTAAAGTACAAAATACTGCCAATCTAAAGAGCAGAAGTAGTGGTAACAGGAGCAGCATCAGTAGTAGTAATAGTAGCAATATAATTATTAATATTGGCAGAACTAGCTTCTAGGTCTCCTGAGTTTACCACTCACGCTGGTTTCTTTCGACCACTCCCCTCAATACTGAAGTCAAGTCGTCTTAATAAAACTTGAATGCCACAGAACCCATCCAACCAAAGACTTAGTTTATCTCAGTCAGATCTGCTCAGGGGTCAGACAAAGTGACAAACAGTGAAAGAATCAAAGTACAGTAAGGTACCGCCCACCTCCCCTGCCATTTACTGTTCTCAGAATCTTTTCTATTGCTATCAGTACTAAGCTCTACTCCAAGAGAGCTTTAAACATGGCGGCTGTTATGACCCGAGGAACACTAAGCAGAACGGGAGTGGGGCGGAGGGAGAAAGCAAATAGGGATGAACAAGTAATTGAGGCTGCATGGGCTCAGCCAACACTGAACACCCAAACTTTATATTTAAAAAAATATACATGATATATATGCTCTGTCTATAAATACATGTCCTTTGTTTCAGGTTTTTCCACTAGAATCCATACAATGTCAACTTCGAAGTTATCACCATGGGAGGCTATGCCCTGAGGTTTGAACATTTCAGTGCTGCTATTTTAAAACTGACTTCAGAACTAAAAATTAAATTCTGTTTCTTTAGAATTTAAAACTGATAGTGACCAAAATGGTTATCGCTCATATTCCTCAAATCGTTCACCAAATGTGGCCTTGAACTACTTTTGATTGTTTACAGAAATCACATTCTTCCTTAACAGATGAAAAGTCACCGTCACTGAAGATTAGTAGAAACATGTGCTCTGAACGCAACTAATTCCTACAGGAGCTTGAAACTGCCCTGGGCAATAAATATATTATGGGAATAAATCCAAGTTGATTACTTTGAAGTAGAGAAAGCTCATCTGGATGTAAAAGTCCCAGGATATTTGTGTTTAAAAATTAATTATACTACTTCATGGTAAGAACTCCACTCATTCACTTATTCATCAATTTGTTCATTCAACAAATAATTTCTCCCCTACTTTACTGGAATATATAAATAAGACTTATCTTTATGTTAATGATTTTCAGAGTTTTATGTTCATTCTCAACTTCTCCTTATATTTTAGGTCAATATTTCTATCTGCCTCTGCAATCTCCACCGTGATGTTCCATAGACACTTCAGATTTTATATATGAAATTTTACATATAGCCTCATCAACTTGGGGACAAAAAAGGTTCTTTTTTTCTTTTTTTGTTAATCAATGGAGTGTCAACCTATTCTTGTCAATAGGAAGTCAAAGTGCTCCCTCCCTAAAGACCAGCATTTACCATGATTCTTGGAGATCCTGAGTGTATTTGTCAGTTCTCACACCGCTACAAAGAAATACTTGAGACTTATAAGTCTCAAGCATTATGAGACTTTTAAGTCTCAACCACTTATAAGAAAAGAGGTTTAATTGGCTCAGCGTTATGCAGGCTGTGCAGAAGGATGGTGGCATCTTCTGGGGAGGCCTCAGGGAGCTTTAACTCATGGCAGAAGGCAAAGCAGGAGCAAGCACTCCACACGGTGAAAACAGGAACAAGGAGGTGCTACACACTTTCAAACGACCAGATCTCACAAGAACTCACTCACTACCATGAGAAAAGCACCAAGGTGATGGTACTAAACCATTCATGAGAAATCCACCTGCAGGATGCAATCCCCTCTCACCAGGCCCCACCTCCAACACTGGTAATTACAAATTCTGACGAGTTGATGGGTGCAGCACAGCAACATGGCACAAGTATACCTATGTAACAAACCTGCACATTATGCACATGTACCCTAGAACTTAAAGTATAATAATAATAATAAATAAAAATAAATTAAAAAAATAAAACAAAAAAAAAACAAATTCAACCTGAGATTTGAGTGTGGACACACATCCCAACTATATCACTGAGGCCTTTGTCAGACCCAAGGGATCCAATGTGACTTCCAAATGCCAAGTAGAAAGAACTCGAAGCTCTGATTTGCCCTCCCTCACCTCTGCCTATTTGACAGCCACAACACAGGTCAATCCCATCTCATTGGCTATCAAAGCCACAGAATGCATGCTGATTCCACACAGGTCAGTGGTGATTTGCCTTGAGTGGTGTTCTTGGACATCCTGATTGTGTTCTGTGCACCAAAGTGGTGCTCTTGGCTTAAATTAGGGTTCCAGCCTGCCTTACTGTGTCCTTCCATGTTCAACAAGTAGCTAAAACCAGACAGCAGCCCAGCATGGCCTGCCAAAGCCTATTGGCCTCAGCCATTCTAGGCAGCCCAGACCCCTCTCGCTTGTAGTGTTTCTCTCCAATGCGCTGTCACTGTGTCCTTCACCACCCTTCTCCTTTGTATTCAAGGAGCATCTTTAAATGCTGGTGGTATGTCAGTGCTCTGACCTACACATTTCCTCACTGTACTCAGAACTCAGGATTTTGAGCACTTGCTCCATAGCAGGCACAATCATTCTGATAAATAAAACTGAATCACTACCATCCAGAAACCTAGAGTTCAGTGGATATACTGATAACTTAAACAGTAAATAAACATGCTAGGCACTTCAGCAAAGAAACTGCTATGAGAACCGGAGGAGGGACGTCTATGGTATTTCAACTACCTAAGAGTTTTCCTGAGGCCTGACTTTATTGCTCCTCTTTTGGTTCAAACCTTTAGGCTTGTGGTCTTTGAACAAAGCAATTGAGGAAAATGATCGGATATATCAGAGTCTTTTCCCTAAACCAGCAAACTTATAGGGATTCCTGTAGCATTCAGGAAAGGAACACCACTGCTGTGACCTTCTTTTCCCCTTTCCTGGAGCCTTTCACATTCTCCTCCCTAGCTCCTTTCCTTTCCCTGTGAAATAATTTAATCGTATATGAGCAAAAATGGCTTGTCAAAACCTAGCACACGTAGGGTTGATAGCTCCTGCGGGGGATTTGACACGGGCAAAGGAGCTACTGGTTAGACAGAGTGAGTGGATTAAATGTCTGTGCCCATAAGCAATCTTTGCATCAGCAAATTTTGAATTGTCAGCTGCCAGGTGGTAGAATGCTGGCTAATTGGGTGGATGCAAACATCTGCAAAATGAACTTGATTCAAATGGACATGGGGTTGACACCATTTTAGGAAAAAAAAAAAAAAAGTATCACTTTAATTTTTTCTCTATATGCTGAACCCACTCCTTTGGTCACATTCAAAGTTTTAAAACAAGGGGAGCTCAGGCCTGATACGCATGCACAAATATACACATCATCTCCCACAGCATCATCAGAGATACCAGAAGATTGTATCCAACATCTTCAGGAAGTGGGGGAACACCAGCCCCATTCACCAAGACACAACAAGAGAAGTTCAACACAAAACTACCATGTCCCAGGCCCCTACCATGGTTTGGGAAATATTGCAGGGATAAGAAAGGTGGCAGAAAAGGGAAGGTGGACAATCAGATTGGAGAAGAGTAAAATCAAAGACGCACCATAATAAGACAATATAGGTGGCTGATCATGGCATGGCATTTAAGAGACAACTTGACCAGAAACGCTGCTCAACAATTGGATGTTGCTGAAGAGGGTACATGGGATTTTCACTGCATTGGATTGACTTCCCTATTAGAAAATAAAGACATGTCTGCAAAATTGCCAGTATGGAGAAATACATGATCCAATTGTTGGAACTATTGCATTGCCATGGGTTGGAATATCAAATTATTTAGCTAGTCACCTTGCAAGACCTTGAAAAAGCAATGAAGCATATAGAAAAGCTTCTGAGAAAGGGAGGTGACAGCTATGACCTAGAAAACGGTACACACAGAGAGAGGTGATCCTGTGGGGTCGATTCTTGTTCAGTGTCTTTTTCATCCATCAAATATTTCCCAACGTCTTACCAGGTCCCAGGCACTATGGATGGGAATATAAAAATGAACCAAGCCCTTAATGAAAGTACAAGCATAACTCTGTGTGCATGAAATGTGCAAATGTATAAGGCAGAAAGCAGACCCATTAACATCCAGATGTACTGCAATGTGAAAAGTGCCTTCACATGAGAATACACCTACAGCAAAGGCATCAGAGACATAGCAACAGTTAATTCTGCCTTGAGAAGAAGAAAGGGGCATAGGTCTCTGATGATGTCATTGACAGAAAAAAGTGACTTCAGTGCCAAGATGGTTGGGGCAGTAGATTGAAAGGACCAAACTGGGAGGGCCCTTTGGGTGAATCCCTGCCACCCTCTCCACACATAGAAAAATGCTTTTTTCTCAACAAATTCCCAATCAGAAGCACATCTGCCAGTCCTGCCTTTATGTTCACAGCTTCACCTTCCAGATGCAGCACAACAGAAAACCTCAGGCTGACTGAGGATGGGGAGGTACCAGGCCAAAGCCAGCTGGCCGTCAGCTCCTGGGCAGGTTGGTGGCCAGAGAAGCCCATGCTTCTGTCCTGTAAGCCCCGTGCTGCAGTGGCTTGCAGGCTCTTGGTCACCTTCTTCATTCTTGTCCCTCAGTTTCTATAGACTGCCCCCCAAATTTGTTGTTTCCATAGACTTTGAGCAGCCTTCTGGCTATGTTTTCTGACTTTGGATTACTTAACTGTCTCCCGACTGCCTGCTACCTACAATGAGAGAAGCCCTTCCAGCATCCCAACAGTTCCCTTTGCTGGTTGCCAACCTCAATTCGGCTTAATAAGAAAGGGGTTCTTCTGGGAGCACAGCACGAGAGCTATTATGCTACCTGCCTTCCCTCCGTCCTTGCAGATCCTCCTCTACAACCTGTACCGGGCTCTCTGCTCCAGGGCGGCTGACTTTATAGACCAGTTTATTTCAAGAAAAAAATCAGGATAAAATTCTTTCTAGTAATTTTTTCTCCTGATAAACTCTTTCCCTCCCTGCTCCCCTGTATGTAAGAAGATTGGCCTGTGTTCAGTGCTTTAAGGAGAGTATGTGCCAGAAAGAAAGTGCTTAGTGACTCTTAGAGGATTTTGATCACACGCAAGATGTTTTGGAGAAGCGTTATTAAACAGAAGGTTTTCTCTTCCCCCAAGGCCTCTGGGGACAAGGGACCAGGAAGGTAATACAGAGCAAAGGAGCCAGTAGAGTGGGCCGAGCTGGATGGGAGGCTCTTCTTTTTTTTTTTTTTTTTTTTTTTTTTTTTTTTTTTTTTTTGGTTGAGACAGAGTCTCGCTCTGCCGCCCAGGCTGGAGTGCAGTGGCCGGATCTCAGCTCACTGCAAGCTCCGCCTCCCGGGTTCACGCCATTCTCCTGCCTCAGCCTCCCGAGTAGCTGGGACTATAGGCGCCCGCCACCTCGCCCGGCTAGTTTTTTGTATTTTTAAAGTAGAGACGGGGTTTCACCATGTCAGCCAGGATGGTCTCGATCTCCTGACCTCGTGATCCGCCCGTCTCGGCCTCCCAAAGTGCTGGGATTACAGGCTTGAGCCACCGCGCCCGGCCGAGGCTCTTCTAAGGGAGCGAATGATACTCAGCTGTACGGAATCATGAAGAAATGCAAACCCAGCATCACCTCTTCTTCCACTGTTCAAGAGCAGCCAGAAAGCTGACTCTTATATGAAGTCTTCTGATTTTTCAAATGCTGACGACAAATTCAAAAGTTTTTGTACAACACTGTGCCAGCTAAATACAATGTATCTGTGGGCTGCCTTTGTTTTCCGGCCAGATTTAGCCTGTTGGCTACAAGTTTGTCACCTTTACTTTAGAGAGAGATGAAATTCACACAGCAACATGGAGATCTGAAACCCCTCGTTGGCCCCAACCCATCCAAATAGTCGGCTACAGAAACACTGTGCAAGAGACATTTTCAGAAGGAAAGCAGGAAAGTGCTGGCATTTTATATGTGAAATGCTGCAGCTCAGAATAGACAGAAAGCACAGGACTGTAAAAAGACCCATTTCTTGCCGGGCGCGGTGGCTCGCTCCTATAATCCCAGCACTTTGGGAAGCTGAGGCAGGTGGATCACCTGAGGTCAGGAGTTCGAGATCAGCCTGGCCAACATGGGGAAACCCCGTCTGTACTAAAAATACAAAAATTAGCTGGCTGTGGTGGCGGGAACCTATAGTCCCAGCTACTAGGGAGGCTGAAGTAGGAGAATCTCTTGAACACGGGAGGCAGAGGTTGCAGTGAGCCGAGATTGCACTAGCCTGGGCAACAGAGTGAGACTCTGTCAAAAAAAAAAAAAAAAAAAAAAGTCATTTCTTCAACTCTGTGGCCAACACAGGTACTTAAAGGCCACTGGGGAAAGACAAAGCAACCCTCTCACCTACAATCTAGAGAGATGTGGGTCCCACCCACCCACCCCATGCACAGTGGATGGGGTTCAAGTCAATTTGATCCAGAATAAAAAGAAAGCATAACTTAGCTATCAAGTAGACTGCCTAAGATGAAGAGATTGGAGCTCAGAGAGATGGAGTAATCTGCTAGGTTCCACACCGTCAAGAGGTAGTGATGCAGGGTTTGAGTGCAGGTCTCACGTACTGGAAAGCAGATGCTCTTTAGGAACTCCATTCCAAACTCCACAGTGATCAAAGCTTATCTACTGGGGAAGACAAAGATGATGAAGAAGAGGCAGTGGCAGCAGAGGAGGAGGAAAGACAGAGAGAGATGAGGAGTGGGGAGAAAGGAAAGAAAAATAACAAATGTAAGAGAAGGGAAGAAAAAGAGAGAAAGGGAAAGGAAAAAAGAAAAATGCAACATAAGGGAATCAGGAAAGGGAAGCCAAACATGGAAGAAAAATAAGGAAGAAAAGGGAAGCAAGAAAAGAGAAGCAAAATATGCAAGTGAGCAAACAGAAGCAAAACACAGAAGCAGGAAAAGGGAAGAAAGAAATGAAACTGAGCAAAGGAAGTGAGTAAAGGGAAGCAAAAAAAAAAAGAGCAGAAAAAGAGAGAAATGGGAAAGGAAGGAAGAAAAAAGAATCACGAAAAGGTAGTTGGAAAGGAAAGTGAAGATGGGAAGAGAGAAAGAAACAGGAAAGGGGAAGCATACAGGAAGCTATGGAAGAGAAGAAAAGGCAACAAGCAGGGGAAGAAAGGAGAAATGAAAGAAAAGCAAATAAAGGGAAGAGGAAAAAGGAATGCGAAAAATGTGTGAAAAAAGAGGAAGAAAAAGTGATTAAAATAGACAAGTAAAAGAGGGAAGCATAAAAGAGAAGAAAGGGAAGCAGGAAAGGGAAGCAGAAAGGGAAGAAAGAAAGGAAAGTGAAACTATGGGAAGAAATAAGAAAGAGAAATAGCAAAAGTGAGGTGAGAAAAGGGGAGAGAGGGGAAAAAGGCAAGAAGAGGGAAGGAAAACAGGAATAGAAGAATAAGAAGTAAGAAAAAGGAAGTGAGAAAAATGAAACAAGAACAGGGAAGTAAGAATAGGAAGCAAGGCAAGGGATGCAGTTGAGTGTGGTGCATGCCTGTGGTCCCAGCTACTCGGGAGGCTGGGGCAGGAGGATTGCTTGAGTACAGGGATTTGAGGCCAGACTAAGAAATATAATATGGTCCTATGTCGAAGACAAAGAAAGAAAAGAGTTATGAGAAAAGAGATGCAAGAAAATGGAAATGAAAAATGAGAATGCAAAAGGAAAGCAAGAAAAAGTGAGAAATATAGGAAAGTAAAGGAAAGGGAAAAGGAAAACCAGAAGGGTGAGGAAAAGAGAGAGAAGCAAGAGGAGGGAACAAAGTAGGAAAGAATCAAAAGTAAGAAAAAGGAGGCAAAAATGGCAGGGGGGGTGGCGGGAAAGAGAGTAAGAAAAGGGAGAAAGGGAAATCTAGAAAGAATAGTAAAAAAGAAGTGAGAATGGGAACTGAGAACATGGAAAAAGATAAAGAAAGTGAGGAAGAGAAGCAAAAAGAGTGAAACAAAATAAGAAGCAAGAAAAAGGAAGTGAGAATTGGGAAGCCAAGAAAGGGAATAAGAAAGGGGAAATGTGCAAAGGAATCTAAAAAGAGGAGAAGTGAGAATGGGAACTGAGAAAACAGAAATGAAGAAGGGGAAATGAGGAAAGAGAAGTGAGGAAGGGGAAGTAAAAACTGCAAGCGAGAAGGAAACTCGAATCGGGAAATAGGAAAGGGGGGCAAAAAAGAGGAAATAGACAAAGGAAGTCAACAACAGAAGTAAGAAAAGGAAAGCAAGAAACAAGAAAATAGACTAATAAAAAGGGAAGCATGAAAGAAGGAACAGGAAAAGGAAAAGAGAAGCAAAAAAGAAAAAAGAGAATAAAGGAACACAAAATAGGAAAGTGGAAAAGGAAAGCAAGAGAAAGGTAGTAAAGGAAGAAAAGGGTATGAAAAGGGGGAAGCAAATATGTAAGTAAAATAGAGACATAAGAAAGAGGAGTGAAAAAAGGGAAACAAGAATGTGGGGGTAAAATATGAAAGCAAGAAAAAAAAGAGAGAGAGAGAGACAGAAAGGGCATGAGAAAGGGAAGTGAGGAATAGGAAGCAAGAAAGAAAAGCAAAATGGAGAACAAAGACAGGAAAAGGTAGCATCAGGAAAGGAAAAGAAAAAAGCAGGCAAGGAAAGGGAAGAAAGAGAAAGTGTGGAAGAAAAGGAAAGCAGAAAAAGCAAATCAAAAAGAGGGAGCAAAATAGAGGAGTAAAACAGGGAAGCAAGAATAAGGAAGTAAAAAATGAAAGCAAGAAAAGAGAAATGAGGGGAAAAAAGCTAAAAAGAGAAATGAGGGGGAAAAAGCTAAAAAGAAATGAGAAAAGAGCAAGAAAGGGAAGGAAAAAGAGAAGCAAGAAGTGAAAAAGAAAGGAAAAGAAAGAGAAAACTGGAAATCAGAAAAAAAATCAAAGTAGGAAATTAAAAAGAAAATCAAGAAAAGGGAAGAAAAGAAGGAAGTAAGAAAAAGAAGCAGCAAAAAGAACTGTAATATGGAAGAAAGAAGAGGAACTGAAGAAAAAGAAAGGTAAGTAAGAAAAAAGTTAAAGAAAAGCAAAATAGAGAAGTGTGAGAGAGAAGCTTGAAACAGAAGCAAGAAAAGGAAATGAGGAAAGTAAACAAGAAAATGAGATGATAGAAGTAAGAAAGAGAAGTGAAAATAAGGAAGCAGAAAAAGGAAATCAACTAAAGGGAAATAAGAAAGGAGAAGTAAAAATGGCAACCAAGGATAGAGAACCAAGAAAAGAGAAGCAAGGGATTAACCTTATTCTTAAGGATAAATGAGCATCTCGTACTCCCCTAAAATGCCAAAAATCTAACAGAGAATCCGTGGGTTACAGAGATCTGCTTGGTACCGAAGCAGTAGGGTATATGGGAAAGTGCCTTGGACTGGGATATGTTTTCCCTGTGCTTTGACAATTACTAAAGTTAGTCAGTCATCAAGTTATTCACTGAACTACTCTGGTTGTCAATTTCCTCGTCAGAAAAATGAAAGAACTTGTTGAGTTTAGGGTTCTCAAACTAACAGTCCTCAGACTGGATCTGGGTAATAGAACTGCTGTGTCTGTGGCAAGTGCTGTCTCACACCAGATCTGCCTGACTCTTGACCTGTTTGTTGATGCACACTGTTTGTGTACATCTCTCAGGCTGGTCAGTCTGAAGGTCTTTACTGTAACGGTGCAGTACCTATTCCCCCAAGTGAAAAACTAACAAGGTGCCACTCTCTCTTACTATCTCCCTTCCACCTCTGATCTTCTTTCCTAGTCTCCTTTGAGGACTTTGCTTCTTCTCTCCATCTCTTAAATGTTGGGGTCCTTCGGGATCTTCTTCATCCCAGTCTATATACCTCACCCTGGCTGCTCACTTCAACTCAGTGCTCACAGGGCCGAGCGGTCATGACTCCTCCGACCTGCATGTTTAATCCTAATCTATTTCTTTCCCTGGACATGAATTTCCAACTTTTCCTGGGCATCTCTACTTGGATATTCCAAAAACATCTCAAATTCAACATGTCCAAAATTTAAATCACATGTTCTTCTCTCTCTCTCTACCACTCCACATCTAGTTGTCCTCACTGTTACAGAAAAGGGGTCTCAATCCAGACCCCAAGAGAGGGTTCCTGGATCTTACACAAGAAAGAATTCAGGGTGAGTCCACAGAGTAAAGCAAAAGCAAGTTTATTAGGAAAGTGAAGGAATAAAAGAATGGCTACTCCATAGACAGAACAGCCTCAAGGGCTGCTGGTTGCCCATTTGTATGGTGATTTCTTGATTATATGCTAAACAAGGGGTGGGTTATTCATGCCTCCCCTTTTTAGACCATGTAGGGTAACTTCCTGAAGCTGCCATGGCATTTGTATACTGTTATGGCACTGGCGGGAATGCAGCAGTGAGGATGGCCAGATGTCACTCTTGTGGTCATCTTGGTTTTGGTGGGATTTAGCTGGCTTCTTTACTGCAAACTGTTTTATCAGCAAGGTCACTACGACCTGTATCTTGTGCCGACCTTCTGTCTCATCCTGTGACTGAGAATGCCTTAACTGTCTAGAAATGCAGCCCACTAGGTTTCAGCCTTATTGTACTCAGCTCCTATTCAAGATGGAGTTGCTCTGGTTTAGATGCCTCTGACATCACCACTGCTCCAACCTCTGACCTTTGTTATTTTATTGGCTTGAAATAAAGCCAACACTTCTACCTCTGTTCTCTGGCAAACTCCTTCTCATCTGTCAGACACCAGCTTCAAAGAAGCTGTTGAAAGAAGAGCTCTTCTTGACCACCAAGACTGTGCTTCTCCATGCTCTCACGGTACCCTGGATTTTTTACCTCTCTCACAGCACGATTTGTGCAGTCATGATTTATTCATTTACCATGAGCTCCTTAAAACAGGCACAATGTCGTCTGTGTTCACTGTTGTTTCTTCTTTATGTAACACCATACCTAGCCCAGTAAATAACTGATGAATAGGAAAAATCAAATTAAAAGATTGGAAGGCTTCAAGACTAGGCTGACTAGAGGCATCCAGCATTCACCTTCTCCACAAAGAATAACCAAAATAGTGAATAGATAATCACAATAAACACACTTTGAATAAAGCACTTAAGAGAGAACACTGGAATTTGACAGAGAAGGGACAAGAAACCCCCGAGGCATGGAAAGAGAGGGAAGTGAGGTAGGTGGCTCAGCTGCAACTGGCTAGGAGCCTAGAGAGGCTCCCTGGTGCAAGGAAAGGGCAAGAGAGACCCCCAGTGGTCCACATTCCCACTGCATTGCTCCAGAGAGAAAACTCAACCTGGGTCCCATATACCCTGAAGAACTAATCAGCTATAGCAAGGTGCCATATGGAGAAGCCAGCCCTGACCAGATTGAATCGTGCCTGGGGACCTAATATCCCCTGCATGTCCACACCCTGGAGCCCAGTGACAGCCCCTGCATCTACCTGGAGGGCTTTAGCAGTGTGACATCAGTTGGACCCAGCAAAGCAGTAGGGTCCCCAGCACTCTAGAATACACAGCATCGTGCACCCCAGGAATGGGCAGTGCAGTGCCCTGGAGAGGCTGCCTTCAGGACAAAGA
The DNA here is from genome assembly GCF_043159975.1 of Macaca nemestrina. Classification (NCBI taxonomy): domain Eukaryota; kingdom Metazoa; phylum Chordata; class Mammalia; order Primates; family Cercopithecidae; genus Macaca; species Macaca nemestrina. The sequence continues at coordinate 19,022,195 of NC_092135.1, forward strand.
GAGCCAAAGTGAATGCTCCTCAGAGCCTGAAATCCACCTGCATATGGCTGCTGCCACTGACAATGACCCCATACCCCTCGAGCAGCAGGACCATCACACTCTTGCATGCACCCTGAAGACAGGCTTTCCCTGCTACTGCCACTGCTGCTGGGCGTCAAAGCACATGCCACTGGCGATGACCCTGTGCCCCTCCAGCAGCAAGGTCACCACACTCTTGCATGTACCCTGGGGGCTGGATTTCCCCGCTGGTTCCTCTGCCAACGCTGCTGGAGCTAAAGCATTTACTCCTCAGAGCCTGAAACCCACCTGCCTATGGCTGCTGTCACTGCCAGAGACAGCGCCACTCCATTCACTCAGCAGCAGGACCACCATGCACTTCTACACACCCTGAGGACTGACTTTCCCCGTTGCTGCCACCAAAGTAGTCTGCTGGGGGGCCTGGCATCCCCCCACCCTGCCCGCCACAGCCAGCACCCATGTGCACCACCAGGGGCCCTGAGGACAGGCCCTCCCAGCCTGTCACCACCCACCTAGTGCACAAGTGTGCTGCCTGGGGCCTGGGAGTAACCCCACCCCATCAACCACTGCTGGCATCTGTGCACTCCTTCCAGGGGCCTGAGGTCAGGGCCACCCAGTTGCCACCACCACATTCAACACCTATGCTGGTGGATCAGAAATACGAATATTGTTAAAATGACCATACTACCCACAACAACCTACAGATCCATTGCAATCCCTATCAAAATGTCAATGGCATTCTTCACAGAAATAGAAAAAACAACCTTAAAATGCACATGGAATCCAAAAAAGAACACGAGTAGCCAAATCAATCCTGAGCAAAAAGAACAAATTTGGAGGTATCATGCTATCTCACCTCAAAATATATTACAAGGCTATAGTATCTAAAGTAGCTTGATGTTGGTATAAAAATGGACACATAGACCAATAGAACAGAATAGAAAACCCAGAAATAAATCTATGTATTTAAATGTAAGACTTGAAACTGTAAAACTACTAGAAGAAAATGTAGGGAAATCCCTCTTGGACATTGGTCTAGGCAAATATTTTATGACTTATATATAAAAAGCACAGGCAACAAAACCAAATAGACAAATGGAAATATATAATATTAAACTAAAAAGTTTCTGCACAGCAAAGTAAGCAATCAACTAGTGAAAGACAGCCTGTTGAATTAGAGTAAATATTTGCAAACTATTCATCTAACAAGGGACAAATATCCAGAATATACAAGAAACTCAAACAACAGCAAATAATAATAATCCCATCAAAAAGTAGGTAAAGTATATGAAAACACATTCCTCAAAAAAAGACATCCAAATGGTTGACAGGTATATTTTAAAAATGCTCAATATCGCTAATCATCAGTGAAAGCCAGATCAAAACCACAATGAGATATAATCATACCTCAGTTACAAGGACTACTTTAAGAAAATAATAAATAAAAGATGCTGGCAAGGATGTGGAGAAAAGGGAATATTGATGGGAATGTAAATTAGTATAACAATTATGGAAAACAGTATGGAGCTTTCTCAAAAAACTAAAAATAAACTACCATCCAATTCAGCAATCTCACTACTGGATATTTATCCAAAGAAAGGAAATCAGTATATCAAAGGAATTCCTGCACTCCCATGTTTATTGTAGCACTATTCACAATCTCAAAGATATGAAATCAACCTATGTGCCCATCAACAATGAATGAAGAAAGAAAATGTGGTACATACACACAATGGAATACTATTTGGCCATAAAAGATGAATAAAATTCTGTCATTTGCAGCAACATGGATACAACTGGAGATTATTATGTTAAGTAAAATATGCCAGGCATAGAAAGATGAATAGCACATGTTCTCACTTATATGTGGGAGCTAAAAAAGTTGATTTTATGGAGATAGTAGAATGATAGACACCAGAGGTTGGGAAGGATGTGGAGGTGTAGGAGGGGGATGAAGAGAGGTAAGTTAATGGGTACAAACACAGTTCCACAGAAGAAATAAGTTCTAATGTTTGATAGCAGAGTAGGGTGAGGATAGTTAACAATGTATTATATCTTTCAAAACAGCTAGAAGAGAGGGCTTATAGTTACCAACACAAAGAAAGGATAAATACTTGACATGACGGATACCCTAAGTCTCCTGACTTGATCATTAGACATTCTATGCATGTAACAAAATATCACGTGTACCCCGTAAATCTGTACAAATATTGTGTGTCAATAAAAAATTTTAAAGAAAGCCAAATTAATGACAGAAACTCATTCATCTTGCCTAAAAATGTATAATCAACCCCTGAGGATCCTTTATCTTCATTTTCTTCTCCTAAGTGTAGCTCATAAATCAATGATCTGCCATGATACATTCTTTTCCAGTTATTATCCAGTGATGTAATTTGTGCACTGAAGCAAAAACTGTTGTCTGTGTGGATTCTCTTGCACTTAAGTCACTGCCTCTCTGATAGCAGGCTGACCACTAAAATAGAAATGTTTATCTAGGAAGGGAGTAAAAGTTTACCATTTAATTCAACATTGAATAGATCCAATAGAAATGAATTCCACAGGAAATTACACCCCCCTTGCTAGGCCAGCCTTTCTGTTCCTGGTTACCGTGCAGGATATGTTTCTGGCGTGACTCAGAGTGGGTCCATTTTGCATAATCACAAAGAAGGGACCTTTATCTCTCTCATCTCTGCTGACCCTCAACGCTCATTGTCACTTCAAACAACACTGGCAATGGGCACCGTGCTCTGTGTGCATGATGACTTATCTGCAATTCACCTGCATCCTCACCTTGACCTTGGCAACAGGATTAGGTGGTTAAGGTGAAGATTAATGAGACAATTATTTTTACAAGGAATATAAACTGCCTGGCTCTGCTGTGTGAACAGTGTCCTCGACATTCGTTGCTCCTAAGCATTGAGATTTTGCTCCTTGAATTTCTGAGCAGTGGAAAGTCAACGTAAAGTGCTCTTTGACGTAATCACTTGTGACGGGAAAAAGTAAATGAAGATAAGGATTGATATCATTACAACAAATGCTATTAACACTGCAGTCTCTTGAAAAACAGAAGGGTGGAGTGAAAAACCTCAGAACAAGGCCTTAGCTCTGATGTTCATACAAACCATTTAAAGTCTCAAAGCCTCAGTTCCTTCATCTGTAAAATGGAAATATACATTTAAAAGAAAGCAAATTGGCATTTGACATAAGAACCAGCTGCAGTCACTTTTACATAATTTAGAATTCAAATCTGGAGCGATCTCTTTTTATATAGAATACCTTAATGAGCTTCTTTGAGAATAAAAAGTAAAAACCTCCAAAGCATGGTCTGTAAAGGGAAGTTTTAAAAAAATTAAAAAGCAGGGAGAAAGGAATCATTTTGTACATCAAAGTGAAAAATGAAATTAAGCCCCAAAGAAAGAGATTGAGAATCATCAGAAGTGAGAGAAAGGAAAAACACAGACCAGATTAGGCAGCAAGAAGGCCCCCACAACATGGCGGCAAGTAAATAAGAAATTCCCCGTGGAGAAAAGTGCTCAGTAGATTTCTATGAACAAGAACATCTGAATGGAATTGGAAGTGGTTTTCTGCCTGTGGTGTAATTACCTTCTATTTTCCCCAAAATATCAATAAAGTCTGCAATGCACAACAGGGATGAGAGATGAATTGTCAGGATGAAGAAAGGCCGCTGATGGGACAACAGGTAGGAGAGGCTCAAGCAATTCTGAGGACCGGGCAGTGTTTTGGGAGCAGATGACAGCAGCATAGGCTGGTGAGTGGCTGTAAGACTCCTTGAGGGGCCCAAAACAGAACTCGTCACCCCTCCATCCCCAGCGCCAAACTTGTCTCCCTTGGAAATTCATGGAACCACTGGGTGGGCCTTCCTGCAACATATAGAAGGGAGACAGGAAGCCTCTGATTTGGATATCCCAGTGGAAGGTGACCCCACAAGTCTGGAGGGCTGCACACATCTCGGTCTCATGACGGTGCTGACCAACTTGCTGAGAAAGGCAATCTCTTGCAGTCTCCCAACCCCCTTTCAGGTGCATGGGAATGGGCCTTGGGCCCAGCATACTTTCTTACCAAGAGGTAGAGTCCTCACAGCCTGAGCTGGACTTGTCAGAATATCTTTCCCTGTTTTGGACTCAATGCATACCCCTTTGTTCTGCACAAGCTTGTACGTTATATGGCATCTGGCCAACCCCACTGCTATTGCTGTCCCCTTTGGGCAGGGAATGGATGCTTCTGCTGCAAGATAAGATGAGTGCACACAGGCCAATGGGCCTTCATGGGCTGCTGGAGGGCCTCACTCTCCATGGGGGACTGACACCCTCTATTGAAGCTGCTCTTTCTCTGTCTCTTCTCTATATGGGCAAAGCATATTCCATCCAGTGCTTGACTGCATTGTGTTTTCCTTGGCAATTCCAATACCGAGACACTGGTGGAAGTGTTCAGGCTCCTATCCTGATAACAGGCAACAGATGCTACTCGACTGACACACCTCAGAGAGATGCACTGGGGACCACATAAAATAACAGATGTGAAAGTAATTAGCAAACTTTACAATAACATACAAAGTAAGGCACTCATGGAATAACAAGTGGATCTTTACATCTCAGGCTGTAACCTACTCCTTCCCAGCAAATGTAAAGCAAGATCTGTAGCTCACTGGAGTTCATTTTAAAGAGCTATAGTAAGTTATATCTTACAGTTGTTACGATATTCAAACGACCTTACATGTGGCTTTCAACACATCCTATTAATCAAATAATCAGTAAGGATTTGTTATTATGTAACTGACATTATGAAGGGAGTAAAACAGAACAAGTATTAATATGTGTTCTCTGAACACAGAGATTATAATGAAGAAGTAAATCGACAGAAACTAAGAAGACGGAAAAAGAGTCCACGACATTTGGTTTCCAAGCCCAACTCTGGCACAAACTAACCATAACCTTGAGAAATCATTTAACCTCTTTGGGCTTCTTGTTTCAGCCATAAAATAATATGTATGTCTACTCCATCCTATATTCCTCATAGCACTGTTACAAGGAGAGAAATAATACACATGAAAACTCTTTAAAAACTCTGAAACACTCTGTAAAATAAGGCGTCACTATCACTATGAAGACTTTCTTTCTTTCTTTCTTTTTTTCTGAAACAGAGTCTCGCTCTGTTGCCCAGGCTGGAGTATAGTGGCACGATCTCGGTTCACTGCAACCTGTCTCCCGGATTCAAATGATCCTCCTGCCTCAGCCTCTGGAGTAGCTGGGATTACAGGCACCCGCCACCATGCCCAGCTAATTTTTGTATTTTTAGTGGAAACAGGTTTCACTATGTTGGCCAGGCTGGTCTTGAACTCCTGACCTCAAGCACTTCTCCTGCCTCAACCTCCCAAAGTACTGGGATTACGGACGTGAGCCACCACACCAGGCTGAAGACTTTCTTGAGTTTCATTTCTTTGCTGTTTTATATGTTTGGTGTTAAGTAAACTCTGCATCTCATCTGCATAAAATGTCTGGCCTCTTTAAAAATGCTCAGTGAATAAATCATTCACCCAGCGTCTTCCAAATGGGTGGGTTCTGCTTCCCTCCCATATGCTGGAGAACAGAAGGGCAGAGAGCAGCCTGGAGGGAGAAGTGATTCAGCTCAGGATCGCTCTGATTGTTTTTATGTGGGCAAGGAATAGAAGAGAATACAAAATACAGGAAAATATAACTGCACATGGGTTAGCCTAGTGAGATTGCAGGGGTCTTCAATGTCTTTTTTATATCTTCAATGTTTCCTTTTTATAGTTGTAATGCTCTTGTGCAATAAATAAATGCTCTTGTGCAATATTTAAAAATAAGAAGAAAAATCTTTACATATCCTTTGCAACACTTTGCAATTCACAGAGCATTTTCACATACAGCCACTTGATTCTTACTACTGCTCCAGAAAGACAGGAGGGCACTGTTACTGACCCCATTTTACAGCTATGGAAACTGAGGCTTGGAGAGAGAACACCAGCTCCAGGATCAATATATTCTTTCCATTACTGGCTCCACCTCCCAGATGAAAAGGAGTTGCTGCTGTAGGAAAAACTGATAGGAGGAGTATGATTAAGCAAAAGGTTCCTCAGAAGATTGTTCTAGAAAGAACCAAATGAGGCTATGACTGAAGACATGACTGCTTCAGTCTGTGAAAGCAGAGAGAATAAGATTGCACCGATCCTGCCTGTGAGAAGCATTCCTTGAAGGTTCGTGGACGCAGACGGGAGCAGCAGGCCTCTTCTCCCAAGAAGAGAGTCAAGCCCCAACAGGAATGGACATGGGAGGGTTAGGTGGAAGCACTGGGCTTTCCCAGATAAAAGTTCCTGGGAGCCACACATTTTGATTGTAATCTGTTGACTCTAAAATGGGTCTAGATTTTATAGAAGAGACAATTGTCCAAGAAAAGTTATCATGAACCAATAATATTAACAAGCTGGCCCAGCACAGGAGTTTATCCCTGCAATCCTAGCATTTTGGGAGGCTAAAGCAGGAGGATCGTTTGAGCCTGGGGGACCAGCCTGGGCAATTTAGGGAAACTCTCCATCCCTACAACAACCTTAAAAATTAGCTAGATGTGGTGATGTGTACCTGTAGTCCCAGCCATTCAGGAGGCTAAGTCAGGAGGATCACTTGAGCCCAGGAGTTTGAGATTACAATGAGCCATGATTGCCCCACTGCACTCCAGCCTGGGAGACAGAGGGAGACCCCATCTCTAAAATAAAATAAAGTAAAACAAGCAGCGCCTTCAAGGTCTACAGGTCTAAATAGCAGCAAGCACCTCACATCCAGGCCCATAGCAAGACTGAAGGAACAGAAAGTCTGGGCCATTCAGAGACACAAGACACAGGGCTAAGGTAGAGTTGCAAACTGACAGCCCCTACTAGACCAACTAGACCAACCCCTACTCTTGGATGTGCTATTTAGAGTCCCTAGAGCTATCATAGATGTTGTTGTTATTTCAATGTGAATTAGTTGCCAGCATTTTAACACTGTGAAATTTAACATAAAAATCTCCATTTCTAACTTCTCTTGAAAGTAGCAAAAGCTCTGGCTTCCTGGGCCCAGGATTCTGACATGGCAGCAATTGACTGGAGCCTCAAAGGGTAGCAGCGCTCTCTCCTCCTTCCCGGGTACCTGCAGCCCATGGTCCTCATCTGTTTCTTCTGGGTGGTCCCTGTATGCAGCTGAGTTTGGGATCTCTCCTGTAGTGCTGAAGCCAACGATTTGGAGGATAAGCCAAGACACACACAAGGCTGTTCCAAGGACTGAAGGTGACAACAGCCAGCAAACTAACATTGGCCATTGCCCAGACTCGCATTTCCTCAGTTCCTCCCTGGCCCTTCTGCTGAAGACATACAGATGTAAACGTTGACCCGCTCCCTTCCTAGGAGAAGCAGGTACCAAAACATACCCACGGGGCGGGAGTGATGTCAGAGCAAGGCCTCAGGAATGGCCACCAGGAAACCCCAAGCAGAAGCAATGAGCAGTCAGGGTCAAAAACTATCAAGAACAAAGGCAAGCAGGAGCTGTGAGGGCTCAACTAGGGGAATTAATTCCTTAACTTGGGGGATTTGCCTTTAGAAGGCTCTGCCTCCCACTCACATGGGGGCACTCTCCTCCATAATACCAAAAATGGAAGTCTCTGAAACTTGTGCCTAAGGATGGGGAGGGTGAGGTCCCCAATGAGCCTGCTGCCTCCATCAAACCCAGCTCCATGTGTCACACTGAAGACCCTCAATCAAAGTTATTCACAAAAGGGATCATGTCTACACACTTGTCACAGGCTGCTGGAAGGGGTGTAAACTGGTGCATCTCCAAGAGAGGGCAACTTGACCATCACTGGCAAAACTACCAAAGAATCTACACTTTCACCCAGGAGTCCAACTTCTTGGAATTTATTTTATAGGTACAACTACACAGGTATCAAAGGCATGTATACAGGTCCATCCACTGCAGTTCTGTTCACACTAAAAAAGATTGGAAATAATCTAATGTTTCTCAAGAAATAGTTTGTGGTACAAAGAATAGAATACTATGCCATTTTTTAAAAGGAATAAGAAAAAATATGGTGCTTTCTATGTATAAATATGGGGGAAAATATAAAAAATTAAGTGGAAAAAGTAAGGTACAGAACAGTATTATAGTGTATTAACTTTCTATATGAAATCAGGAAAAACAAAATCTTTACCCATGTTTGTTCCATTTGTTTTTTTGTTTTACTTTTGAGACAGAGTCTCGCTCTATCACCTAGGCCAGAGTGCAGTTGAGCGATCTCAGCTCACTGAAAGTCCACTTCCCAGGTTCGAGCAATTCTTCTGCCTCAGCCTCCCAACTAGCTGGGATTACAGGTGCCCACCACCACTCCCAGCTAATCTTTGTATTTTTAGTAGGGACAGGGTTTTACCATCTTGGCCAGGCTGGTCTCAAACTCCTGACCTTAGGTGATCCATCCAGCTTGGCCTCCCAAAGTGCTGGGATTACAGGCATGAGACACCATGCCCAGCCTCCATTTGGTTTTCTAAAACTCTGGAAGGTCTTTCAAGTATACATGGAAAATGGATTTAAAAAATGTGTACCTATATGGGACACTGTTGAGATAGATGGAGGCCAGGTGGGAGAAGGCCTGTCCCTTTATAGTTTGGCATTTTGAACCCTATGAATGGGTTATGACCTAAAACATGAACACATTTCTTCGTAAATGTCAAGTCAAGAAGTGGAGGCATCACTGGACCCTGAGAACAGCACGGACATAGGCAGAGGGAACACGGTGGGACCTGACAATAGAGCACTACCGTGTCTTCTTGAGACCTCATGGTTCTCAGGTATAAGAGCCACACAACGTACCTGCTCTGAGACTCAGCATCAGTTCACTTGCAGGTACCTGAAGGAAACAAGAGGGCTTCGCAGGGAGTTTAACAAACTCCTGAGATACTGAACATACAGATGACCTTGAGTAGAACATATAAAAGTTGATAACTGACCCCCAACCCGCAGCAACCAGCACAAGAAACCAACCTATTATCTAGCTGTAGATAGCCAGCCTGCTGTCTATAAGCCAGATTGTTATCTCCAGTTACTAGTCCGGGAAGCCAAGCACCAAATCCTGTAACAGTTGGCCCAAAATGGCCAGGCCTTGATTAATAACTGACAGTTCCCCTAACTTTTGTCCCTACTTCCAAATTAAGGCCAACCAGAGAAAGTCAAATATGCACCCCTAACAAATCACAAAGGCTGCTCTGTTTCTAGTTAGCCAGCCTGCAGCTTCCTCATGCCAGGAGCCCAATTGGCACACACCTGAAGCTTTCCCACTCTGCCTGCCTTTGAGTCTCTGCTGAAAAGTGACAGTGGCTGACTCCCCTGCTATAGCAGGCTCTGAATAAATATAGCCTTTGCCTGTTTGCATTTGGCTGGTCTTTATTAATTTCCACTTTCCTTTTGGACATCCCTGTCGTCCCCAATTTGGAATATCACAATGAAAGAAGATGAAATTCCGTAAGTATTAAACTATCACTAATTATTTATATGTACTGACATTAACACTCACACAAGTAATTTCATCAAATTCAAGGAAAGCAGAAGAGATGGCATTGAAGGTGTTGTGTGTTTATGCAATAAATATAATGGGGTGTGTAAAAAAGAGAATTTTCTTTTTATAATTTCATGTGTATTTCTCACCCTATGACTCTCCCTCCCCTGAGGCTTCCAGACAACTGGTCTCAGAGACTCAGGGAGAAGTTAGCTCCCAACAGAGCAAAGTCAATATAGATTCTTGTTTGACAAAATGTTTGAAAGCCCAACATCATTCAGGAAAAAAAAGAGCACCTACATTTGTGTTAGCATATCCAGGATGAAGACTGGCAGACTCAGGGGACAGAATTTCCTCAGTGATTGTGGAAGAAGGGGGTGTTGAGTTTAATCTCAGGGTCTTCATTTTTTGTACGTCTCTGGAAGAGGCAGTCCATTTAGAAACATCCAAATAGGTATGGAGGAGGCAGGGAGCTGTGTTGAAGCTCTAACCATCTATGTGACTTTACTGGGAAATAAGGTCTGTAAAGAGGTAACTGAGGTTAAATAAGATCATAAGGGTAGGCCCTAATTCAATAGCACTAATGTCCTTCTAAGAAGAGGAAGTGGTGCCAGGAGTGTGCCTGCAGAGTAAAGGCCGTGTGAGGATACAGCAAGAAGGCGGCCAAATGCAAGCAAAGAGAGAGGTCTCCCCAGAAACCAACCCTGCTGACACTTTGATCTTGGACTTCCAGCCCCCAGAACTGTGAGCACATAAATTTCTGTTCTTTTAAGTCTCCCGGTCTCTGCCATTTTGTTATGGCAGCCCGAGCTGACAAATACACCCCCAATGTCACCTTGAAGCATTGCTGGGTGTGCTGTCCCAGCACCAGCAGCCCTAGTCAGCTTTGTGGGTTCCCCTGGCATGGTGTGCAGGGCCCCAGAGGCTGCCATTTGCCCCAGTGAGGGGACTTGGAGGTGCTGCAAGTCCTAGTGCCTCAGCCTGGGGTCCTTAAGGATGGGGGAAACTTTGAGAGCAGATTCAAAAGGTGGGAGCCAATGTCTGCAGCAGTGATACCAACACATCAAACCATGTGGATACCTCATTGGTTCCACTTTCACACATACTAGTCCTGCTGCTCTGTACCAGTGGCCAGGGAGTCTCCAAGGATGCCTGTGGATACGAGGGCCCAGTCTTCCCTCCACTGCCCTGAGCACCTGAGCAGCATCCCTCCCTGCACACACATGGGGGATATATTGTTAAAGAGAAGGCAAGTAGATAGGGAGGGGCAGAAATAGGAAAGACAGCATTTATCCTAAAAGAAACACAATTACTCAGATAAAGTGTTCAACTTACTGGCTCAGGCTAAGATTCTAAATTGGACTACATTAAGTCCCTTCTGGGGCTTCCCACCTCCCAAAAGAATGGCTGTTATAAGGGAAATCATATCAGTAACAGGCAAAATAAGAAAAACACACTTTTGGCAATCTGAGTGTGATAAGAGTAATCCATTGCTCTGCTAGATCTTTTATGGGCACATATATCTATATGTATGTGTACATACCTATATTTTGTATAAGACCATCTAGTGCCTTACAATCAAGCTATCCATTCAAGGGAAGGATTGAATGTTCCCTAAACTTTAGAAGAGTTTTCTCTCTGATTTAAAACTGTTCAGGGAAGCCTCTGATAGCCCTTTTTCATCTGTATCCAAAGCATTTACCACCGGCTCACATGCCCCGATAGAATACAGCACAGGAATGCCACTCACCCTCTAACCTGGCAAAACTTCTCTCTTCTCTGTCACTTTCCCACCCCTGTAAGGTGGAAAATCTCCCTCCCCGGCAGCCATAATGTTCACACACTGAAAACAAAGGAATGACATCATTTACCCTATGATTTACCTTTTCCACAAACCCCTACACTATTACCAGATACAGAGACTATGAAAGCTCATGAACCTCACTGCAGGTCAAAGAAAACAGAGAAAAGAAGAGAGATTAGAGATACAGCTTCGGTTATCATGTTGCCATTTAGTTTTGCTTTCTTGAAGCAACTGTGCCCAGTTTACAGCTGAGAAGCAATTAAAAGAAAAAAAAAAACCGTAAATGTATTTTTAAAATAGGTTCTTGTCAACATTAAGCACTCAACAAAAATTGATGGGTTCCTGTGTTTCATGAAGGAGGGAGACACTCCCAGGATACCAGGCCTTGCCTCGGCAGGGTCTGCCCTGGGTTGGACCTCAGGAGGACACCAGTGTTCATGCCAAAGAGGTTGGTTGCTGGAAGCACAACAGGAAAGTCCCAAGGTACCAGAAAGTAGAGAGAGGTCTTCACATGGAACTGAGTGGGTGAGTCAAAGCCAGGGGACATCAGTAGGAGAACAGGATATTGGAGCACCAAAATACAGGAGTTCTAAAAAGCAAGTAGAAATGGGCCGGGCGTGGTGACTCACGCCTGTTATCCCAGCACTGTGCTCCCGAAGTGCCTTATAAGGCGAGCGGATCACCTAAGGTCAGGAGTTCAAGACCAGGCTGGCCAACGTGGTGAAACCCCGTCTCTACCAAAAATACAAAAATTAGCCAGGCATGGTGTCGGGTGCCTGTAATTCCAGCTACTTGGGAGGCTGAAGCAGGAGAATCACTTGAACCCGAGAGGCAGAGGTTGCAGTGAGCTGAGATTGTGCCACTGCACTCCAGTCGGGCAACATCTCAAAAAAAGAAAGAAAAGAAAAGGAAAGGAAAGCAAAGAGAAAAGAGAAGAAAAGAAAAGAGAGAAAAAGAGAGAAAGGAAGGAAGGAAGGAAGGAAGGAAGGAAGGAAGGAAGGAAGGAAGGAAGGAAGGAAGGGAGGGAGGGAGGGAGGGAGGGAGGGAGGGAGGGAGGGAGGCAGGCAGGCAGGCAGGCAGGCAGGCATGCAAGAAGCAAGCAAGCAAATAGAAATGGAGGTAAAGTAGGGATAGAGGATGAGGGCACGGCGGGTCTAGGTGAGTGCAGGATGGATTTCATAGGCCCTGGGGCTTGCAGTGTTTCCACTTTGTTTTTGCTAGGATGGTTTTTCTACCTTTGCTGGGATAGGACCTTCCAGTAGCCTGATGTTGCCATGAACTTACAGTCTCGTGAGAACACAGAATGTGACCTGCAGGGTGAAAGTTAGCTCTCTGCAGGGTAGCACACACAGAGTACCTAAACACAGGCACAGGTGATTGTAGGTAACCAGAAAAAGAGAGGGAGTCCAAGGAAGGCTATGTGATGAGATGCTTGCGTGGGGCTGGAAAGACTTGAAAGATAGCAGCCAGTGGTCTCATGGCAACACTGCTTCTCATGACCTGAGAGAGGACTGACGCTCCGCTACGTGTCCTCAGCCAAGCTCAGAACACGGTGGTCCTCCGACATCTCCTCCACAGAATAGCCCAAACCTGCTCTGTCCAATAAGGTAAACACTAGCCATGTGTGCAATTGAAATTGAAATTCATTAAAATGTAATTAAATTTAAAACCCAGTTTCACAGGTGGCTAGATGCTACATTTCAGACAGCCCAGACAGTGAACATTTCTATCAGCATAAAAGCTCAATTGCACAGAACTGGTCCAAACAAAATATTTCATTGTCAATGGCAATCTAGTAACTATCAGTTTGGGCTCAGAGTATATTGAAACATTGGGTTGGGAAAATATAAAAATAGTCTTAATTTCTAAAAACCTTAAAGTAAATATTTCAAATTACTAAATAATATCCTAAAGGAATATTCCAAGCTATTTCAGGTCCAGAACTCGTTCCTGTGCTCACAAATTCAGATACTACCTAATGTTCTAAAGATTTCCACTGATTTTCCTTGACTCTTTTCTGCTAATGTGTATGACAAATAGGGGGAAAAAAATCATGCTTCGAATGGTTTATAGGAATCACAAAAATAGCAACCTACGCACCAAGGAAATTTTGAATATTTATACTTTTTTGTCTCCACCCACACAGTTATTTTGTGTAGAGAACACAGCTGTTCATTTGTAAATGATTCTTGATGTTTGGATGACCTCTGGGGTGGTCTGCAGACATCATCCCCACCAGCAATTCTAATGTTTTGATAGATATCTGAGTGGGTTCACTGTTGAACAGGCAGAGCCATCCTGTGGCCCCAAATAAAGACCTACAATGTACCTGTCATATTTAGCATTCATAAATCAGCCAAAAAGGTTTCAAAACTTCCACCTTGGTGTTGGCAAACGACATAATAAAGAATGATAAATGACAACATGACTGTTCAGAAAGCCAACTGCATCTCATCAGTAGCATCAGAAACCAAGCCTTCAAAGGACAGCCCTGCTGACCTCAGATTAAAGAAGGAAAGGCAGAGGAAAAAATCCAGACAACTCTTTCACTCCATTGTCTGCTGACTTCCTTTAAAATTAAAAAAAAAAAAAACTAACTTACCCGATGACATTTTGACAATACATTCCATCTTCAGTCACTTTACAGGACTCCTCTGCAGTCCTTCAATCATTAGCTCTCTGGCCTTATATGTTTCTTCCATGAATGAAATGATTTATCTTTTTGAATATGATTCTTTCCCCTTGGGAACATGCAGAATAATGACTGATTGTGAACTCTAGGTCTGGGTTAGCTGGGCATTTTTGTTGTAGCTCCCCAGTGAAAAACAGCAAAAAAAAAAAATTGGAGATACTTGGAATTCCCCACAGGATGGTGGTGATTATAAGTAGCTACCAGTTATTAATTGCTTACCGTGTGCCTGGCACTATGCTGAGCCCTTTTCATGTGTGTTCTCATTTAATCCTCATGATAAACCCAGGGGAAAGGTGCCACCGTTATCCACATTTGGAGGAGGAAGAAACTGAGGCACGAGAGGTGAAGTCATACAGCGGCAGAGCTAAACCCCAACCAAGTATGTCAGGTGCCAGTCCAGTCTCTTTCCCACCAAACTGTACTAATCTCAGTGAAACTGGGAGATACTCCCTTCCCAGAGAAGAGGGGAGGGAAGAGAATGAAAGGAAACCAATCTGGATGCTCCCAAGGAGGAGTGGGAGAGTGTCTCCTTCACATATCAGCAGGGATGATGCCCGCCACAGCTTCGGGGTCTTCCTGTTTTTATATAATGTATCAAGTAGCTCACCTTTTAGTTAACCTGTTTCTCCTTCTCTATGGCTTAGAGAAATCAAAATGAATTTTACATTGTTTTGAAAACAACAGGATGGGAGAGAAAGGAAAACGCTGCATTCTCACATGTTCTCACTTATTGGTGGGTTCTAAAAAGCAAAACAATTGAACTGATGGACATAGAGAGTAGAAGGAGGGTTACCAGAGGCTGGGAAGGGTAAGGGGTGTTGTGTGGGAGGTGGGGATGGTTAACTGGTACAAAAAATAGATAAAGAATGAATAAGACTTACTATTTGATAGTACAATAGGGTGACTATAGTCAATAATGACTTCATTGTATATTTTTAAATCACTTAAAGAATGTAATTGGATTATTCGTAATGTAAAGAATAAATGTTCGAGGGGATGGATACCCCATTCTCCATGATGTGCTTATTTCACATTGCATGTCCGCATCAAAACTTCTCATGTAACCCATAAATATGTATGCCTACTTTGTACCCACAAAATTTTTTTAAAAAAAGAAAAATGTTGCATTCTCTACTGCACTTTCATAAAGGGAGGGTGGGCCATGTGCCAAGGGCACGCAGAAGAAAAGAGGAGTGGGAAGGAGTGAGCCCCTCAGAAAGGCCTTGGGGGCCGGAGAAGCTGTGTAGACTCACACTTGGCAATGATACTCCTCTGGGTAGAGTGAATTTGCAACAGTGTCAATATCTTACAGCTCAAATCCACTTTGGTTGGTTGGTTGATTGATTTCTTCAACTAACTTGTTGATACCTGCAATGCCATTATGCAGGCTTTCCATTTAGTGTAAGACTTTACTTGCTATTAAAATAAAAATATGGCAGGCAGGATACTAAGATTTTAGGCCAAGAATAGTGAAAGGACTAGCTGGTATGTCTGTAAATAGAAAGATCTAAAATAAAACAAACTTTTGTACAAATTTTGGCTCCACCACTTAACCAATCTGTGATTTGGGGCAAGTTATTTAGTATTTTAGAGCTTCAATATTCTCATCTGTAACGGGATTTTACCTATACTTCAATATTTTGAGAACTAATGAGCTAACATATTAAAAATTCCTGGTCCATAGTCGCTGTTATTGTTTTGGCAGGAAAAGAAACATGCATTAATTAAAAAACCTACTATGTGCCATATGCTTTTACAAAAGTTCTCTTCTTTAATCTTCACAGCAACCCATTTTCCTAGGAAAGATGGAGGGTTACAAAGGTTGCATAATTTTCCTGAAAATCATAAAGCAAATTAGTGGTGGGAACAAAATTCAAACCCTTATTTTCACTTCTAGTTGAATGCTCCTTTCACTTTAGCATATAATCTATCAAGAAGGTAAAAGTAAAAATAATAATAATAATAAGACAAAATAGTCCTTACTGTTGATCTTATCGAACTACACCATATATGCAGCCATCCTCTCTGCCAAATGGAGAAGTGACTCTACTACAGAAGCTCGGGTAAGCTCCATTTTGTCAGGCTGCACACTGGATGACCTCTTGAGTTTCTGTGCATCTCGTAGAACCTCTGCTAGCATGCCAGGTGGGCAGTATTGATTATATTATTACAGGATAACAAGCAGATCCATCGAGCAAGCGCCAAAGCTAATTGGGCCTGGTTTGCTATAGATTCAAGTTTTCTGGATGAGCAACTTGTGAATTGAATTAAACCAAAGACGTGTGACATTGCTGGCTTCCATCTCTGGCTTCCTTGAGTCCTGAGAGTTGCCATGTTCTTTGAGATCCTTCTCTGGGAATTCTGGGTCATGAGCCAAAGAGCTGGAATGCCCAGCGCCCATTACACTGACCTTTCCTGCTAACACAAGGAGGGAGGGGCGCTAGTAGGGAAGAGACAGTGGGAGAAGGAAATGAATATTGATTGGATGCCAATCATGTGCTAGGCACCACATTAGGTACTTTATATCTTTTTTCTTTATGCACCATATGTAGTCATGTTTATGACACCCTTTTACACGGTAAGTTGGAACACTGGTATTTCTACATTGGCCCTTGCTCTTGTCAAATGAGTCTACTTTTGTCAGATGTGGAGTGGGGCTCAGAGTGACTTTTAGCTGGGATTTAGACAGGTCTGTCAATCTGGCAAGTTAGATCTGCCAGGAGCCCCTTTTTTGGCAAGGACTTTCAGAAACTTCCTAGAAAAGAATTCATGCTAAAGGGGTTGAGGCAGAACAGGCACATGTTTGTTGAGTAACTAATAGCCATGCCCACCTCTTTCTTACTACAAGAACACAGATATTAGTAGGGGTGTCAATATGCCTACCTGAAAATGTTTTCCCAGCCTTCCTTGAAAGTAGGAGTGGTCACTTGACTGACTTCTGGCCAATAAGACCGACATGAACAGAAATTTGCAGAGATTCTGGGAAAACACCCATTTTTCCAAATGAAAGGGGAGAGATGGAAGTGGTATAACCATCTCTTCTCCATCTTCCTTCTGCCTTACATATGGATATGATGTCTGGAGTAGCAGCAGCCACTTTGTGACTATGAGGCAACAGCATGATGGAAGAAGACCAAGCACGACTAAAGGGATTGCTCCCCTCATTGGCACCAACACCTACCTAGAGACTCCTCTGTACATGGAAAAATTAAATCCTTATTGGTTTAAGCTCCTATTACTGGGTGTTTCTATCACACAATCCCAAGAAAGAAACATCAGACAGTAATGGTGGCAGAAATAAGCTTTTGAGGGAGCACATGTAAGACATTATTAATCTGATGTATCAGAAGATAGGAGCTAAAGACTATGTGGTCTGGTTTGTCTATTAATATGACACCATTCTTCCTCCCAGGCCAGTAAGGACAATGAATGAGACCATCATCCAACTACAGAGTGCCTGCCATGTGCAGGGTAGCCAGTGGGCTAGCTGACTGTAAGGGAATCAAAGATTAGAAGGCATAGCAGCCCCCCAGAAATATACAAATGTATTAATCCTAACCTAGCTGATAATGCAAAGCAAAACATTTGGAGAACTGGTAATAGTTACACAGAAAAAAGAAATACTAATGAAGGCTGAGCATGTCAAGGAAGAATCCAGGATGAAAGAATGAATATTCAGAGTCTGATAAAAGTCAAAAGAATACCCTTCTACAAATCAAAACTTTTCTCTTACAGTTTCTACTGTCCCAATACTTCCAAGCCAAGAGTGCAAAGGCCATGTTTGACTTTCCAAAATTTACCTGCTCCTCAGGGCTAACCCAGCAGGGGCATGTGGGAGCCCTCCACATGGGATCTGCAAAGAGAGCTAATGGCCTGGGTGGGCTGAGACCATCCCCACACTGCCAGCTCCCCCTCCCCACTGGCCACCTCCCTGCCTCGTGAGGTACAAAGGCCCGAAGGTCACACAGGGAACATACAGAGACAGTTCCCAGGGCTCCTGCTCTCCTCTGATGCAATTAAAAAAAAAAAAAAAAAAAAAAAACTGTGGCCATGGGAGGAGAAAGGTGGGCCTCAACTCAAAGGGCACATGGGGCCAAGAGGAGGATGCTTTGTTTACTTAAGATGGAGAAGATGAGGGCATGCTCACTGCCGAGGAAAAGGTGCTGATTCCAGAGGCAGACATGTCCATGCAAGAGGGAGAATTGATTGGAGGAGGATCCCTGAGGAGGCTGGAAGGTGCAGCCAGCAGCCTGGAAAAGGTCTGGCTTCAGACTAAGGAGGGGATGCCTGAGAAACTCCCTTGGAACAGGAAAGCAGCTTGGGTTGGTCCAGCCAGAGCCTCAGTTGTCAAGAGCAGAGGTGCTGGAGGCCAAAATTGCTGGGCTCAAATCCCTGGTCACCACTTCTAAACTAGGTGACCTTGGGCTCTGTTTTTATATTCAAAAGATAAAAATTCTATACTTCCATCGTGAATTGTCTTAAGTACTATAGAAAGCTTAGCCTGATAGGCAAGAGTCTAATGTAAATCCTAGACACATCTATTGTGTCCTACTCAGTAGCGATTAAAAAAAAAAAAAAAAAATGAGGTGGATCTTTACACACAAGCATGAAAAGATCTACAAGACATACTTCTGAGTTTTTTAAACAGGAAATCGCAAAGCGAAACACATATCCACTATATAATTGTGATGGATCAAAAAGCATGATATACATATAAATCTTTGAGCTCATCAGGAAACAAAAAGAAATCTAATAAGACAAGAAGACTTTCAAGAATGCTAGAGAAACCAACTCATTTTGAAAGCAGGTAAACTGAGGATAAAATCAAACATTTCTTCTTCTCTCTATGCAAACTGTACTTTAACCAAAGAGTTAGTAAAGGGAAGCATCTTAGAATATTCCAGCTAAAAGAGAAGAAATAACAGAATTTGAATATTACCATTTAGCAACCCCCAATAACAGGTCTGAACATGAAGCTTCAATAGGTGGCAGCATCACAAAAAGAAACACAATGAGAAATTAGGCACCCGCTGAAGGGAAAACACGGCACCTAGGAAGGAATCCTACCAACAAATCACACCTGAATCTGGTCCTGCCTTTAGAGGTAGATACCAATTCACAAGGAAAACAAGGGCAGAAGATCATGTTAAACAGTAACACCAGGGAAACCCAGACTCTGGAAATCTCTTGGAACAGTCTTGTTTCTCAAATACAAAAAGACCACCCCCACAACCAAATAAATAAATAAATAAATAACTGCAAAGGAAAAGAAGAGGTGCCTAAAGATTAAAAGGGATTTTAAAAGTTATCCCCTCAATGTGCATAGACCACACATCGATCCTAATTCAAGCAAGCAAATTATTAAAAGAAATAATGAAATACTGGAGAAATTGCAATGCAAACTAAATATGTAACATATTTCAGAACTTAATGATTTTTTTTAGGTGCCTACCTGTGGTTAGGATCCCTGGAGATGAGAATTCATGTGCTAGTCATCTATTAAGGTAGTGCCTCAGGAAAAAACTGGTAAGGAAGTGAGGGAAGAAGAGAAAATCAGGCAAGGGTGCAATTTGAGGCAAAGTCACAGCCTCAGCCTGATCCTACAGGGAGCTCTGGAGTGGAAATTACACTATAGAATTGGTTTCACCTGGAGGCAAAGGAGCTGACCTTTCATAGCCAGGCAGCAGTCCCTGGTTGTGGGAGAAAGGTGGGACATGGAGGCACTTCTGGCTCTTAGTGGGTGTTCTATGTTGCCTCTAGGGGAGCAGAATCTTAATTTAAACGGGGAAAAGCCAGCAATTTCCCCAAAACCTAGGGTCCTTTATGCAAATCAGCCCCTGGAGCAGGCAAGAAGTGGCCCAAGCTCACTGAAGGATTCTTGCAAATCTGAGCTAAAAGTGGTATTTCTTGAGTAGTTTTATGGAAATCTTTCTAAAATGTTTCACATCACAGAACTAAAGCCAATGAAGATAGTATATTGAATACAATTTAAGCTCTTCTAAATGACTTAAGGTGACCTAAAATATGTTCCATAGAATACAAGTTTCAGAGAAAGCCACAGGAGCTACACAGAGGGGATTCTCTGTTCAAGTAAATTTGGATGAAGAGGACTCATCCTAAGTTAAGCAGGTGCTTTTATGACAGCACTTTTCATAGTTGGAAAATGGATACTGTAGATCTCCAGGAAGCAGGTTTCCCAAACCAATAATGGATGTCATTGACTCTAAGATGCACATTTATTTTGCCATTTTAGCATCTCTGAAATCCAGATGCATCTTATAATACATCTGATGAAACAGAGATAGGGCCAGATAGAGTGACTCACACCTGTAATCCCAACACTTTGGGAAGTCAAGGTGGGAGGATCACTTGAATCCGGGAGTTTGAGGCCAGCCTAGGCAGCATAGTGAGACCCTGTCTCCATAATTTTTTTTTAATTAGCCAGGCACTGCAGTGTGCACCTGTTATCTCAGCTATTCAGGTGGCTGAGGCAGGAGGAAGGCATGAGCCCAGGAGTTTGAGGCTACGGTGAGCTATGATTTTACCATTGTACTCCAGCCTGAGTGTCAGAGCAAGACCCTGTCTCTAAAAAACAAAATAAAATAAAAATTAGAAATACAGTAACTGCAAAACTACAAAATTTCATGCCTTGAGTCCAAGTCCATTCTAAGCAAGTTCAGTACATACAGAAAGGGAACTGAAACTGAAGGCCTGATACGTGCCCCACATCAGGCTTGGTTTTCAGAGTGGCTTCCACTAGATTCAGAGAGGCTATTCTCCCCTCCATAAGAAACTTGAAGTCCGTGTGATCTACTGGTGCCAGATGTGGAGGGAAAACCTAAGCTCCGTGCCCACCTTAGTCCAGCACACTATCGTCTCCCTAGGAAACAAGCTTCTCCCGCCCAGCGGCTGCTGCTGGAACACGTCCACAGCCCACCCGGTGGCCCCAGGCAACCTCTCGGCTGGGCCCGCGTAGTTTATGACTTAGTGAAGCTTTCCAGTGACCGTGACTTCTGCTGCCTGCCAACTGTCCCTTTTCCTTCTGGATGCCTTTTGTCCTGCTTTACAGTTCATTGATTTTCAACTGCTGCAGTCTGAGTCACACACCCAAGGCTGCTAGGAAACTGTGAATGAGTTCTGAGGCAAGGCCTCAGGTCATTCTCAGAATCCTAGACTTTCTTGGGCCTCACAGTGTGACCAGTGAGGAGGCAGAGGCAGGAGTGGTGGGGCTGGGATCAGGAGACCTGATCTTACTTTCAGGTTGGACCCTGAGGGGTGTCTATGTGTAGTCACCCAAGGGGGTATCATGAAGTTGGTCTTCATTCAGGCAGATGCTCCTGCGTAGGGTGCTCCTGTCCAGGGGTGGGGCTCAGTGGTAAGAAAATGCAGGCAATAGGGGATTCCCGAGGTCTTTCTGTTAAGTGTAGCAGGACGCGAGTGGTCAGGAGCTCTGCATCCACCCATAGCGGGAGAACCAGGGAGGATAGTAGGAGGAGCCTCTGGCAGAGCAGGGACAGAGAACAGCCCCTAAAGGGTCCTAGGGGCTAAACAGCAGAGACCACATCCTGTGGTTTGGGTCTGCTCAGCTGTTGCTCAGAAGCACACAAGTTTTAGGGTCTCTTCCACATGCAGGTGGAAATCCCAAAGACCCACAGAGCCAGGCTAGTCCCCAGGGCATGGGGAGGAGGGCAGGTGACAGGGAACAGCTGGAAGAGTGAGCCCAGCTCCAAGCGCTCATGCCCAAGGCTTGCCAAACCGAATTTTAAAAAGTACTCTGTTGGCCAAACTCAATGGCTCTGGGAGTCAGCATCACCTAAGGCTGGCAGATTACAGACATGAGAGCCCCAGGACACACCCTGAGATGGCACAGAGGTAAGCCGCAGCCCTTGCTCAGGCCATCCTCTGCTCCTGTGGGAGCCAGCCCGGCTGACTGCAGTCCTCCAGGAACAGGGCCTCTCCTCTGCTCGGGGCCGGCCTGGTACATGCACCCTACAGCATCTCCCCAGTGAGGAGCGTGATGACTGAGAGCTGCACATCCCCAGCTTTCCCATCAGCCGGATGCCCATTTCTCACATGCTGAGCCAGAGGCTGCCTGAGACTCTCTGATCTGGATTTTAGTGTCAGGTTTCACTAGCGAATTGTCTCCCCTGAGATGATCCTGGAGTTGAAGTGACAAGGAGGGAGACAGGATGAGACAGAGGTTTGATCGCGTCATTTGACCCTCATCCAACTGGCAGAGTTCCCTTCAAAGAAACCCTGCGTTAACTCTCTGTCTTTTCTGCCCTTCTGCTCCATTGAAAGGAAGCACACAGACATCTGTCTCCATTCACTCCTCCATCCAGGGCCAGGCGGATGGACCATCCGCATGTGCACTGCACAGAACCCCGACTGTGGCCCGCTCTCTGCTGACACTTCCTGTGTGGCTGTAACACTTCCAGCAGCAAGGGCACACCGGGCACATGGCATGCCATGCCTGCACTCACCTGTATAGTTAGGAAACAAACGTGGCTTACCACACACCAGGCACAAGTCTAAGTACATTATAAATATTAATGCATTTAATCCTCACCGTAATTCTCTGAGACAGGGACTATGATTAGCCCTATTTTACAAATGAGGAAACTGAGGCATAGAGAGGTAAAGTAATTTGCCCAAATTTACTTAGAAGCCAAATCTTAACATGCTGTGAGTCCTCATGGATGATCAACCAAATTGAAATCTTACAGATTGTGCATGTGAAAGAGGGAACTCACATGTGGGGTGCACATAACTGCTTCCACGTTACTACAAGCAGAGCTAAGGCTGTGCATAGAGCTTCTCATGGTAAGCAATGCTCAAAGGGATTGCACATCTTTCCGTGGGGTTTCGCCTGTTTAATGAGAGGTCAGTAAGCCTTGAGTAGGAGTTTGCTTAAGGCAAGAGGCAGGTCAGGTGACATCTTGAGGACTGTTTGAAAGGCTATTTATTGAAAATACTCTTTGTGCCAAGCACCCTAGTAAGCACTTTCCCTGTAGTACTTCATGTAAACCCCTCAACAACCCAGCGAGTCAAGTTTCTATTATGCTCATTTTTAAAGCTGAGGAAACTGAGACTCGCAGGGGTCACATGACTTGTCCAGGGTCCCATCAATGTGGTCCATCTGACTGTAGACTCCACGCTCCCAGCCCTTCGTGTTAGACGGTGAGATGGTGAAGGAGAGGGGTTTATTGCCCTTGTTGGCAAACATTAAATTCACTATCAAACTGGCCAAGATGAAAAATAACAACAATTCCCAATTGTTCGGAAGAGTTTGAAGAAATAGTGACTCAAATCCTTCTTGGGAGAGTAAAAAGTAGTGCACATTTTCTGGAGTGCAATTCAACATAAAAACCCTTTAAAAATGACTCCATTTTAATTCTGTAACCTCATTTCTAGGCATTTTGCCTACGAATATAATTGGACAATTATACGAACATATGTGCAAAGCCATTTGTTATAGATGTTATTTCAATGGCAAAAATCTAGGAAAAGCAACCAACAATAGGTGCTTGGTTAAACAATGTAAGGGGTGACAAAATGCTTACACAGCCACAGAAAATGGTGTTATAAACCAATTTACTGACGAGGAATGACACACACATTTTCTTTTCCCACTGAAATGTGCAGGTTACAGGCCAAAAATAAGCTTTCTCATGAAAACAAAAACAAAAACAAAACCTGAGAAAACAATGTACCCAAAATGCTAGTAATGGTTTTTTCTGGTTAGCAACATTTTAAATAATATTTTTTTTCTCTTGCTTGGCTATATTTTTTGCTACAAAAATAATAATGGGCAGATCGCCTGATGTCAGGAGTTCAAGACCAGCCTGGCCAACATGTTGAAACCCCGTCTCTACAAAAATACAAAAATTAGCCGAGCATGAGTGCAGTTGACTGTAGTCCCAGTTACTCAGGAGACTGAGGTGGGAAAATCGTTTGAACCCGGGAGGGCTCAGAGGTTGCAGGGAGCCGAGATCGCGTCATTACACTCCAGCCTGGGTGACAGGGCAAGGCTCCATCTCAAAAAGAAAAAAAGAAAGAAAGAAAAATAATAATTGTGCAGTTTTCTAAAAAATAAAATGTGTATTTTAAATGGGCCGTTGAGCATAGAAAGAGAAAATAGCTGACATGGTCTTGAGGAGCAAATAGCAGGGCTATATGGCCTGAAGAGCACCATGAAATCCCCTACCCCACACAAGCTAATTGCCACCAAGACGCCTCCTGGCTTGCAAGTCAAGTTCTGTGGAAAATGGATAAGAAAGATGAAAGAAAGAAAGAAAGAAGAAAGAAAGAAAGAAAGAAAGAAAGAAAGAAAGAAAGAAAGAAAGAAAGAAAGAAAGAAAGAAAGAAAGAAAGAAAGAAAGAAGAAAGAAAAAGAAAGAAAGAAAGAAAGAAAGAAAGAAAGAAAGAAAGAAAGAAAGAAAGAAAGAAAGAAAGAAAGAGAGAGAGAAAGAGAAAGAAAGAAAGAAAGAAAGAAAGAAAGAAAGAGAAAAAGAGAGAGAGAAAGAAAGAAAGAGAGAAAGAGAGAAAGAGAGAGAGAGGGAGAGAGAGGGAGAGAGGAAGGAAGGAAGGAAGGAAGGAAGGAAGGAAGGAAGGAAGGAAGGAAGGAAGGAAGGAAGGGAGGGAGGAAGGGAGGAAGGGAAAGAAGGAAGGAAGGAAAGAAGGAAGGAAGGAAAGAAAGATTGATTTACCCAGGAATTGTGAAATTCTTGATATTTAACTAATCATGAAACCAAATGTAGCAAAAATAATTTGAAAGATCTGTTGGGAGGCCCAGCCAACAGGGAGGGGGACCAGAGACAATGTCACCTGCAGAGTCTCAGGTCAAAGAACCAGTGCCCACCACGGGCAGACCAGTGGGAATCATCCTGCCTTCACCAGTCAGCCTGGGTTCTTAGGTGGCAGCAGCACCTGTGAGTGGCCAACAGCCCCACCCCATCCCCTTGGGAACTTTGGGCTCTCAGCAGCTGACAGTGCTCACCTGGGCCGCCTGGGGACAGTTAGACTCCAAGAATGCCAAGATCCCAGGGAGCTTCCGGAGAAAGAGTTCACTTCATATCCTGCCAGCAGAAATGTGAATGGTGGCAGCTTTTTTGCAAAGCTATCTGCAAATATCTATCAAAATTAATGGAATCTGTGTCCCCTAGCCCAGCCGTTTTACTCTTGGAATCCTTCCCATAGAAATAACAGCACCAGCTCAGGAATGTGCATCCCAGTGGGTTGGGTGCAACATTTAAAGTGTGTACAACAGCCATATTCCTAATTTCTAGATGTTTCGGGCCTTGGGATATCTGTAACAGTAAAAAAAAAAAAAACCTTGGAGGGATGGTCATTCCAAGTTAGAAGCTCAGTGAACTATGGGTTCAAGGAGCATGGTCCAAGCTACGGAGAGGAGGGCTGGCGTTTTAAAATGCACCCGGATTTGTTTTAATAGGGTATGGTAAGACACAACATATGGAAATAGCTGTCATGCAAGGAGAAATGTGTGTGTTCACAGATCTCTAGACAAAAGAGGTCCAGCACAGCACACCATGCAGGGCCACATGAGAAGCACCAGCAATGGTCGGGGGCAGTGGGAGCAAAAGGAAAACACAAGCACAAGCCCATATTGTGGTTTGTATGAGAAGGGACAGGTGAGGCAGCGTCAACAGGCTGAGGATTGGTTAGCTTAAATCATTTGGGGAGGCTCTGGGTTATAAGGGCTGTCCCATGTCATCTAGTACCTGGCCCTGGAGTGATTAGTGGTCCAGAGTGTAAGAGCCTGATAGGTGTAAGAGCCTAATAGAGGAGGCATGGGATACGGTCTCTGGATCAACTGTTTTGCCTATGAAAGGTACACTTGCAGAAGAGTTCCTTACTTTCTCTAGGAACTGGCTAGCTGGGAGGGAAATCTCTCCAGCGTCAGCAAGGCCCTGATGTCAAAACATTCAAATAAAAAGACATGATTTTTTTTTTTTTTTTTTTTTTTGGAGACCAGGTCTCACTTTGTCACCCAGGCTGGAGTGCAGTGGCACAATCATGGCTCAGTGCAGCTTTGAACTCCCAGGCTCAAGCTGTCCTCTCATCTCAGCTTCCAGGGTAGCTGGGACGACAGGTGTGTGCCACCACACCCAGCTAATTTATTTTAAGAGACTGGGGAGAGTAGGGGGGGGTCTCATTATGTTGCCCAGGCAGGTCTTGAACTCCTGGCCTCAAGTAATTCTTTCACCTTGGCCTCCCAAAGTGCTAGAATGACAGGTGTAAGCCACCACACCCTGCCTAAAAGATATACTTAATACAGTTGGCCAGGTCCCAGGCATTCAGTGCATTCAGATGTCCCCAGCTAGGTCCAGAGAACCAGGTTGGCCAACCAATCAGCCTGCAGAGAATTAGGACAAGGTCCCATCCAACAGGGAAGGCCAACTCTGCAAGGGGAGAGGAAAGCGGGGGTGAGGCTAGCTGGCTTCTGAAGCATCGAATTGTACATTGGAAACTCAGCAGCGCACACAAGAGACTCAGACTGTCTGGGACCTTAACTTCAGGATTTGGGATTGTGAATTCATTCCAAGGCCCAACATGCCTAACAGAGGCGCAGAGGGACATGATATCATTTTCTCTGAGGATGATATTTCTTTCTGGGTTTATCCTGCAGATAGAAACTGGAGTCTGATGAGTAACTGAGGCCTGCATGGGAACAAAAGCAGCCAATAAGGGAGAGAGATACTTGTTCTTGCCCTTGTGCCAAAAGTAAATTCCAAGGACTTGGGTGGCCTCGGAGACTCAGGGGTGGGTCAGGAAACGAAGCATGCTCTGAAGTGGAAGCCTGACTCCCAGTGACGTGTGCACATATGAGGAAGGACTGGATTATCGCTTCCAGCCAAACTCCACTCACCTGCACTGCCCCCACCACATCTAGATAGACCAGGCCTCCCTGGTGGGTAGAACTACCTCCATCGACTCCAATTATTCCCTCGACAGTGGAAATTAATATTGCTCAGATTTTAAAAGAAGGGAAACCAGACCAAGAGACACTCTATCCATGATGCTAGGTTGTGAACTTAATTGAGAGAAGGAATGTGTCTTCATCTCAGCCAAAAGCTGGATCTTCCTTAAAAGCACTTATAATACTTGCATAGAAACAGATATTGATCTGGCTCTGTTATGTAACTGACATTTGTGAGGGTCAGGAAAAGAATGGGAATGGCTCCTTTGGGACAACAATAGCCTATTTAATGTGCACAAAAATCTCTTATCTTCAAGGGCCATACATCTGCACACTGTCTCCATCTGCCATCCAACCTGGCCACCCAAATTGTTCCACTTAGCATGCAGAGTCCCTGGGGAGAGTCCCCGGGCACAGTCCGAGGCAACATCTGGGTCCTCTCAGCCATGGATAAGTCCTTAGTATCTCTGGATGTTTCCTGAAAAGGCTGGATGCTTCCAGTTCAGAATCCCCACCCCCACTCCCATCTAAGGAGATGTCATGTAATTCCAGTTAAGTCGTTGCTGCCCAAATGTGTCTGTGCTGAGACTTCACTGCCTTCCCGCCCCTTCCTGCCACCTCTCTCTGCAGGACACTCCATGCCCACCACTTGCTCATCAGAAGAGCTATTTTCTCCATATGTCCGCAGTCCACACCTCTTGCCATAAAATGGCACAAATATGTAGCCTCGGCCCATTATTGCCCAGAGGAAGGTGCTAATCCCCACCAACCAGACCCTCCCTCCTCAAAGGGAACAAAGGAACAGAAACACAGTCCCCGATGCGCAGGAATAATGTGCCCACCTAGAAGACAGAGCCCAGTTCTGTGTTTCTCCCCTCTCTTCCCCCAGGTATTGAGAAAGCTGCTGGAGCAGAAAGCAGTTGGTGCTCAGACTCTACAGAACCCACAAATCCCCTGGGAGATTGTGTTAAAATGCACATTCTGATGCAGTGGGTCTGGAGTGAGGCCCAAAATGATGCAAGTCCAACAAGCTCCCCAACGTTGCGGATGCTGCCAGTCCAGGGACCACACTTTGAGTAGCAAAGGCATAGAGAACACACCATTCTCGGCTTCAAATGCACACACACACTCACACACACAGACATGCAAACACAAACAACAGCAGCTTAAAATGGGACACTGTAAAAATGGCCTGTTTGTCTGTTTCCGAATTGGACTGCTTTGAAGATTAAGTTCTCCACATGGCATCAAGCTGCACACTGCTGTCATTTTGATATCATTTGTAAACATACGTTTAAAAAAAAAATCTTATCCTCATATTCAATTCAAAACACCTTTGACAGGGAGCAATGGAAACACCTGAGGGAAGGAGCGTTCACTTTGGGCCACTAGGGAACTCCCCGGTGACTCAAGGCCTCGGGTGAAAGCGCTGATTTATGGATGTGGAATTGAACCTGAAAGGGCTCCAGGAATAAGGGCAGGTGGCTGACATCACCCGGCAGCTCCAGAAAGCCTCACGTCGGGGTGACAGCAGGCCCTGCCCTGTGCCCGTGCAGCCGACTGCCCCCAGCAAGCTCGCAAGGAGGGTGAAGGTGAAGGAGACCACCTGGATTTTGTTGCCAGTGGTTTGGGAGGATACATGTTAGAGAAATTTGCCAGAAAAAAAAGACTGATGTGGAGTTGGGTGCTTGTTTTTTCTTTTTACCCCAGTTTTGCCTTAGAAAGAGAACCACTTGGAGGTAGTACTTGTTCACTGTCCTGTGGCTTTTGTAGGCCCTGGACATCCTACTCTTCTTTTTTTTTTTTTTTTTTTTTTTTTTTTTTTTTTTTTTTGAGGCGGAGTCTTCACTCTGTCGCCCAGGCTGGAGTGCAGTGGCACCATCTCGGCTCACTGCAAGCTCCGCCTCCCGGGTTCGCGCCATTCTCCTGCCTCAGCTTCCCGAGTAGCTGGGACTACAGGCGCCCGCCACCGCGCCCGGCTAATTTTTTGTATTTTAGTAGAGACGGGGTTTCACCGTGTTAGCCAGGATGGTCTCGATCTACTGACCTCGTGATCCGCCCGCCTCGGCCTCCCAAAGTGCAGGGATTACAGGCGTGAGCCACTGCGCCCGGCCCATCCTACTCTTCTTATAGATGAAATACTTAGCTGATGTATGTACGATGACATCGCTGGGGAGATGTCACAGAGAAGTCCATGTCCTTACAATGGCAGATCGTTTTGTAGCTTCTTTCAAACTATTCAGCAGTCAATCTTTCCATTTTCAGAAGACAGCCTCACCTCTCACATCGCGAGTTATCTGGATCCTCAGAGGGCTACACGTCTCAGCCTGTCTGCACCACCCAGAGGTCCCCGGTGGATGGAGAGTGCCTAACCTCCTGCGGCGCCCGGATCTCAGCTGAGATTTCTCCCCTCTGTCCTGCAACCTGAGCGGTGTGTGGTTTCTCCAATCCCCTCCGAGTCTGCGCACCCCTCGCCGGAACCGATTCTCAGCTATCTGGTGCCATCTGCTGGACAACTGCAATCATGGCCAAAGAGCAGTTTCCCAGAGTCCCAGGGAAGCAGAGAGAACACCTCCCCGGATTATTTTAATTCTCTCCAACTCCAACCTACCCCTATTTGTACGAAAAGGATTCCAGGTATGTTACGAGGTTTGCGTCATGTGGTAAGAAGAATTCAGGACTACGAACTAGCTCTAATTCAATTAAACCCCCCGAGCTTTGTGTCCTAGGCAAATTACTCACGCTGTTTCCTCAGTTGTAAAAGAGCAATGGCCAACTGCCTTGAAAGTTGGTTACCTGGATTAAATATGTTAATAGGTGTAGAGCTCCTAAATGTAGCTGACCGCAAAGATGGGAGACAATTTTATCTCTATGACTCTGTCATTCATGATGTTATTAAATTCAGTGTAAAATCTGGCTATCGTGATGACTGCACCACCTCAAAAAATATTGCTGTCACATGTGGTTCCATTTCTTCTTTCTGCCCTAGAATTGTGTCTGTGCGATACAAAGGACTTTGTTCCACCCATATTCCAACCCCAATCTGCCTGTAGTAAAGACAAATGGCAGCTCAATGGTCTCTAGAAGGATCACTCCTATGTTGCATTTGCCCACAGGATGGGTGGTAAGAAACACCCCTTGGACAGTTTCCATCCTAGTCTGCCCCTCTAGGGGTGTGAATGTCCACCAGCCACTTAGAGGTCATATGGTTCTAGAAAGAAGCTTTAGTGGTCCACAGCCATCCAGCCAGATGTTCAATGAGCTGTCAAATTATTGGAGCTTGAGCTCTCAGATGAAGTATAAGAGTAGAAAGGTCACGAAGGGCCCAAAGATGCTGTGTCTATCTTATGCTACTATCTGCCTGTATGGCTTGGCCTCTGAGCCTTCCAAGTATTCCTCAATCTACACCTTGTAGGCGGTCTGCCTATGCCTGCCACAGCCCTCCCCCACCTCCAAGAGTTAACAGAGCGACTCTATAAGCTGGAAACAGTAAACTAAAGCTCAGAGATGTGTGGCAGACTCACATGTCCCTTTAGACACAACAGT
This sequence comes from Macaca nemestrina, assembly GCF_043159975.1. Taxonomy (NCBI): domain Eukaryota; kingdom Metazoa; phylum Chordata; class Mammalia; order Primates; family Cercopithecidae; genus Macaca; species Macaca nemestrina. The sequence goes on from NC_092135.1 coordinate 19,052,750, forward strand.
AAACATCCCCCCTCCCAAAAACATAACTCATTTTCCCAACCACCTTTGCAGCTAGGGGTGAATATGTGATATGAATCTGGCTAATGAGAAGCAAGAGGAAAGTAATAGGTGAGAATGCTGGGCAAGTTCCATAAAAGGGAGCCGACTAAGCCAGTATATTCCTTTCAGCCCTGGCCCATTCCCTTCCTCCTGCTAGAAATGTGAATGAGAGGGTTGGAGGTTGACAGCCATCTCATGCCCATGAGACAAGCGTGTACTGATGATCCTGGAAGACACAGATAGAAGCAGCCTGCATCTCTGATGACATTGTGAAGCTGCTCTCCTAGTGCCGGACTGACTACATCCAGACTTCGCGTTACACCAGAAAAATAGAACCTTTCATCAGAATAAGTCACTATTTTCTTAGCATCTCGTACTTACAGTTGAACACAAGTTCTAAGTGATACAGGGTAGTTATTACTGAATAATCAACTACCCTGTAAGTGATGGAGGAAGGAAGGACTTTTTTTCTCATTTCTTAATCAGTGCTGTTCTAGGTTCTGAATAGGAATATTTGGTACTTAGTCGGCATTCAGTATTTACCTACCAATTCTAAGCACAAAGAAGACAACATAAATTGTCTGCGTAATATCTAAATTGTATTTCCTGGATCCAAGTTCACTCTTGTACTTTCCATGACAATTTGAGTCATGACAACTGAGTGAGATAAAATCTGTAAAAAGCGGCCGGGCGCGGTGGCTCAAGCCTGTAATCCCAGCACTTTGGGAGGCCGAGACTGGCGGATCACGAGGTCAGGAGATCGAGACCATCCTGGCTAACCCGGTGAAACCCCGTCTCTACTAAAAAATACAAAAAACTAGCCGGGCGAGGTGGCGGGCACCTGTAGTCCCAGCTACTCGGGAGGCTGAGGCAGGAGAATGGCGTAAACCCGGGAGGCGGAGCTTGCAGTGAGCCGAGATCGCGCCACTGCACTCCCGCCTGGGCGACAGAGCCAGACTCCCTCTCAAAAAAAAAAAAAAAAAAAAAAAAAAAAAAAAAAAAAAAAAAAAAAAAAAAAAATCTGTAAAAAGCTTCGCACAATGTGTGGCACATTAAAGTGTTCCTCATTTAATGTAGGAAACACATTCTGTGAACTTGGGATCGAGCCAAATCTGTTCAGGAAAGAGACCTTATCTGATTAGACTTCATAGAGATATGTTCCTGAAATCCCAACTTATTACAGGTTACTAAGAAGTATGGGTTTACTTAAACTATAGTGTAAATAAACTTGGATTAATAGAAATATTATATAAAAGGCATGCTAATTTTAAAAGTTAAATTTGAAAAGTTACATGCTTATCTGGGAACTGATGGCCTCAACATAACCGATGTGGCCCCATGGGGGCAAGTATTGGTTGTCATTTACTGATACATAATCACAAGGCATAACTTAGACTCCACCGAAGCGTGGCCCCCAGCAAGGGTGGGAAACTGTCCTCAGGGACTTTACAACTAATGCATGGTTCTGCCAATAAAGGGCTTGGTGGCACATACTTCCAATAAAAGGCAGGTTACCCACATTGCAGAGAAGCTGGGAGGGTGGACACCAGGCTCAGGAGTCGCTGGAGCACTGGGGCGTCCAAACACAGCCTGCTGGTCAGCACCGCTGTCTGTCTCCCCTTTCACACCGCGAAATTGCTGCAGCACGTCAGTCTGTCAAAACAGCCAGTGCCGGCTCCAGAGAGACATTTTTGTTCATGGACCTTTTGTTTGTTTGTTTGTTTGTTTGTTCTTGGAGGTGAAGAGTTCCTCTGATTTCTCTCAGATAACGAGCTGCTGACACTGCTTTACAGTTGCACCGATTAAGTACCAAATACTCTTATTTAGAACCTAGAACAGCACTGATTAAGAAATGAGAAAAAAAAGGCCTTCCTTCCTCCATCACTTACTGGGTAGTTGATTATTCAATAGTAACTATCCTGAATCACTTAGAACTTACGTTCAACTCTACTAGATGTTAGATGACGATGCTTTACAGCTGCGCTGGCTCTAGAGAACGATGTTGCGTGCCTTTTGCCACCCAGCTTGATCCTCTCTGCTGTGTTTCTTTGAGACAGACTCGGGCCCTTAACTTACACAGCTTTGTTTGGTTTTTTCTTGCCAGTTATCATGGGCTAAAGTGATTTTCTAGAACATGAAATAAAGGCAAAAAGAGAGGCAACAGAAGAATTAACAACCTTCTTAGTGGAATACATTCAACTCAAGAGAGTTGAGGGTACTCATTGGCAGAGAGTTTGCGTCGTACAGTGGCAGCTGTCATTGTCTGAGAGTGTGCAGAACAATTTCTATTCTCATTGTTTTTGAGTAGAAGTATACGACGGCACTTGAAACATGGAGATAAAATTATAACAGTAAATTGCAATGGATTGTTCATACGCGCACACATACGTACATAAATCCTCTTAGGGAAAACGTTCGGAAACCACATAATAAATTAGTACAGTGCAGATTTCATTTAATCTTCATATCCACCATACAGGGTAGGTATTATTATGATGCCCATTTTGCAGACAAGAATACTGAGTCACAAAGAGGTTACGTAATTGCCTGCAGCCCCCGGTGTCATAAATGAAAGAGCTGCTATTCACACCTTGGCAGTCAGGCTCCAGAGTCTTAACCACTGTGCTACGCTGCTGTCAGGTAAGGGTAGCATTTATGTTTTATTCCTTTTTAATTTCCAGTTTCTAACAAAAGGCCTGGCACAAGACAAAACCTTAACAAATGTTTTTGAAAGAAAGAACATAGTATTTATTTGTTACAAAGGGAGAAGAATGAATAACTTTTTGGAGTCAGTACATATATATTCCGTGTAATGAAATCTGCACTGTACTAATTTATTATGTATAATTGTTATGTATAAACATGTATTCTGGAAACCCAAAGAGGGAAGAGAACAGCCCCTAACAGGGAGAGCAGGAAGGGCTTCTTAGAGAAGATGAGTGACATGGTCCTAAAACTGCATCTTGCAGGATAAGCAGGAGTCCCCCAGAGGGACAGAGAAAGAAGCAGGGACCCTGGAATATCCAGGCACCTAATTTGGTTTGGGGTTTTGTTTTAGTTTTTTTTGTTTGTTTGTTTTGTTTTGTTGGTTTTGGGGTTTTTTTGGTTTTGGGGGGAGTTTGTTGTTGTGGTTGTTTTTGCTTGTCTGGGGACTGACTCCACCTTCTTCCAGGTCCTTGCAGGACCTGTGGGAAGAGACAAGCCCCAGTACAGCAGGAGCCCCTTACTGGAGTAGAGCAGGAGTGCAGGCAGTCTCCCTTTTGAAACCTTGACCCTGATTCCTCAGTCCCTGGACAATCGGCCAGGCTCCCAGCTGTCATCACATCTCACACATGATTGGTATGACTGAGCCAATTTCAACCAGAAATCTGCTGCAGTGGGATTCCCCGTGGAGGCATCAGAACAGCTGCACTTCCTCTAAGTCTGGAGGGTCCCAAATGTACAGAAGAAGAGAGCAGCTCCCAGAGAGGGCTGGGGATGGTGGGGTGGAGAAAGAAGGGCTCACAGTAAATTCCAGCCTTCTGTCTCAGCTGTCTCTGAGATTCCCCCCAAAAAACCCAAGCCCAGCCTCAAAGAGATCCAGGTCTGACCAGGCGTGGTGACTCACGACTGTAATCCCAGCACTTTGGGAGGCCAAGGCAAGTGGATCACGAGGTCAGGAGATCGAGACCATCCTGGCTAACACAGTGAAACCCCATCTCTACTAAAAACACAAAAAAAATTAGCCAAGCATGGTGGTGGACGCCTGTAGTCCCAGCCACTCAGGAGGCTGAGGCAGGAGAATGGCTTGAACCCGGGAGGAGGAGTTGCAGTGAGCCGAGATAGCGCCACTGCACTCCAGCCTGGGCAATGGAGTGAGACTCCATCTCAAAAAGATAAAAATAAAAAGAGAGAGAGAACCAGTTCGGATTTGTATAGAAGAGTAAGGATCAGCAAAACCTCTCCTTTCACTCCATCCTCCTAGCTGTATGTGAGTGTATGAAGAGACTTTTCAGGAGCTCAACAAAAGCAGGATCTCACTCATGAAATTCACAACCTGAAGCCTCACAGGTAGGAAGACTCCAACCTTCTTCCTTTAGAGTTGAGTTTAAATGTAAGAACTCTTGCAGGCAGCAGCCCTGGACTCACTCTCTCACCTACCATCTTTCCCTTTTAGCCAAGTGGATTCTGTAACAATCCTGGCGCCAATTAGCTAATGTCCCAGAGGGGATATGAGGGAGGAGAGGCAGGGAAGGGGGTTACAGAGGTAGGTCAGTAAAAAAACAAAACAAAAGCGTGTACACCATTGCTTGATTTCATCCTCCAAAGACCAGCTCCCAGTAGTTGACACCCATCAGAAAGAAGCAACGCTGGATGAATAACAACATGTTATTCAACACCTGGAACTCGGGAATTATATAGCTGCAAGTTGGTACCTGCTAACTGTACTTAAGGAGCATTTTGCCTTCGGAGCTGCAGATTTATAGGATTCCCACAACTAGAGGGGCTGTTTTACAGCCAACCTTATTCATGGAGTTCCCCAAATATGTGTGCAACATGAACTCAATAACCATGGCACTAATACCATGGTTCTGTGTAACCCTGGGAATCATGTGCCAACCCCAATTAAACTCTTCCTATTCATACCTTGTCAGACAGCACTTGGATGAGGAGAACCTCAGAGGAGATCGTAACCATCAGTGAAGGCAAAGTTATTAAGTTCACACTAAAATCAAAATAGCGATACTGGCCCCACTCTGTGACCAATAACATTTTTGAAAATATCTAATTTTCTTTTAGGTTTTATATCTTTATTCAGAGGTGATTCAACTATAGAATAAAGCCCTTTTAGCATTACAAAATCCAATGATTTTGAATTTTTTTTTTTTTTTTTTTTTGCTCAGCAATACAGTTGCATTTTACTTTTATAATCCTGAAGAGATTTTCTTATTTGGAGTTTTTCATGCATCCAGGTATTTAGCATGATGTCTGATGTGGTCAGTAATAAATGTTGCAATGAAGTAGTAGCTATGATCATAACCCTCTTGTAATCGAAAAACAATAGGGATTTTCTTTTCTGTACAGGCAGCTATGAAGTTATCAGGGAGTAACTGTCCATCTAAAAGAAACTGGTCATCTTTTCCTTGATCAATTAGTATGTCCAGCTGAGATCCTAGATAGGATTTCAGAAGACGGGTAGCTCATAAGCCTTCCATTTACTTTGATCTGTTCCCAAATATCCACTAAAGACTTTTTTGCCCCAGGGACAGAGTACAGGGTTGCAAATTGGAGCAAATGCTGACACAGATTTGTATTTTCCAGGATTTTTCAAAGCACAGATCAGAGCTCCATGGTCTCCCATGGAGTGGCCACAAATAGACATCCTTTGGGGATCCACTGGAAAACTGGCATTTATGAGTTGGGGAAGTTCCTCCATGACATAAGAGTACATTCTGTAGTTGGTTTTCCAAGGATCTTCAGTGGTATCAACATAAAATCCAGCACCAGTGCCAAAGTCCCAGCTCTCATCTTCTCCTTTACTATTGTAGCCACGAGGGCTGGTATCTGGAGCAATGACAGCAAGACCATGTTCTGAAGCAGCTTGATGATAACCAGATTTTGATATAAAATTTTGTTCTGTGCAAGTTAAACCTGAGAGCCAATACAGTGCAGGGCACTTTTCCGTTTCTGCCTTTGGTGGTAAATAGACAGCAAATTTCATTTTGCAGTTCAGTTCAACACTATCATGTTCAAAAACTTTCTGCAATCCCCCAAAGCACTTGTTGCTGGAAATCTGTGTCAGTGCCATTCTTCTCCTGTCCAATTGCTGATTGCTTTTTGCTTGTACCAAATGGTAGATGATTCTCCTGTGGCAGAGTGACCAGAAGAAATGGCCCAAAGTAAAAGTGAAAATATCTAATTTTTAGGTGTTTTGTTTTGTTTGATTTTTGTTTTTTAGCAACAGGGTTTTGCCATATCGACCAGGCTGGTCTCAAACTCCTGTGCTCAAATGATCCTCCTGCCTTGGTCTACCAAATCACTGGGATTACAGGCGTGAGCCACAGTGCCCATCCCCAGATTTTCAGTCTGTACTGCCTCCTTTCTTCCCCTCCCCTGGTAACAAAAGGTGTGTTCCTAAAATACTCTGGTCAATGCTAGCAAAGGGATTGATCTAATGGGGGAGAAGTCAGGAAAATCTTCTTCCCAGGAGTTTTTAGACTAGATTTGGGAGAAGAAAGCTCTTTTCTTCTCTGACTGTGAAGACGCAAGCGTAGGAACTAAAGGCTTATGGAGTGGACGGCAGCCATATTCCTCCACCAGGTAAAAATGCTGAGCTGAAAAGATGAGAAACTCTTCCACTGTAGAGAGAACCAGAGGCAAGAGATGAAGCAGCAAGGACCCCAACAAGCCCTTACCTTGACTCTCCTCTTGCCTTAGATGAACATCAGCCCTAGAGTTTGATTGTGATAAACAATAAATTCAAACTTTAAAAATTTAACTTTTTTTTTAACTTTAGTTTGAGTTAGATTAGGTTTCTGTCATTGGGTTTCTGCAGCTACAAGAGTCTTGACTACTATGATTACTCCACAATGGATATAATTAGATTTCATAGAGATATGTTCCTGAAATCCTAACTTATTACATATTACTAAGAATTATGGGTTTAATTATTTAAACTATAGTGTAAATAAACTTGGATTAATAGAAATCTATTATAAAAAGTATACTAATTTAAATAATTAAATTTGGAAAGTTGTATCTTATTTGGGAACTCCGAATAAGAGTTTGGCTCCAACATAACCAATAATAGGGGAGGGAAGGGAATTCTAGGCCAGAAATATAATTTTCAAGAAAATTATAAACTGTTTAGTCTCCACCACTATACTAAAAGCATGGGTTTTTAATGCCATATAGAACCTACTGATGATGGGAAAAGTGTAAAAAGACTTGTTGTGTCTTCTCATTGATTTGTATATTAGAACAAGCCAGGTTATCTTACAGTAACAACCCCAAATTCAGTGGCTTAATGCAACAGAGGATTTTTGAGCAAGCCACGTGCTTCCTCAAGGCATCTTTCCCCCATGTTGTGGCTCAGGGCTCCCAGTTGCTTTAATCTTGCAGCTCTGTCCCTATACCAAAGCCGCCTCCATGATCACATGCCCAAGGAAAGACACAGAGAGGGGTGTGGGCTTTGTACGGCCTCTGCTCACAGATGACCAGAACCGGGCACATGGACCTGTCCACGTGCAAAGGGGTCCTGTCTTACACAGGCATGGAATGGGAAAAGAACTGGATATGATACTCATACTGTGGGAACTTGTAATGTCTACCACATCGTGCAGTGTGTCTTTCCATAACACAAAAGGGAGCTTAGCCAATACAAAAGCCAAGTACAGCTTAGAGGAGGACTGAACAAGGAGTGTTTTTTAATAGCTCGGATGTATCATGCACACATAATAAACAACAATCTCATCCCCATTCCCAAACATCTATTAAACACAGATCCATGATGTCATGGTTTTCAGCACAGGCCTTTTCAAGTTTTACTGTGATTGCCTCTACCCTTAGCAAGACTAACATCAGCTGATGGATGCAGACAAAAGGGGTATGTGTGAAAGATGACAGACTGTGAATTCACACATTAATAAAAACCAGAAATGGAAACAAAGACCAAACAGGCAGTGAAGCGTCCCTATATCTGCCTTCTGATCTCATTCCACTCTCTCCAACTCCATCTTCTACCCTCAAGAGTCTCTTGCTTTATCCCACTTCGATACTGCAAGCTAAAAGATAACATTGGTCAAAACCCTGAAAGATAAGGGCCCCAGGACTCCTCATTCTGTGCCCATCTCATCCTCCAACCCACGTGTCCGGCACATGGTTTCTTTCACTCATACATACCAATACCTGATCACCTATTTAGTACCAGGCACTGCAGCAGGAGCTTTATATGTGTTCATCTTATTTAATACCACAACATATCAGGATGATACTGTTGTGCCCATTTTGCAGATGAGAAAACTGAGAATAACCTAGGTTAAGTAGCTCCTGTTCAATGCTACACATTAATAAATGGCAGTGCTGGAACCTGTACTCAGGTCTGAGGACTCCAGAGTCAGACTATGTTATCTATTGTGCTGCACTGCCTTCCTAATTGATATGGTTTGGCTGTGTCCCCACCCAAAGCTTGCCTTGAATTGTAACTCAACAATTCCCATGTGTCCTGGGAGGAACCTGGTGGGAAATGATTGAATTATGGGGGTGGGTCTTTCCTGCACTGTTCTCATGATAGTGAATGAGTCTCATGAGATCTGATGGTTTTAAAACTGGGAGTTTCCCTGCACAAGCTCTTTTCTCTTGTTTGCCACCATGAGATGGGCCTTTCACCTTCCACCATGATTGTGAGGCCTCCCCAGTCATGTGGAACTGGGAGTCCAATAAGCCTCTTTCTTTTGTAAATTGCTCAGTCTTTGTATGTCTTTATCAGCAGCATGAGAACAGACTACTACAGTAAATTGGTACCAGTAGAGTAGGGCGCTGCTGAGAAGATAACTGAAAATGTGGAAGCGACTTTGGAACTGGGTAACAGGCAGAGGTTGGAACAGTTTGGAGGGCTCAGAAGACAGGAAAATGTGGGAAAGGTTGGAACTCCCTAGGGACTTGTTGAATGGCTTTGATCAAGATGCTGATGATATGGACAATGAAATGCAGGCTGAGGTGGTCTCAGATGGAGATGAGGAACTTGTTGGGAACTGGAGCAAAGGTGACTCTTGTCATGTTTTAGCAAAGAGACTGGCAGCATTTTGCCCCTGTCCTAGAGGTTTGTGGCACTTTGAACTTGAGAGAAATGATTTAGGTATCTGGCAGAAGAAATTTCTAAGCAGCAAAGCTTTCAAGAAGTGACTTTGGTGCTGTTAAAGGCATTCAGTTTTAAAAGGGATACAGAGCATAAAAGTTTGGAAATTTGCAGCCTGGCTATGCAATAGAAAAGAAAAATCCGTTTTCTGAGGAGAAATTCAAGTTGGCTGCAGAAATTTGCATAGTAACAAGGAGCCGTATGTTGGGGAAAATGTCTCCAGGGCATGTCAGAGGTCTTCACAGCAGCCCCTCCCATCACAAGCCTGGAGGTCTAGGAGGAAAAAGTGGTTTCATGGGCCGGGCCCAGGGTCCCTGTGCTGTGTGCAGCCTAGGGTCTGGTGCCCTGCATCCCAGTTGCTCCAGTCGTGTCTGAAAGGGGCCAATGTAGCACTCAGGCCATGGCTTCAGAGAGTACAAGCACCAAGTCTTGGCAACTTGCATGTGGTGTTGAGTGGTTTGAAATGCAGATTCTCAAGCTCCACTCCAGACCTACTGAATCAGAGACTCAGTATTGGTATTTAATCTATGGAGGAATTCTACTCTAGAAATGCTATTTCTCTCCCCCAAAGAAGAATGGGACCTTGAAGAACCTACTGGGGCTAGTCATTCAACCTTGGTGTAGGCTTACCCCTCCTGCCCACTTCTCTGGGACCAGCCTGGGCCACCTCCTGAGAACCACAGATGTGCCATGACTTCAGGAACCCCATCACATGCTGTTCGAGGAGCAAGGAAGAGGGGTTGAGTGTGCTGACACACAGAGTAACAGGCTGTTTAGGAGAGAGGGTGGAAGAAGGTGAGTGTTCATTAGATACTGAAAAGAGAGGGAGATAAGGGGTCCCCCCTGGAGCAGAGACTAGAAAGCCACTCATGAGTGGTGCCAGGAGAGCACAACTAGGCTCTGGGCAGGAGACAGAAAATTCAGGAACGCCCTACAACAGAGGAGTTAGACAACATAGGACTTAGTTTAGCATACTATTTCTTGAGCACCTACTGTGGGCTAGGCCCACAGGAAATCAGAGACAAGGTTGAGATGTGGTAAGAATGTGGACTCTGCAGCCCAACTGCCTGGGCTCGGATCCCCACCTCAGGTGGGCTCAGCCAGCAGTACCTGCAGAGCCAAGCCAGCTGTGTTCACAGGCAGCATCTGCTCTGACTGGTCACAGCATTACCTCTGTTGGCTGGTGCCTGGATCATCCTGGTTGTTATGTCACTAGTGTTATATCAATATCACCCCTGTTATCACTTACTGGTAGAATGAACTTAAGTTTTTTAGCCTCTCCACACCTCCACTTCCTTATCTGTAAAATGGGAATAGTAACAGTACCTACCTCAAGGGTTTTGAGAATTAAGCGAGTTACATAAGGACTGTGCTTAGAACAGTGCCTGGGAGCCTAACGTGTTCTCAGTAAATATTAGCTACGATTATTCTTTTTCTCTCAAAGTGTTAACCATGCTTGAGAAAAAGCCAGCTTCCCAGAGTTCAGATAGACAGAGCAGCCTGAGTTGCTAGAGGCAGAAGCTGGATTCCCATAGCGATTTAATTTCTGGGCTCGGCCCCCACCAAGTGCTCAGAGCAGCAGGAGGCAGCTGAATGGCTATAGTCAGTGGGGTGGGGACCAAGGACCCACTGGCCATCTCTAGCCAGGACAAAGCCATTGCACACATAGACAAGCTTGGTCTCCTCCGGAACACGCAGGTGTTCTGGCCCCAGTGCTGGAACAGGCCGTTGGAGCTCATTCAAATGTGGAGAAATATTTAGATCCAATCAAAACCATTCCAGATTGTTGGCTCTTATTTTAGACAAACAGGATAAGCAAACTTGGCCTAAATGAGAACTGGTAATAAATACCCTTTTCCTGTCTAATTATTCAAAGCCAAATGCTCTGAGTTTAAATGTCTCATGGGAAATGTCTGAAGGGTTTCTGGAGTGTTTGGTTAACAACAAAAATTCTTCATATTGCACAGACGTCTCACATATGTGTGATGCTCATGATATGGCAGAGAGGAAAATGGGATGACTGGCCACAACCTCACACTAGACAGTTGGGAACCAAGGCCTGTGAGTGCTGGTGACTCCCAAATATTTCTGGAGGAAAGGGCATGAAATCTCAGTCTAGAAATGGACTCCCCGTCCTGTTCACTGACCAGGTGGAGCCTGCCTTCAGCGCACTGCTCCCCCACTCAGCCTACACAGACTTTCTTAAAGATGCTCACATGCACACCCAACCACACACATTAGCCACCACTGTCTGGCTTCTCACAGCAAAGGTGGGACACCCCTGCTCAGTCCTCTGCCATTGCCACCTCCCTTCAGCACAAACCATTGTTAAGTTGGTTCTACGCATGTTTTCATATCTTCTGGACACAAGAGAGATTTAGGTACATGTCTCCTACATCCTAAAATGGGCATTTGGGGTTAAGGCAGAATGGAAATTTTAAAATAAATATTTAAAAGAACCACATGCGTCTCACTAGCAAGACAGTCAACTTCATATACACACAGGATAATATACACGTGTTAAAATGAGAAACAAATTGATATGGTAACTTGCCATTTTTCAAGAAAGGAAGAAGGAAGAGATCACTTGCAACCATGAAGAAAGAACTGTATAAAATATCCTGTATCAGGCAGTAGCTGCAAACATGCCATACAGTCAATATACTGTGGGGCTCTAGAATATCAAAATAAGCTCTATGTCCTTACTGGAAAAGAAAGAGGGAAAAGAAAGAGGGATAGGGCAGGGAAGGCCAGGGCAGGGGAGGGGAGGGGAGGGGAGGGGAGGGGAGGGGAGGGAAAGGGAGGGGAGGGGAGGGGAGGGGAGGGGAGGGGAGGGGAGGGGAGGGGAGGGGAGGGAAGGGAAGGGAAAGGAAGGGAAGGGAAGGGGAGAGAGAAAGGAAAAGAAACAAACTTTCCATCTTGAACAGACATGAAATCAGCTGAAGGGCACTAAAGCACTTTAATCCTGTAACATTCTTTTACATTCAGGCCTAATAGACACTGCCACACTCTGCTAGTGACTTAGACCATGGGTCCCCAACCCCAGGCTGTGGACCGGTGCTGGTCCATTGGTGTTAGAAACGGGGCTGCACAGCAGGAGGTGAGCAGCAGAGGAGCAAGCATCACCACCTAAGCTCCACCTCCTGTCAGACCAGCGACAGCATTAGATTCATATAGAAGCTCAAACCCTATCACGAACTGCATGTGAGAGGGATCTAGGCTGCATGCTCCTTATAAGAATCTAATGCCTGATCATCTGAAGTGGAACAGTTTTATCCTGAAACTATCCCCGCCCCTCATCTGCCATCTGTGGAAAAATTGTCTCCCACAAAGCCAGTCCCTGGTGCCAAAATGGTTGGGGACCGCTGACTTAGACAATGATTTCACGAGTGGCACCTACTGTGTGTATCTTTATATTGGTGTTTTGTGGAGAGGGAAGGGCCAAACAGTGACATGGCACATGTGTCACCATGAGCAGTCCAACCAGGCATCCCACCATAGCCCACGGTGATAGCCTGAGAACAAGGAGTGTGGCCAAGGACTGTCAGATCATCCTTCCAAACAAGTGTAAGTTTCTTGGTCTTCTGATGCTGCTCTTAACACTAATGTAGGCCCTCCATCATCCCCCCATTCTGTCTCCAGCTTCCAGCCTTTCCCTCTTCTGTTCCTTTGAATAGAACTTGGCCAGATTAATTTTCCTATCCCCCTAGAAAAGATATGTGCAAACCAGTGGTGGCAGCCAAGCTTCTCAGCCACAAGGAATCACCTGCTACCTTCAGCCCCACCATCCATCTCCCCCTAGAATCCTCTCTACAGCCAGAATAGCTTGACTTGATGCTGCTACCTAATCCTCCCAGGAATTCCCTTCCCCTCCTCCCCACCTTTTCCAAGTTCTTCAAAATTTAACTCAAATTCCTTCACTTCCATAAAGTCTTCCCTGACTCTTCTAGTCTGAAGGTTCTTCTTTCCCAATGGAATTTGCCATGGCTCTATTTGCCATGACATGGAGAAATACAGTGCAATTGAGTAAGGCCACTGTAGAGAGAGAAGCTGATAGGAGGCATGGTTTTATGTCTAAGAACTTTTCAATCTTTTCTGAAGTAGACTTATTTTTCTAAATCAATGTTTATAAGATTCACCAGCCAGAATGGCTAAATTTGTTTTTTAATTTAAAAAAATAACAAAACCAACGTTGGCAAGAATGTACAGCAACTAGAACTCTTTACTGCTCCTCTAGAGTACACTCTATACTCACATACTACTAGCACAAGGGTGAATTGGGGGCGGGGGCGGGCGGGGGTGGGGAGGGGGAGAGAGAGAGAGAGAGACGCTCCCAACTGGAGAATAAGTACAGAAGAAAAAATACAAAGACCGTAAGCAATATCCTTAAGCACAGAGTGGGCTGGCTTCACGGCACACAAGCTGTGCAGTGACATAGGACCCCATATTTATAGGGTCCTGACCTTTGTTCAATGTTCTTAACAATTTTTGAACCTGGGACCTTCATTTTCCTTTTACCCTGGGCCCTGCAAATTATGAAGCCAATCCTGAATACCAGTTTATTGCCAGTTTCCTAGTATCCAGAATCCAAAATTCGTCCAATAGATCTCAGAGCAGGTCACTGAATTGAATAGTCTCAACCTCCAAAACACTCTTGGATGCCTTTTTCTGTAAACTAGAATAGCAGCTGCCTTTCTTGCCCTAAAGTCCTAGAGAAGCCAGTTGATTTCAAAGCTCACAGTAGGTTAACTCCGGGTGGGGCATGGGAGGAGTCGGGGGAGCTGCTACCCACTGGGTCCTCTGAGTGTAGTTCCTGAATGAATCAGGAAAAGCACTTGGTTCAGCTGGATACTAGAGGAGAGTATTGTTTTCCCCACTCCGCTGGCTATCACATTTCTGGCCTCTTTTCCTGTCCAGGGGCAGATTGATAAATGTGAGAACAATTGGCCTGTTTATCTCAGCTTCTCCTGCTCTCTAGGGAATGAGCTGCCCTACGAGAGGTTGACTTCTGCTGCTCCTCCTGGGGCAGGGCCTGTCCAGCATGGGGAGGTTGGACCTGCCTTTTCAAGCATTGTCAGTTGTCAGGGGCTGGGGGAAGGGATGACTGTGCCTAATTCTGGGCACACTCACAGACCTACAGCCATGCCCTCCATACTGACTTCTATTGGTACTAAAGTGACATTTAGCTTCTATCTGCTTCTCCTTTGTCTTAGTCCCTAAACCATTCAGAATCTAGGTAGGGAAAGAGGAGCTGACCAGGTTTCTGATTTTCTGGAAAATTACTGTGCCTTGCCTTATCTTTAAAAAATGGCAGCAGACTCTTGAGTAAAGGCACCTACAAAGGGTTCCATAACTATCCCCAAATCATGAACACCAGCCTGCAAGTTGGCTTCTGCGTGCCTCAAGGCACAAGGCTCTGCCCCTCAGAGAAAACAATCACCTCCCACCAGACACTAATGAGCTTGCTTCTCCTCCCCTCTGTTCTCTCCTGCAGCTGGCTGCCTTTGGAGAGAGGGAGCCAACCTGTCTTTGTTGGACAGCCAGGCCACCAAGGTTACTAACTCTCCTTCAGTCTTGGGAGTCCAACTGCGTGGGCTTTTCACCCAGAACATTATTTTCTGCTGAATTAAATCCAATTCCACTCCCTACGTTGAACAGCTGACCCATCGCCTCTATTTTCTGCCTGAATTGTGCTCACAGCTAATCTGCTAAGGGCCCAGGAAATTTTCTGGGGTTATTTCACATGAAAGGAAGAGAGCTTTTATTTTCACATGAGGCTAGAGAAAATTCCCAGGGGACACCTCAGTCAGCCAGCCACTCCCGCTGACTTCGGATACCCAGTCTAGTGACTGCATTCAATTTCAGTTAGCCCCAAGGAAACCTTCTCTTCTCATGTGACAGCAGCAATAATAACTTTTTTTTCCTTCATACGCTATCAACCATCAGAGTTTCAAATATAAACCATGCGTTTTTGTGGCTTGTTCATCTTTGGAGAGCCTGTCCCTTGGTGACTGATTCTATCAAAGGGAACTTTCACCCGAGTGATTTCATATCACCTTGTACTCACGCATTCATTCCTTACTTGCTTATTCACTCAACAAAGCACTAAGGAGACATTGGTTCCCCCTAACCCTACCTATTCCTCCACTGTTTTTCTTTGTGCTGTTCAATGCCTTGTTCATAGCCCATCTTCCAGAATGTCTTCCTTGACCAAATCCATCCTTCTCTGACCAAAGCCCTCTGATCTGATTGGTTCACTCAGGATTTACCACTTAGTCTGAACCAAACCTTCTAGACCTAACCCCCATGGCTCTCCACACATATATTTTAAGCCGTAGTCGAGTCTAGTGATTTTCAAATGTGGAGGAGAAGTGGTGAATCACACTTTTTTTTTTGTAGACAGAGTTTCGCTCTTGTTGCTCAGGCTGGAGTACAATGGCGCAATCTCGGCTGACTGCAACCTCCGCCTCCCAGGTTCAAGCAATTCTCCTGCCTCAGCATCCCAAGTAGCTGGGATTACAGGCACCCACCACCATGGCCAGCTAATTTTTTGTATTTTTAGTGAGACGAGGTTTCACTATGCCAGGCTGGTCTCGAACTCCTGACCTCAGGCAATCCACCCACCTCAGCCTCCCACAGTGCTGGGATTGCAGGCGTGAATCACTGCGCCCAGCCTGAATCACACCCTTAAGAAAGCCATTTATAGTTTATAAAATACCCAATGTTATACTGTATTTCACATATTTGTATGGATTTTTGCAACTCAAATTATAGGAAGTATAGCTTAATAAAATATTCTTGAATTAGAGAGATACAACAAAAATGTAGTGATTCTCAATGGAGATGTGTCCCTGTGGGAGATGATCAGCCCCTGAGCTGAAGGGTACAGTTTTTCTGTTAGCCTGCCTTAGAAGTATTTATCTTTGTCCCAGAACAAGGTCCACATTTTCTTTTTAAAAATTTTCATCTATTGAATAGAGATGGGGTCACACTATATTGCAGGCTGGAGGGCAGTGATGATCATAGCTCACTGCAGCCTCCATATCCGGTACTCAAAGGATCTTCCTGCCACAGGCTCCCAAGTAGCTGGGATTACAGGTGGACACCACCATGCCTGGCTAATTTTTCATATTTTTTTGTAGAGATGGGGTCTTCCTATGTTTCCCAGGCTGGTCTCAAACTCCTGGACTCAAGCTACGCTCCTGCCTCAGCCTCCCAAATCGCTGGGATTACAGGCAGAAACTACCACATCCAACCAAAGCCCCTGTTTCATAAGACTTTGTTCAAACTCTTTTCCCTACCTGGCATAGCCTCCCCTTGCCTGTATGAGATCCCACCTGTTCTTTTTCTTCTTTTTGAGACTGGGCCTTGGAGTGCAGTGGCGTGATCTTGACTCATTGCAACTTCAGCCTCCCAGGTTCAAGCGATTCTCTTGCCTCAGCCTCCTGAGTAGCTAGGATTACAGGCACCCACCACCACGTCTAGCTAATTTTTGTATTTTTAGTAGAGACGGGGTTTCGCCATGTTGGCCAGGCTGGTCTCGAACTCCTGATCTCAGGTAAGTCACCCATCTTGGCCTCCCCAAGTGCTGGGATTACAGGCGTGAGCCACTGCACTGAGGCCCCACCTTTTCTTAATGAGTGATTCCAACTGCCAGCTCATCCTGTAAGACTTTCCTGGTTCTTCCAGCTGGAAGTGGCTTTTTCTTCTGAATGCCCTGTGAGACGTCTCACCTATGGCACTAATTGTACTGTGGTAAATATTGACACATTTTTATCCACTCACCCTCTTAAATTTCCTGAGGGTAAAAAACAAACACAACAGGTATGACTTTTACTCTTGAACTCTAAGATACAACAAAACGCACTTCAATCTTTCTTTAAATTAAATTGGTTCTAAGTCCTACCACCCAACAGAAGAAACGTTAAATTTCAGCCGTTTGGGCTGCCTGCTCGTACCTCCCCTCTCACCACCACCACGAGACTGCACAAGAATGCTGGTGTCAGGTTCAAGTCCAGGTTCCAGCCCATGCTGAGTTCCGAAGGGACTGGGTGGATGAATGGTAGACAGCTGAAAGAACACTCAGCGGGGCGCAGGTAGGTGAAATATGGCTTTATTCCGCAGCTCTCTTACACTGCTCTGTCTCCACTGCTTGAGCCAGCTGCTCCCATGCACAGCTGTGTGGCCAGCTCTCCCTTCAGGGTCAGCAGCTTAACCCTTTCTCTGGGCATGAGTGTGCCTATACAGTGTCAGCAGGGCAATTATACTTTTTACAGACTATAGTGGCTTAGAGCCAAATGATAAGCCTTCCCACGTTATGGCCACATGGCTATGATAACAAGTGGAGTTATACACCTGGCTGTAACTCAGAGCCACAAGGATGTTTACCTGGGCCTATACCCGCTTAGCCACAGCACAGCTATGTTCCTTACAACTGGGCTTATGTGGGACCAGAGAACATGGACAGGCTCTCTTCCTTTGAGTAGGGTGGGGTCAGCTCAGATGCTCACTGTCCAAGCCCATAGGGTCAGGTTAAAGCACTGGGCTCCTTCTCCTCCTGCCTATCCCCAAGGTCCAATGCAAAGCCTGCTCTCAGTGAGGCCTTTCCAGCCCTTCCACTGGGACAGATGTTTGTCTCTGCTGAACCCCATCTCTTCACCACACATTTGACATTGACTGCCATTTAGCCTCTGTCTTGGCATCTATTTGGTACACACGTACCCCTCGACATAGCCGCGCCCCAATCTTCACTGGAAAAAACCATCTTCATCACATTTGCATCTCCTACCAGTGGCTAATGTAGTACTTATGTATTAAGGTATTGAACGAATGGTTAAACATCTCCTGTCCTTTCTTCCTCAAGCCTGGAAGGACTTCCTATAGAACTCAGCCTAAATATTTATTTCTCAGGGAAGCTGCCCCCTATGGAAATTGGAGAGTTTCCTGAACCCCCACTGGCAGGATGTGCACTCAAACCCGTTACAGGAGTAGGAGCACGCACACTGGTGGTGCAGGAGCCGGGATGAGTGATCTTGGATTCCAGCCCCATGATAGCATCTAGGAGTGGGTGCCTATGACTCCCGAAGCCCCAGCAGGCATCCTACAGTGCTCTTTCAGTTCTGCCATCCATAGACGGCCTAAGTGTTAACTAGCTCAGTGCCCTCTTGGTACCCAGGTTCTTGTCTGATGTCCAGGAAAATTGGGTCACACACAGACTTGAAAGATGGTGAAGGCGGGGGTTTTATTGAGTGATGGAGATGGCTTTGAGCGTTATAGATGGAGTAGTGGGAAGATGACCTTACCCTGGAGTATGGCTGTCCAGCAGCGAATCTCCCCTCCAAGCATCCCCAGCTGAACTCCTCTTGATGTTCAGATGCTTCTTCTCTTTTCTCCTTCTCTGCCATGCTGTTCTGCCACTCTTCTGCTTTTCTGTTCATCTGTTCATAGAGCCTGGGGTTTGGAATTTATACGGGTACAGGATGGGGGGCGTGGCAGGCCAAAATCAACTTTTGGATACAAAAACAGGAATGCCTATTCCCATTTAGGGCCATGGGTTTCCAGGCTTGAGGCTGGGGCTTTTGCTGGGGAAGCAACGTCTTCTACCCAGTATTTCCCTGCCTCCTGTCTGTATCATTATCAGACACTATCATACATCTCAGTAACTTTTCTTACCATTATCACAGCCATTTGTGCCATTATTTCCTCACATCTGCCTGTATCACCAGATGGCATGCTCCCTGAGGGCAACGGTGGCCTTCCTTTTGGCTCACTCTTCATCTTTCCTGCCTAGAGACCTGTTACTCAGTAGCCATTCTAATGAATTTGACTGAAGAAAAATCTTGCTCCCCTTACCATAGAGCTGTTTCTCTTCCAGCTATGCCTGTGTTTTTGAAGTGGTGAGGTATGTTGGAAGTCATGGGGTGATCATTTTCCTCTAAGGTAAAAGCAGACGCTCCTGCTTTGAGAAGCAACTAGTAAGAATCTAGGTCCTTGTCCACATTTCTCATCAACAAGGTCCCGAGCCACAGTCTGGAGACCCCACCTCAGTTTCATGCCTCAGATCCTGTTAGAAAAATCCTTGTTGCTTTCCAATTTTCCTTCTTCACAAGAGAGAGATCCATACAAACCTGAGAATAAATTAAAATTCCCTCCAATATCCAACTAAAAGCCCTTTATGGGCCATTTTCATTTGGGTCCTTTCTTCAACACTATTTTTTTTAATTAGTGAGACAGGGTCTTACTCTGTCACCCATGCTGGAGTGCAGTGGCATGCTCATGGCTCACTGCAGTGTTGACCTCCTGGGCTCAGGTGATCCTCCCACTTCAGCCTCCAGAAAGCTGAGACTACAGATGCCACTATGCCTGGCTACTTTTTTAAATTTTTTGTAGAGATGGGATCTCACTATGTTGCCCAGGCTTGTCTCAAACCCCTAGCCTCAGGCCATCCCCCCACCTCAGCCTTAAGTACAACTTCCTACCACTAAGGCATAGAGCAATAGGGGATTTTAACATGTTTGGCTGAAAATAGCAAAAAACTCAATTTGTGTTGGACTCAATGTGTGTTGGACACTCAAGAGTTGACATCACATACTATAATTCTAAGTGAAAATGAGATTGATGACTTTTGTAAAGTAACCTATAGGACTGCGAAGAATCTGGTACCTAATGCTGATGGAAGATATGATATTTTAGCTATTTAAATTAGAAATGGGCCTCACATAAGTATCTTCTAGTATCTGTCTAATACAGATCTGTCTAATCTGAACTGTCTAATACAATAGCTACTAGCTACCTGTGGCTATTTAAATTTAAATCCAATTTTTAAAATTCAGTTTCTCAGTATCACTAGTCACAATTAAAGTGCTACCATGTTGGACACTGCTTCATAACATTTCTATTAATACAGAAAGTTCTATGGAATAGCTCTACTCTAGGTGCCTTGAACACACACCAAGTTGAAAAATTGTCTCAGCAGGAGGACTTCTGCTAAAACAAGATCCATTCCATAAATAAGCACTCTTTGTGCCAGATTCTGTTGCACCTGCCTCACATCAAGTATCTCAGTAAATACTCACAACTTGGAAGGTTGGTAGTGCATTATGACCCCCTGTATTAGTCTGCTAGGGCTCTGAACAAAGTATCACAGACTGGGTGGTTGAAACAACATAAATGTATTTCCTTGCAGTTCTGGGGACTGAGGAAGTTCTGGGGAAGTTCAAGATCAATGTTTCTGCAGAGTTGGTTTCTTCTAAAGACTCTTTCCTTAGCTTGTTGGTGGCTGTCTTCTCCCTATGTCCTCACATGGTCCTTTTTCTGTGAGTGTCTCTGATCTCACTTCTTCTTCTAAGGACATGAGTCATAATGGATTCAGGTCCTACCAAGCAACCAAACGCAGTCACATTTTTTCTGAGCTACTGGGGTTTGGGACTTCAACATGAATTTTGAGGAGATTACTTATCCCATAACACCGTCATTTTTGTAGAAGAGAAAACAGACACAGAGAAATTAAACTTATCAGCAGTGCAACCCAAAAGATCTGAGTTACCTGCATGCAACATTAGAGTCTAATGATTCCTATTTATCACCTTATGACCAAGAACACCCATTTGAGAACTGGCTTCTAGAGAAGTACATCCAAAGAAACTGACTTGCTCACTTAGGATAAAATCTGATCCATATCCCAGAGCACCAACTACACTCTAACCAGCTGAGTTAGCCACATACAGCCGGAGCTGGGAGTTCCCTGCCCTCCCTGACTTGACGCACCTGTGACAGTGCATATGCCTGCACCTTCCTAGAGTAAGCACACAACATTCATTGTCTGTCTTCCCAGCAACACTCATTGTCTGTCAATTACCTCATAGGTTTAAACTGGCCAGATCAGCAACTTTTTTTCAACATTTAGCTTCTAAGTATAAACACGAGGTAAGCATATACTGATAGTATGGCACATTTAGTCACTCCATTCCTCAGAGTCTCCAGACCCATTTATTCTACCTACCGCTGCTTTGTCCCTTGATGGGACCGATACCGCCAATGGGATTAGAGGAGGGTGGGTGTCAGGGCTACCTGACCATCACACCAGATTGCTTTCTTTCCCTAACACCAGCAGTCGTCCAGTGCTGATAGAAAACAGACCAATGAAACAAGTCAAATGGCTGACTCCACTTACCCACATCCTTTTTCTCCCTCTTTGTCCACTTGACTCTTTTGGCATAAATGTCTCATGATGAGATGGGTTATAACTCCAAACCCAGAGAGATGGTAAGGTGAGTTACAAATTCCTCCCAGAACTGTGCCTGAGACAGCGGCTTCCTGGACTGGGAACGAGCAGCCATCTCATGGTTGTGTATGCTTGGATTAAAACAATGCAGGAATGCCACTGTCATCTAGTGGGATTTTTTTGCCTTGACATATGCTAATTACCGAACCAATATGATGAGCAAAATAAAGCACTAATACTCCTCTATAAAAATCAAAGTAACACCCAGTCAGTTCTGTTAACCATAGAAACTGGAGCAGGAAGAACATAGGCAATTGCAATTTACAGATAATTCCAAAGCTTTTCACTAGCAAGTGACAGCAAATGAGCTCATTTTCAGAGGCTTCAAGGCCAATTCTAATGTAATAAACAGAGATAGGAATTGTGTGAATGACTGACACACACACACACACTCCCAGTCTGACTTAGGAGGAACCAATGGAAAGCAGCCCAGATGCCCATTCAGGCTTGACATGCTGCCACCAAGCCCTTACACTTCATGTTCATAAACTCACTGCTCATTCAAGACCTTCGGGCTTAATGCAAATTAATTAAACTGCCATGCAGCTCATTTGACTATTATTGAGGTTTTAAAATAATTAAGAGTGAAAGCAACTGATTAAACCCTTTCCAAGCTACTGTGGTAGTTTATGAATTATATAAGTTCCATATTAATGTGACTCCTTTGTAACTGCAGATTAGCTGGAGGATATTCATTAAGATGGAATAAAAAGGCAAGAGTAGCTGTAACAGCCTTTTGTTTCTTATTGCCCAACAGCTTTCCAGGGACCTCAATATGAAAGCATAAAAATAATATACTTTAATATCTATAGCATTTTACAAATAGGATAATATGTTTTTTATCCCATTTGATCCTCCCACTAATCTGGTGAGCCTAGCAAGGCTGATGTTGTTCTCTTTGTCTTACAAGAAAAGAAACTAAAAGCTTAAATAAGTTAAGTGCCTCACACAGATAATAAGGGAGAGAATGTAGTCAAATACCCAGGCCTGCTGACTCCCAGTCCAGTGTCTTTCCCACACGCCACGGTTCCTCTCCTTAAGAATCATGTTTCCCCCAAAACAGTTCCTTCATTCTTCCATCTTGGATGTCTAAAATTTCCAAAGAAAAAGCTTCATTACTTTGGCTTAAAGCACAGGTTCCTGTATTGAAACAGAGAAGTATTTTCCCCAAGAGATAGAAGAGAAATATTTTTGCTGTACTGTCTTCTTACAACTCCATTAAAACCCATTAAAATGTTTTGCCCATTATACTGGTTTGGTACTTAGCATATTTCAATGCAAAACATACATACACAAAAAGATCAAGAAAAAGATAACATTTTCAACAAAGTAAAGAAACAAGCACGAGCCCAAAACATAAACTATGAAGCACACCTACCCAAAATTGTCAGATCTGAGACTAATTGAGGGAGCATGGTGAGAGCTAGACTTCATAGACTATGCATATTTTCCCAAAAGCAAGAATCACTAGGGAAGAAATAATGCCAGTCTTCCATAAACGCTTCCAGAGATTTTTCAAAATAATGAGTACTTCCTATCTCATTTTATAAGGTCAGCATAATGTTGATATCAAAACCTGATAAGGGACATTAGACATGAAAATTCTTTACTAAACTTACTCTTGAATCCTAAACATAATGCTAGAATTCAAAAACCCACAACAAAATATAATCAAAAAGAATTCAACAATATATGAGAAATATAATACATTATGACTAGTTAATTCCAGAAATGCAAGGGTAGTTTACCATTTGAAACTAAAATGATTTGTTATAGTTACACAAAAGGAAAAAAATATTTTTTTCAACAGGTGCAGAAGAAAAGTTGCTAAAATTTAACAATTATTCATAACAAAATCTCAGCAAACTAGGAAGAAAGGTGAACTTCATAATATGATACAGGCTACAATAAGCCAAAAATGCATATTATGTTTAATGATGAAATGCTGAAAGCTTTCCCTGTGAAACTGGGAATGAAACAGGATTGGAACTTATTAACTGCTGTGCTAGACTAATATAATAAGCCCATTAGGTTTACATTGTACCTGATTAATCTAGTAAGTCCAGTCTAATAAGGCAAGAAAAAAAGATTAGAAAGAAGAAAAACTACCATTATTTGCAGGAGACATAATTGTGTATATAGACATACAAAATAAACTATAGATAAATTATTAGATTAACACATGGACTTAGCAATTATGCTGGAAAAGTGGTCAACGTATGAGAAAATTGTATTTCTATGTGCTAGGAACAAAGAATATTTTAAATGTTTTAATTATACTATTTATAATGACATCGAAAAAATCAAATGCCTAGGAAATAAATCTGACAGAATTACATGCATGATCTCTACACAGAAAACTCTCAAAACATTGAGAGAAACTAAATAAAACTGAAATAAGTTGAAGTACTATGTTCCTTAATTAGAAGTTTCAATATTATAAATGTGTCAGATTCTCCCCAAAGTGATCTATAGATTCAATCCCAATCAAAATCTCAACAAGACTTATGTGTGTGTGTGTGTGTGTGTGTGTGTGTGTGTATTTGACAAACTATTTCTAAAACTGATACGACAGTGTCAAGCACCAAGAATACCCACAACAAATTCAAACAAGAGCAAAAAAGAAATATTCACTTTTGAAAATGTCAAGACTTATAATAAAGTGGTAGGAATTAAATCAGCATGGTACTCAGGCATGTTTACAGCAGCACAAATTCCAATTGGAAAAATATGGAGCCCGCCCAATGTCCATCAATCAAGTGGATAAAGAAACTGTGATATATATATATGTGTGTATGTATACATACACACACACACACACCATGGAATACTACTCAGCCATAAAAAGGAACAAAATAATGGCATTCACAGCAACCTAGATGGAATTGGAGACCATTATTCTAAGTGAAGTAACTCAGGAATGGAAAACCAAACATCATACGTTCTCACCTATTAGTGTGAGCTAAGTTATGAGGGTGCAAAGGCATAAGAATGATACAATGGACTTCAGGGACTCAAGGGAAAGGGTGGGAGCAGGGTGAGGTATAAAAGACTACACATTGGGTGCAGTGTCCACTGCTCAGGTGATGGGTGCACCAAAATCTCAAAAATCACCACTAAAGAACTTATCCACGTAACCAAACACCACCTATTCCCGAAAACCTATTGGAAAAAGAAAAAAAGAATATGCAAAAGAAAAAAAACTACCTGGAAGCACAACTGGCATGATAAAAAGTTAAAAAATAAACTAAAAAACATCAGTGTGGTACTGGTGCAAGAAAATACAGATAAATAGAATGGAATAGAAAGTTCAGAAACAGACCCATGCAATATGGACACTTGATTTGTGACAAATGTGGCACTGAAAGTATGGGAAAAGATAGTCTTGTCAATAGGTATTGCTGATCAATTAGATAGCCATATGTAAAGACATAAAATCTGATTCCTACCTCACACCATATGAAATAGTTAATTCCATACAGATTGCATATCTACATATGAAATATAAAATGATTACTCTTCTAAAAGATAATAAGTAGTAGAATATCTTTATGATCTTGGTGTAGGCAGAGATTTCTGAAAGGGACACAAAAATCTACTAACATAAAGGAAAAGGTGATAAATTAGACTAAATTAAAAATAAAAACTTGCATTCATCAAAAGATACTATTGGGAGTATGAAAAGACAGCCAAAGAATGGGAGATTTTTATAATATAAATAACTAGAAGGGACACATATCTAGACAACATGAAAACTCCTACCAATAAATAAGAAAAAGACAACCTTATATAGAAATAGGCAAGACATTTGAATGGGCACTTCACATAAGTGAATATCCAAATGATCAATCAACATATGAAAATGTGGCCAGATTCATTAAAGAAAATGCATATTACAACTACAATAAGCAACCACTGGCATAACTTTTTTTTTTTTTTTTTTTTTTTTTTTTGAGACAGAGTCTTGGTCTGTCACCCAGGTTGGAGTGCAATGGCACGATCTCAGCTCACTGCAACCTCCGCCTCTCAGGTTCAAGCCATTCTTCTGCCTCAGCCTCCTGAGTAGCTGGGACTACAGGCGCATGCTACCACGCCTGGCTAATTTTTGTGTTTTTAGTAGAGATGGGGTTTCACCACATTGGCCAGGTTGGTCTCAAACTCCTGACCTTGTGATCCGCACCCCCTTGGCCTCCCAAAGTGCTGAGACTGCAGGCGTGAGCCACCACACCCAGCCTGGTATAATTTTTAACATGGTAGAATTAAAAAGCCAAACATAACCTATACAGAAATGTACACAAGAATGTAAAGCAATAGACGCAGGAGAAGCATTTGGCAAAATTAAACTCCCATTTATGATTTTAAAAATTTTCAACAAACTAGGAATAGAAGGGAACTTTCTTAATCTCATAAAGGGCATCTATGAAAAATCCAACATCATGTTTAATATTTAAAGACTAAGATCATTCCTACAAGATACAGAACAAGACAAGGAGGTCTACTGTCACCACTTATATTTGACATTGCATTATACATTCTAACCAACGTAGTTAGGCAGACACACATTTTCAATTATTTTGGATATATCCTTAGGAGTGGAATTGCTGGATTATATGACAACGCTATGGGTAAGCTTTCGAGGAAAACTGCCAAACTGCTTTCCAAAGAGGCTGAACCATTTTACATTTCTACCAACAATATATGGGGGTTCTGATTTCTCCACATTTTTGTCAACTTATAATCATCTGTTCTTATTATTCTAGCCATCTTAGTGTGTGTAAAGTGGTAACTCATTATAATTTGATTTGCATTTCCCTAGTGACTAATGGTTGTAATTTTTCATGTGTTTATTGGACATCTGCATATCTTCTTTAGAGGAATATCTATTCAAATCCTTTGCCTTTTTATTTGTGTGGGAGACCAGAGTTTTATTATTAGTCAAATCAATCTCCCAGACCATTTAGGGATCAGAGTTTTTAAGGATAATTTGGTGGGTAGGGGAGGGCCAGTGAGTCTAAAGTGCTGATTGGTTGGGTTAAAGATGAAATCACAGGGAACTGAAGCTGTCCTCTTGCACTGAGTCAGTTCCTGGGTGGGGGCCACAAAATCTGATGAGCCAGTTTAATTGATCTGGGTAGTGCCAGCTGATCCATCAAGTGTAAGGTCTGTAAGATATCTCAAGTACTGATCTGAGAAGCAGTTTAGGGAGGGTCAGAATCTCATAGTCTTATGGCTAATTTGTTAGTCCTACTAAGGCAGTCTAGTGCACAGGTAAAAAGAGGGGGTTGTTTTGGAAGGGCTATTATCGTCTTTGTTTTTTTTTTTTTTTAGACAGAGGCTCGCTCTGTCACCCAGGCAGGAGTGCAGTGGCGTAATCTCAGTTCACTGCAGCTTCCACCTCCTGGGTTCAAGCAATTCTCCTGCCTCAGCCCCCCGAGTAGCTGGATTACAGGCGCCCACCACAACACCCGGCTAATTTTTGAATTTTTAGTAGAGACAGGGTTTCACTGTGTCGGCCAGGCTGGTCTCAAACTCCTAACCTCAAATGATCCACCCGCCTCGGTCTCCCAAAGTGCTGGGATTACAGGTGTGAGCCACCATGCCTGGCCCCTTGTCTTTGTTTTAAACTATAATAAACTTAGAAACTAAGTTCCTCCCAAAATTAGTTCAGCCTATGCCCAGGAATGAACAAGGACAGTTTGGTGGCCTGGAGAGAAAAATAATGCTTCCAAAGAAGAGCTATAGTATACCTGTTGTTAGCTGTTCTTGAGGTTTTTTTGTTTGTTTGTTTGTTTGTTTGTTTTCAATTTGGACCAAATTCTAAATTCTTTGTGTGCTACAAGTCCCCAAACTAATGCTTTCAAATCTTTACTTTTAAAACTGGGAATTTCACTCCTTACCCTAGTACTCATTATTTACCTTGTAATACGCTGTTCCCTTAAATGCAGTACCAAAACTATTGGAACCCCAGCCAGACTGCACTTCCACCGTGCGTTACATGGCAAGGCAACCCGAAGGCAGTCAGCCCATTTTGTAATCAGCCCAATCCCCCATGGAAGTCTCATCTCTTGATGGGTATTGGGGATGTTTCCACACCTTCCAGATGGCCTAGAGCATGCTTCTCTGAACCAAGCATGCAAAGAGCCAAGTATCCTTCCGTAAGTGTCATTAGCCATCCCTTAAAGTATATTTCCTATCTAGTTATTACACACCAAGGCTAAAAGCTCTCCCATAATGCAAAACAATTTTGATACCCCCAAAAGTCAAAACCATCACAATGCAAAATAGAACAGAGCCTTAGATTTTGAGAGGGATCTATTTTCCTTCAATTCCTGGGGTTCCATGAGGAAAATAGAGATTTTCCCAGAATGGGGTCTGTGGTGCCTCCTCTGTTTTTCCCCAGGCGTCTCAGGCTGTTAGTAATTATCTTAGGTTCTCACATGGGCATCAACAGTGGCACGCAGACAAAAATGGAGAAAAACAATTCAGTCGACCAAGAAGGAAAACTTTTCAGAAAAACAGGATTCCAGAAGAAGAAAAAGATAAGGCCCTTTTAAATACATATAGTTTGGATATCTGTTTTTAATTAAGCTGATTTTAATGATAGAGTTCCTTTGTTATAAAAAGAAATCTTTTCAAATTTCTTATTACCAAACTTTAGCCAGGACAGCCAATATTTCTGGGTTTTGAGTTCTATGACAGGTAACGTCCCACATGAAATTAGTAAGTTTTAACTAAGGTTATAACTTAACCATGGACATATAGGTGTCTCAAAGAGTTGGTAAGCAGTGTTTTTTTTCTTGTTTGTTTGTTTTGTTTTTAACAAGATTTAGAATCTCCCCAAGGGTAGTTCAGAGAAAGGAAAATTCAAGACAGGAAATCAGAAGTTCTCCATGGCAGGACAGGGGGATGGGTAGAATTCTCAATAAATGGCAGTTACACAAATAACAAACCAGAAAGGAATCATTCAGAAGCCGAGGATTGAGCCCAGCCTGCCATTGTCAAAAGGCAAAGCCTTAGCTACTGAAGTACACAGCATTGAGCAGCTCCTATTGCTTTCCCCACAAGTCTAAAGCAGCCAATTTCAACCTTGCAAAGGCTTTTTACTGCTCAAGATAATTTTTAGGACGACATGAACCCCAAAATTCCTGTCCTCTGGATTGCAGAAACCAAGAAAAAGTCTCCCCACACGGTCACAAGGTTGAGCTCTTAAGGACACAAAATAAGACAGAGAAATTTCATCCAGTATTGGTTTCAGGGACCTATAGCAACGTCTGTAACTGACCAACCTTCCTCGCTGGCTTAAAAAGCAGTTTTATAGGGGTCTTAAAGCCACATTTTATCCTGTAATATCCCCCTCTCCATTACATAACAACAAAGAAAGACAAATTCTTAGCACAAAGTACACCAGATTTGCTACAGCCTAAGACTAGTCTCACAAATCCTTTTTCCTATTAATCAAACCCTTGCAGAGGACACAAATAGTGATATTTACCTTTTACACACATATATACTGACCAGAAACTTAGCTGGTAAGAATTTCTTACACTTTTTGCTGGTATACTGGGTTTCTTGGTTCCCTTTCTCTGTACTTTCTAGAAGAAAGTCGCTTTTCATGACCCTGTTCATTGCTGTGGGGGTCAAGCCACTCTATAAATAAAATCACCCTTTTCTGTTTTATAGAACCATAGCAAGAGATTCTCAAGTTGGCAAGATGTTGCCCAATAGGTTGCATGGGGAACTGAATTAAGATTTTTCCATCTGAGCAAAATACACATAACACAGATACTAGTCACCTTGTTCAGCACCCAGTATAAATCTGGCAAAGCTCAAAATTTCTCCCTGTTGGTCTGTTGTTTTTGATCCACTCCAGGTGGGGAGGGTCACCTCTGAATAGCAATTTACAACTGGTGGTCTCTGGACAAGGCAAAGAGCGGATAGTCACCCCGAGACAGGCTTCTTGAGCTTTCTTCAGGGCTTACTGAATGTGATCAGACAAATAAGGAGGGTTCTCTGAGTTAGGCCTGCTGGACTTCTGTCAACAATTCCTTCTGAGATCTCCTCCACATCTACACACACACACACAAAGATGAAGAAGACAGAAGGCCTTCCAAATCAGATCCCTAACCAAGAACTCCAAGGGTGTCCTTTCCAAACTATCTTCCTATTCTCCATCTGACAAATCTCTCCAAAATCTTCCTGATTGAGAAGTCTCCCAAACCAAGACTCTTCCTACTAGTTAGGAAGAGGCAACCAAGACTCCCTAGGAGCCAAACTGAGACAGATACCCCATAGTGGAGCTACAGAAAGACACCCCACCATGGAGATACATAACCAGACAGGAGAAGAAAGGAGTTATTCACAGTGCCTAGGATACTCACCAACCCAGACACCCCACAATGGGGCTATAGACAGACACCATATGATAGGGCTACAGTTATGGGACATCACCCAGGACTATTTCTCTATTGCAATTAATCCACACACATTGGGTCAACAGTTACCCACAAGTAAAGAGACTACCAGAGTTGGCCCCCAGTCTAAGAGAACTAGGTAGCTGCTTGGGCTGGCCTCTGGAGCCATCGCTAGAAGGGGGCTACTGAAACCATGGGCAGCTAGCCACAAGGCCAATACCAAACAAGCCCCCAAATTTGTAACCTTCCAGTGGGTTCACCTTGCCTGCAGCCTAGACAGAGCCAATTTACCGAGACAGAGGAATTGCAATAGAGAAAGAGTAATTCATGCAAGGCCAGCTGTATGGGAGACTAGAGTTTTATCGTTACTCAAATCAGTCTCCCCTTTGCCCAATTTTTGTTGTTGAGTTATAGGGGTGCTTCTTATAGTCTGAATATAAGTCCTTTGTCCAGATATATAATATGCGAGTATATCTCCCATTCTGTGAGTTGGTTTTCACTTTCTTGACAAGAGTTCTTTGAAACACAAAAGTTTGTAATTTTGATGGAATCTCATTCATCTACTTTTTCTTTTGTTGCTTGTGCTTTTTTGTCATTTCTAAGAAGCTATTGCTTGATACAAGGTCACAAAAGTTTATTCCTGTGTTTTCTTATAAGAGCTTTACGGTTTTGACTATATTCAGCCTATGATCTGTTCTGAATTAATTTTTTATTTGGTGTAAGGTAATTTTTGTCCTTTATTCTATTAATACATTGATTAATTTTTGTATCCTAAACATATCTTGCATTCCTGGGATAAATCCCAGTTGGTCCCAATGTATAAATATTTTTTCATATCGCTGGAATGATTTGCTAGTATTTTATAGGGGATTTTTGGTCTATATAGGGGATGGCTTTTTTTGGCATGTTATTTTCATCTTGTTTTATAATTAGTTGAGAAGTATTCCCTTTTCTTTTTTTTTTTTTTTTTTTTTTTAAGACTTTGTGAAAGATAAGTGTTAGTTTTCCTTTAAATGGTTGGTAGAATTCACCAGTGAAACCAACCAGTCCTGAGCTTTTCTTTGGGGGAATATTTTTGATTACTAATTCAATCTCATTATTTGTTATAGATCTGTTCAGATGTTCCATTGTTTCTTGAGTCAAGTTTTGGTAGTTTTGTTTTTTCAATGAATTTTTCTATTTTATCATAGTTTTCTAATTTGTAGAAAATTTTAATTTGCAATTAATTTGTAATAACATTTTAATTTGTGGAATTTTAATTTGCAAAATATTAATTTGCAGTCATAGCTTTATAATCCTTTTTATTTCCATAAAGTCAGTAGTAATGTCCTCCTTCATTCCCAATTTTAGTAATTTGAATCATCTGTTTTTCTTCTTCTTTTGTCAAGCCAAATGTCTATTTTGTTGATCTTTTCAAAGAACCACCAGCATAAACAAGAAGGAAGATTTACTGACTCACATTTCAAGAATATCCCATGCAGAGAAGCTCTGGATGAGTTAACTCAGCAGCTGAGATGTCAAGGAGAATCCAGGTTACTTCTGTGTGTCTGCCTTGTGATTATCTTGTTGGCTTGGTCCTTCTTACCTCCTTCTCACAGCTGCCACAACTGCAAAAATCTATGTGGATGTGATAGTGTCCAGCAGAATAACAGTAAAAAAAAATTAAGACTCTCCTGCAGACCCTCACGTTTTATTGCCAGAACTGAATTACATGATCACTCTTTTGTTGTTGTTGTTGTTGTTGTTTATTATACTTTAAGTTCTAGGGTACATAACTTGGATATGTGGATATCCAACGTGCAGGTTTGTTACATATGTATAACGCGCAGGTTTGTTACATATGTATACTTGTGCCATGTTGGCGTGCTGCACCCATCAACTCGTCAGCACCCATCAACTCGTCATTTACATCAGGTATAACTCCCAATGCAATCCCTCCCCACTCCCCCCTCCCTGTGATAGGCCCCGGTGTGTGATGTTCCCCTTCCTGAGTCCAAGTGATCTCACTGTTCAGTTCCCACCTATGAGTGAGAACATGCGGTGTTTGGTTTTCTGTTCTTGCGATAGTTTCCTGAGAATGATGGTTTCCAGCTGCATCCATGTCCCTACAAAGGACACAAACTCATCCTTTTTTATGGCTGTATAGTATTCCATGGTGTATATGTGCCACATTTTCTTAATCCAGTCTGTCACTGATGGACATTTGGGTTGATTCCAAGTCTTTACTATTGTGAATAGTGCCGCAATAAACATACGTGTGCATGTGTCTTGATAGCAGCATGACTTATAATCCTTTGGGTATATACCCAGTAATGGGATGGCTGGGTCATATGGTACATCTAGTTCTAGATCCTTGAGGAATCGCCATGCTGTTTTCCATAATGGTTGAACTACTTTACAATCCCACCAACAGTGTAAAAGTGTTCCTATTTCTCCACATCCTCTCCAGCACCTGTTGTTTCCTGACTTTTTAATGATTGCCATTCTAACTGGTGTGAGATGGTATCTCATTGTGGTTTTGATTTGCATTTCTCTGATGGCCAGTGATGATGAGCATTTTTTCATGTGTCTGTTGGCTGTATGAATGTCCTCTTTTGAGAAATGTCTGTTCATATCCTTTGCCCACTTTTTGATGGGGTTGTTTGTTTTTTTCTTGTAAATTTGTTTGAGTTCTTTGTAGGTTCTGGATATTAGCCCTTTGTCAGATGAGTAGATTGCAAAAATTTTCTCCCATTCTGTAGGTTGCCTGTTCACTCTGATGGTAGTTTCTTTTGCTGTGCAGAAGCTCTCTAGTTTAATTAGATCCCATTTGTCAATCATGAATGAACTTCCATTCACAATTGCTTCAAAGAGAATGAAATACCTAGGAATCCAACTTACTAGGGATGTAAAGGACCTCTTCAAGGAGAACTACTAGCCACTGCTCAGTGAAATAAAAGAGGACACAAACAAATGGAAGAACATACCATGCTCATGGATAGGAAGAATCAATATCATGAAAATGGCCATACTGCCCAAGGTAATTTATAGATTCAATGCCATCCCCATCAAGCTACCAATGAGTTTCTTCACAGAATTGGATAAAACTGCTTTAAAGTTCATATGGAACCAAAAAAGAGCCCGCATTGCCAAGACAATCCTAAGTCAAAAGAACAAAGCTGGAGGCATCACACCACCTGACTTCAAACTATACTACAAGGCTACAGTAACCAAAACAGCATGGTACTGGTACCGAAACAGAGATATAGACCAATGGAACAGAACAGAGTCCTCAGAAATAATACAACACATCTACAGCCATCTGATCTTTGACAAACCTGAGAAAAACAAGAAATGGGGAAAGGATTCCCTATTTAATAAATGGTGCTGGGAAAATTGGCTAGCCATAAGTAGAAAGCTGAAACTGGATCCTTTCCTTACTCCTTATATGAAAATTAATTCAAGATAGATTAGAGACTTAAATGTTAGACTTAATACCATAAAAACCCTAGAAGAAAACCTAGGTAATACCATTCAGGACATAGGCATGGGCAAGGAATTCATGTCTAAAACACCAAAAGCAACGGCTACATGATCACTCTTAATCCAATCTCTATGTGGATGAGACTATCATAATGGTCACAAATTCATTAGTACACATAGAGGAGGGAGACACCTGAACAAAATTGTAACAAGAACGCCAATAGACACAGCCTGAAGTTTAAACAGTTAAACAAACATAATTACTGTCATTCCTGGCAGTTCTTCATAATTTTCTTTATGAATTGAAAAAGGCTTTTCAAGACACCAATATTTCAATACCTCATGCTGGAAGAAACATTTAGCTAAAGTTCAGCAACTGAGATTCTTTTTCTTCATTCATATCAATAATGATACTTTTTAGTTTAACAATATGCAAACTATAATCTCAAGTTTTTAAAAAGAAATTCAAATGGTAGAAATTTTTACTAAAACATAAATAACACGAGAAGAAATTATATTACATAAATGTAAACTGCCTATTATTTATGTCATTACCTTTTACCGTCAATACTTCTGCCTAAATTAGCCAAGTTAGTGTATCTATCACATTGGAAAACAAAAGAGCACAGTTTGGGAAGAAAGAAAAGTTCAGAAAGTTTGTAGAGCTGAAAGGGATGCAGTGGTTGGGAGGCGGCGCAGGGGATCCTGAGCAGCTCTTGGGAGGCAGGGCAATTCTTGGAGCCATGTGGGAGGGCCATGTGACAGCTGGGCGGATGATTTTCTGTGTCCTTCCCTACTAAATGCACAGAAAGGCTCTTGTAAAACACTCAAGGTCTGAACCAGAGTGTCTATTTAATATCGACGATATGGCCTTGGGCCCAAACTTGATGATACAAAGATGAATACGGCTCAGTCCCTGACCTCAAGCATTCAGTCTCATGGGAAAGATGAACTCATAAAAAGCAATTTCAAGTGCAACAACAGAGGTGCAATGGTATGAGCTACAGCGATTGCCCAAAGGGGGGAGTGATTAATTCAGTGTGGAAAGTTAGAGACAACTGTAGAGAAAAAAAGTAAAAATCAAAGGATGTCTTCAAATTCACCAAGTATATGGCAGAGCAAAGGACTTTTCAGAAACTGAGAAGTTTGAAGTAGTGTGGCCTGCTTGGAGACCCAAAAGATGACTGATGCTAACAGTGTGGCAGTGGGGAAAGTAAAGCTGGAGGGGAAGCCAGGAACTAGACTTCAGAGGACCTTGCTTGACTCACAGGGAGAATGAAGTTTATCCTGTGGATGATGAGAGCCACTAAAATTTAAGTAAAGAGATGTCCCAATTTGTGTTTTTAGAAATTGACCTCGAGGGTTTCATGTAGAACGCATTGTCAAGACGGAAGGCCACAGGCTTACCAGGGGTATGATGCAGGTAATAGAGACCAGAGCCTGAACCACGAAAGTAACAAGAAGAAGAGATGAAAGTAGGAAAACAGTCATTGACTGTCTTTGAGGGTTGATGGAAAGAAAGCGGTAAAATTGATATGCAGGTCTCTAGATTGAGCAGCTGGGTAGGTAGGATCCAGGATGCGAGCTCAGTCCAAGGCAGCTGAACTTGAAGTATCAGTGGAACACCTCAGTGAGGATGCAGGTTTGGCAGCTGAACATAGATCTCATCCAGAAATAAGGATTTAGGAGTCTTGAGGGGGCATCTCTTGAAGCTGTAGGAGAAGGTCTAATTGCCTGGGGAGAGGGGAACAAATATGAAGGGAAAATAGAGGGGCCTCACAATTCAGGAATGAAGGAGTCAGTCCACAGAGGAGGCTGAGCTGGGACAGTTAGAGAGGTAGGAAGAGAGACAAGAAAAATCAGTGCATCCAAATCCAGAGGGTAAAATAATCTTAGAAGGGAATAATCACCTCTGGAAAAAAATTAAATGCAAATCAAAACCGCAATGTGATACCATCTCACGCCAGTTAGAATGGCGATCATTAAAAAGTCAGAAAACAACACATGCTGGAGAGGATGTGGAGAAATAGGAATACTTTTACACTGTTGGTGGCAGTGTAAATTAGTTCAACCATTGCGGAAGACAGTGTGGCAATTCTTCAAGGATCTAGAACCATCTAATATAATACCATTTGACCCAGCCATCCCATTACTGGGTATATACCCAAAGGATTATAAATAATTCTGCTATAAAGACACATGCACACATATGTTTATTGCAGCACTGTTCACAATAGCAAAGACTTAGAACCAACCCAAATGCCCATCAATGACAGACTAGATAAAGAAAATGTGGCACATATATACCATGGAGTACTATGCAGCCATTAAAAAGGATGAGTTCATGTCCTTTGCAGGAACATGGATGAAGCTGGAAACCT
Source organism: Macaca nemestrina (assembly GCF_043159975.1). Lineage (NCBI taxonomy): Eukaryota > Metazoa > Chordata > Mammalia > Primates > Cercopithecidae > Macaca > Macaca nemestrina. The sequence continues at coordinate 19,088,162 of NC_092135.1, forward strand.
TCTCAGCAAACTAACACAGGAACAGAAAACTAAACACCACATGTTCTCACTCATAAGTGGGAGCTGAACAATGAGAACACATGGACACAGGGAGGGGAACATCACACACCAGGCCTGTCAGGGGGGTGGGGGTTAGTGGAGGGATAGCATTAGGAAAAATACCTAATGTAGATGACAGGTTGATGGGTGCAGCAAACCACCATGGCATGTGTATACCTGTGTAACAAACCTGCACATTCTGCACATGTATCCCAGAACTTAAAGTATAACAATTAAAAAAAAAAAAGAATTAAATAAGAGGAAGAAGGAGAAGAGGTGGAAAAAGAATAACAGGAGAAGGAGGAGCAGGAGGAAAATAAGAGGAGTAAGAAGAAAGAGAAGAGAAGGAAGAATAGAAAGAGGAGGAGAGGATGGGGAGGAAGAAGGAGAGGAAAATGTATTCATGCCACATCAGCCAAGAATGATTTGTACCTCTCTGGGAACACTGCTGCTGGTTTCCCTGCCTTTTTGCCAAAGAAGGATGGGAAGCAGTCAGACGAGGTCCACGAATCCAGAGTGCTGGAGAGGCAGGCAGCAGAGGCCTGGGCCACTTCCAGTGACCCTTCCTCCCTCATCTACCTGGCCTAGAACAGAGGCACTTTCCCAGTTAGCTTTGTGCACAGTCCAATCCCAAACGGAAATTTCTGACCACTAAATATTAGCAACTTATAACCTACTAATGTTTCTGCCTTGTAAGTAGTTATTTTTCTTTACTCAGAGATTTTGGGAGGAAGAAACCTTGGGCCCTCTGAGAGGCAACTTGGAGAGAAACCCAAGCAATTGCATTCACTGTGGTTTTACCCAGCCTTGGGCTGGAGACCAGAGATGGCCAGACCCCTACAGCCTGAAACCCAGCCTCTTACCCTGCTCCCTTAAAGTCTGAAGATGAACAATTCTGTTTCCAGATCTACACACAGCATATTCACAATGATGATACAATCCTGATCACCTCCTCAGGAAACAGAAAACATGAAATTTTACCGAGAGCCAATTCAGTGCAGGGCGCCGAGCTGCGGCGATGCACCTGTTAGCTCATCACATAGCCCCGTGAGGTACACTGTTTCACACTCATCCATGAAACTCAGATTTGCATCTTCCCTAATACTACTTGACTATTCATAAATGACAGAGACAGGGTTTGATACCCCTTCTGCATGCTCCAAAGTCTGGGATTTTTCCCTCTCTGAAGAAAGAGGCAGTTTCTATACTTTTTTATTTTAATGGTTTCCTGTACTTCAGATTCCAATATGCAGATAAGCTTTAGATATGAAAGACATGTGTCCACGTAATGTTGTATACAAACTGAGTTTCTGTCATCAGATCATATTTCCAGTCTATTAAATTTTATGACAAATCCTTTTTCTACTTCAAAGAACCCTTTCACGGAGCACAGAGTCAGTCCCTAATTAGTCTCCAGTTTCCTGTGTAGAGTTTCCTTAAAGTGGAGCTGGCTTCTGCCACCAAGGAAACTGAACACCCTGAAAAAACACCAAGTCCAAAGTTTCACTTTGCTTTCAGTGAGAGCCAAAAGGCAAGCTGGGCAACCCCCAGAGCAGCCCCGGAGGGACCCCAGGGCTCACATCTAGAGTCCGCAGGCACGTTCTTCACCCATGAGCCAGAAAGACCCTAATCCCTTCTCCTGGGCCCACTCTGTCTGAGCATAGCAGATTTTGCCCCCATGCATTCTTGGAGCTTCTTGGGGAGGCCATAGAGCCTGGGTTGGCACGAAGTTACCCCTTCTCCCTGGTTACCTGAAACTCTCCAGCAGAGAAAGGTTCAGGGGAAGCTGAGGCACATCCCTTGGATATGGCCATGAAACTCCTCTGCCTATTCTGAACCTAACTTAAGCCTGTGGGTCGGCTTCTCCTTCCCTCCTCCCACCCTGCTTCCCAGGAATCAAATAGGTGCATTTAAGGACAAGCACAGACACCCACCCCCTCCCCCTCGGCATCTCTCCTAAATTTATGAAGGTGGTACAAATTCCTGCATCCTGAAATGGACTAAGCCCAGGGTTACCTGAACAGAGATGCTGTCCTCCTGAGTTGGGTTTAAACTCTAGAGCAGGTTTATCTTTGAGCTGGTTGTCTGTGTCATCTACCAAATATTGCCAGGTCTTCTTCTGGGCACAGGTATGATTGTACTTGTCTAGCCTCTTTAAAGATAGGAATGGCCATGTAGCTTGCTTTGATCAGTAAAATGTGAGCAGAAAGCGGAGCATGGTGGCATCATGCCTGTAATCCCAGCTACTCAGGAGCCTGAGGCAGGAGGATTGCTTGAGTCCAGAAGTTTGAGACCACCCCGAGCAACATAGCTAGACCCTCCCTTCTTTAATTTTTTTTTTTTAATTAGCCAGTGTGTATCTGTAATCCCAGCTACTCGAGAGGCTGAGGTGGGAGGATAGCTTGAGCCCAGCCTGGACAACATAGAAAGACCCCCATCTCATTCAGAAATAAATAAGTAAATCATGAGAAGTGATGTGTGTCATTTCTAGGTGGAGGCTTTAGGTGTCAGTATTGTGCTAGAAACAAATATTAAAATAAACCTCCCATCAGCCTGGGTCCTGAAGGCATAAGGTTGAACAGAGCTGCCAGAAAGTCCTCAGTGGACATGTAGCCAAAGTAGCAGCCATGGGGGTCCCTAGGAGGGGGACCTAGCAGAACTTCTAGAGAAGGGGAAGCTGGTCTGGGAGGATTCCCAGAAGAGGCTGTGCTGGTGCTGAGTGGGAGTGAAGGATGAGTGGGTGATGAGGACACATGGGGTGGGTGGTATGGAGTGGGAAGGAGGTGGTCTAGGAAAGGGAAGGAGAAAAGGAGGGAAGACAGTAGAGTCCGCAGCACGGGCCACATAGCACCCAAGGCCTGACAAACCCAAGAATTCCTTTCCTGGAAAACCTGCTACCACCTCAACTCTCACCAGAGAAAAGGAAAGAGGCTGGGGGTGGCGGGGGGAGAAACTATAGTCCAGGAGAATGAGAAAAACAGAAAGTGGGTTTGAGGAAAAGAAGAGTAGGAAAAAAAAAAAAAAACAGGAAATCTAGTAAATTCAGACTAGAGGAGAGAATAAGAAATAAGATGCACTATGTACTGGCCCCCCAACACATCAAGCCCTCATCCCTGGAACGTGTAGAGGTGACCTTATTTGGAGAAAGGATCTTTGCAGACGTGATGAAATCAAGGATTCATGATGAGACCATTATCCTGTGAGCCCTACGTCGCTGCGTAGGAGTGATGAGGAAGCCATATGATTTCAGAGGCAGAGGTTGGAACCACATGGACGCAAGCCCAAGAACACCCAGTACTACCAGAAGCTGGAAGAGGCAAGACTAGATTCTCAGTAGAGACTGGCGGATCAGGGCCCTGCCAGTGGCTTGATTGTGGACTTTTGGCTCCAGAACTGTGAAAGAAGACACTTCTGTTGTCCTAAGCCACGCAGTTTGCTTCATTTGTTACAGTAGCCCCAGGAAACTAACCCACAAGATGACAAGGAAAGACTCAACATTCTATTTAACAGTCACTCCCTAATCTCCCCTGTATAGACTCTGCCTTCCCCTCCCATCCTCCTTAGTCTCCTGCCTCAGGTGCTCTTGCCACTACACACCCCTTTCCTTTCCTTCCTCCCAGCCAGGCCCCGCCCCAGTGCTCCAGGGCTCAGCTAGCTGGCTGGAAAGAGAGCTCCGGAGGTAAAGTTCCTTCTTAACCCCATCCCCAGCCTCCTCCACCTTCCTCCTCCGTGCCTCTGGCCTCTGTGCCAGACAGAACTACTATTTGTTGGCCGTGTTTCTCCACTTGAATGAATTCCAAGTCCTTGGAGGCAAAAACCTATTACTACCCCCAAGTCTTTTGTTCTACGCCAGGCTCAAAACAAAGATTTGAATGCGTAAAAGGTAACTGATAAATATTGGCTAATTGATTAATAATTTTTAATTGGCTATTATTACCATAACAACCATGGATAGAGGATGTGCCAGCCACTATACTAGAAACACCAAAGAATCAGAATGATAGTAATGACCATTGTAACTAATGAGCAGTTATCATGTGCCAGGTACTGTGCTAAGCACTGGAAGTGTATCATTTAATCTTCACCATCATATTATTATTATTATCTCCTTTTTATAAATGAATAAGCCAGGCTAAGAGAGATTATGGAACTGGCTTAGTGTCATCCAGCTAGCAAGCCCCTGAGCAAGAGTTCAAGTCCAAATCAGACAGGCTTGCCAAGCTGTGCTCTAAGTAGGGTATTTTGGCGGGGGGGCGGGGGGGAACTCTTCTAGATGGTAATTTCCTTGGCCACTGTCTTAAAGCACCTCAATTCCTCAAACTTTCAGGGCCTTCCTTAAACAATGAGTCCAGGTTTACCAGTTAGATGTCTGAGAGTCACAATTCCAAGACCCGAAATCAACCTAATTGGCCACTGGGTGGCACCAAAAAAGTGTATTTGAGACACAAAAGCCAGCACGGCAGGGCTGTTTCCAGCTCTGTGAGGTTCCTAAAGGTGAGCTGTGTGCAAAGGAGGAAGCAGAACCGCCCAGAAGGAATCAAGCCAAGGTTCAAAGAAATGGATTAGAGAACGTGTTCCCTAGGGTGTCTGATGCCGATAGAAAAAGATAGCAAATCCGCATGCCTGTATGTTCAGGTAGAAAGCATAATCCTGAGGAATGCAGACTATTTAAATACATCTGTTTACCAGGAGCACAGAAATCCCTGCGGGTACCCCGAGGAAGGAAAAATTACAGGCACAACTGCCAACAGTGAGGATGTCCAAACACTTTAACAAGTCCTTGTTGAAACGACAGTTCTTAAATGATTCAACGGCCTCTTAGCCAAAACGCATAGCAACAGCCATAAATAACACTATAATTAACATCACACGCAGAGCAAGGGAGACTTTGAAAATATTTCCTTTAACATCTCGAAGGAATCATAGATATTCTGCCCTGTGAATGAGGATATTGTCAAATTATTTATCTTGAGCCAGCTGCGAATTCTTCACGTTGTAAAACATCTGCAGATTGCTATGTGCTTAGGAAGAAGGATAGCTGACGGGGCAGCTGCATTCATGGGGCTGGAGATCTGGCTATGGTGCAAGTTGCCACATCCTGCACCACCGCTACTCCCAGTGTGGGGCCAGCCAGTGCTACGCATTGCAAACTGTGTGCTGCCACTCCACAAGTAGACAAGTGCGGAAAGTGAAGATGATCATTAGAAACATGTATGGCAATTCGACATTGCCATGATATCCAGGGCTGTGATCTGTTCAACAGAGCTGGATCCATCGGGATGTTGCCAGTTTGCTGGTGATTCATTTATGACAAGAGCTGTGAACTAGTCCTGCCGGGTAAGCACTTACCAGTCTGAAACAGATTAGAAATTCAGTCAAACGGGCCCTCCGTCATGGGAGTTTGAGAAACACAACCCTAGGAATGGAAGGCAGATGACTCCCACCTTGTCCATCCAGTTCCACAGCCTTCGACAAGGAATCTAGGAGCTTTGGGTGTGGGCTTAGCACACAGGTAGAAGGAGATCCAATCTCCTCTATTAATTACCAGCAGTGTGGACTTAGGCATGTTACCTTAACTTCCAGGTCTGTTCAAACATGTGGTTAATAGTATGTACTTCATAGAAAGGTTGTGAGAATAGGAAACAAGATGGGTGTGGTGAGACAGTGCTCAGATGGTTTTCATACCTCTTTCTCAATCTCTCCTTCAATCTCTCTCCATATACATCTTGAGAGGGTTTTTAAAATAAGCCTTCCTTACCCCCAAGGAAATAGTGTTTTCAATACCATGCCTTGTGCATAAAGAACATCAAGTTCGCCTAGGAAGGGAGAAGAGAATTCTAGAATAATAAACAAAAGAGAAAAGAGGTTGGGGGAAGAGGTGAGGCAGAGAGTAAAAATGGAAGGAAGGATTATTCTTGGACAAAAGGACAAAAAGAAGTCTTGAGCCCAGCATGGTGGCTCACGCCTGTAATCCCAGCACTTTGGGAGGCCAAGGTGGGCAGATTGCTTGAGCCCAGGAGTTCAAGACCAGCCTGGGCAACCTAGCAAGACCCCGTCTCAAAAAGCCAACCAACCAATGAACAAACAAAAAATCTTGAGACCTGACAGGAGAAGCAGCAAAGGACAAGTGAAGGGCATGGAGGGCAGAGGGACAAGAGCTCGATGCCCATTCTAGAAGAAGCTTCTAGTAGAAGATAGCCCATCATCCCGGAAGAACAGGACGAGTGCACAAGCCTGGAGCTCCCAGGAGCAGTCTGGTGGAGTGCTCAGAGCCACAGGCACCCACCTCTCCTTGCTTTCCCAGGGCTGTGCCAATATTCCCTCTCTCTGTTCTTGGGGAGACCTTGATTTTGGCAGCAGTGATGCCCTGCACAGATGAGGTGTTGTCCAGACACAGCACCTGCTGTCTCCATCTGATGCTGTCATTCAATAAATGATTGATAGCTAAATACCAACTATGTGTCAGGCACTGTTTTAACACTGGCGATCCAGCAGGCAACACAACGTAATCGCCGCTGCCCTGAAGTTCATCGTCTAGAGGCAGTGGGGTAGAAATTGCCAAATAAATGACAATTCCCCTTACCGGGAATAGTGGCATACTGTACCTTGCTTCAGCATAGACACTGTGCTGTATGAATATTTAACATTACACTCCAGGGCAGGGCTTCTTATGCTGAGACCTGAAGACAGCATTCAGGGGAGTTCATGAACTTGGAGGGGAGAAAGAATTATGTATTTATTTTTACTCGCCTCTAACTAAAGTTTAGCATTTCCTTCAAATATGAATGCAGAAAACCACAGAAGTTCCCGTGACTTTAAGAACTAGAAATTACAGATTTTGCATATCACATTACAACTGTTGCAGATTCGTTGAAATATTTATGCTCACGACTACACCAAATTTATGGTAGCTCTGAGACCTGCCACCAGACCTTAATATTTAATGCATTAATAAAGAAACACATGTATTATTACATCGCATGTGTTTGCTTTCCAAAATTTTGATGGCTACTGTATATTTCAATATAATTGGTTTCCTCTTATGTATTTTTAATTCCTTTATAAACAGTATTCTGGGAAGGCATCTGTGGGTTTTACTAGCAGTCTAAAGGGGTCCAGGCACAGAAAAGATTAAGACTCTCCATTCTAGGGCCTGCTGTTGGTTAACATTGGAAGGGCTTAATCAGAAATTCACCTTCCCAGAACTGTTAGCACATGAAAGACTCCAGTTAGGCACTCCCACCCCGGAGCACTGGCAGCTCTTCCAATCTGACTATCCTGATCAGTGCTAGAGGGCTGAACAGTTAGCAGCAGGGATAATAAAAGCCTTTTTTCATTGCTGACATGAGTGGTGTTCAATATGTGTAGAAAGGATGGAAATATTATATAGGCGTACATACCCTTACGTGAACAGGAATACAAGAAATTAGTAAGCCCAGCAGCTAAACCCTCTTGAGAGAGAGAAACACTAGGCCTGGCACTCTGATTTGACCCTGTGTTCTAATACTTGTAGCAGGATTCCAAGAGGACAGTTCAGTTATCTTGCCACTCTTGTCTACAATGGCACTTCATCTATTTCCAGTTGAAGCTTTCATGTAAGATATTATGGAAGCTCTTGAGAAACTGAGGCTGGAGCTTCCATAAACCAACAGAACAAGTGGTCTGACCATTTCTGTGTGCTTTGCCACTCAGTACTTGTCTTGTGTGGCAGAATTCCTCCTGAGACCTGCTTTCCTTGCAGCATACTAGCTGGTAACCAGGTGGTGGGGAGGAGATTGTGAAACTCAGCGGAGACCGCCCAAATAAGAACATGCAGAGACTATTTATTCGGACCTTGCTAGAGCAAAGGAGGCAGTTTCCATCACTTGCGTTTGGCGGGGACTCCAAGGTAGGCAGGGCAGTAGGAAAGCTTCAGAGTAGAAAAAAGCCAAGCTTCAGGGGTGCCCTGATTATGGGGAAGCCGGTGACAGTCTTGCTAGAAATGGGGGTTCCTATGGGGTGGGTTTGAGGAGCGTATTTGAGTCTCAACAGGGGCAAAAAATAGAGAAGTTAGCAGTCATTGAACAAGCCCTGAACACTCTGGGCCGATTGCTACAGAGGTGTTGGTTTGGCTCCCAGGACTGATTGCTGCAGAGGTTGTAGGTCAGAGTCATATTGTCATATATGGCTTGGTCATTGTCTGTATACTCAGTCTGTCAGGATCTACAGATCTCAGCTACGTCTTGCAGTGAGATGTTAAGGATGTCTACCAAAAACAACCTCAGAAAGGCCCAGATGGCAAAGATCCATTCACAAAAGGCATGCTGGCACATAGGTGTCTCAAGCTTAATAAAGGTCTTGGGTACCCTGTAGGGTGGTGGTGTGCCAGCTCCTCATACTTGTACATGGAGCAGCTGTAGTGAGTACGCTTACTCCCCTGAGGTAATGCTCTGGTTGATGATAGCTCCTCTCACAGCTAACGCTGGACACATGCCTTTTGTGAATGGATCTTTGCCATCTGGACCTTTCTGACGTTGTTTTATTTATTTATTTATGAAGAGGTAGAATTTTGCCAAGGAAATAGGACCTATGTCAGTGCTTCTCAACCAGAAACAATTCTGTCCTCCAGAGAACATTTGACAAAGACTAGAGACAATTTTTGGGTTGTCACCGCTGGGGCCCACGATGCTACTACATCTAGTGGGTAGAGACCAGGGATGCTGCCAAACTTCCGACAATACACATCTTACAAAGTCCCCACAACAAAGAATCATCTAGTCCCAAATGTCAATCATGCCCAGGTTGCCTATCCATGGAGACGAATGGAGGAGGAAATGGATAACAGAAGGATTCTCTGGTGTCAGGACAGCATAGCGATCCAGAGAGTAAATCTGGATTAAGGGCAGGACTTGGACCCTGGCTCTGCCACTTCCTGATGAGCAGGACCAAGTTATTAATACTTAACTCCTGTAACAGCAGTATGCCATTCGTAGGATCTATTATGAACTGACCTAAGTCAGTTTCATGACACACATTTCTTAGGTTCCTTCGGGTAGATCGGGTAACCTCAGAAGGTCAAGGTGGGTGAGAGTTGGGAACCCTTTCTCTACAAGCTGGCTATCAGGTTAAAAAGGAAGGAAATTTCAAAATTCCACCATGTACATAGACATGTATTAGCAAGCAAACCCAAAAGGAATCACAGTACCTGTTCTGTAAGCTCCACAATGTCCCAGCTCTCTGCCCCTTGACTGCCTGAAGCCTCGTGTACATGGGAGACTCCTGGGAGGGAGACAACACTGACAGCAAGGCAGGATTCTGCTAATGTTACAACTGGCATCCCACACCAGATCCTCTTGCTTACTTACCCATGGCTGGACACCAGGCAGGTAAAGGAGTTCGCCTCCTGAATTATTTCCATGAACTGAGGCCCTAGGTGTCTCTGGATCTTTATACCCAACTCATGTAAGGGTAGAGGGTATTTCTAAAATATTTTATCCAGACCAAATAAATAACTTGAAGATCTTTATCTTACCTTTGAAAACCCATTTCTAATGTTTGCCATGCTATTTAACAAGACACTGATTTCACCAATCTAGAAATATTTCTGACATTCTCTAAGCTAATTGGCAATGTATCTGATGTTAATAGAAATGCAGATAACAGATGCCTATTTTCGCCTTCAGGAGGTTTCTTGATTAGAATGCTAGCAGGCCACTCCTGCCTGTTCTACCCACATTAGACTACCAGCTGCACCTGGGCTGTGGCTTCACTGAAATCACACACACCAAAGGAACACATTGTCTGGTTCAAAGACTCAAAGTAAATCACAGATGCCATAACAGAGTTGTGAAAAAAAACTCAGAAATCCCATGTGCAGAGCCCTTAGCACTGTTCCTGGCACGCTAGTAAATATAGAATAAATGCTCGCTATTACTGTAATTGCTTTTTTTAGAAGCCCTTCTCCATCTCCTTGAAGAAAGGAAGAAAAATTTTAATATCTAAGGGTAGTATGGAAAAGGAAGGTTATAGCATTTGTTGAGCAACTCCTGGGTGCCAGGCATTTCACGTGCTTTGCAGCATTTAACTGACACAAACCCCTGGCAGGGGGATTTGGTTATCACTGACTCCCATATGAGGAAGCCGAGCTCATTTGGCATAAGGCCCACAGCCAATGACGCCAGAGCCAAGACTGAAACTCTTACATGGGAAAGTCTGACGTGGCAGCCCAGCCGCCTCTCCGGCATTGTGCTTTGCACTCTCAACGATCGGGAGATAGTAAAATTCGGAGGTGTCAGGAAGATCCAAGTCTCAGCAGAAGGCAGATGGGCAGTACAAGGCACAGAGTCATGGCTGTAGACATAGCTAGCTCGCCTCGGCAGGCACAGGGATGTGGTCTGACCAGAGAAGACTGACTGGGTATTATCCCTTCAGGATTATCACAGGGTCAATTCTCCCAGAATGAGACTCCAAGTGGAACAAAATAAATGGGATGGGGAGTAAGTGACTTTTACACACCCACACAGTCAGGCATGGGCTGTGACACCATAAGTTTAAGGCAGTCCCGAAACTTCAGGCTATTCAGACTCTTGAAGTTCTCCCTGGGGTAAAGGGGCCCCAGTGCCCTCCAGCTGTCCTCTGCAGGCTCCCAGAGTTGGTCAAAGGAGCCAAGAGGCTCTGGGGAGGGCTCCAGGGGTGTGCTCCACACTAGTCACTGCCAGCATCCAAAGGGGTTCATCTTCTGAAATCCAGTAAAACCCAGTCCTTCCCTGACCCCATTGAAGGCTCCCGACTGTCCCTGCCAGCCTGAATAACTCAGGTCTCCACCCTGCCTCCCCTGTTCTGCTTCAGCACCTCTGGCCTCCAGAATCCCCACACACACTCCAGCCTCAGGCCTGTACAATCGCTGGTCTCTGCTCAGGACCCTGTTTCCTGGAGATTTCCTCCCTTCATCCAGACCTCACCCCAGATGTGACCTTCTCTGAGATACTTGGATTGCCTTTTTAAGAGTAGCACCTCTCATGCCTGTAATCCCAATGCTTTGGGAGGCCAAGGCAGGAGGATTGTTTGAATCACAGAGGGTGAGGCTGCAATGAGCCACAATCCATATCACTGCCCTCAGCCCGGGTGAGTGACAAAGAGCAAGACCTTCTCTCTCAAAGAGAAAAGAAAGAACACTTCAGCCCCTCTTCCCTTCACCTCACCTCCCTTTTCCTCATCACTGCCCAACACCACATTGCACATATTCTTTGTGAATCCGTTCATTGTCTGCCTAAGATGGAAATGTAAGCTCCATGAAGAGAGGGACTTTCATCTGTTTTGATCACTGCTTTGTCTTCAGCACCAGTACAGAGTAGAGGTGAATAAATGCTTGCTGAATGAAGGAAGTGAGTTCATCAGTCAATCCACCAGTCAGTCCAGAATATACTCCCTAAGGCGTTACCAGAAGTAAATCCAAGGACCACTTGGGTCAGAATTCCTTAGAGGACTTATACATGCAGATTCCTGGCTAGGAAGGAAATGGCATTTTCATGGTTCTGTTAAGGGAGGAGACCACCCCTCATACTGTCTTATGCCCAATTTCTGCCTCCAAAGGAAAAAGAAGTAAAAACTAACAGGTAGAAATGAAATCCACAAACAGACAGCCCGGTGCCATGCCCTAGGCCTGGTAGTTAAAAATCAACCCCTGACTTAACTGCTTGTGTTATCTATAGATTCCAGACATTGTATGGAGAAGTATCATGAAAATCCCTGTCCTGTTCTGTTCCATTCCAATTACTGTTGCATGCAGCCCCCAGTCATGTACCCCCTGCTTGTTTAATCGATCATGACCCTCTCATGGAGAATCCCTTAGAGTTGTGAGCCCTGAAAAGGGACAGGAATTGCTCACTAGGGGAGCTCAGTTTTTTGAGACCTAAGTCTGCCATTGCTCCCGGCCGAATAAAACCCTTTCCTTCCTCAACTCAGTGTCTGAGGGGTTTCATCTGCAGCTCATCCTGCTACATTTCTTGGATCCCTGACTGGGAAGCGAGGTGATTGGCAGACAGTCAAGGCAGCCCCTTAGGTGGCTTAGGCCTGCCCTGTGGAGCATCCTTGTGGGGGTCACCGGCCAGCTTTAGTTACACAAATCCTGAGAGCGCTCCCGGGTAGGCAATTGCCCCAGCGGAATGCCTCACCAGAGCAGTGCATGGTAAGCCCCCACAGAGGATTAACACAGCAGCTGAACACCAGAAAGGAATTAGCACTTGGAGTCCAGACATCTGGAACACGGTAAGACCAATCTTGGAACTTGCCCATTCCATCTGAGTGGAAACGCAGCCTGATCACTGACCATGCATCTTAATTGGCACCTTGGTTTTTGTTTTGATTTTGACTAGATTTACACCATTTTGGTTTAGATTTCAGTATTGACTTTTGGATTTGAACTGTTTTGGCTTTGATTTCTGTTCTGACTTGGCTCAAATTGCTTGATGAATGAGTAACTCTTTATCCATACTTTGGTTTTAGTGTCAACTGCTTGGTGACTGAGTGACTTTTTGCCCCCTTTCCCCTCTCTCTTTGTAGTAAGAATGTTGTTTTGTCTCCTGAGAGAGGAAAATGAGTAAAATACAAAGTAAGCCTACCCCATTAGGAACTATGTTAAAGAATTTCAAGAAAGGATTCAATGGGAACTATGGAATCACTATGACACCTGGAAACCTAAAGCCTTTGTGTGAGATAGATTGGCCAGCATTAGAGGTGGGATGGCCATCAGAAGGAAGCCCAGACAGGTCCCTATTTTCAAAGGTATGGCACAAAGTAACTGGTAAATCAGGACACCCAGATCAGTTTCCATACATAGATACTAGGTTGCAGCTGGTTTTAGACCCCACACAGTGGTTAGGAGGACAGGAAGCAGTAGTGCTAGTGGCAAAGGGACAGACAGCCAAGGAAGAAAGAGTAGCTCCACTCCCACCAGTCCCTTCCCTAGGGGAAGAGGAAGGAAAGAGGAGAACAGCAGCTGGCAGAGGCAAGGAAAGATCAGCAGAGAGAAAAAGAGAGAGAGAGACAGAGAGACAGAGAGGAGAGAAAGAGAGGGGAAAGAGAGAGAATGAGAAAAGAGAGAGAGGAAAAGAGGCCAAGGGAGAGACAAAGAAGGAGTCAAAGACAGAGAAAGAAAGGCAGAGAGAGGAAGAGACAGACACAAAAAGAAAGTCAAAGAGACAGAGAAAGAGATATACAAGTAGTTAAGAAAAAAAACAGTGTACCCTATTCCTTTAAAAGCCAAGGTAAATTTAGAACCTATAATTGATAATTAAAGGTCTTCTCTAGGACCATATAACACTCCAGTACCACTTTGTTGTCAGTGTAAACAACAGTGTAGCCCACAAGCACTGAGGTCACTGACAACCTGTAGCCTTCCTATCAAAATTCGTTAACCCAGTAACCTGCAGATGGCCCAAATACATTCAATCTGTAGCGGCAAGAGCTTTACTAACAAAGTAGAAAAACAACCTTTAAAGGAAACCTCATTGTGAGCATACCTCACCAGTTCAGAACTATCCTAAGTTTAAAGAAAAAAAAAAAAGAGAGAGAGAAAAAGAGGGGGAGGAGAATTTATGTAAAGAATGTTATACAGTAAATTCTCATCCTAAAATAAATTAACTGGTTGTTTAAAAAAGGGATGTTTACAATAAGTCAGAAAGTTGAGACATGTCGAAAAATTGTCTGTGAAAGTCATGAAAGAAAAAATATTTGTGTTATAGAAAAGGAATTTATGCAAGAAATGTTGTATAATTTAAAAGTAATTAGGCCTCCTGATTGTAAAACTATTGAAGACTTGGTTTATATTTACAAGGTGTATAAGAAAAGTAAAATATACTTTTAGTAAACAGGATTATAAGGAGGCATAAAAATGTGGATTTTTACCTACATTAAAAAGTTAAAAAAATTTGTTTTGAAGGTTTAAGCAAGTTTTAAAATGTTAATTGTAAAGGAAATTCTGTGTGTAAACATATTGGCTAAAGTTAAAGGGGTATCATCCAGTTTTTCTGTGAACTGGACATTAAAGTAAAAACACGATGGGTTTTCCTTAAAGCACTAACCTGCTCTTTAACAAAAAATATTAAAGGTTAAAAAGAGTCTATAAAAATCTTACCTTATGGTCAGACATTAAAAATTGAATAAATATGTCTACAAAGTTTTATTAAAACTAAGTTTAACATTAATAACACACTAATATAAAGGTGAAATTTAGCTTATCTGGTATAAAAATCATACAGAAAGCATCGTCAAATATAAAATGGTGTTTGGCTTTCTTTGGTACAAAAACTAATAAAAATAGGTGCTAAAGGAAATTTCTCAGTAAGAAGGCACCAGGGACGATGAAGTCCACTGATGTCCCCACATTTAAAACAAAAGTCTATTTTTTAGAAATTATATACTTGGTTTATCTTCCACTTTCCTTTCCCTCAAAACTAAAAGTCTTTTAGCACATGTACCACCCCTAGAATTTCTGGCAAACCAGCACCAGCCTGAAGACTATGTTCTCATCAAAGGGTGGAAAGAAGAAAAACTTGAGCCAGCCTGGGAAGGACCCTACCTTGTGCTGCTAACCACCCAAGACTGCTGTTCATACAGTGAAAAAGGGATGGACTCATCATGCCTGGGTCAAGAAAGCACCGCCCCCTCCAGAGTCCTGGGCCATAGTCCCAGAGGAAAATCCTACCAAACTAAAGCTAAGAAAAATTTAACTCTTTCGTCTATTACTCTTTCTTCTTTCCTCGCTCTATTGCTGACCATCTAGTTATTAACATAACCAAGTCAATTTCACCTCCAACTATTGCATTTAATGCTTGCCTTGTTATACCCTGTGGGGACTTGCCAAGTCAAAGACAGCTCTCTACTTCAGAAAAGTACCTCTGTCCCTCCTGACTCTCCTCAGACTGGGCATTAATAAATTGGGACCATTTAATCTGGGGAGATTTTGATAAAGACCCCAGTGTCAACCAGAAGTCTTGCCCCCAATGTAGAGCTCTCATGTCATAGTTGGTCCAATGTTCTGTGGACCACTAAAGAGCAAGGATGGACGGACCCAACTGGTTTTTGTAACTTCTTAAAACCATACATTCATTTTACTAGAGGATCATAGAAGTTAAAGACTTAAAACGAACTTTGGCAATTAAGACAGGATACCAATATGCAAATGCCTGGTTGGAATGGATCAAATATTCCCTCTGCACGTTAAACAAAAGCAATTGTTATGCTTGTGTGCATGGCAGGCCAGAGGCCCAGATTGTCCCCTTTCCACTAAGGTGGTTCTTCAGTCAACCAGACTTGGGCTGCACGGTAATTCTTTTCCAGGATTCTACAGCCTGGAGTAATAAGTCGTGCCAAGCTTTCTCTCTGCTATATTCTGAAGTTCAGCACCCTGCGGGTCAGCCCCCGAGGGCCATCCAACTTCCATCTCCCAACACTAAGTTCACTTCGTGTCTCTCATGACAAGGAGTAAACTTAGCATTCCTTGGGGACCTGAAGGTATGCAGTGAGCTTAAAAACTTTCAAGAGCTTACCAATAAGTCAGCCCTTGTTCATCCCCAAGCAGATGTGTGATGGTATTATGGGTGGACCTTTACTGGACACTCTGCTGAATAACTGGAGTGGCACTTGCGCTTTAGTCCAATTGGCTATCCCTTTCACCCTGGCATGTCATCAACCAGAGGGAGGGCAGGTAATAGAAAAAGGATGGATCCGGTTATCAAATGGAAGAATAGCCATGCCACAACTGCTAGGAGCCGCAGTCATACTGGCTGTGCACGAGACCACCCACCTAGGCCAAGAGTCACTTAAAAAGTTGTTAGCCTGGTATTTCTACATCTCACATCTGTCAGCCCTTGCCAAAACAGTGGTGCAGCAGTGTGTCACCCTCCGGCAGCACAGTGCTAGGCAAGGTCCAACCATCCCGCCCGGCATACAGGCTTACGGAGCAGCCCCCTTTGAAGATCCTCAAGTAGACTTCACTGAGATGCCCAAATGCAGAGATCTCATCCCTAGGTTTGGACTGCCCTTACGAATCGGCTCAGTCAATGGACCGCTGTTTGTGGCTGACTTGGTACAGAAGACAGCAAAGGCAGTTGGGTATGGATCAAGGATTGGAACATAGCCCCCTTGTGGCCATGGTGGAAGGGACCCCAGCCCATTATCTTGACCACTCCCGAGTGAAAGTAGAAGGAATCCCAGCCTGGATCCACCACAGCCATGTGAAACCCACAGCATCTGAGACCTGGGAGGTGAGATCAAGCCCGGACAATCCCTGCAAAGTGACTCTGAAGACAACAACAAGCCCTGCTCCAGTCACACCCGGAAGCTGACTGGTCTACACATGGCTGAAGTATGAGGAAACTCACTGTGGGACTTATTCTCCTTAAATTTTGGACTCATACAGTAAGGACTTCAACTGACTTTCCTCAAACCAGGGACTGTTCCCAGTGTATATGTTAGGTCACTTAGATAGGGCAAAAAGTTAAAACTGTCTTTTTGTTCTATAGTTATTACAAATGTGCCAGAACTCTAAAAGGGACTTGCTTGTATAATGCCACCCAGTACAAGGTATGTAGCCCAGGAAGTGACCAGCCTGATGTGTGTTATAACCTATCTGAGCCCCCTATGGTCACAGTTTTTGAAATAAAATTAAGAACAGTCACTTGGTGGGGTCTAAACCATACTAAGAAGAATCCAGTTAGTAAGTTTCCTAAGTTGCAAACTGTTTGGGCCGATCCAGAGCCTCACCGGGACTGGACGGCCCAGTTGGACAATACTGGATATGCGGGCATAGAGCCTACAACAAGCTACCTGACCAATGGGCAGGTAGTTGTGTCATTAGTACCATTAAGCCATCCTTTTTCCTACTGCCCAGAAAAACAGGTGAGCTCCTAGGCTTCCCTGTCTATGCTTCCTGAGAAAAGAGGAGCATAGCCATAGGCGACTGGAAAAATGACAAGTGGCCCCCTGAAAGAGTCATACAGTACTACGGGCCTGCTACATGGGCACAAGACAGCTCATAGGGTTACCGAACCCCCATCTATATGCTCAACTGGATTATACGGTTACAAGCTCTTAGAAATAATCACTAATGAAACTGGCAGAGCTTTGACTGTTTTAGCCCAGCAAGAAACCCTGATGAGAAATGCCATTTATCAGAATAGATTAGCCCTAGACTACTTGCTATCAGCTGAAAGAGGAGTTTTGGGAAATTTAACCTAACCAATTGCTATCTACACATAGATGATCAAGGGCAAGTAGTTGAAGACATAATTAGAGATACGACAAAAATGGCACATGTGTCTGTGCAAGTGTGGCATGGATTTGATCCTGGGGCCATCTTTAGAAAATGGTTCCCAGCACTAAGATTTAAAACTCTTATAATAGGAATTACAATAGTAATAGGAACCTGCTTACTACTTCCTTGTTTGCTACCTGTACTCCTTCAAATGATAAAAAGCTTCATTGCTACCTTAGTTCACCAAAATGCTTCAGCACAAGTATACTATACGAATCACTATCGATCTGTCTTACAAGACATGGGTAGTGAGGATGAAAGTGAGAATACCCACTAATGAGTAAAGTTCTCAAAGGGGGGTGATAAGGGAGGAGACCACCCCTCATATTGTCTCATGCCCAATTTCTGCCTCCAAAGAAAGTACAAACTAACAGGCAGAAATGAAATCCACAGACAGCCCGGTGCTGCACCCTGGGCCTGGTAGTTAAAAATCAACCCCTGACTTAACTGCTTGTGTTATCTATAGATTCCAGACATTGTATGAAGAAGTATCATGAAAATCCCGGTCCTGTTCTGTTCCATTCTGATTACCAGTGCATGCAGCCCCCAGTCATGTACCCCCTGCTTGCTCAATGGATCACGACCCTCTCACGTGGACCCCCTTAGAGTTGTGAGCCCTTAAAAGGGACAGGAATTGCTCTCTCAGGGAGCTCGGTTTTTTGAGACGTAAGTCTGCTGACACTCCTGGCTGAATAAAGCCTTTTCCTTCCTCAACTCGGTGTCTGAGGGGTTTTGTCTATAGCTCGTCCTTCTACACTGTCAGCAGCATCCACCCCCAACCACCCTACCCCCGCCCCTCTCCCTCTCCCCTCCCCCACCATTGCCGCCCATGTAGAGGCCTCCAGAGGAAGGCAAGAGGCAAGGTGAAGGGAATGGCTGCTTGGCCACCCAGGAGGATAGGTACTTGGCATAGGGTTCCCAGCCCTCCCCATAACCCCAGTCCATCCAGGTTCCCAGGCACCAAGCATGGCTAAGAAGCAGCAGAGCTGTCAGCCTTGCAGGGATACCTGTGCGCTCAGTATATGTGGCTCTCAGTAGCAAGTGTGGCAGACAGGATATTTGAGGACCCTCCCCAGTTTTCAGACACAGTCTAGCTCTTCTTTGATCTGCGACCCCTGGGAATGAGGGGTCTCTAGTACTGGCTGAGATTGAGGCTTAGAATCAGATTATTTTTAATAAGAAATAAACATTTGATTTTTAAAATTGTTTTTGCCACTAGTCAAATTATATCAACATCATTTTAACCTTTTTATAATATGCATTCTTTAGTTTCTCAGTAGTTTTAATATCTAATATTTATTCAGTATTAAATTCAAATTATATTCAAGAACTATTAAGTCATACTTTGAAACTCAATAAATCATATTTAAATGAAAATTGAAGTCAGACTGTTTCTGTCTCTGGAAACAGATTTAATTTGATTTAGAGAAAACAGATTGATAGAGAAGTCTCTTTAAATGCAGATACCTGGGACCCATCCCAGGTCCACGGAATCAATCTGATGGTATCGACTTGGTATTTGCATTCTTACCAGGCTTCACTCAGAATTCTCAGTTCTTTTCCCCTTGATCCTGTGAGGTTTGAGATGACCTGCAATGTCTGCCCTCAGGAAAGTGGGAATGTTAGAAGACCCAGAGTGGGAGGGTAAGCACTAGGCCCCCAGCCTTACCATGCTCCAAGGTACTTAGTAAGGGACAGTGTACAGGACCTTGTCTCCAGAGACCTGTCGAGGTGGGCTAACAGCCAAACAAACCAAGTGGAGGTAGAGAGGCTCGAATTCTTGAGGGAAAAAGAGATGGAGAAGAAACAAGAGGAAAAATATAGGGTTAACAAATAATGAAGGTTAATATTAGCTAAGAATGACGTCCAGGCTTCTTTAACACATTGTGGAAAGAGGAAAGAAAAGAGAGAAGGTTCTTTTGAAATCAGGCAGCCCAAGAACTGGATACAGTGAGCACTTCTGTGGATTCAAGGAAAGAACACATGTCCATAATGGAGATGACTTGGGCCTGAACCTTGGCTTCTCTTCTCTACATTCTCTTTGTTTCTCTGGGATGGTCACTGATCTGTGCCTAGGATTCCTCATCTGTAAGAGGCATATATCATTATCTGTGCTTTCCCCTTGACATTCTGGAGGGGAGGCTGGTCAAGTCCATATATGACAGAAAATTCCAACCAGGAACAATTCTTGCCCACACCAGCACTCCAAAGGATGGAGCGGAAACAGCTCTAACCCAGGTCTGCTTCTTGTTGGTTGCCCATACCAAGTGCATGACCACTAAGACTTTGAATTTGCTCTAACCCTACCTGGATCCATCTTTCTCTTCACCTCCATGATGAACTTGCTTTCCTTTGTTTGCCTGGAACATTCTCCACACGGTACCTTCTCATCATTCTGGTCTAGGCTTGACTCTCACCACTATAGAGAGACCTTCCCAGGCCTTGTTATCCAATATTGCCTCCTCCCCTCCCCATTCTACCACATCATCCTCTTTTTTGTCATAGTACTTATCACTCTGAAATTATCTAATTTGTTCACAAATGTGTTGCCCACACCTGAGCTGTCATGGGAATTCTTGGAGGGCAGAAGCCTTCTTTTCCTGTGAGCGCATTCCCTGAAATACAGGAGACATTCATAATCATCCAAGAATGAGTGAATTAATGAACTTCCTTGAGTTGCCTCTTGGTCCACCTGCTGTCTATTCTACTCTCAGTTCTTCTCCCCTTGATTCTTTTGGTCTTTTTATCTGTGCCCTTCCCCATTTTGTCCTCCAGTTGCCTGAGTCTGACTGTGTTTCCCCAACACAATGCTGGAGTGGAAGTTTTAGGCCCTTCCATTTCTTCTAGAGGATATTGGCTTGAAATAATCCAGCCTGGGCAGAAATCATTGAAGATAACTGAGCATTCTCTAGTAAAAGACCCTAGTGCTGACGCATTATTAAGTAGACATCTCCTCATCAAAGAGGGCCTTCTGGCCACCCAGTTTGAGAAGGCAGGGAAGAGGGCATGGAAGGTAAAACCCCCTCCTGCTATAAGCATTGGGATGATAGATGAGATAACCAAAAAGCATTGGGATGATAGATGAGAGCCCAGAGCGAAATGCCCTCTGGGGAACTGAAAAAGAAGGAAAATAAGATTGCTCTTAGGTAAACAGGAAACTGAACCACCTTGGATCAGGGGTGCAAGCTTGGCCAAATCTCAGGTGGAGGCTCAATCATATCTAAAGGAAGGATCTCTTCTTCAAAGGAGTGGGTTGGCCCTGGAATTACGTAAATGTTTAGCCTCATTACTTGCCAAACATCTTGCCAAGAGATCTCCTTGCATTACCTCCTGTAATCCTCCCAACAGCCCTTTTCTTCGCTACTGTTGTTCTTATAAGAATGAGATTCCTAAACCCATGGGAATAGGAACTATTCTTTTCTCGTTATTCTCGCTTAACATTTTGTCCAAACATCACAGCATAGAACTCAGTTCTGGGAGGACGAGCCATTGTTTAATTCCTCCACCCTGGGATTTTCCTCCCTTCTGAAAATATTCTCCTTTATTAGCTTCTATATCTGCAGCAACTACATAGCCCATTCCTTTCTCTATCTCAGATTATTCTGTTCTGTGAGGAACACATCTGTTACATTTCTTTGATGGCCATTACTTATTTCAAAGCAATACAGCCTGATGGCTGGGCAAATGAACTTTTGAAAATAAGAGACCTGCAGGGCATGGTGGTTCACACTCGTAATTTCAGCACTTTGGGAGGCTGAGGCAGGAAGATTTGAACCCAGGAGTTCAAGATAAGCCTGGGTAACATAGTGAGACCCTGTCTTTACAAATAAAAAGAAAAAAAGTCAGCCGGGCGTGGTAGTCCATATGGTACCAGCTACTTGGGAGGGTGAAGTGGGAGGACCGTTTGAGCCCAGGAGGTCAAGGCTACAGGAAGCTGTGATTGCGCCACTGCACTCCAGCCTGGGAGACAGAGCAAGACATTGTCTCCAAAAAAAACAAAAACAAAAACAAAAACAAATCACAACAACAAAAAACCATATTTCAATTCAGGTGCTGCCACCAAATAGATACATGACATTGGGCAAGTTAACCTCTTTGTGCTGATTTCTGTCAGTGAAATGGGCTTAAAACTAGTTAACCTTAGGATTATTGTGAAATTTTTCATTAAGAGTTACAGCGTAAAGAGTAAATTATTATGAAGTGTTAAAATGTAATTAAAGCACACAGCACAATATCTGGAAGGGGAAGTCAAACTGGAGAGAATATTTGGGAAAGAAGATGGTAAGTGCTGAGCAAATGATAGCTGGTAAGGTTTTTTGACTGCAAGTAAAAGAAATTGCATTTGGCTAATCAAAGCAAAAAAAATGAAGTTCATCATAAAGATACTGGGTCACTAATTGGCTCAAGGTAATCAGATCAATCAATCTGGGGAGGGATGGGCCTACAGGGAACCCAGCCTTCATGCAGAACCTTATCCTGAGTGTTGTTGCTGGGGTGACCCAGTTGCAATGGCCTTCCATTCTGATTCTGGTCTCAGAAAATCTGGGTCATGTTTTTCCTTTGGGGGAAAGGAGAGTCGGCCTTGTGATGGATCGTTCCTCCAAGATTATATTGAATGGACAGGAATTGAAATCTATTAATTTCATATTGCTGCTACGACAAATTACCACACACTTTAAACAACACCAATTTATTGTTTTACAGTTGTGGTAGTCAAAAGTCCACAATCAATCTCAGTGGGTTAACATCAAGGTACTGGCAAGGCTGCATTCCTACAGGCTGCTATGACAGCCTTACCTAACTTATGGTAATCACAGAGTGTTATCATATCACCTCTGCCAATATAGGGTAACCTAATCAATGGCATGATATCCCATTGTATTCACAGGGCCTAGCCACACTCAACAGAAGAGGACTGTACACACCAGTTGTGTGTCTAAGATACGCCTCTTAGCAAGGTGGACAGACAGGTAATCAGATAGTGGGACAGCGTGGGAGGTGCTGTCACAAAGGCGTGTGAGAGACCTTCTGGGCCATTATGAGTCAAAATGCCTGGGAAAGAGGAAGAAAATGGGGTCCTGGGCAGAGCATAGGGGCATTCAGAAAGATGAATTCAGGGCTGTATTTTGAAGAATGAAGACAAGTCTCTGATGGGAACCATGCGTGTAAACCAAGGGAAAACTAAATTCAGGTTTCTAGTTAAAAGGTTAATGCTTTCATTTAGACCACAGCTGAAACCCAGAAAAGCCAGAAATTAAATCCAGGCAGAATTAATCATTTAATCAGCCAGTCAGGCTACCTTGATTTGCTTTGGCAATTTAAGAGAGCTTAGTAGATAGTGCATATGAACCCCATTTCTAAAGCTTGCTCCGTCTTGAAATTCTTAGCTGAGGATTTGCAGTGAATTCTCAGAGTCTGTTGGCTTTAAAAAAAAAAAAAAAAGTCATAAAGAAGCAGGCATATATGGAGTTGCTGGAAGGAAAAATAGTCATAATATTGTCGAGATAGCACAGTGGTTGAATTCACCAATCAGTCAGTTGCCCTGGGCTTATTAGTTTCTTTTTAATCTTACACTGCAATATAGAACTGCAGGATGGCGTGAAATGCGAAAAAGAAAAGAAGCAGGGGAGGGAGGAAAAGTGATTAAAGCACACACAAAATAGAAAGGGAGCAAGTGGAAAGCGATCCCTGAAGTTCCAGCTGGCTAGTGGTGATTGATCACAGCTCCATGTGCTGTTAGATTTGGGGAGGTGGTGGGGTGGGGGCCCTGACTCTCTTGATATTCCTTTTTTCACCAGTTCTAGGGTTGGCTCACCCTAAAATAAACTAAGCCTAGAAATTTGGAATATTCAAAGATTTTATTTTTGTTTACACTTTTATCCAAGTAACTCATGCATTTCTTTAAAATCAGGTTTTACAGAGGGATTTCTAGTGAAAGACAGCAATTTTAGTTCAGTGGTTCCTGCCCTATCTACAAATAATGTGTTTGTGTCTCTCAAATACATTAGTGTGGATTTGCACATCAAAACTTCAGTAATCACGTATTTGTGTCTCTCTCACTTTGTGTATTGAGAGATCTCCTGACTTCCTTTAGTAGATCAGTTTCACTCACCTAAATTATCACACCAACCCCTAACTCCAGTATAGTTTTATTACTATTTGTATCACACTTATTCGGTAATATACTATTATTTAGTGATCACTATTAGGTAGTGACTGTTATTTTGTCACTTTAGATGATACGCTATAACCTTTATTTTCTGTTCCATTGTCCATAAACACTTGTGCCTCTTTTTCTGCCCTTTCATTGAAGGGATTTAAAAAAAAAAAAAAAAACTGGGATGTTGGCAGGTGAAAATAGTTACACCAGAGGTTCGTAAATGGTTTGTAACAAAAGTGTTTCACGTATAAATACATTTAAGATATCCTAGATAAATGAAATAGAACAAATTTCTCTATAATGGAGCAATTCAGAAGCTTTGAAGTGCAAATCCACAGTGTGAAACTTCTGAAGGATGTGTAATGTACAGTGTTTCACCAACTCTTGATCATAGAAACATGTTTGGCTGGTTTCTTTCCCCCACAGAACATCTATTCACATTTTAGGGAAATGCTTCTAAAATAGGAGGGGAGGCAGTGTCCCATCTCTTGTGATGTCAGGAGTACCAAAAATCTCCTTTTACTAAAATGGTGTACCCTTTTTGAGCACTTGCAATGTGCCTGTGCAATACTGAGTGCTGGCGCCTGTGCAGTACTGAGTGCTGGCACGTAGCACCCTGTGAGGAATGTACTAATAGTATCTTCACTTTACAAATATGAAAATCAAGACATAGAAATGGCAAATCGTTTTGTCCAGCATCCCACAATTAGCTAAGTGATCAGGTCAAGGGCTCCCTAAATATACTATACTACCTCTCCCACTGGTTGTGGCACTGCCCAGAATGAGAGCATTACAAGGGCACTTGTTAAAGTAGTTAGACATTTTAAGCAGGCTTAGTCATTTCTATAATCATTATGCTGTCTCTATCTCTATACTATAATGCATCACACACCAACAACGTGTGTAACCATTATCTCAGTTGAGCCTTGTCAGACAGTAGAGCTGACAATGATACAGAGGGTAAGCGTCCTAAATCAAGCTAATTCACATATGCACTACCTCATATTTATCTTGTTGGGGGTAGAATACCATCTTAGTACATTTTGTGCTGCTCTCTCTGAATACCTGTGACCAGGTAATTTATAAACAAAAGGAACTTACATTCTCATAGTTCTGGAGACTGGGAAGTCTGAGATAGAGGTGCTGGCAGGTTCCCTTGTCTGATGAGGGCTGCTTTCCAAGATGGCACCTCGATGCTCCGTCCTCCAGAGGGGAGAAATGCGGGGCCCCCACATGGTGGAAGGTGGAAGGGCAAGGGAGCTGAACGCTGTATGAAGTCTCTTTTATAAAGAGAGACTTTCATCGGAAGGGAGAAGCCCTCATGGCCTAATCGCCTTCTAAAGGCCCCACCTGTTAACACTATCACATTGGCAACCCCTGAATTTTGTAGAGAACACATTCAAACTATGGCAAACACTTAAAATCTACTTTCTCAGTAATTTCTAAGTATATAATATAGTGTTATTAACTACAGTTACCATGTCGTGTAATAGATCTCTTGACTTTATTCCTCCTAACTGAAATTTTATTTTCTTTCATCAATATCTCCCCAATTTTCTCAACATTAGCCTCTGGTAACCACCATTCTAGTCTCTGCTTCTATGAGTTCAACTTTTTTAGATTCCACATATGAGAGAGATCATGTGGTATTAGTCACTCTGGGTCTGGCTTGTTTCATTTAATACAGTGTCCTCCAGGTGTATCCATGTTGTCACAAATGACAGGATTTCCCCTTTTTAAAAGGCTGAATAGTATTCCATTGTGTGTGTGTGTGTGTGTGTGTGTATATATATATATATTTGTGTGTGTGTGTGTGTGTGTATACACACCACATTTTCTTTATCCATCCATCAGTTAATGGACATTTAGGCTGATTCTATAATTTGGCTATTGAAAAAATGCTGCAATTAATATGGAAATATACCTATTTCTTCAACATACCGATTTCATTTCCTTTGTAACTCCAAATTTCTATTTCTCTTATATCTGTTAATTGTTTCTTTGTAGCTGATGGTGCTTTCACGAGCAACCCAGTTAACTTCCTGGTGAATGCTCTATACATTAGAGTTTCATTGTTATTTTCAAATACTTGGTATGCAAAATGGCTTGCATTTGAATTCTGTTTGTCTTGTTACAAAATAAAATTTAACATAGCATCTGTCAATAAAAAATAGCTATTAAAGTTTTTAAATATAACTAACTCTTACAAATGTTTGAATGATTGTAAAAAATGGTTTTAAACATTTTATCATCTCTGTGGGAAACTATTTTCGATGATGATGATCAAGAATTTGAGGAGAACACATTAAAAAGTCAATTAGAATTGGCTTGTACCCATTTCAACATAAAACCCAACATACAAAGCTCTGTTGAATTCCACTTCCACTAGAGATGAGGAAGTCAAAAGAGAACGTTGCACCCACCCTAAAAAGAATAAGCCAGATAATCTACAAAATCATAATTTTTTTTTTTTTTGAAAGGGAGTCTCGCTCTGTCTCCCAGGCTGGAGTGCAGTGGCATGATCTCGGCTCACTGCAGGCTCCGCCTCCCGGGTTCACGCCATTCTCCTGCCTCAGCCTTCTGAGCAGCTGGGACTACAGGTGTGTGCCACCGCGCCCTGCTAATTTTTTGTATTTTTAGTAGAGATGGGGTTTCACTATGTTAGCCAAGATGGTCTCGATCTCCTGACCTTGTGATCCGCCTGCTTCAGGCTCCCAAAGTGCTGGGATTACAGGCGTTAGCCACTGCACCTGGCCTCTACAAAATCTTAATTTTTAAAAGCCTGTAGGAGAGCTCAGGCTGTAAAGAAACCTAATGAACCAAAATTGAAAAAAATGACAGAAACCTCCCGAGAGAGGAGACCCCATAACTGCTTTTATCTTTGGCTGCAGAGTGAATGGAAGAAGCTGCTGCAATGGATACAGATAAGAGAAAAACAGCTGAACTTTTAGTGCAATTGTGAAGGGAGAGTATAACCTGCATGATCGTTTAGAATCCCCAGGAATCTCAGACACCAGGGGAGTCTCCACTTACCCACCAACTCTTTTCTACAGGTTTTCACTGAGTGCTCACAGAAAGATCAGGGGAGCAAGAGAGAAACCCCAAGACACAGATGTTCAGAGCTTCTGAAGTCTGAGCAGGTGAACTGAAGGAAATCCCACAGGCACTTTGGTCATGGTGATTATAAGGCAGCAACTCTCTACCACTGGGGGAGGAACAGGTGAGCTGAGTGCACAGTGAGGCACAGTGCATGGGGTCTGCTGAAGTCCAAAGGCTGAAGGGAGAACTGAGAAACTCCACTGGCCCTCTGGACGTTACATTGCACACTAGACAATGGACATCTGCTGCTGGGGAGATGCTGGAGAGCTGAGAGAAACATCCCCTCTTCTCCAGGTACAAGTATGCCAAGCCTGTTGGAGTCTAAGAAGAACTACAGGAAACCCCACAGACACTATGGTCCTTACCTAATGAGGTAAAGACCAGCTACCCATTGGGGGAGCGGCCAGAGAGTTAAGAAAGACATCTGACTCCAAACCCAAGTGCACAGGTATTGCTGAAATCCAGAGGCAGAACAAGAATATGAAGAGAAACCCCCAGATACTCCATGCCTTGCACTGAGTATGTGACAGCTCTCGTAAGAGCTGAGACAGGCATGAAGCAAAGGCAAACAGGGCTGGCTAAAGTACTAGGGCAGGAAAGAAGGACTGCTCAACTCCCTCAGGCACTCATACCGCAAGTCCTGCTAAAAGGAAGGTTCTGATTTCTCCGTTGAACAATGTGAAGCCTGTGGTGAATTGAATCTAACTAAATCAACAACAATTCCAGACATAGATCAACTAGACTAAATTATCTCAAAAATTCTAGTGTAAAAATAAGCTTACGGCCTGCCAGAATAAAAATGTCTGCCCTTTTCTGGATATGATTGTTATTTTCTTCTGACTCTACTGTTCATTTATAATTCATCGAAAATTATAAGGCACATGAACAAGTTAAGAAAATAACCCTCCTCGAGAGAGAAAACAGCAAATAGAACCAGAGCCACAGAATTATTGTAATTATCAGATGGGGACTGTAAAATAATAACAGTATATAAAAGGATTGAGTGGAAAAGTGAGCAACATCTTTGGACAGATGGACAATTTCACAGTGAAATAAGATGCTAGAAATGAAAAATATTTCATTTTATACACAAAGATTTTCAAGCATTGTTAGCACACTAGACATAGAAAAGGAAAGAACAGTGAAAGTGAAGATATACAATTTGTGTCTGAACACTCTACTTGCATTCAAGATATCTGATATATTTAAAACAGCCAAAAGAACACATACTTTGAGTTCTAGGAAAAATTTAAATGACATAGAATTTTCTAAAATATATGAAAGACATTAACCCAACATAGAATAAGCTCTGCAAACCCAAAGAAGAATTAATTCAAAGAAATACCAGTAAAAGCACACATAGACACATCAGAATCAAACAGATGAATCCCAAACATAAAGGGAAAATCTGGAAAATTGACAGAGAAAACAAGAGAGGTTACATACAGGGGAGCAGCAATAGAAATTACAGCTTCCCACTGGAAACAGTGGAGACCAGGAGACAGTGAAATGACATTTTAAAGTGTTGAAAGGAAAAAAAAATCAATCTAGAATTCTATGCCAGTGAAATCTTTTCCAAAAATGAAACCAGCCAAAATAAACATATTTTCAAGAAAACAAAAGTGAAGGAAATTGCCTCGAGCAGACCTCTACTAGCAGGAAATACTCAAATAAGTTGTTTAGGCCAAAAGGAAATAATATTAGACACCCAGTTCTTTAGGAAAGAATGAGAACTCTGGAAAGAAAAAGCACGTTAGTAAATATAAAAGACATTAAAACACAAACACATGCACACAAATATTTTAAAGACTATTGGTTTCTAAAAGTAAAACTAAAAACAATGTAGTTATTTTACATTATTCTGACATATTTAGAAGTAAGCTGTATGACAAGAGTATAGAGGGTAGGAGAATGGCAATTAAAATATATTATTTTAAGAGTTTTGTATTGTTTGTGAAGTAGTAAAATAATTTTTGTTGTCAATGTGATAAATTAGAGATGTATATAGTAATATCTATATAAAAATGACAGAGACATAAAAGCAACTAATGATTACCAACAGAAAATAACAAAAATTAATATCTAAAAATACTTAATTCACACAAAAAAGAGGCAGGAAAGGAGGAACAAAAAAACAAAGAGCAAGTGGAATAAAACACAAATATATCAGTAAGTATGTATTGGTTGAAAAAGCAAGACCAAAGTGTATGTTGTTGGGAAGGAATACATTTTAAACATAAAACACAGAAAAGTTGAAAGTAAAAGGATGGAAAATGGAAAAACATATACCACCCAAACACTAATTATAAGAAATCTGCCACAACTATGTTATATAACAGAAAGGAAACTTTAGCACAGAGAGTATTTCATACTGAGATAAAGACAGGTATTTCATAATGATAAATGAATTACATGATGAAGAAAACATAACCATTTTAAATGTGACAGAACAAACGAAAAATATAGATAAGTCCATCATTATTTTGGGTTTAATTTGCTCTGCCTTTTCTTGCTTCTTAAAGTACAAGCTTTGAGCATTGATTTTACAACCAACGTAAAATCATTATTTTGAAGAATTGAATACCACTCTCTCAGCAGTTGATAGGATTAAAACAATTTAAACAAAGATAGAGAAGATATAACTCGACTTAACTGAAAGTACTAGAGCATGATGCCGAACAACAGAAAAGGATTGAGTAATCTTCTGAAGTGCACACAAAACATTCACCAAGGTGGACTATTTCTGGATCATAAAACAGTCTCCAAACATCTCAAAGATCATAAATCATACAGAATATACTCTCTGACCACAGCAGTATTAAATTAGACATCAATAACAATACAATATTTTAATACGATTTTCTGTAATGATGGAAATATCTGTGCTGCCAAAGGTGGTAGTCCTGTAGTCATATCCACATATGACTATTGAGGACTTGAAATTTAGCTAGATCATCTTAGCAACTGAGTTTTTCATTTTAATTCATTGTAATTTTAATTTTAATTTTAATATCCACATATAGCCAGTGGCTACTGTATGAAACAGCACAAATCTGGACAATCTCTAGATAATCAGAAATTAAACAGCACATTTCTAATAACTCATTACATATGTGTGTGTATGTATATATATAAACAGAACAAATCTAGACAATCTCTAGATATTTGGAAATTAAACAGCACATTTCTAGTAACTCATTACATATGTGTGTGTATATATATCACAAGGGAATATATATATTATAAACAACACAAGTCTAGATAATCTCTAGATGTTTGGAAATTAAACAGCACATTTCTAATAACTCACTACATATGTGTGTGTCTACATATACATATACATACATATATATACACATATACATACATGCACATCACAAGGGAAATTAGAAAATATGAACAGAATGATAATAAAACACATCATTTCACAATTCATGTGATACAGATAAAGCAGTACTTAGAGGAAACTTCATAGTTATAAATGTCTATATTTAAGAGGAGGAAGGTTGTAAAATCAATCCTCAAAGCTTGTACTTTAAGAAGCAAGTAAAAGCAGAGCAAACTAAACCCAAAATAAGAAAAAGAAACACAATAAAATTAGAGTGAAGTCAGGGAAACAAAACAATAGAGAAAATCAACAAACCAAAATCCTTGAAAAGATCAATAAGGATGCTGAACCTCTAGCATCAAGAAAAAAGGAGAAAACATGAATTGCTATCATTAGCAATGTAAGAAGGGACAAAATTACAGATTCTGTAGACATTAAAATGACAGTAAGGAAATACTATGAACAATATTTTCGCAATGCTAATCCCAATTGCCAAGCTGCTCTGCAGCCTATCAGAGGAAAAGCACATTTAGTTGATTACATCAAGGCCTGTGATGATATCAGAGGTAATCTGCATAAAGCTACCTTGTTGGCACAGGTAATGGCAGGACTGAGAGTGGATAAAGAAAATACTCCATTTCCTGGAGCTTGTTTCAACTGTGGGAAGCATGGTCACACTTAAAAAAAAAAAATGTAGAAAAAATCAGCAAGTCAGGCCGCCAGATAGCGGAAAAGAGAAAACTGTTGAGCCTGAAATATGTCCCAATGCAAAAAAAGGAAAACATTGGGCTAGTCAGTGTCACTCTAAGTTTGATAAAGATGGGAACCCAATTTCGGGAAACGCCATGAGGGGCCCATCCCGGACCCCATTCTAAACTGGGGCATTTCCAGCTCAGGCCATTCCCTCACCTCTATACAATGTCTGTCCCCTGCCACAGCCGGTAGTGCCACAGTAGATTTATGCTTCACAAAAGCTGTGAGCCTTCTGCCTGGGGAACCCCCACAAAAGGTCCCAACAGGAGTCTGTGAACTCTTGCCAGCAGGGACGATAGAATTACTTTTAGGAAGGTCTAGTTTAGGTTTAAAAGGGGTACAAATACATACAGGAGTCATTGATTCAGATTACAAGGGGGAAATTTAAATTGTTGTATTTACTTCTGTTCCCTGGAAGGCAGAGCCAGGAGAGCGCATAGCACAGCTCCTGATTGTGCCATATGTGGGAATGGGAAAAAGTGAAATTAAATGAACAGGAGGATTTGGAAGCACAAATAAACAAGGCAAAGCAGCTTATTGGGTGAAATAAATTACTGATAAACATCCTACCTGTGAAATAACTATTCAGGGAAAGAAATTTAAAGGTTTGGTAGCTACAGGAGCTGACACTTCAATCATTTCTCTACAGCACTGGCCATCCACATGGCCAATTCCACCCGCTCAATTTCACATAGTTGGAGTTGGAAAAGCCCCTGAAGTATATCAAAGTAGTTATATTTTGCATTGTGAAGGGCCCGATGGACAACCTGGGACTAGTCAACCAATTATAACTTCTGTACCTATAAATTTATGGGGGATTTATTACAACAATGGGGAGCATAAGTTCTAATTCCAGAAAAATTATATAGCCCTCAAAGTCGACATATGATGCATGAAATGGGGTATGTCCCTGGTATGGGACTAGAAAATAATTTGCAAGGTTTGAAAGAACCGCTTCAAGTGGGAAAACAAAGTTCCTGCCAAAGATTAGGAAATAATTTTTGATGGTGGCCATTGTTAAGCCTCCAGAACCATTTTAAAGGTGTACCTATTTTGAAGGTACCTCAAAATAGGTATACCTTTAAAATGGTTAACAGATAAGCCAATTTGGATAGAACAATGGTCACTAAATAAAGAGAAACTGGAGGCTTTAGAGATATTAGTTACTTAACAATTGAAAAATGGGCACATAGCTCCAACATTTTCCCCTTGGAATTATCCAGTTTTCATAATTAAGAAAAAATCAGGTAAATGGAGAATGTTAACTGACTTAAGAGCCATCAATTCAGTTATACAACCTATGGGAGCATTACAGCCAGGATTGCCTTCTCCTGCTATAATTCCAAAAAATTGGCCTTTAATAGTCATGGATTTAAAAGAGTATTTCTTTACTATCCCTTTAGCTGAGCAAGACCATAAACAGTTTGCATTTACAATTCCTGTGGTAAACAACCTGCAGCCTGCTAAGCGTTGTCATTGTTTTACAGATGGGTCTAGTAATGGTAAAGCTTCTTATTCTGGATCAAAAGGTAAAGTTTTCTAGACGCCCTACACTTCAGCTCAAAAAGCGGAGCTTGTAGCTGTAATTGAGGTATTGACTGCTTTTGATATGCTCATTAATGTGATTTCTGATTCTTCATACGTGGTTCATTACACACAGTTAATTGAAAATGCTCAGTTACAATTTCATACAGATGAACAACTGATGACTTTATTTACCCAATTGCAAACAGCAGTTAGGAGTAGAATGCATCCTTTTTACATCACACACATTAGAGCTCATACACTTCTTCCAGGACCTTTGACTGAAGGGAATCAAATGGCTGATCACCTAGTTGCTAACGCAATATCTAATGCTAAACACTTTCACAATTTAACCCATGTTAATGCCCCTGGTCTCAAACGCAGATACAACATTACCTGGAAAGAAGCTAGAACAAAAAGCTGGGAAATAGGTAAAATAATAACTTGGGGTAGAGGTTATGCTTGTGTTTCTCCAGGCCAAAATCAACAGCCGATTTGGATACTATCAAGACACCTGAAACCTTATCATGAGCCAGAAGCCCAGGAAGAGATTCCTCCGGGAGGATCCCAAGGACCCCTCCGTTGCAGCCATGGCGAGACTGATGCTGAGGAGGACCCCAACTGTCATGAGCAACACGCATTGAACACAGCCACCCACCTGGGGACAGATCAAGAAGCTGCCATAGATGGCGGAAGAAAACCTGAGGAAAGCGGGACAACCAGTCACAACGAATAATTTAATGGTAGCTATAATAGCGATTATCACCACTGCCATGAGTATTCCTTCAATAAGGGCTGACACAGTGAACAATTATACTTATTGAGCATATTTATCAATCTTGTTTGGTAATAATGCCTGGATGCAACCACTCTGACACAGTTACACATGCTTTCTGATCTCAGTATTTACCATAATAAATCTGCTCCTATAATTGAAGTGTACCACCCTCAAAAAACTATTTGTGAACAGGATTGGATCCAGTTAAAAAAATGAACATACTTGTCTAGAAAGACTGCATTGCAGAACAGGTAGAGGTGTTGCACAGTGATTCCCATGGAATCATTATTAATTGGTCCCCTAAGGGGATGTTTAGCTTAAATTGCACCTCTCAGTCTGTGTGCCATGGTCACACTATGTTCAGTTGGTCTGAACAAAATGGTCAGATAGTAGAAATGATAAAAAGTATGGCAAAAGTTCCTATTATCTGGAACCATGGCAGTATAGTGGCACCTCAATCTCAGATGATATGGCCCACTCTAGGAGCTTAACGTAAGGACTTAAAATTAAAAGAACAAATATTTAAAGCATCCCAGGCACACCTGACCTTAATGCCAGGAACTGGAGTGCTTAAAAGAGCTACAGACAAATTAGCAGCTAGTAACCCATTAGAATGGATAAAAACATTTGAAAGCTCTGTAATTTCAATGATGATTATGCTTTTAATCCGTGTTGTTTGTCTTTGTGTAGTCTGCAGATGTGGATCCTGACTCCTGCAAGAAGTAGCTCACCATGACAAAGTTGCCCTTGCTTTTATCGATTTGCAAATCAAAGAAGGGGGACAAGTTGGGAGCAGGTCCCTGAAAATCTAGCCATAAACTGGCCCCAAAACGGGCCATAAACAAAATCTCTGCAGCACTGTGACATGCTCGTGATGACCTTGACACCCACACTGGAAGGCTGTGGATTTACCAGAATGAGGACAAGGAACACCTGGCCCACACAGGGTGGAAAACAGCTTAAAGGCATTCTTAAGCCACAAACAATAGCATGAGTGATCTGTGCCTTAAGGACATGCTCCTGCTGCAGTTAACTAGCCCAACCTATTCCTTTAATTCGGCCCATCCCTTCATTTCCCATAAGGGATACTTTTAGTTAATTTAATATCTATAGAAACAATGCTAATGACTGGTTTGCTGTTAATAAATATGTGGGTAAATCTCTGTTTGGGGCTTTCAGCTCTGAAGGCTGTGAGACCCCTGATTTCCCACTTCACACCTCTATATTTCTGTGTGTGTGTCTTTAATTCCTCTCGTGCTGCTGGGTTAGGGTCTCCCCAACCAAGCCGGTCTTGGCAGTGCTCAATAAATATTATTCCCTCTCTCTAGAGCACCATTATTTGAGGGAAGTGGGGGTTTTGTCTTTCTGTATGGAAACCTATGTTGTTTCTTCCATACTTTTATTTTCTATAAAGGACACTTGGAATAGTCAAGAGATCCAGTGTTGGTTGCTCTTCAGAAATGAGCTAATTTATAAGAAAGAATATTCTGAGTCTTCATAGTGATGTCCTTAAAGTGTATGCAAATAAGGAATTCAGCACTTATTAATTGATCTTTCTGCAATTATGTAAGTTGTGAAAGAGGCAGTATTCCTACAAAACAAAATACTTTGTCATAATTCAGATGACAGTAGGGAGCTTTTTGGAACTATAAAAGGACTTTCTTCTAGACAATAGCCAAATAATTAAAATACTAATGTTAGAAATTCATTTGCTTTCTGAGATACCGCGTTTTCAAGAAGATTAAATTTTTTTCTTCCAATCCTTAAGACTTTGCCTCTCAAAAGAATTTAGGAAGTGTATGTCAATGTTTGATAAAAAATGCCTTGCAAGGCTGTTTTAAGCCACTGAAACCAAAATAAAAGGTTATTTTTAAATGGTACTACTGTTTTAGACTTGGGTAATTATCAAAATAATTCCCTGTATGTTATTTCATACTTTGAACAGGAGGCTTGGAAAGCTTTTTCTTTTTTGGTGATAATGTATTCTGTATTTCTCCAACATTTAACTTTTGAATTATTTTTTAATGTTTGAAGACATTTATGGAGCATGACAATACATCATGTCAAGCACATTCCCACATTTCATTTTCACAGCACTCCTAATCCCCATTTTACAGATGGTGGCATCATGGGGTAACAGCATGGTTGGTTTATTTACACACAGGGCCCACACCTGACAGAAAACTGAGCTGAGATTGCACACAGCAGTCTGCTGCAAAGCCACAACATGCCTGCCATTTAATTCCATGATCAAGGGTGTTCTGGCATGACTTCTATTTCAACTAGGTTAAATCATTTTTCTTAAAACTTGTCTAATGTCTCGGCTAACTTAGGAATTAATGGCTAAGACGATTCCCGAGGAAAGCAATCAACAGAGATCAAAAGATTTTTGCATTTCAACCTTGGAGTTGAAGACATTTTGGACATTCCTCCACTTAGTCCTGGGCAAAGCTCATCTCTATCCTCACCCGTAGCTTTACATTTAATCCTGATGTTGATTTTACAAAATGGAAAATGGAGATTTGGAGACAACTTCCCACAGAGAACAACATTATTGCCATTAAGACTACTTATTGATCCTGGCTAACCCGGTGAAACCCCGTCTCTACTAAAAAATACAAAAAACTAGCCGGGCGAGGTGGCGGGCGCCTATAGTCCCAGCTACTCGGGAGGCTGAGGCAGGAGAATGGCGTGAACCCAGGAGGCGGAGCTTGCAGTGAGCTGAGATCCGGCCACTGCACTCCAGCCTGGGCAACAGAGCCAGACTCCGTCTCCAAAAAAAAAAAAAAAAAGACTACTTATTGATACTATCTGAATAGCTTTTCCTTTTGCAGGGTGTCATATACAGACGGTCCCCAACTTACAATTGTTTGGCTTACTGTTTTTCAACTTTACCACTGTGTGAAAGTGATATGCATTTAGTAGAATCTGTACTTCAAATTGTGAATTCTGATCTTTTCTTGAGCTGGCAATACATGATAGGAGACTCTCTGTTGCTGCTCTTGCCATACTAGAAAACAGCAGTGAGCAGTAGCTCCCAGTCAGCCATGCAGTCACAAGGGTAAACAACTGATGCTCTACAGTGTACTGTCTTGCCAGCGTTTTTTGGGTATTGTGTCTTGTGATTTCCCATCCCATCATGTCTAACAAAAACACCCATCTTTGACTTAGGATATTTTCAATTTACAATGGGTCTACTGGGAAGTAGCCCTATAGTAAGTAGAGGAGCATCTGTAGTTGGCATCACACAGTATGTAGCCTTTTCAGATTGGCTTTTTTCACTTAGTAATATGCATTTAAATTTCCTCCATGTCTTTTCATGGCTTGACAGCTTATTTCTTTTTAGCACTGAATAATTTTCTATTGTCTGGATGCGCCAGAGTTTATTTACCCATTCACCTGCCGAAGGACATCTTGGTTGCTGTTGAGTTTGGGCAACTATGAATAAAGCTGCTATAAACATCCATGTTCGCGTTTTTGTGTGGACATAAGTTTTCAATTCTTTTGTGTAAACACCAAGTAGTGTGATTGCTGGATCATATGGTAAGAGCATGTTTAGTTTTGTAAGAAATTGCCAAACTGTCTTCCAAAGTGACGTACCATTTTGTATTTCCACCAGCAATGAATGAGAGTTCCTGTTGTTCCACATCCTTGCCAGCATTTGGTTTTATCAGCATTCTGGATTTTGGCCATCGTAATAGGTGCATAGTGATATCTCTTTGTCATTTTAATTTTCATTTCCATGATAACATACAATGTAGACCACCTTTTCATATGCTTATTCTCCATCTGAATACATCCTTTGGTGAGGTGTCTGTTAAGGTCTTTTATCTACTATTTAACCAAATTGTCTGTATTCTTATTGTTGAGTTTTAAGAGTTTTTTGTATATTTTGTATAATAGTTCTTTATCAGATATGTCTTTTACAGATATTTTCTCCCAGTCTGTGGTTTGTCTTCTCGTTTGCTTGACACCACAAAATTTTTAATTCTTAAAGCAGTGAAGGTCATAGCTCAGCCTAAACACTATCTCCACTACACCTGAGGCTAGGAGACTACAAGAAAAATATCGCTAACATTGATGACTCCCATTAATGTTCTCCAAATACCAAATGTGTTGATCAAAACACTTACCTGAAATTTAGGTACTATGCCAATAGCTAGCCAGCAGTAATAATATACACAGTTAACGTTGGCCATCTTATCTCAAATTGCTTCTGTAAGAGCTTTGGGAGCAACATGTGAGCAGCTGACTGGAGTGAAGAATCTTGCTATGTAATTACCATTACATAGTAACAGGAGTTTTATCTGAGCCCTAGGCCAGATCCTAGGATTACACGTTAGGAAACTCTGAAGATCAATTCTGCTTGGCAAATAAGCATTCATATTCTTTGATTATAATATTTATCAGGTGACCATCATGTATATGACACAATATGAGTTATGAAGACATATAAATTTCTCAAGCTAATTAAAATCTTATCAGAACTATATGGCATGTATATAATACAAATTGCCTCTCAGCTGAGACAGACAATAAATCTTGAGAATCAGTGTGGTTTAATGTATCTTTAATATATTAAGGAGAGACCTTAAAGTTTATTGCATCTAATCATCCTCCCAAAACAAAGATCAGAAAAGCCTAGAATAGAATTCTGGTTCCAATTTATTTGTCTTTGTGATCTTAGACAAATTACTTGTCAGGCTTAGGCCTTTGTCTTCTATAAAATAAGTATCTTAGACTTCTGGTTAGACATGGCTGATGGAACACACATGTTTGTCTCTACTTTCTCCTGAAACCTTTCTAAAACTATAGCAATTAATTTTTTATCCATAAGAAACAAGAGAATTAGAAAGAAAAAAATTGTGGGCAAAAAATGCTATTAGGTAGAACAAAATTTATTTCAGTGGCCAAGCTTGGAAACTAATTCACAGGCTAGAACCCTAAAGAGGCTTAAAATTGGGAGGACATGGCACTCCTAAAGATGGGGAAATAGAATGGGACAGAAAAGAGAAGAGTTGGTCAAGAAGGAGATAAACCCCAAGGTTTCCTCCTCAGCCAGATGCAGTTAGACTGTGGCCTTCCTTTGCAATAGCAGAAGACAGGAAGAGAAATTGAATCAAGGGAGTCCAAACACCAGTAGCAAAAGATGGGCTGCTGTCTTAAAAACAAAGAAATTATGCAAAAGTCTGCTTTTTGGATGGTGAAACCCCCCAAATCACCCCGTAATGGGCAGAATAAGTGTTGCCCCCAAATGTTCACATTCTAATCCTCAGAACCTGTGAACACAGGGCTGCAAGTGTTTACATAGCAAAGAGGAATTAAGGGACCAGGTGGAAATGAGGTTGTTAATCCATTTACCTTGTAATAGGAAGATTGTGCTGATCTATCCAGTGACCCAATGTAATCACGAAGGCCCTCAAAAGTTGAAGAGGGAGGCAGAGTCAGTCAGAGGATGTGACCACAAAAGAAAAGCACAGTGATGCAATGATGATGGCCTTCAAGATAGACGAAGGAGACCATGAGTCAAGGAATGTGGGTGGCCTCTAGAAGCTAGAAAAGACAAGGAAATGGAATCTGCCCTGGAGTATCCAGGAAAGAACACAACAGATACCTTGATTTTAGCCCAGTGCAACCCATGTGGGACTTCTACTCTCTAGAACCATAAGATGATAAGTCTGCACTGTTTAAGCTGTCAAATTTGTAGTAATTGATTATAGAAGTGACAGAAAACTAATACAACCCCTTACAAAGCAATAATATACAGCAAGTGTATGATTCCAATGCATTGACTATATAGTTACTCATTTGCTATACGTATTTTAAATATTGTCTAAAACATTTTTAAGGGGCTACTTCCTCATGAACCTCTATTGTACACTTAAAAAGTAACTTGTAAGGAATAAATGTAAGTGATGGCAACGTCGTCTTGCTTAGTTAATGGTAAAGTTAACATCCTGCCCTCATTTGATGGCTTTCTAAGACAGTGGCCACTTTGACAACAGAAGTACCGAACGGCATGCACACACATATGCTTCACGTGTATGTGAACACGTATCACAAACACATATTGCAGCACATCTGTGTTAACTCACTTCACTTGTGTTAATAAAACATCCTGGAATACTCCTAAGGTCGTTAGTTTCTGTGTAAGATCAAAGTCCATGGCCAGTTTATTTACTGTAGCTAGTTATAAAGGCACCAACTTAAATTTGAGCTATAAGATCTTTCAAAACAAGAAATACAATGTATTTTATAAGAAATTCTATTTCTACTTTAACCCATATTAGGAAACATTGATTATCTTAATTATTGCCACTCTTTAGGGAGTTGGAAACAGACTTAATATTATGCTTTTTCTAAAGCATAATTAAAGGATTTTTTTCTCTAGCTGATGTTATAAATACTAGCATTTGTCCTGAGAATTACTTCTGAAAAGAAATTTTACAAATTGCAATAACATTTTCCTTCTGTATAGATGTAAATGAATATTTAACTCAATTTCATTTTTACTTGATTTCAAACCCTTCTTGCAAGCTTTCATTAAATAACTAAATTTTATCCAAATGAGAACTGGTATCTCCAATTCTATCTTTGTATCTCATGAACACGTGTTCTTTTGTTAGGTCAACTGAACCACCTGGTGCTGAATATTTAAATTGAAGAGAATCTCTGGCATCTGGCATTCACTATCAGGCTCTCTGCATCTGGCTTAGCCATGATCTCTGTATATTTATGTTTAGTCTCTTTACTGGCATTGTATAGAGTTAAAAACATGGGACAAACTAGGAAACAAGGATGAACAAAGTAAGGCAACAATGATGTGATGTGGCAGAATTTTTACAGTAGCTGGTAAAAAAAATGCAGAATTAAATAGAAAGTTTTAGAAAGCATTTTAAAGCTCAAGAATATATATTTTAGATTTCAGTATGATACATAAGAATTCCTTATTTTATAAAGAATATCATAGGTCAGACTAGATATCAAATTCTGGTTAACTTTTCAAAGAAGTTATTTACTCAGTCTGATGTTAAGCAAACTCTTGAGTGTTGGTTTTGGAACTTTTATGGAGCAAATAATATTAAGGATTTTGGGATGGTGATCAACAGTAAAATAGAAAATATTACTCCTGTTCTTACCCACCTATGAAAGATAAAATAGTTGAACTTCACAGCTAGAGAATAGGACAACGAAAGTTGGTTTTCCTGCTATATAAGAAACAAAAGGACATTATCAACTATACCCAGAAAAATATATGGGAAGCAACTGGGTAAATATAACTGAAATAATCATAATGGAAATGAAAATGTGGTAGCTTATATTATTTTAACATCTGGAAGGGCCACTATAGCCTATAGAACTGAGTCAAAATTGGGAATTATTCATTAATTTTAAATAACCATCAGTCAATGAATGGATAATGAAAATATGGCAAAAATACACAGTGGAATACTATTCAGCCGTAAAAAAATGAAATCCTGTCATTTGTAGCAACATGGATGGAATTGGAGGTCATTATGTTAAATGAAGTAAGCCAGGCACAGAAAGACACATATGGCATGTTCTTGGTCATATACGAGAACTAAAAAAGTTGATCTCATGGAGATAGAGAGTAGAATGATAGTTACCAGAGGCTGAGAAGTGAGTGTGTATGTGTGTGTGTGTGTGTGTGTGTGTGTGTGTGTGTGTGTGTTGGTGGGGTGTTGCTGGGGGATGAAAAGAGGTGGGTTGGTGAGAACTAACATACAGTTAAAGAAAAGGAATAAGTTCTAATATTTAATAGCAGAGTAGGGTGATTATAGTTAACAACAATGTATTGCATATTTCAAAATAGCCAGAAGAGAGGATTTAAAATGTTTCCAACACAATGAAATGATAAGTCCTCGAGGTGATGAATACCCTAAACCCTGATTTCAGCATTACACATTCTATGCATGTAATAAAATATCACACATACCCCATAAATATGCATAAAATTATGTATCAGTAAAAGAGTTTAAAACTTAAAAGTAGCAAAAATGCCACGAAGTGGTAAAATTACAAATACTACAAAGACTGAAATTAATTGTAGCATAATTCCACAATTGAAGCATTACAAATTATCTTTTTAATTTTACATTTAAAATTACCAAAATATTGTACTTATACATAATATTTGATAACTAGTATTAAACATATCAGATATATCTATTCATATGATTATTATGAAGATGAGTAAATTTATATAAAGCATATGTCAAGCACAGTGCTTGACACATAGAAAGCCTTTGATCAACGATAGCTATTAGTAGCCATCTATTCATCAAACTCCCAAATAAATGTATATCTAAGTTCTGACCCAACCTTCCACTGAAAGATACATTGATCCTTCACTAGGTCATCCATTCCTTTATTTGATAATTCTAATACTTACACACACAATTTTCATATTCAGTCAAAATCTGCATTCCAACTTTTGACTATTGGTATCAGTTTTGCCCTTTGGAGCAACATAGAACATCTACTTTGACATATACATGGCAACCCTTTAAACATTTCTAAACAGCTACCTGCTCTTCCTCAGAGACTTCTGTTTCTTGACCATCATCTTCAGAAAGTTGAGCCTGGAAATGACCACGCTGACCACATTTGTGTGGCCAAGGCAAAGTTTAGACATGGCCACCTGGAGATTCAGTATTATGATTACTCCACCCTTATTCAGGGCACTATATCTGGAGCTTAAGTCATGTGTTATGACTTGGAACATTTTGCTTTGCAAAAAACAGAAACTTAATTAGCTTGAGTTGAAAGGGAAGATATAAGGATCTATTAGGTTATTAGAATACAGTAATACTGAAGGAAGAGAAAGGCAGTGGAGCCACAGGAACAACTGACCGGAGGAATCCAAATGTAGACAGGAGTCTCTCCACCTCTCATGTCCACATCCTCTCTCCAAAGACCCAGTGATAGGGGACATGGCTGCCCATAAATCCAGAGCTTTACTTCTTAGAGTCCAGGCTTTCGAAGACAGGCCAGCTTACCGTTCTTGGTTCTGATTTTAAAATAAACAGAACAGATCCTTATTCTTAAGTTGAATATCAATTTCTGGACCTATCAACTGTGGCCAGGTACCAGGTCATGTTGTGACTTCAGTGCTTTTTTGCAACCATCTGGACAAGGAGAAGGGGCAACTTCTAGAAAAGGTGAACTGGGAGCACAGGGCTGCAAGTGTTTACTACAGAATACATTGTTTTAGTTTTTAGTTTTTGACTAGCAGTTAATTGAACTTCAGTGTAATCTCATGCATTCTGTTCACACTTGTCTCAGTGTCTACCTGAACCTATGACATCATTAATACCTAGTGAATTTTAGCACACCTTTGCAGCCTATTAAAATTTTGTGTCACAATTTCTCATCCAATATACATTACTAATACCCTCTAATTGTCTGTCTAAAGTCTGGCTTTCACATCTTCATGAGTGGATGATAAAATGGAGATGTTTACAGGCAGAACATTATTGCAGTCCACAAGAAACTTCTTTTAGGATTGACATGGATCCATTATTAAACACCTGGGGGATACAATCATTCAATCAGCCATGATTTCTTAGAAATGAGTCTTTCCAGAAGCACATGGATCTAAGTGTCAGCAACACTGAGGTAAGAAAATTCCTCATCTCCACATCCCATGGGCAGAACCTATTTGGGAGTAATGTTCCTGCAAGATCAAAAAAGAGAAATTCTTAGAGAGCGACCTGAAACACTATTTCTCCCTTCAAATAGGAGGTAGTGCCTGAAATACTCTGTCGCATCATGTAGATCATTATCCCAACAAATTATTT
Source organism: Macaca nemestrina (assembly GCF_043159975.1). Classification (NCBI taxonomy): domain Eukaryota; kingdom Metazoa; phylum Chordata; class Mammalia; order Primates; family Cercopithecidae; genus Macaca; species Macaca nemestrina. The sequence continues at coordinate 19,130,957 of NC_092135.1, forward strand.
TTCTTGTGAAAACAGAGCTTATAGAGAAGTTTCCCAAAAGCACCAGTCTGACAGCAAGGACAAAGGCTCAAAAGTCCCAAATGGAAGGAGTTGGGCAGGCACTCTCAGTACAGTCTGCAGGTGCTGGCCCCAGGATAGGCACTCATCTAAGCCTTCACCCTGTGCCTTCAGATACCTTTAGGACTCAAAAGCAGTCACACTTAGAACACTCGGATTTTCCTGAATATTTTCTCAATTGGCTTAGCTGGTACCATCTCGTTTTCTAGGTACTTCTCAGGTTTTCAACTAGTGTGTCAAATTAAACCTCATTGTGTTATCAGTGGACTGAATGAACTATGCCATCCATAAACTGTTACGTTTCTAAAAAGTGCACAAATTTTGATGCTAACCAATTGGTTTATTCATTTATCCTTTCATTTGTTCAACAGGTATTAATCGAGCATTTAATTTGTGTTGAGCATTGGGGATAACTCAATTCACAAAACAGTCTTCGACTTCTTGGAACTTAAAAAACCCTCTACTTCAGCCAAACAAGGCTGCTCACTGACCAATGAGCCTTCCAACATTTTCTTGATCTTCTCCATTCCCCCAAAACTCAGAGTTCTTTCCACATCTTGGTCTCCTATTTAATCTCATCTCATTTCTCATTTCTACATTTCTACAGAACTACCATTTGACCCGCAAACCCATTATTGGGTATATATCCAAAAGAAAACAAATCTTTCTACCAAAAGGACACATGCACTCACATGTGCATTGAGCACTTTCACAATAGCAAACACATGGAGTCAACCCATCAGTGGTGGACTGGGTAAAGAAAATGTGGTACATATACACTATGGACTACTTTGCAGCAACATGGATGTAGCTGGAGGCCATTATCCTAAGTGAATTAATGCAGAAACAGAAAACCAAGTACTGCACATTCTCACTTAAAAATGGGAGCTAAGCATTGGGTACTCATGGGTATAAAGATGGCAACAACTAACTACTGGGTACTATGCTCAGTACCTGGGTGATGGAATCATTTGTATTTCCAAACCTAAGCATCATGCGATATACCAAGGTAACAAATCTGTGCATGTACTCCCTGAATATAAAATAAAAGTTGAGAAAAAAATTAATTAATTAATTATTTAATAAATCTGTCCCAAAGGGTACCTTCACCTCCACAAAGGCTCCCTGACCCACCCTACAGGGATCTTTCTGCTGTCTGAGTTCTTGCAGCTGAATCGTTTATACCACACATAAGCAGCTAGCAGCTACATTTGAGAGAAAGAGATGAGCTTTAGAGGAAGACAGATACATGTTCAGATACTGCCTTGGCCACTTACTAGATCGTATGTTCATAGGTTATTTGGTATTCCTGAACCACATCTGCAAACTGAAGATGATAACGCCAACTTCATAGAAAATTTGTGAGGAATAATTAATTCCACATAGCATATAGCATATTCTGTTTTAGTCCATTCCTGCTGTCATAACGAAATAATTTAGACTGGGAAATGTATAAATAATAGAAATTGATTTCTCACAGTTCTGGGGCCTGGGAAGTCCAAGACCAAGGTGCTAGCAGATTTGGTGCCTGGTAAGGGTCTACTCTCTGTTTCCAAGATGGTACCATGTTGCTGCATCTTCCGGAAGGGACAAATGCTGTGTCCTCACATGGTGGAAGGGATAAAGGGTCAGGCAGCTCTCCAAAGCCTCTTTTATAAAGACACTAATCCCATCTATGAGGGTGGAGCCCGCATGACTTACTCACTTCCCAGAAGGCTTCACCTCCTAAAACTACCACAGGCCGGGCACAGTGGCTCGCACCTGTAATCCCCACACTTTGGGAGGCCGAGGTGGGTGGATCACTAGGTCAGGAGTTCAAGACTAGCCTGACCAACACAGTGAAAACCCATCTCTACTAAAAATACAAAATTTAGCCAGGCATTGTGATGCATTCCTGTAATCCCAGCTACTCAGGAAGCTGAGGCATGAGAATCACTTGAACCCGGGAGTTGGAGGTTGCAGTGAGCCAAGATCGCACCACTGCACTCCAGCTTGGGCAACAGAGTGACACTTCATCTCAAAAAAAAAAAAAAAAAAACCCAAAAAGCAACAAAAACAACAACAACAGCAACAACAAAAACCAGCACAATGGAGATTAAGTTTCAACATGAATTTTGGAGGGACACAAACCTTCAGAGCACAGCATGTTCTTCCATCCAAATGTCTAGTTCTCTAACAGCAGTGTAGTGAAAACAGCATGGTGGTTCTACACTTCATGGTTTTGCTTCCTTGGAAATATCACCCATGGTGAAACCCCATCTCTACTGAAAATACAAAAACTAGCCGGGCGTGGTAGTGCATGCTTATAATCCCAGCTGCTCAGGAGGTTGAGGCAGGAGAATCGCTTGAACCCAGGAGGCGGAGGTTGCCGTGAGCCAAGATCGCGCCATTGCACTCTAGCCTGGGCTACAGAGTGAGACTCTATCTCAAAAAAAAGAAGAAAGAAAGAAAGGAAAAGAAATATCACCCAATATCTCCGAGTCTGTTTTCTGAAAGGCAAAATGGAGATAATAATTAATTTTTACATCAAAAGGTTGTTGTGAAGAGGAATTGAGTTAATGCACAGAGAAGTCCTTCATGAGCTATGAATCACAGAACACATGGCAGACTCTCCATCCTCATGAATACTATGTAGGTTTCCTCACTTTCAACTCGATTGGGCTCAATTGTTTCTCTCCTGCACCTTTCCTCTTTCTAAGGTGTGCAGAAACATTCAGCAATCCTGACCACATCCCACATCTCACACACACACACACACACACACACAATTTCCCTGTTCCTATTCTGCTTTATAAACTTTCTTATGAAATATAACATTCATGCAAAAACTCATAAATCTTAAAATAGCTTGATGAATTTTTACAAAGTTTATAAACAGCCATTTAGCTGAATGACAAAACATTACCAGCAACCCACCTCAATCACAGCACCCACCCAAAGTCAGCCATTATGTTGACTTTCATAAACAAAGACTGGTTTTGCCTACATTTTTGTGCTTAATATAAATATAATCATACAGTATCAAATCATATGTGTCAGGCTTATTTAAGTCAACATTAACATCTGAAAACTTACCCTTTGTTCCATGTAGCAGCGGTTCATTATTTTTTATTGCTTTATAGTATTTATTGTATAAATATGCCAAAGTTTATGTATTCATTTTTTGTTGATGAACACATGTTGCTCCAGTTTGCAACTATTTCAGATAATACAATGAACGTTCTTGTATATTTTGGGTGCACTGTGCATGCATTTCTATTGGGTATATAGCCAGGAGTGCAATTGCTGGCTCATAGGATATGCATATTGCTAGTAGAGACTTCCAAACATTTTTTCAAAGTAGTTGTACCAATGTACACTCCTATCGGCAATGAATGAGAGCTCACTTGTTCCATACCCTCACCGATATTTTGTATTATCCATCTTCTTTGCTTGGCTATTCCAATGAATGCATAGTAGTGTCATATTGTGATTTCAATCTACATTCCCTGATGACTGATGAGGTTAAACATGCTCTCACATTTATTGACCATTGGGATATCCTCTTTCATGAAGTGACTGTTTAAGTCATTTGCCTATTTTTATATTGCATTATTTAACTTTTTCTCAATGATTTTCAGTTCTTTATATATTCTGGATATGAGTCTTTTTATATTTATTAACAATATGCTCAATATTGTGTGGCTTATGTTTTCACTCTCTTAATGGTATCTTTTAATGAATAGGAAATTCCTAACTTTAATGTAGTCCAAGTGAACATTTTATGATTAGTACATTTTATATCCCAATTAAGAAAATTTTGTCTACCTGAGATAATAAGTATATCTTCTGTGTTTTTTTCCTAAAAGCATTTATTAACAAATAAATATAAACTTTTGCATATAGATCTACAATCTGACTGGAATTGATTTGTGTAAGATAAAGATTTATTTTTCCCATGTGGATATCCAAATAACAGCACCATTTATTAAAAAGGTCATCCTTTCTACACTATACAGCAATGTCACTTTTGTAAAATATCAGATAACTATAGAGATGTGGAGTCTCTGTTGTGTTCCATTGGTCTTTTTATCTATTGTTATGTAAAGTTCAATCTCTCTTAATTTCAATAGCTTTCTGGTATGTCTCAATATCTGAAAGTGTAAGTCCTCAACATAATCTTTCTTTTTATAAATAATCTCCTTGACTATGTTTTGCCTTTTGCATTCTTATATGAATTTTAGAATCAGCTTGTCAATTTCTACACAAAACCTGCTGAGATTTTAGTTAGGATTGTGTATAATCTAAAGATTAGGCTGGAGACAATTTATATCCTGGCCGTTTTCATTCTAAACTACAAAAATGGGGGGATAGATCTCTCTATATTTAGGCTTTTAAAATTTCTCTTGGCAAAGTTTTATAGTTTTCAGCATAAAGATCTTAAACATCTATCATTAAACACATTTCTAGATTTGAAAGTTTTTATGCTAATGTAAATCATATCTTTTTAATTTTAATTTTATTTGCATTTTTGTTGCCAATATATAAAAATGCAATTGATTTCATACATTGATCTTGGATCCAACAACCATGCCAAATTTACTTATAAATTCTAGTAGTTGTCTCCAGATTCTATTTTAGATTCTCTATGTACAATTTTGTTGTCCATGAAAAGTGACAGTTTTATTTCAGCCTTTTCCAAACTGTTTTTTATTTCTTTTATATAGCCTTATTGCCTTGGTTAAGATTTCTATTTTTCTTTTAATAGATGTAGCAGTTATCCATATCATGCTCCTAATCACAGGAAGAAAGTTTCCAATAATTCACCATCAAATTGATTTCCTGGTTTGCTAAGAGTTTTTATCATGAATTAATACTGCGTTTTATCAAACGTGTTTTTGTAATCATTAAGATAATTTTATTTATCTCCACTTTTCTGCAAATATGGTGAACTATATTGATTTTTTATTCATAGTAAATCACCGTTAGCATTTCTGAAATAAACTTCTTTTGGTTTTGATACCTTCTCTACTTATATATCAAAGAATTCTATTTCCTAATATATTATTTAGAATATATATATATATATATTTCATGCTACAAGTTTGTCTGTAATTTTCCTTTCTTACAATTTCCTTAACTAATTTATCTATCAAGATTATGCTGGTCCCATAGAAAGTCTAGGAAGGCTACCTTCTTTTTTATTTTCTGGAAGAGTGTATAAAAATTGGAGTTATCGCTTGCTTTAATATTTGCTACCAATCACCAAAGAAACCATCCAGACCAGGAGTATACTTTGCGCAGAAGTTTGAAATAAAACATTTAAATTCTTTAGTAGATATATAATATTATAATTACTCTTTCTTATTGTGTCAATTTTGGTAAGCTATGTTTTCCAAGGAATTTCTTTCACTGAAATTTGCATAATATTATTTGTAATGTCTTTTTCTCTTTTAAATATCTATAGCATTTATACTAATGTCTCCTTATTTTTTACTGGTATTGGTAATTTGCTCTCTTTTTTACATCAATCTTATCATAACTTTATCCATTTAATATGTATTTTTCAAGAAATTAGGTTTTTTTCTTTATTGCATTAATACTTATTTTCTGCTTATCTTATTTCTGCTTTTCTTTTTACTATTAATTTCCTACTACTTTCTTTGGATTAATTTGTCGTGTGTGGTGATATTTAAAATTGTGTTTTGTTTTCAGATTAAAACTTGAATTATTGATATGTAGCATTTAATTGTTTTCTAACATATACATTTGAGAATATAAATTTTCCTCTAGGCACTGAATGAATTCTCCTAGTTTTTGCTAATCTGATGATATATTTATTTCATCATCCTATTTGAAAAATATTTTTATTATTATAGAACTCTAGGTTGGCAATTATTTCCTTGAGCGTTATTTATCTGTTATCTACATGTTTTGATACACCATGTCTCTGCTATCATTTAGTTCAAAATATTTTCTAGTTCTTACTGTGTTTCCTTCTTTGATTCACGAGTTATTTGTAATTTAATAGCTTACTTTTAAAGCAGTTGGTGATTTTCTGGTTAGCTTTTGTTACAGATTTCTTGCATAATTCTACAGTCCTCAAAGAGCATATTCTGAATGATTTCACTCCTTTGAAATATATTGCAGCTTGCTTTATGACACAGCATGTGCTAAGCTCTAGTAAACCTTCCATAAGCACTTGGAAAATATAACGCATTTTGTCACTGTTGGATGTAGTGTTCTATATCAGACATTTAGAATGTCCTCAAATTTTCTTTTTCTTTTTTTTTTTTTTTTTTTTGCTACTATAAGAATTTATACAATCTACATGTTACTGTATATATAACTTTTTATCCCTGTTGGATTATTTCATTTTCTTAAATTCTCTGGAGAGGCATTACTAGGTCCAAGGGTTAAAAATGTCTTTTTGTCTTTTCCTATTTATACAATATTGCTAACTAAAAGTGTTGTTTCTAATTACAGTGTCAGTCATGGTGCGTGAAATCACCAAATTTCCCACAGTGTTGAGGGTTGTCATTGTTTTGTTAATAGAGTGGACAGGAAATTGTAACTCGAAATTAACAATGATTTCCATGCCTTTGATAACTAGACAAGATAAACTTTTTTTAGGTATTCATTTACTATTTCAATTTTCTCTAATATAAATTGCCTATTCATCTGTTTAACAATCTACTGGGATCTTGATAATTTTGGAATAAGTTTGAATGAATAATTTCATAATATCAGCAAATTGCCTTTGGCTTACCTATATGATGCAAATATTTTCCCAATCTATTATCTTTTTAATTTTAGCTTTACTGTTTTTCACTATACAATCATGTTCAATTTGTGAAGACTGGAATCTCTTCCTTTGTTGCCGACTACTTAAAACTCTAACAATGTTTCATTCTCTTTCAACTGTATATTTCTTTATTTTCTTCTCCTAAATTTTTTGTTAATGTATGGTACAGAGCAGGACTGTCCAATAGGGATATAGTGTGAGCCACAAATATGATTTAAATTTTTCTATTAGTTAATTCAAAAAGTAAAAAGAAACAGGTACAAATAATTTTAATTATATACTTTAACCCAGTATCCAAAAATACAGGCATACTTTTCTTTGCATGGTTCCAATATGCATAAATTCCAGTTACCACAACTTAATTAAATAATACTAATCTTCCAACAACATGGTTCAAATTTCAGTTACTGTGGTGTATTAACTCTGTTATATTAACTGTGCATTTTGCTTAACTGTACTTTATTGCATACAGTTAATATACAGTTTTACTTTATTGCCTAAAGTGAAAACTTTGCTGCTAGACTTTCAGTCCATAATCACTACATAAACAACACGTGTGCATCAACAGCAGTGACCAATCATGCCATTTCTTTTGAAGTCTATCAGCAATTGGTCACTGTGCATCTGTTATTCAGTCCAAGTGTAGACAGTGAAGCTTGGAGTTGTGTTGATTCCTCGTCTCTCAGTGGTAAACTCACGTGACATTTTACAGAAATGAATAATCGAAAGACGGAATGGCCAACAAAGATGGAAGTGCAGCAAAGAAACAAAAAGTGATATTGTCGGAAGTGAATGTAGGTGTGATTAGAAGATGGATCATGGTGGGGATTGTTGACACTATGGTTGTTCGAAAGTCTCAAGATATGCAGCCAGAGGAACTTAGTGAAGGCAAATGCATGGACATAAACATGGAACATGACTGTCCCCAAAACGATTATGTCCTAGAGGAAGGGACACCAGCAAAAAACTTACATTGGGCCAGGAGCTGTGGCTCATGCTTATAAACTCAGCAATTTGAGAGGCCAAGTCAGGCAGATTGCTTGAGTCCAGGAGTTCAAGACCAGCCTGGGCAACACGGCAAAAACTCTTCTCTACAAAAAACATAAAAATTATTTGGGTGTAGTGTTGTGCACTTATACTCCCAGCTACTAGGGTGGCTAAGGTCAGGGGATCATTCATTTCAGCTTGCAAGATCATTTTCATGGCTCTGCACCAACACACAAAGCAAAGACTGTCCCTATTATCATTATAAACATGCAACCAGTATAAAAGTTTGGGGATATATTACATCCTCTTTTTCACATTAAGTCGTTGAAATGTGGTGTATATTTCATACTTACAGAACATCTTAATTCAGACTAGCCACATTTCAAATGCTAATAGCTGCATCATAGGCTAGTGGCTATGGTATTTGGAAACCCAAATCTAGAGTGTCTTTTCTCTTTAAATTAGAGATTAAAAGTGTTGGTGTTAGTAGGAATACAAGTATCTGCCTGGAAATTCTCTTGTCCAAATAAATAACTGTTTAATATAGGGAACAATACAGAGATGCACTTTCTCCCTCTGTAGGTAGTATTGAAGGAACTGACATTACTTCAGCTCCCTCTGGCAAAGTGGCTGAGAAAATAAGCCTTAAATTGTTCTCATAAACTCATTGAATTAGCCTTGTTGGAACAATAAGAGACAAGAAAGAAGAACTCTTCAGTCTTCCTATGAAAACACTGACTATTTCATCCCCAATGGGAGCTGACGCAGCTTGGCTCATCTGAGCTGCAGGGAGATTTTTCAGAGCTTTTGGGTTAACACGTCATCTCTGAAATATGTCACACAGGTTCTCAGGGCCGCTCAAGAGTAAGTAATCTACATGGAGTTTTGAACATACTTTTGCCAGTTAGAGGAGTCAGCAAACTATTTATTTGATTTCCTGCTCAGCCCCACATTCTGGGAATTCCCAGAGGCCTAATAGGAATGGCAACAACACCTGCTTGCCTGTCAGTCTGCAGGCATCTTTCTTCCCAATATTCCCCAAATGACTACCCTGCCTAAAATCCTAATGTCTCTAGATTTGTCTTGGGTGAACAAGATTATAATGTTTCTACATTCTTGTCTCAACTCTACCTGACAATTGACCCATAAATACTTGTACACAGTTAAATCTTCAGTTAGATGTGTGCGTGCGTGTGTGTGTGTGTGCGCGCACGCATGCCCATACGCTCATGCTGCTATGCCTAACAAATTCCTCATTCCTTAGGAAAAGAATGTAGTGAAGTGTTAAAAGCACCATCTTCAAAGGCAAACCAAATGAGCTCAAATTTCAGTGCTCTCACTTACTAGCTATATAATGTTGAACATGTGTTACTTAACCTTTTTGTGCCTCAGTTTCTTTGTCTATTAAATGGGAATAGTACCACCAACATTATGTAGTTTATACAGGGATTAAATGAGATAATATATGTAAAATGCTTAGTCAATGTCTGCCACCACCACCATTATATAGTTTACATAGGGATTAAATGAGGTAATATATGTAAAATGCTTAGTCAATGTCTGCCATACTGCTAAAATAGTAGCCATTCTTTATTGTTACTATCATTATTTTGCTATTATGTTATTATTACAACTTTTGCCTAAAAAGAGCCTTGCTTCTGGTGCCTTTAGTCCTCTCTTTGAGTGGAACACATAACAAAGGAAAAAGAATCCAGCTTCAAAAGTGGCATTAAGGAGTAAAGGTTTTCTTGGACAAAAGGATGCTGGCAAAAGGCTATCTGGCACCCCAATAGTCTGCAAAACTTCTCGAAAGTCCTCTTCACAACGTATTTCCCAATCATCCCTCTCAGATCAAATCCCTCCTGCCTCTCTGCAAAGCTCCAGCCCATACCAGCATCTTCACTTACCTACTTTCTGCTCTTTGACTCCTGCCTTCCACATATTTTTATTTTTATTTCACTTACTTTTTGGCTCATTGGTAGCTTCACATGATAGAAAATGTTAAAGACATAAAAATAATTTATCTTTTTCCCATCTATATCCTCAGTTATCCAGATCCCCAGAAGTAACCACTGTAAAAAGAGATATTCTATATACAGATAGCAGATAGAAACACACACACACACACACACACACACACACAAACACACACCATTTTACACCACTGCAACTTGCTTTTACACATAATAAAACTTCAATATTGTACCATATTAATATCTATAGAGTTGCCTCCTTCTCCTTAAGGCGCTGCATTGTTTTCCATTGGATAAATAAGCCATAATTTATTTATCTATTCCCACATTAATAGACATTTAAATTGTTTTACTATTTTGTTATAAAAATTGCTGCAATAAGTAACTGTTCATATATGATTTTACACATCTGTAAGATAAATTTCTAGAAATTTAATCATTGAATCAAAGGGAATGTGAATTTTTAATTTTTGTAGATTTAGCCAAATTGTCCTCCATGTAGGTTATGCTGACTTAGCCTCCAGTTAGTAAGGTTAGAGAGCATTAGCTTTCTTACACAGGTTAAGTTTTCTAACATTTTCCATGCCCTTTCTTATGCAGAGTAGTCTCAGCCTCTTCAATTGTGTATCTCCAGCCATATATTCTGATGGAAGAATGTTTCTGTCTCTTCTACATTTTCCCCCAATTAAATAGCTATAAACTACCTGAGACATCCAGGCTGTCTTCTGTCCCATAACCTCCAGCCCTCAACCCTTCTTTTCTTCCTCCATGATACTCCTAGGACCTGCCTTGTCTGGGGTCAACTTGCCTGGCGCTGGGAAACCTCGAATTGGCCTGCCTGAAGGCAAATGGCTAGGTTCGGGGTGAGATGTCCATCCCCCATCCAGAGTGTGAAGCATCTGCCGAGGGAGGCAGATGATGTCAATCAAATCCTTTTCCTTTGTGATTTTTCCAGACTCCCTTTACTAAATCATGGCTTATGTGTGCATGAGAATACCATACATCCCCAAGAGTGAGTAAATTACAACTGTATGCATCAACATAGATGGATCTCAGGAACATATGTCCAGCATAAAAGCAAGTCACAGAAAATACGTGCAAGCAGAATACCATGACACAGAGCTCTAAAATGAGCAGATTTAATTTTTACAAATGCAGGTATGCGTGGTAAAACTGCACAAATTGTAAGAGAATGATAAGCACAAAATTCAGGATCATGGTATCCTGGGGGTAAGTGAAGAAGGTGGGCTGGTGTGATCGGGGGGCACACGGAAGCCTCCCATGGTATGGTCATTTTCTATTGCTTAAGTTGCATGGTGGGTTCCTAAGTGTCCGTTTTATTATTCTTAATTATTTCTATGCTATTTATATTGTGTTATATATACCAACTATTTTATAATATGTTTTCATAAAAAGCTACAAAAGAAGTATGAACGAGAAAGATGGTCATGATACATTAAGTAAGAAAAAAACGGATAAAATTGTGCATATGACATGATTCTGCTTTGGTTTAAAACACACACACACACACACACACTCCATATTGATATTCACCCAATGATAATAATGGTTATCTAGGTTGTGGAATTATAATTTTAAAGAAACTTTTCTTATCTTTCTGACATATATTTCCCAATTTTTCAACAATGATTTTTTTCTTACTTTTGTAATGAGAAAATATGATGAAATATTTTTTTTAAAAATCATGTGCTAAGTGCTACTACCAGGCAGTTACATATAGCTAACACTTACTGACCTTCCTCTGAGCCAGGTTGTCGGTCAAGTGCATTACATGTATTTTGTAATTGGAAGTACTATTTTCATTTCACCGAGGAGAAACCAGAAGTCCAGAGAGGTTACATAACTCACTCAAAATCAGATAGAGAATGGTAGAGCCAGGATTCAAATCCATCTGTCTTCCTATCAAGCATGTGCTCTTAACCAAGCTTCTATGCAACATTCAACAGTCTACAGAAGCCCGAAGGAACCATACAGTGTCAAGAAGTGTTAAGGGTTTGCTTTACTTTTTAAGCTAATAAGCCAGGCTGTTATTTTTCATGAATGTTGGCAGAAGACCCAAGACCCCTCGATCAGAGGCAAAAGTCTTTAGTAGTCACAGCCCAGTAACAGCATGAACATGCTGTTGGTTTGTATCTGTTCCTCACGCTGCCAAGTCCCACAGGGACAACACAGTGAGGGTGTGGATGAATGCATGCACCCAAGATGAATTGTGTTGCAAGAAAGGAACACTGAACATGGGAGATTCACTGCTTTTATAGGAAGCAGGTGCAAGCCTGCTCTTTGTGAGAGAGGTTACTTCATCCTGCAACATTGCTCCCTGCAAACACGATTCTGAGAAGGGTCTTAGGAAAGAGATGCATGGTCTTGAATTCTCTGCATATCGTGCAAAAATGTGCAGGGCCCATGGCAGACTGTGCTCCCAGCTTATAGTCAAGATTCTTTGAGCTGCAAATTACAAAAACCCAGCTTAAACTTAATTAAACAAGAGGAGGAATGACAAAAAATGTATTGACCCATGAAACTCCTGTCTCTCTCTCTCTGACTCTCTCTCTCTTTGTGTCTCTCTCTCACTGTCTCTCTCTCTCTGACTCTCTCTCTCTCTCTTTGTGTCTCTCTCTCACTGTCTCTCTCTCTCTGACTCTCTCTCTCTTTGTGTCTCTCTCTCACTATCTCTCTCTCTCACACACACACTGTCTCTCTCTCTCTCTCTCTCTCTCTCTCTCTCTCTCTCTCTCTCTCTCTTTCTCTCTCTCTCTCTGTCCTCCTATCCTCTATGTGGTCTCCATTCATGGACAGGCACTCCCCTGTGATCATAAGCAAGCTGCCTGTAGCACCAACCCCAATGGAGCATAACAGGCCTTCTCTCACTCTTCAAATGGAAGTCCTAGAACCAACTCTCAATGGCTATGTCTGGCCTGGATTGGGTCATATGTCCATCCTAAACCAAGTCTTGAGACCAGGGGATAAAGTACTCTAATCACCCATCCATGGGTTACCTGCCCGCTTCTGGAACCAGGATTGGGATCAGTCCCACCCCAATCATGTAGACTGAGAGTGGGATTTTCTTCTCCAGAATCAGAATGCTGGTAACAGAAGATAAGGCACTCAGTGCTCAGCAGACAAAACAAACATTGTGCTGTGCCCAGAGAGTGATTATCTCTAAAATATCACGTACAACAAACAGTGAGCTAGTTGGACTGACAAGATGAAATGTGATGGATTCCAGTAAGATTTGCAAAGTTCCACAAAGCTCAGTGGTAGTTCCGTGGCTGACTGCTGGCACTTCCTGTGACTTCTGACAATTGGGGCAGTTATCAGAAGCCTGGAGCAGCTTGACTGCACCCAATTGCAGTGCACATGGGGATTTCCCAATACAGAAAGAGGAGAAAAAAAGAAAAACAACAAGGAAACCTTTCCTCCGAGCTAATCAGTATATAATTGATTCCAATGTCCTCCTTCAATCTGAGGTATCTTTTTTTCCGAACTCACGTAAAATTAAGAACCAGAACCAGGAGCAATATTCCAATATAGTCACACCCAAAGGAAAAATCCATTTGCAAGAAAATATCCAAAGTTCCCAGTGTTGCTATTGTTAGCACACAATGTTTCAGAGGAGAAGGGAGTGTATCCTCATAGTGGGTTGGCAATTCCGGGATATAAGTTGTAGAACCAAAAAGATTGCACCACTCTCAATGTGTGGCCTGAGTCAGGGCTTTTCAGAAGAAAAACCAGTTCTCCTTCACAGCCGCCTCCACCACCACCCTTTTCTATTTTCAATGAAGTTGAATTTAAATCTGTTGCAACTGTAACAATGACAGATGAGAGTTACCATTTTTCAGTGGCTCCACCTCACAGAAGGGCTGATAACTAAGAATGTCAATCACAAGCACAGTTTATCCTAGCAAAATGCCCTCGATAAAGGGTGATTCAGTAGAGGCTGGGGCAGAGCATCTATGAGTATGTGGGAGAAGGACTCATCGGTACAGAGCAGCCACCCCAGAAACAGTTGTTGATTTGAGCTAAATTCACTAAATAGCCCTGCTCTCTCATTTCTACCATGAGATGCTACTTCTCTTACTTCCGCCAATCCACTGAGTAAACATGGAAATATTGTCATTTCAGGAACGAAGCTTTGTAATTAGGGAGAATGTATTGGCCAGAGGAAACCGATCCCAGACCTCACAGGCATTATTGCCTGTTCAGCATCCTGGGTCTCATCTCCTCTTCTCACCGCCTGAAGACTAATTAACAGAATCCATGCCATTATGCCTAGCTCTCTAATCTTTATTATCAAGGCCGGGTGCGGTGGCTCAAGCCTGTAATCCCAGCACTTTGGGAGGCCGAGGCGGGCGGATCACAAGGTCAGGAGATCGAGACCACAGTGAAACCCCGTCTCTACTAAAAATACAAAAAAAAAATTAGCCGGGCGCGGTGGCGGGCGCCTGTAGTCCCAGCTACTCAGGAGGCTGAGGCAGGAGAATGGCGTGAACCCAGGAGGCGGAGCTTGCAGTGAGCCGAGATCGCGCCACTGCACTCCAGCCTGGGCAACAGCGTGAGACTCCGTCTCAAAAAAAAAAAAAAAAAAAAAAAAAAAAAAAAATCTTTATTATCATGAATGCTCTTTCCAAAGAAATTCTCATCCTAGAGCAAGAGTTCCTGGAGGGCAAGGACCAGGTACTGGTTATCTCTTGCTGCATAATGAGTAACTCCAACAGAGCAACTTAAAACAGAAACATTTATTTTCTCATAGATTCTGAGGGTCAGGAATCCAGGAGGCTTAGCTGGGTGCCTCTGGCTCAGAGTCTCTCCCAAGCCTGCAAAGTGTCAAACAGGACCAAAGTCATCTCAAGGTTCAACACGCAAAGAAGCCAAGCTCCCCAATAGGGCTATTAGTAGGAACTAGGTCTTCAGTTCTGGAGGTATCAGTTCCTTTTCTCTGGATCAATTCTTTGGGAAGCTTGTGGTATGGCAGCTGGCTTCCCTATGAACTAGCCAGACATAGAATGAGCAAGAGGAAAGCCACAGTCTAATTGTTGATTGGAGGTGGCATCCATCACTTTTGCCATATTCTGTTTGCTAAAAGTAAGTCACTAGAGTCAGCCCATATTCAAATGGAGAGCATTCACAAGGTCAAGAGTACCAGGAGGTGCAGCTCATGAGGGCCTTCAAGGCTGCCTACCAGCAACCACTTCTCATTCACATGGCTATTCCTGGCACCTAATAAAGGACCAGACAAATGGTAAGCTTAACAAAGACTTGTTGCACTATATTTAATCCAGTCTGAAAGACTCACCAAGTCACATCAGCTAGAGTGGAACACATACAAGGAATAGACAAAGAATGTTGTGGTAGGTATGAATTTCATGCCACCAACTCAAGTGTGCAAGAAATACAAAATTTTCTATAATGCCTTTGAATTGTTATTTGAGCCCTCTTCCTGTTAGAGTGACAAAAATGTAATCTCAGTCCATGGGAATTCAGTTCCCCTTTGTCCAGGGTAGTTTACCATTCAAGAGAGAGTACTTAGTAGCAAGTCATGGAGGGAAATGGGAGGGCATCTCCTAAGCCTCAGTTACAGGTGTTGGCTAAAATGTGCCTCACCCCATTTGCTCCTCTATCACCTGTCTACATGCTGAGACTCCTGTCCATGTGAGCCCTTCAGGGCTGCACTTTTCTGTGCTGTTTATGAACCATTGTGAAGCTTCTGGGCCAGAATAGGACAAAAGAGTCTCAGCCAGGCTCTGCATGGCCCATCTTGCTAGATGTCCTGCTCAGACACAGCCCACCTAGCCTCTTGCAGCCTTCTGGAACTATGGCCAAGGATGAGGGCTGCCAAACCTCTCTGCTTTCTAGCCCTCCAACCCCTCCACAGTGACATGGGCTCCAAGGACCTGCCTTTGAATCAGGTTGTCATGGTCCTCTCAGGTTTGTTGACTTTTCTGCTCTTTCTGCTCTTCTTGCTGCTTCTCTGTCTCTCTCTCTCCTCCTCACTCTGAGCCTGCCCTCAGCCTGGAGGATGTTTCTGTAGCCCAAGAGCAGGAAAGTAGGGAGAGAAGCTCTTCTGTGTTGACCTTGAGCATTCCTCTCAGAGGCACTCCCACTTCCCCCATCTTCAGGCTTTCCTATTACACCTCACCCCACCCAGGGCACCTCACTGCTTCCCATCATGGGCCAGGCTCCACAAACAGGAAGCCAGTGACTAGCAGGTTACCCCGCCTTTTCAAGCTCCTCCCCGAGGCAATGAACACAGGTGGGAATCTAGCCTGCAGAGGAAGGAGGGGAAATTATTAGAGGGGTTTTATTTAAATGGCGAAACTTTCAATAAATATTATTTTTTCCAAAGGCAAATCATTTGCACCAAGCCAGAAGCCTAGAAAATGTTTAATGCTAAAAAAGAAAGGACAACATAGGGAGTCAAAGAACACACATGAAGATGCAAGTCATGCTAGTTACATGGACAGGTGGGAAATGGGAAGGGAGGAAAAGAAGTGCTATGTTCATCTCTCTGTCTGATGACTTCCTCGCCCTCTCTCCCCACTGTCTGGGTCTCACTTTACCTGGGCCCTGGCACGCTGCCTTGGCCCACTCCTGCCAGCAGGAAGAAGCTGCTGGGCCCTGGGAGCTCCTGAGCCCTCTCTGCATGATTTGGGCGCACACCTGGGGAGGGGTATAGTCTTCACTTGCTCCAGCAGGAAGGGAAGCCTGCAGGGACCCATGCCTCACCTGTAAAACGTGGCCCTCTAGAAGGAGGTTGAGAATCTCAGGAGGTGGAGGGTGCATGATTTTTCATGCACAAATAACATGCTAGTAATAAAAAAACACAAGACTTGAATTATTTAGCTACTTTGCTGTCTTCAAGTTTCTCCTTAATTCTCACATTCAAAAGTTAGCTATGACTAACTCTATGTAACGGGTAAAGAAACTGAGATCAGCAAGAGAGGGATTTGGGAGTTGAGTTCAGATATTCTGGTTCTAGGGTCAGTGACCTTTCTACTACAATATGGCAAAATGGATGTTTCTAAGTACAAGGTAATACAAATCTGAATGATTTTCTGGACTGGTATAAGCAATCAATTTACTTCATTCTTTTCTTCAATAGAGCGTCTTGACTGAGAAAAAAAAAAAAAAAAGGACAATTTTTTATTTCTCCCCTTTTTTCCAAATATAAAGAAAGGTGATGCCAGCAGGAAAGATTAGAATGTTCTCATGAGATTTCTGTTTGCTTGCTTTCTTTTTTCTTTTTAATAAAAACTAGTAATTGAAGGTACCAAAGAAAAATCTTAGAGGTATTTCTGTGGCTGAATTGGTTCATCTGAGCATACTGCCAATTCACTCAATTGGCAGAGCATCCAGGGAGCAAAGTTTCCCAAGCCAGGTGAGGCAAAGTCAGCTTTAGACAACACGAGAAGCAGCTTGGGATACAATTTCCTTCCTTCACAAGAAGTCAACTCTTTAAAAGCACCAAGTTGATCTTGAGCTACTGGGAATCTTTATTCAGTTTATGAAGGCCAGTCCTGCTCATGCCTCGCTGTTCTGTGGCTGAGACACTCTGGACAGAAAGATAGACCTGCTTTAGAAGAAGGGTTTTCTTGCTAACTAGAGGTTCCCAAAGTGGGAGCTGATTTTTTTTGCAAACCAGACAATGACTCCATAAATATACCAACCAGTGGCTGAAAACAGACGATTTAACATTTCTCCACATTTTGCTCTATAATTTCTGAAGTATGTATAGACACTACTATGAATTAATAAAATACAAATTCACTTAAAAGCATTCTCTAGTTCATAATAGTTTTTGGTCTTATGTACTTAGGCAATAAAATGATGCTTTTAATAGAAAGTAAAAGTTTTATCCTTTGAGAAGTCAGTAATAATGGTTTACATTATAAAAGAAGCTTAACCCTCAGAAATGCTGGGAATCATTGATGTAAGTTACCCAGATGATCCATGCTCAAAACATCTTGGAAACAAAAAGATTCAAACTGATCTTGGAGTACTCCCCAAGCTGATCTACAAATCAATGCATTCCTTGTCAAAATCCCAGCTGGCTTTTCTTTCTTTTTTTTTTTTTTTTTTTTTGCATAAATTGACAAAGTTATCCTAAAATTCATACAGAAACGCAAGGAATCTAAAATAGCCAAAACAATCTTGAAAAGGAAGAGCAAAGTTGGAGAACTCACACTTCCCAATTTCAAAACCTACTACAAAGTTTCAGTAATTAAGATTGTGTGGTACTGGTAGAAGGATACATATAGATCAGTGGAATAGAACTGAGAATCTGGAAATAAATCTTCACATTTATAGTCAATTGATTTTTACGAAGGGTATGAAGAATGGGGAAAGACTACTCTTTTCAACAAATGGTACTGGGACAACTGGATATTCACATGCAAGTGGATTTTTTGGACCCCTACCTCACACTATATACAAAAATTAACTCAAAATGGATAATAAACCTAAACATAAAAGCTAAAACTGTAAAACTCTTAGAGAAAAACATAGGAGTACATCTTTGTGGCCTTGGATTAAGCAATGGTTTCTTAGATTGGTCATCAAAAGCAAAAGCAACAAAAGAAAAAAATAGGCAAATGGGATACCATCAAGGTAACAAACTTTTTTCACTTCCAAAAACACCATTAAAAAGGTGAAAAAACAACCCACAGAATGGAAGGACATATTTGCATAATATATACTGTCTGATAGGCAACTAGAATTCAGGATATATAAAGAACTCTTAACCCAAAAATCAAATAACCTAATTTTTAAATGGGAAAGGATTTGATAGGCATTTCTTCAGAGAATACATTGTACAGATAGCTAATGAGCACAAGAAAAAATAGTCAACATCATTAGCTTTGAGGGAAATGCAAATCAAAACCACAGTGAGGGACCACCTTACACTCACTAGGACAACCAGAATCAAAAAGATAGACAATAACAAGTGTTAGCAAGAATGTCGAGAGATGGAAACCTTCACACATTGCTGGTAGGATTGCAAAACAGCATAAATGCTTTGGAAAGCAGTTTGCCAGTCCTTCAGAATGTTAAATGCAGTTATCCTATGACCCAGAAATTTCATGCCTAGGTATTTACCCAAGCAAAAGCATATATCCTCACAAAACTCATACACAAATATTCACAATATCATTAACTATAATAGTCAAAAAAGTGGAAATAACCCAAACATTCACCAACCGAGGAACAGATAACCAAATATGGTATATACACATAATGGAATGTTATTAGGCAATAAAAAGAAATGAAGCACTGATGTATGTTAAAACATGAATGAACCTTTAAAGCAGTATTGCAAGTGAAAGAAGTCACTCACAAAAGGCCACATTTTGCATTACTCCACTTTTATGAGATGTCAGGAACAGACAAATTCATAAAGATACAGAGTAGATTAGTGGTTGTCAACGGCTGGGGCTGACTGCTAATGGATATGAGATGTCACCTGGGGTGATGAAAATGTTCTGAAATTTGGTAGTGGTAATGGCTGCATAATTCTGTAAATATATCAAAAATTACTAAGTTGTGCAGAGGTGAGAAAACGTTTTCTGTGAAGGGTCAGTTAGTAGATATTTTAGGCTTTTGGTCCCATATGATCTTGTTAGACCTACTCTGCCATTGTAGACCAAAAGCAGCCATAGACAATATGTAAATGCGTGTGCATGGTTGTGTTTAAATAAAACTTTATTTACAACAGGCAGCCATCTTCACCCCACAGGTATAGTTTGCCAACCCTTACTGTAGACAATGAAAGCTTTTGAGGCAGGGGCCATGCTTTATTCATTTGTATGTCTCTAATGGCCTAGCCAGTAGGGAGAACTCAATATATGCTCACTTGAATTAGATAGAAATGCCCTTGCACCATCTCCCACCCTTGTGCAAAGGAAAGTACTAGCATTTCTCATTCCTGTCAGCCTTCAGTAGCACATAGGGCTGTAGTGACCAGCTGTATGCCTGTTGGCTGTGGAAGAAGTCCTGCCGCCACAGACAGCTGAGCCTAAGATTGCAAAGAAGGGGACAGAAATAGAGTAAGTTCAAGTGCTTAAGATTAAAATGTGGAGCCCATTTAACACTTGAATTGCCTTATTCCTAGAAGAGCAGAGTTGTGGTCTAAGTGTCCCAAGAACTACCCTGCCTAAGAGCTGTGATCTTAGTGCAGACCCAAGCATCCCTAACAGATCTATCACATCAAGTGGAAACAGTCTGTGGTTCTTGTCTGAGAAAGGGCTTCAACCTACTGTTCTAAACCTAGTTAATAAGGCTCTGCTACAGTCTTTACCTAAGAAGCTCATCTGCAATATTTGTTCAACTTCTCCAAGGAGAGAGCATGGATAAATTACAGCATTTGCCATCCTGACTTAATGGGGTTGCTTCAAATTGTGCATGTTCTAAAACTATTTGCTCCAGCACAGGCTAAAAAGAGAGATGCAATGATGAGATTTGTATTGCATTAAGGGCAGTGAGGGAAAATGTGCCCTATTTTCCCTCTCTGGGTTTTCCCCGTGATGGACAACGGGGATGCTCCATTGATCATTTCCGCTCTTTTGCATTCGCAGGTCTCAGCTGTCCCCAAATAACACAGCCCTGCTGCCCTCCCTTTGGGAAGACTTCACAGAGTAAGCAATAAGGACAAGCTTTGAGCTTTCTTCCAGTGATGGGGACAGATATAAGTCTTCCATACCCTCTGGCCTATTTAGAGCTTAGTGACCTAAGTACATTGGCTTATTATAGAAACAGTTGAAGCTGAAAATAATTACAGATATATAACTACACATTTCTATAACACTGCATTCCAATTGTTGGATACTCAAGTGGAGAATATGATAGGAGATGTAATAAAGGGAGCATGTTAAGGAGTCTTCTAGGCAGCAGCACATATCAGATAGAAAAGGTGTTACAAACTATGCTTCTTTTCTTTGCATAATGCTAATTTATACGTTTATAATGTCAAGAGAAACAGACTATGAAGTTTGGAAGATATAGTTATTCAATGTATTGATCTGTGTGTTTTTTGTTGTCTTTATAAAGTTTCAGATATCAGAGGGAAAAACCATCAAGTCTATTACTCATTGAGCTAGAAGGGACATGAGAAGTATCTGTATCTGGTATCCTTTATAAGGCCCCCTGGGAGCAAAGATAAATAGATCACAAGCTGACAACTGGAACCCAAAAGCCTTAGTTCCAGACGAGTGTGCATAACTCAGTAATTCTTCATGGCTGTGATGCTCTAAAATTATCAGCTGGACTCTTTGCTGCATCCCAATGGACAGCATTTCAGAAACTGGCACTTAGGGGATCAGGTAAGTAGAAGGCATGGACACAAGGATAGAGTTTCCCCATTGAAGCTGTTAAGCGCCTTACAAATATTTTTACTTATAGAATTCCCAGCTTCAAAACAAACCACATCATTATGTGAATTTGCCTCAATAAATTAAAAACAAAAGGCTGTGTGATGTGGTTAGGCTTTGTGTTCCCACCCAAATCTCATCTTGAATTGTAATCCCCATAATCCCATAATCCCCACATGCCAAGGGAGAGACCAGGTGGAGGTAATTGACTCATGGGGGCAGTTTCCCTCATGCTGTTCTCATGATAGTGAGTGAGTTCTCACAAGATCTGATGGTTTTATAAGGGGCTCTTTCCCACTTCGCTCAGCACTTCTCCTTCTTGCTGCCTGTGAAGAAGGTCCCTTGTTTCCTCTTTGCTTTCCACCATAATTGTAAGTTTCCTGAGGCCTCCCCAGCCATGCTAAGCTGTGAGTTGATTAAACTTCTTTCCTTTATAAATTACTCAGGCTCAGGAAGTTCTTTATAGCAGTATGAAAATGGACTAATACACTGTATCATTAGGACACTTTCAGTTGCAAGAAAGTGAACTTACTGAGAGGTTTAAACTAAAAGTTATCAGTTCATATAACAAGAAGACTAGAGGTAGGAAGCGGACCAGGCATGCTGCATTATAGTCACAGCTTCACAGCTCTGCAATTCCTTCCATTACCTCCTGTACTGGCTTCATCCACAGGCTTGTAGTAAGATGATGACAGCCAGTCAAGGCATCCTCTGGCAATCTCAGAATTCAAAGAGCATAGGTCCAATATGCAAATGCCTATCAGGCCTCTAATTTATCCCTAATTAGTTTGCTTATATCATTGGCCAAAGCAAGTTACCTTGCCAAGCCCACAGTCCATTATGGGAGACACTGCACAAGAGTGTGAATATTGACAGACATGGTCCCTTGGGGGCCATGAATGGAAAAGTCTATCAATGAGGCCACAGTCACATCCCACTTCCCCTCCTGACCCCCCAAATTTGTCATCCTCTAGTCTCTTCTGGCCCTGAGCCTGTGTCCCAGTTCTGCTCATGGTGCTTCTGCCATCTCCAGTGAACTGTCACCTTTAGCAGCTTTGTCTATATCCACAATCTAGACCACGGATAACCTACGGAAGGCAGCTACACCATGGTCTTTTCAGTCCAGGACTTTTTTTCAGATTCTACTTCCTTCATTTTTCTTTGAAGTTCTCCTCCCTCATCTGCTTATCCTTCTTTCTGTCTATAAATGTTACCATGCTCACCCTTTCCGCCTAGCCTCTTCCAAATGACAACTGCTACTTAGAACAAGCTGCTTGGTTTTTATTATTGGGCTTCAACCCAAATTCTGCCCCTTAGATGACTTTTTTTATTTCTATGCATCAAAGATGACCTGTAAGTGATGCCGACTTTTGGGTTCCATCTGGGCATCTGGGTCTAGCACCTTTGACTGATTGCTGAGGACAGCACTCAGGCATCTATATTTGACTCATAGTCTTGAGTCCTTGACTTGGAACTCATTTGTGACGCCAGTTCCTCTAGGACTATAAGTTGCTCCTCCTCCCTCCAAAAGACTTGAGTTCCATCCTGAAGCCTAGCCCAGAAGTGAAGATTTTGCTATAGACTGACACACTCCCCCAGTACTAAGATGCCCAACATCCCAGATGTTGGACCCCATCACTTTCCACTGTCTGCTTAGGATACCCTGACACTTCATGTATGGACAAGACACTCAAACCCGCTTAAGCAGGAGATGGAGATTTATGGGCTCAGGTAAGCAAACCATAGGAAAGGGAAACTGGTCTCTGAAATGAACACAGGAACTGGAACAGAGCCGGGGCTGCTTTCTAGCCCTGCCTCTCACCGTGGCTATTTATAAATGTCGGCTTCACCTTCACTCTCTAAAGACAATTTCCTCCAGTGGCAGGAACCATGGCTACTGACGGCTCTAGAATCTCCAGTGGGTATGAATTTCAACAGCTGAGTAAAAAGCCCTTAAGTTTCTACCAGAGCAGATGATTTTATGCCAAACCATTTAGCAGTAAAGAGAGAAGAAAGACAGAGGCTTATAGCGAGAAAGAAAAGAAACTTTCTCTCTGAGGAATGTGAACCTCCTTTAAATTATTAGGCCCAGCGAGGCAGGAGAATGAGACCACAGTCACATACCACTTCCCCTCCTGAGCTAAGCATACCTCTTGAATATGCTTGCTATGTGGACTCTAGGCTTATTTTCACAAGTAGCTCAAAATTAACTCAATGACACTACATGTTAGATATCCTTAGGTCATAATCTATACTTCAACAATGTATAGCCAATAACTAATGAATGACATTTCTGTAAACCAAAGAGAATTCCTGACAAGCAACTTTGTATCACCCCTCTACGTATCCCCTTGCTTTTGCCTTTAAAAATCTGCTCGTAGCAAAGGCCAAACGGAGCTCCTATCCAAGGTCACTTGGGCCTGAATCTTCTGAGCAGCTGTCCTCATCTTGGCCCAAATAAACTCTTTACTTACATTAATTTTGCCTCAGTTTCTTCTTTTAGGTTGACAGTAGCTTCTTTAATAACATTATTTTTTTTCTTTCTCTTCCCACACTGTTTTGACCTGTAAAAGAGAAGGGAGAACAGAAACAGGAGGGTGAGTAACAAGCAGGTGAAGCCCACAGGACATCTGGATCCTGGGCAAACCAGCCCATGGGGCCTCGATGTCCTCTTCAGGGGGTTCACAGGTGATGGTGCAAGACCCATGAAGCTATCTCCACTTTGAGAAGGCTTGGAAAATGCTTTTACACCCTTGTTTGGGTGCATAAATCCAAAACCCTTATCCATGACCTTTGGAATGAGATGAGTTTAAGCACTTTTCAGATTTTTAAAACAAAATATAGGGTAGTATACAAGATATACTCCCCATGGAGTATAGAACAGCCCCCACAGTCAAATCCATTAAACATTTTATGGTAAAATATATACATATTCACACTTTTAGGATAATTAATGTTTATGTAGACACTCCTGTTAGTTGAGTTCAGGTCAGGTTTTGCTACTAAATGTGTAATATAAAAAGTTGGTTTTCAGAGTTTGGGGATTTAAGAATGACGGTTAAGTGATTGTGGGTCTATACTAGAGATGTTGAAAGTGATAACTAAAAGCCTGGACTATTGGTTCCCAGGGTTAGAGACCAACTCTAACCAGAGCTAGAGTCTGTGATTGATTGAGCCGTGTGCCTGCTCCCATGTACCATGTCCCTACCACCAGCCATGCCTCCCCATTCAAAGCACTGCAGAGCAACCTTTCCCCATACTTCACACCTCATTGCTACCATCTGTCTAAGAACCTACTTGCAAGAAGGAACTGCAACCAGCCCAATTATCCCATAGAACTGATGTTTATGGTCTTTTTTATTAAACTTAGAAATGGACTCTCTCAGTCTTAAAGCTTAAAACTTAATATTTGTCTTATCTGAGTTCCTTCCTCAGGAAACCAACCCTCAGACCTCCTGCTAGTATCAAAGAACTGAAATTTACCAAATCACTCATCCAGAAAATGAGATGCCAGACCCTTCATTCCATTTGATTGCTTCCTTACCCCTTCCTAATTCTTTCCTTTTCACAATCCCCACCACCCTACCCACCACAGGCAGCTACATTCTTTCCCTGCTATATAAATCACCAATTTTAGTTGGTTGGAGGGACAAAGTTAGGACTTACCTCCCAGCGCCTCACTTGTAGCACCCAAATAAAGCCTTCTTCCCTGGCAATACTTGTCTCAGTGACTGGCTTTCTGTACAGCAAGCAATGAAACCTAGATCAGACCCCTGGCATTTTGGTAATAGAACCTACAATTGTGAACCTGAAATAATCAAAAGGATCAGAATTCAGCTTTAAAGAGCTTATTCACACGAGAATCTGAGAATATCCATCCTAAAAACAGACTCCAGAGTAATGGGATCAGTGCTCCAGAGTTCAAAGGTCTTGCTTATATCGGCAGAAAACAAAGAAATTTAGTAGGATTATAACATTTTCTATACAAGACTGGTTTATGAGTTACAACTTAGTTACAGTTTGTTGTCCTTTCCATGCAGCTTATTTTCATTTTCTTTCCAATTTAAAAGAGGGTACTTAACATTCTATCTTAGGCAATGAAATAATGAAGTCCTTACGGGAGAAAGGTAAGAGAGAAGTTAATCTATAATGACAATCAACAGTTAGAAAATAAGTCTTCCCTGGGGCCCTTTAGTCATTTACAACATTTTACAACCCAATGTAGGTAAGGAAAAGAGCTAATCTATAATCAGAGAAACAAAGGTTATAGCTTCCCATTTACCCGACTCAGGTCTCATAATCACATTCTCTTGAGGCTCAGAATATTTTAAGATTCCAACAGCTTAGATTTTGAATTACTTATTTTGACATAGTAGATCACTCACCTCCCGGTAGAAAGCCATCAGTCTCACTACCACCTGGCCCTACATTTCTGTTTCCCTAGATCATTACAAGATGTCCACAACTGCAGGTCTTTCCTCTCCACCTGGACTCTTGCCCTCAGAAAGCTCTGAACATCTCATAATAGAACCCAACTTCCTACCCCTTCGAACAATTTCACTGTGACTTCTGACACTCATGGCCTATCATCAGCAAAATACCATCTGTTTTTAACCTCTTCTTTGAATGTTCATTTCCAGTATGAAGGAGGAGAGCCTTATCCTCTTCTCTGAGTGTTTCCTTCTATTTCTTGCTCTGCTGAAGTCAGGCTTTTCCCCGAGGACCTTTCTACCCACCCAACACCCCCACACAGCCCACTCAAGATTTGTTTTATCTCACTCCTCTGGTACCACTGAGCTTGTGAGTGGGAGGGTGTCCCACTTCTCATTGCTACTTTCAGAACTCCATTCCTCCCCTATAAACTGCTATAATAATATTTATAATAAGAAATGCATATTTGGTCTTCACCTCCATTTCTTGAAACACAGCTCTTAAGACTCTTGGAGTCTCCAAAGTGATGTGTCTTTTTGTATGTTAATGAGATGACTGGTGGCTGGAGGCTCCTGGGTAGCCTCAGGGTGGGGCTAGCTGTCCAGGAAGCCAACCAAGTGATAAGAAGTTTGAAACTTTCAACCCCAACCCTGCAGGTGGCTCGGAGACAGGCTAAAGGTCAAATTGATCACCAGTGACTAATGGTTTAGTCAATCATGCATGTGTAATGAAGCCTCCATAAAAACCCAAAAGAAATAGGATTTAGAGAGCTTGTAGGTCGCTTAAAGTGTGAAGGTTCTGGGAGAGGGCACAGTAGCTCTGCCCCTCCCCCCATACCTTGCCCTATATACCTCTTCATCTGGCCATTAATCTATATCCTTTGTAATATCCTTTATACTAAATGGGTAAACATAAGTAAAGAGTTTCCCTGAGTTCTGTGATCTGCCATAGCAAATCAACCCCTAAGGTGGTCTTGGGAATGCCCAATTTATAGCCTGTTGGTCAGCAGCGCAGGTCTCAACTCAGGACTTACAACTGGCATCTGGAGTAGAGGGCGGTCTTGTGGGATGGAGCCCTCAATCTGTGGGATCTGATGCTGTCTCCAGGTAGGTAGTGTCAGAATTGGACCAAATTGGAGGATGCCCAGCTGGTATCTGCTGAAGAATTGATTTGGGGTTGGGAGAAACTTCTGCACATTTTGGTGCCTAGAGGTGAAATATTCTGTGTTGAGTATTGAGTGACTGTGTAAAAATAGAAAACACCGTTTGGTTCTTCCTATCTTTCCCATCAACCACCCCCACACACAGCTTCTGTGAAGCTCACGCACTGTTCAATCCCTCTGTTGCTCCTTTTTGTAGGAGATACTTAAAGGTCTACAAGTGACTCCGCTCCATTTCAAACCTCTCTCTCCCTCTAAGATCACTTTTGCACTAACACTCGATGATTTCAGTATTTACGCAGATGACACCTTGAGGGTCTTTCTCTCTCAGTTTCTTGATCTTCTCATCTCCAATTATTTCATCCACCCTACCTCTGCTCTCCCCACCTTATTCTATGGCATGGCCACTTATTGCCCTCCTTCACAGTCTGTGTTTCCCATATCCTAATCTCTAAACATCATCTTTTATCTCCCCAGCGTACTCCCCCTGTACTGGAATACCAGTGATTCTTAGCCCACACTAGGATGTTTAACACTGCCATCATTGCACTGTCCGCTTGTACCCTAACCTTTCTTATTAGGCTCTGTGGCCCATCGTTATCATCAGTCCTTTGAAGACCCCATCAACTCCTTTGCTCTCCTCTTCTTCTGTCACACTCACCTGGCAGAAAACCCAGCCCTGGTTAAATCTGACTTTCTGCCTGTGCCACACCCACACAGCTGAAAGTGTCCAGAGGAAAAGCATGCAGCTGGGACGACTTGTCTCCATGTAAACTCATGACAAAAACCTCCAGCGGGCCTGTAGTGCTGTTTGTCCCTCCAACCACATTCCCTCAGTCAATTCACACCCCTACTCCATGATGAGTAATTCACGCCCTCTCTCTTCTCAAATTGCCCACCCCCTTTCCATTCCTACTCTCCACCAAAGACCTTGCCTTTTATGTCACAGAGAAAATAGAAATAAGCCGAAAAGAACTTTCATGTGCTTCTGTGTGTTTTTCTCACCCTCGCTTGCTCATACTCACGTTCTCCTTCATTCCATGTGGTCTTTCATTTCAACTTTCCTCTGGGTGTTTAGTCCAAACTTCTCCTTCTGAAGATAATCAGTCTCATCTCACTTTTTCTTGCTACCAGGAGTTCCATTACAGTCACCCCACAGGGGTAGCTTCAGCCCCTGAGACCACCTGACTTGTTTCTCAGGGCTCCGACTCCAAATTCCCAGTATGAAAAATCTGACTGGCCCAGTTCAGGTCATGGGTTCACTCCAGCCAATCAGCTGTGGCCATCGAGGAGGGTTGCATTGCACCAGAAAGCCTTAGAAAGAGGCCGTGCTCTGAAAGGGGGATGTAGGGCA
The DNA here is from genome assembly GCF_043159975.1 of Macaca nemestrina. Lineage (NCBI taxonomy): Eukaryota > Metazoa > Chordata > Mammalia > Primates > Cercopithecidae > Macaca > Macaca nemestrina. Next base: position 19,159,083 of record NC_092135.1, read on the forward strand.
GTAGGAAATATAGGACAGCAACTAGCCAAAAACAAATAAAACAAAAAACTCCTCCAAAAGTCTGTCTTCCACTGGGGAAAACTACATAAACACAACACGGCACATAAAAATTTAGAGAACAAAGCTTTTCAGAAACTACTGGGAACAAAGAGATGGCATTACAAAAGGCATCTGAGGAAAGCATAGCTATAATGTATTTGTGTCCCCTAGACCGTGTCTCAGAGCCCACAACTGGCCCTATTGATCTTTATAATCCAGTATATTACATGGTAGCTAGCATTCAGTATTTGCTGGATTGAACAGAATCCCCTGGAAGATAATGAAAAAAATAAATGACAGCATGATGGGCACTGCAATTCTGCTCATCTATAAAAAGAAAGAATTCAGGTTTCCCTGGAGAATTGAACTTTTCTCTAGCACGGAATATTATAAGGGATTGTGAAGAGAAATCTTTATTTGGGTGACATTTGATCACATAGTGGACAATGGCCTCATCTCAGGCTTTGCAGAAGATTCAGAAATGCCTTTCAACTGTCTGTTTCTTATATTATCTCTCTCTAAAAGCCAAGGACATAACACTACCTCGTAACTCCAGGGTGGCATTTCCATGGAGAGATGAGCTAATCCGGCAGAGCAGGCTGCTTTCTGACCAAATCCAGGAATAGAGCTGAGGAATCCCGGAGATGTGGCTACGAGCCATGGGTGGGGGGCTGGAAGGCAGAAAGATATGTCCAAATCTCCTGGAAGAATTTTTCAAGATATGAATCTTCCCTCTAGAGTGACTCTAAAATTACCTGAGTCCCTGAAATAAAGGTAAAGAGGGGACCAGAAGATTACTGACATATATGTTTTGAAAAATACCATTCTCTCCCCATTCCCCCCCCTTCACTCGCTTGAATACCAATGACCTTGAGGGATGCATGTGTTTGATAAGTCTTTCACAAATATCAGTATATATTTTATGTATGCATGTATGTATGCATTTATATGCCATCTCGTTCCAGAAAGGATGACAGATGGCTCACAAGGATACACAAAATACAAAAAAGAAGCATAAAAAATAGAAACAAAATGCCAAAGAGGAAAAAAAAAAGTTGGGAATTCAAATGCTAGTAGCCCTAAGTGCACTTTCTCTAAGTTCAGCTGGTGTGAATTCAAGAAAGGCTGTGCTTACTGAGAAGAGACACCAAGCCAGGCGTTCAAGGAGCATGAGCTTCAGACACTGGAACAGCTGCTGGAGAAGCTGACCGTTTGTCACCAGGATGAAGATCTCTGACTTAAGTTCTCATCTGATGGAAGCAACTGCACCTGAAAGGGAGGTGGGTGGCAAGGCTCTCATTTTGTAAAATTTGAGTTACAGAAGGATCCCCATGAGAGGGTCTGGGCAGGATAGCACTTGGAACTTAAGGAATTCACAGGGAAGATAGAGTATTATTAGGTCTTATTATTACCTCCCCTCCTTCCTGGAGAGAGGCCCCAGGTTGAGTCACCTGGAATTCAGGTGCCTTTTATACTCAGCTTCCATCTTGACCAGGAGCTGAATTACAGATTACATGTCTAGGTCTTCCAAATCCTGTTTCTATTTAATTAAGTCTGTCTTCCTATACATACAACAATTTATGCTTGGAGCATAGCCAGGCATTTATGTAAGACACCATGATAGGACTGAAAGCACTGGCGTCTGTATGAAGGGTGGTGGGGTGTCAGGTGGAGATGGGCAGAAGATCACCTGATTCCACTCCAGGACAGTAATAAGTATAGCTCATTTTACTGACAAGTTTTAAGGTGCTGGGTGCCTTAAATGCATTATCTCATTTAAGCATTTCATCCACCAACTTAGGAGCATTCTATCACCATCTTCATTGTACAGATGAGGAGATGGAGGCTCAGAGAGATTACATGTCTCACCTAGAACAGTTCACTTCCTAAGCTGTTGAGGCAGAACCCAAGCCTAGCAGTCAGGCTGGTGAAGCAAAGCCACAGAGGGCAGGCAAGAGTGGATGTGGACTCTAGTTCATGGAACCCGTGTCTTTAACAACCAGCCTTTAGTTATTCTCTGAAGTCCAATGAACTCAGTTCTTTTGGACCAGTGAAAAAGTAGACTCCATGGAAAACAATATTTTTCCAATTTCCCTTTCAAACACTGAGTCCTCAGTGAAGTCAAAGTAAAATTTCTGCTAATAATTTAGCAGTCGTCCTGATTTGTCTTGGCTAATGGTGAAGAGTAGGGAAGGTAGAGGTGGGGTCGATGAGGTGTCATTCTTGGGGTAACAGAGTCATACCATCTAGTCCTGAATTCTTCAATACCATTTTTTAGCCCATACCTTTTGAGGAATTTTTTTGTCCATCGCCCTAAGAATTATTGATGTGCAAAAATCTGTTTTCTTTGACATATTTCTCACAGTCAGGGAGATTTTATTCTTCGTTATTTTATTTAGTTAGAAATGACAAAAAGCCTTTTTTGTCTTGTTTTCCAGCTATCATTTTGTTACAATTTAAATTGAGTTTTAAATCCACCCATGCCCACTCTCTTTGAGAGACCCGACCCTCCCAACACCTTTGAGGATTCTTGAGTGCTACTAGAACTTCTTTCTGAACATATTTTTTTTTTTTTCTGAACTGCTGACTAGAGTTCAAGAGCAAATTCAAGAAGTCAAAAAGCTGATTTCTGCCTCAGTCCTGGGTTTTACAAATTCTCATATACCTCACTGGATCAGCAAAATCACCTGATCTGCAGGAATTTGGACACATCACTCCTTTCAATGTCTTAAAAATGATCTTCCCAGATATTTTCCTCATGTTTCTTTCGTTTCTTTTTTTTTTTTTTTTCCTTTTTTCTTTTAGATGGAGTCTCACTGTGTCATCAGGTTGGAGTGCAGTGGCATGATCTTGTCTCACTGCAACCTCTGCCTCCCAGGTTCAAGTGATTCTCTTGCCTAAGCCTCCTGAGTAGCTGGGACTACAGGTGTCCGCCACCACACCCAGCTAATTTTTGTATTTTTAGTAGAGATAGGATTTCACCATGTTGGCCAGGATGGTCTCAATCTCTTGACTTCATGATCCGCCCACCTCAGCCTCCCAAAGTGCTGAGATTACTACCTGGCCTCTTTTTTCTTTTTTTTTTTTCTTTTTCTTTTTTTTTTTTTTTTTTTTTGAGACAAGGTCTCATTCTGTTGCTCATACTGAAGTACAGTGGTGCAATCATGGCTCATTGCAGCTTCAGCCTCCTGGGCTCAAGCAATCCTCCCACTTCAATCCCATGAAGGGCTGGGACTACAGGCACTCCCACCACACCCGGCTAATTTTTCAATGTTTTGTAGAGACAGGGTCTCCCTTCGTTGCCCAGGCTGGTCTCGAACTCCTACACTCAAGTGATCTGCCTGCCTCGGCCTCCCAAAGTGCTGAGATTACAAGCGAGAGCCACTGCATCCAGCCTCACGTTTCTTTTACTTTGTTTGATGTACAAAATTATAGGGTATGTTCCTAGTGCTTATATAGGATTTTATCTGACACTTAGGCCACAAACACATAACAAGTAGTTAACCTTTGAGGTTTCTGAGGTAAATGTGTGGTGTGTGCACACATGTGTAATCCTGAACTTACACAGGCTACCGAGGAGTTTTTGTTCAGATCCTCCATTCATCATTAAATGGGACAAAATGATATGTCTCACAGCTTTCAATCCTGGGGATTTTAAACCACAGGTTTGCAGTTCCTTGAAGGTTTAATTAGTTACTCTAAGTAGCTGAAGCTGTTCTCTAAATGTACAGTTGGATCCTGAAACACTCACCTTTTGATTAACCTTGCAGCCCTTAGGCTGAAGCAGCTCCTGCATTGGGGCTTTTAAGAAATGCCTTTTCCTAATGCTGGACAGAACGATATCCAAGGACAGGCACAGGTACAGGCTTTGGAGCCAGGAGACCTGCTTTTGTTTTATGTTGTTTTATGTAACATTTTACTTTGAAATAATTTAAGACTCACAAGAAGTTGCAAAAACTGTACAGAGTTCCCATGTACCCTTCACTCAGCTTCCCCCAATGGCAATGCATAAACACAGGATGTCAAGAGACCTGCTTTCACTAGCAAACACTTCCTGAGCACATAGACAAAGTGCAGGAACTGTTCTATGGGCTTTAAAGTGGTAACTCCTCTAATTCTCACAGCAGGCCTTTGGGATAGCCATAGTCGCCTCCATTTCACAGCTGAGGAAACCAAGGCACAAAGAGATTAGATAAACTTCCCTTAGCTATAATTCAACCCAGACTACCTGGCTCTGAAATCTATGCTTTGAACACTACACTACCCTGGGTTTTTTATTCTGTGCGACCTTGGCTAAGTTACTTGTACCATCCTCTGTTTACTTACAAAAATTAAGTTGTTTTGAATATTTTTTTCCAGATGAGGAAATAAAATACCACCCACAGGGTCCCGTATTTGGTGGATTGTTCTTCCCCCGTACTCATGCCTCCATTCAGTGGATGACTATCAAAAAGCACTAGAAAACAAACTAATTTTCTAGTTTTCCAATTTCCACGCATGGTGCAAATCAGTCACTGGTCAAGCAGCATTTGCACTGAGGTTTACACTGGAATAAAGCAGCCTTGGCTATGCTTCAATGTTTCAGCCACAGCACTGCCTGATTCTAAAATTTCAGATCTTTCAGATAGTTACCTGAAGAAATGACAAACGGCTATATTCTGCTGACTGCACAAAATTCAGGAGATACAGAAAGAAATTAACAGACTAAAAGCAAGAAAGCTCTCAAACGTATTCAAACAAAAAGGATGAAAATGGATTTTACTCCCATAGTTAGGTCTAATGATAAGAATAGATGCCAACTATGTATTACATGTCTGCAATGTGCCAAGCTCTTTATAGTCTCTCTAATCCTCACAATTTACATAAAGTACTACCCTATTGGAAGAGGAGGAAACTGAAGAGCTATCTACTGTTCCTACCAAGAGGAAGGAACTATAGGAATAGAATTCAAGTGACAATGGCATCCTTTCCCAACTCTGTCATCTGCTCACCTCAATACTGAAAACCAAGAATGAGCTAACAATGCAAGGAAAAGAGAATTAAGGAAGAAGTGAGCTGCCTTGCTAGTTAGGAGGTATTCCTGACCAGTCTCCTAGGGTCCCTCCAGAATGTATGTCATGATGTAAATGGTGACCAGTAAGTTCATTAAATCTTCTTGATTCTTTAGTCTAGTTTTCTCAACCACCCCCTTTCCACTCTCGCCTGAGTTCAGGAGGAAGGAGTACAAGCTTGGATCAGGATCAATTTATTGATGAGGTTGCATTGAGCAGACAGTCTGTATTCCATGCTTTAGTTCGAGGAGATGGGAAGAGCTCTAACACTTGTTTGGTTGGTTAACAGAAATATGTATCCAAAGGTGGTCTACAGTAAATGAAATCAAAATGCCACAACTTTTTAGTGTACTATAAAGGCAAGTATTTGAAGATCCAAGGAGATTAAAATGCTAGAATGGATTAATCATGCAAGACCTGCTCATCCATTCTGGAAGGGTCCAGAGGACACACCCTTTGCCAAGGCTGGGATAAATTCATGAGGTGACCCCTCCCTCAGCATCCTTGAAGAGTTCAGTGCTCGTTCATCTCTGTAGGTCAGATATTACGGCATTGACTATGATTGAATTAAGATTCCTGAATGCAATGAAGGTGATAGGATTCTAGGGTGGCAGGAACCAGGTGACATCAGAACCAAAGCAATAATAAAAATAGTCTGATTCACAGAAATCATTGGCATTGACTAAGCTGATCATACTGTCCCTAGAACTAAAGTAGATAGGTAGTCTATTAAGTCTTCTTTATCTGTGTGAGTGGAAAAGCTCTAAGTCTAGTGAGCAGAAGTTCTAGATTAAGTCACTAAATGAGAGAGTCATAGCCTCTCAATCAGTTCCCAGACTTGAACTGATTCACCAACATACAGTTGGTGAATCCTTAAAGAAGGACCCTGCCATACGGTGAAAAATGTATAAACGTGTGTCTCCCTCCCAATGTTTCCCAAAAGATCCGTGGCCATTTATTAGGGTGGTTGTACCTTGGGGAAGGAGAAACAATTAGACTTTCTCAGGAATTATGGGATGCTGGCCCTGAACTAGCACTAATTCCCGAATGCATAAAATGTTATTGCAATCCACCAGTCAGAGTAGGCACTTATGAAGGTCAAATGATTAATGGAGTTTGGGTTTGGTTCCATCTCACAGTAGGCCCAGTGGGACCTGAAATCATTCTATGGTCATTTCCCAAGTTCTGGGGTGCATTCGTTAGCACGGACATTCTGAGCAGAATCCCTACATTGGTTCCCTAACCTGCAAAGGAGCAGGAGCTATCATGGTAGGAAAGACAAAGTGGAAGTCACTAGTACTGTTCTCTACCTAGAAAAATAGTAAACCAAAGGCAAAACCACATTCCTGTAAAGATTAGTGTCACCACCGAGAACCTGAAAGATGCAAGGATGGTGATTACTACCCCATCCCCATATAACTGGCCTATAATAGTTAGCCTGTGTAGAGGACACAGGGAGCTTGTAGAATGACAGTGGATTATCCTGAAGTTAAGTAGGTGGTGACTTCAATGGCAGCTGCTCTTCCAGATGCAGCTGTTGTTGGAACAAAGGGACACATCCACTGTATGCATGCAGCTTGTATGTCACCTTTTATGTAGCTATTGATCCAGCAAGTGCCTATTAATAAGACCATCAGAAGCTCTTTTCTTTCCATTGGCAATGCCAGCAATATACCTTCACTGTTCTACCTCAAGATTAGGGAAACTCTCCAGCTCCATGCCATAATCTAGTTCATAGGGACACCACCACATTTCCATGCCATAGGACACCATACTGGTCCATTACATTGATGAGGTGATGCTGATCAGACCTAATAAGCAACCATTTTAGGCACATTGAAACAATATTTGCATCAGGGTAAGAGAAATAAGCTCACAAAAACCTTAAGAAAATTTCATGATCTATCTCTTCCAAGGTAAAGAACAAGTTGCTACATTGGGCCCATCTTACCTAGGAAAGAGACACAATGCATAGCGAGTTTCTTTGGATTTTGTAGGCAACATCTTCCCATTTGCCAAGTGACCCAAAAATCTGCCGGTTTGAGTTGATCCCAGAAAAGTGAAGGCTTTGAAGCAGGTTCAGGCTGCAATGCAAGTTGCTCTACCACTTTGACCATATAACCCACAGATATACCATGCATGAAGAGTCAGTAGCTGATAGTGATGATATATGGAGCCTTTGGTAGGCAATATGTGTGAATTATAATGCAGACTCTTCAGATTTGGGAACAAAGCCATGCAATCCTCTGCAGATAACCACTATCCCTTTGAGAAATAACAAGCTTTTGGCTTGCTACTGGGCCTTAGTAGAGACAAAATGACCATAGGACCCCAAGTTATTATCTGACCTGAGCCACCCATCATAAGCTGGAGTTGCCTGACCCATCAAGCCATAAATGTCACCATTCACAGCAGCACTCCATCATCAAATGAAAGTGGTATACATGAGATCAGTCTTGAGCAGGTCTTGAGGACACATTGAATGAGGAAGTAGCCCAGAATCCCCAAGGCCTCTCTCTGCTACTCTGACTTCTCTCTTTCCACCTATACCTCCAGCCTCCTGAGGAGTTCCCTAAAACCAGTTTATTGAGCAGGAGAAAGAGAAAGCTTTGTGTATGGTTTACAGATGATTCTGCACATGAAAGTGGATGGCTGCAGCACTGCAGCTCCACACTGGGACGACCAGGATGGTCATAAATGAGAATACTCCTAATGAGTAGAACTTGGAGTAGGTAGCTGATTATTCATGTTTCCTAGGAGATATGTCCAGAAGCATGGGTCTAAACTGCTTCATTGGCTGCTCATTGTTTGACTGGATGGTCAGGGACTTAGAAAGAACAAGACTGAAAAATGAATGGCAAGGAGATCTAGGAAGAGGTATGCGGATGCACCACTCCACATGGAAATGGGGTGTGAAGATGTTGGTACCTCATGTATAAGCCTACTCAAGGGTGACCTCATCAGGGGAGGAATTTAACAATCAAGTGGATAGGATAACCTGTTCTGTGGATACCACTCGGCCTGTTTCCCCAGCCACTCCTGTCATTGGCCAATGGTCTCATGAATAAAGCAGCCCTGTGGATCTGGAACATGGACTGCCATTCACCAAGGCCAGTCTGGTTTCAGCCACACTGACTGTTGAATCTGCCAACAGAAAGACCAACACTGAGCACTTGATATGGCCCCATTGCTCAGGAGGACTGTGGCAGGGTGATCACCTTGGATTGCTTCCATTATGGAAGACAGAATAATTTGTTCTTAGCCACTTACTCTGTTTATGGATTTGCCTTTTCTGCCTGCAAGGCTTCTGCCAAGACTACTATCTATAGACTCACATAGTGCCTTACCTACCTTCCTGTTATCCCAAACAGCCTTGTATATGATATGACCAAGGAACTCACTTCACAGAAAATGAAGTACAACAATCAGCCCATATATCTGGAACTCATGGAATTCACTGAGCATATGATGCTCCCCATAAACCTGAAGCAGTCAGCTTGGCAGGATGATGAAATGGCCTTGTAAAGACTCTATTACAGGACTAGGTAGGTGACAGAACATTGAAGGAGTGGGTCAATATCTTCTAGGAAGCAGCAAATGCAGTCAATCAGTATCTGATATTTGGTGCTACTTCTCCTATAGCCAGTAAGCGCAGGTTTGCAAATCAAGTGCTGAGAATGGGAGGGGCTCCCCTCACTACTCACCTAGTGATCCACTGACAACATTGTGCTTCCTGTCCCCTCAACTTAGGTTCTACTGGGCTAGTGGTCTTTGTTCTAAAGGGAGAAATTCCACTAATAGCACAATAATGATTTCATTGAACTGGAATTGGAGACTTCTATCTGGCCACTTTGGGATCCTTGTGCTTGTGAATCAAAAGACTGCAAAGGGGGTTGCTGAATACACTGAGGGAACCACTCCTGCCTATCATGGCAAAATTGAGTTGCTACCACACAAAGGGCATAGGCGGATGTATGTTTGGCATGGACATATGTTAATAATACATCCTGGGATTAAATTCAACAACCTAGTTGAGGCAAGACTAGCAATGCCCATACCCTTCAGCAATGAAAGTCTTGGTCACCCACTGGGCAAGGAGCCATGACCAGCTGAGGTGTTTGGTGAAGGGAAGGAAAGTGGAATGGATAGTAAAAGAAAGTAGTTACAAATACCAGCTACGACCCTGTGACCAGTGGCATAGAGGACTGTAGTAGCCATGAATATTTATTCCTTGTTTAGATATGAATGTTTATATATGTATTAGCTAAATATTTGTTTCTTTCCCTCTCTCTTCTTCTTATCATCATATACAAAAATATGCTAATGAATGTTAACCATATATTTCAATATTTAAGGTAGGATATAAAAGCAGGGGCATGAACCTCCCAGAAGAAGAATGAACACTACCCAAAGACAAAAAAGGACTATATATCTTCTTTTGGAGAAAGATTTAGGGTGTTTCTGTTTGTACATCAGATGGTTGTATCATGTCTTTATTTGGAGATGAAGTCTGGTTTCAGGAGATATGTATAAGTGACAAGTGATCAAGAAGAGGACTGTAGCAGCTTTGTAATATATCAGCTTGGTTAGGCTGAACTACAGTTCCTAGAATTTCCTTTCCTGTATGTTTCTGGTTAAGGTGGACCACAAGAGAGATTCTTGTGGAAATATTGTGAGCACAGGGAAGCAGCAGGTGTTTTGTGGGGGGGGTGGGGGTTGGTTTGTTTTTGAGAGAGGGTCTCACTCCATCACCCAGGCTGGAGTGCAGAGGTGCCATCACAGTTCACTACAGCCTCAACCTCCTTGGCTCAAGCAATCCTGCTGCCTCAACCTCCCAAGTAGCTGGGACTATGAGTGCACATCCCCACACCTGACTAATTTTATGTTTTGTAGAGATGAGGTCTTGCTATGTTGCCCAGGCTGGTCTCAAACTCCTGGCCTCAAGTGACCCTCCTACCACGGCCTCACGAAGTGCTGAGATTACACCCGTGAGCCTCCACACCCGGCCAGCAGGTGTTTCGTAGCTCACACATATCTGCCAGCTCACTTATAAGTGTGAGGGAGTGGTCAGGCCTGCAACTGCTCTGCCTTCTCTAGATCCTTCTTCAGCCACTGCAACTCCTGCCCAGGTGTGTTTCACACTTGATAAGGAGCCTCAGCTTCTGTGGGATGTCCATGTCCCCCACCCACCCCGGCCAGAGACAATGGGGACTCACAGGGGGCTCGGCTCACCCTGTGGGCTCCGGCCTGTTCTTACTCTGTTCTACTTCATATAAATACAATGTGTTGCAGGGATTCAGCCCTACCAAAAATTGTAGGAACTGTCTCACTCCATAAATACATAGTATAATAATATTAAATTATATAAACACATATTTATATAAATTGGTTGCAGGGATTTGACCTTACCAATAGTAGCAACTCTGTAAATATAAATATATAATATAATAATATTATATCACATTACATATAATATACATATATAATTGGTTGCAGGGATTGTGTGTGTGTGTGTGTGTGTGTGTGTGTGTGTGTCCCAGTAGTTCTTCTTCTCTGAGCCCTGACTGATACATATCTCAAAGTGTTGGAGACTTGTGACCACCAGGCACATGTTCCGTGAGCCTTTGAAGAGCTCCCATCCCATCCCATCCTGGGAAGCTGCCATTGTAAACTTCTAGCTCTGGGTCTGAAGGAGGAGCCTTCATGCCTTCATGGTTTCTCTTCCTTCTAAACTGAACCTTTTCTCCATTGCACATCTCAGAGTAGAGTTTATATAGGGATTATCCCAGAGCAAGAAAAGCTTGAGGAAATGCAAAATGGCTGCTGAGATCCTTGTATTGCATCCCTGGCCTGGAATAATCACACAATCAGTTGTGTTTCTTAAGAACCCAAGATTCTTCCCTATCTCTGCATATTTTGGAAGGATGTGATTTCCTGCTCATTCTCAGTGAATCACGAACCCTCTCCAGCCTTTCACCAAGAAGCACATTTTCCCATGGCGTGAAATGGCACATCATATATCAGCTCTCATACAAGACACTCTGTGAGCTCCCATTCTAGAAGCCTCAGTCCTGCAATCTCTTGTTTCTATTGCTTTCTCCTTGCAGTTGACCTGACCTTTCCAGGAGGGCAAATAACACTGTTTCTCCCCCACCTTTAACCATACTAACTTCATATTTTTATGTCCCAAAGCTATTTGTTCTACTGTGACTCAGGAGCAGAGATGGAGATGGAAGCTCCCCTTCAGCAGAGAAAGGCTGACTTTCCTCTCCTTTCCTCCTACCCCTACTTCCCCTACTCCCCACACCCCAGCCACCCCCAACCCTGGGTGTTCACAGTGGGGAATGATGGGAACCCCCTCTACCCCCCAGTCCATTTCTGCAACTCTAAGTTCCTCAAAACTTCTCCTTCTTCTTGGAAAATGCTACCACTGAGGCATGACTAGGGGATCCTGGGGCTCAGTGATCCTCACTGCAAACTGCACCCAACCCCAAAGCAGCTTGAGAGACTGACTGAGAGAGAGGCAGAGGCAGGAGGCAAGGTGAGACCAAAGGCAAGAGCTCAATTTAGAAGCTGAATTCTTAATACCAATTTGCTAAGCATGTAAGAGCCATTAAAAATACTCCAACTTCTCACGGATAAAGAAGTACATATTAGAATGTCCATTTCAGCATTCTTTAGAATACTAAAACTGCCCAACGATGGGAATGTTCACTCATAGAATATTTAGTAGCTATGAAGAATCGAGCTTTCGCTATTTTTAGTAAAAAAAAGAAGTGCCCACAAAATGCTAAATCTTTTTTAAGAGCAAGTAGCATATAAGCCCATTTGTTTATTTGCTCTAAAATTTGAATTACTGACTATGCCCAGAAACAACAACAAAAATGTCTCAGGCTGTTAGCAGCGATTTCTTCTGGGGAGTGAAATTAGAGTACAGGAAATATTTCTGAATCCTTTGATTTAGTTACAATAATTATTATTTTTGTAGTTAGAAAATAAAAATTTAAAAATCATGTTTTTGAAGTCTGGTAAATGACAGAAAAACATTCATAATAAAAGGTGAATTTTTAACAACATGATAACACAGAATGTATAAAAGCTCAAAACACCACAAAATATTTCTTCATAAAGACAAAAGACACTAAAGAGAAGGAAATCCTTCAATATGCAAATGTTGATATTTTCTGGGTGTTAAGATTACAGGTAACTTATGTCCTTCAGGATACATTTTATATTCTCAGAAATTCTCAATTGTGAAATAATTTTTAATATGAAAAAATAGACATTACTACTTTTTTTAGAGCCAGCCTTTATATTAGTATCCTGTGACATGCTGGGCCAGAGCAGCTACACGGGACTCACATTTTCTTATTATTTTCCCCACACAGGGATTCTCTGCGGGGGATTTTTTTCACAGATGCTGCAATAGCTGTATTCCTGCGAAGAATGTTACAGAACAAAACCTGGACCACCTCTGAATGGATATCCTAAACACCCCAGTTTGATCCCCACACATTCTATGCATGTACCAAAATATCACATGCACCTCAACACACAAATATACAAATACAATATACTTCGTACAAATCCAATATATTGTACAAAACACAATATGCAAGTATGAAAGTATTCACAGATTATGTATCAATTAAAAATTCTTCAATCAAAATAAAAAAGAAAAACTTGGACGTCTCCCACCCTAGAATCGGCTCTGCAGGACCCCCGTGCTCTCAGCTGCCCCACCACATCCACTGTGTGTGTTCTCTCAGCCACTGCCTCCAGTCTGTGAAGACTAGTTATGAATTAACCTTCCTCCTAAAAGACTTTTTGTACTCAATTCTCTAACCCATATCTGCTGTCAAGCACCGTTTCTTTCATTTGCCCACAATGAAAATTGAGCAGAGATTATTTAACTCACTGCTAAAAGAACCTGTTCAACAGCAGGGCCAAAACCAGACATCCAGCTCCATTATTCTTGCAGTATTCAAGCTCCTAGTGACTGCCAGTCATTGTTGACACTAAGGATGACAAGTCACATTGGCATAGTCCTTGTCCTTTGGGTGCTCAAACCAGGCAAGTTACAGAAGAGGACCAGGAAGGAGGAACAAACAGGTTTAAAAGGAATGAGACTCAGCAGTCATGATGTTAATGAACAAAGGAAAAACCATGGCCATTGCCATAGAGATGGAGAGAAAATGTAAGAGAACAGCAGTTCCAGAAAGCCAGGCCCAAGCTTGACCATTTTCTAAGGGCTGGGGTTCTCAAAGTGTGTTCCCCAGACCAGCAGCTGCAGCATCTCCTGGGGTCTTACCAGAAATGCACAATCTTGGGTCTGGCCCCCACCCCAGACCTCCCGGGTATCCATAGTTCTGGTGGGGACCCAGTCATCTGCATTTTAATACATCCTTATTCTCCTTCTCCCTCTTCATCCCCCTACCTCCGAGTGATTCAGATTGTCACTGGAGCCTCCCGGAAAGACCAGAAAAGGGACCCCTAACAGAGGATCACCCAAGATAAGCCCCCAAAACTGCCCTGTTTCAGTTGCAAATTAGGATTGAGGGCTGTTTACGAGATGCCAGTTCCAAATGTAAGTACGTTAAATGTAAGCCTATTCAAACACTGGGGGAGGACTCGCGCCCTTATTTCAACTATTCCAAGGAGTGCTGTGTGAAAGGAAATCACCCAACCACCACCAAATTCCACGACTCTACAGAATCATGTAAATACGATGCTACACAGGTGTTAGGATGTGATAAGTGCCTTATTAGAGATTTGCACAATGCCACAGAGCACACAGGAAGCAATCATTGCTGCTGGCGGCAGATAGTTGGAAGGAGGTTTGCCAGACAGACAACATTTAATCTGGAGCTTGTATTTCAAGGAGAATTTGCCAGGTAGGGAAAAGAGCAGAAGCAAAAGTTGGAGGTCAGAAAGGCCTCCTGGAAGGGAAGAAGGATGGGAAGGCACTCAGTGTGAGGGCACAGAGAGCCCCATTGCCAGGCTAAGGAAGATCAGCTTCATTCTGTAGAAAGGGGAACTCATGGGAGGTTTTGAAGCAGAGGAATGGTGTGGTGAAATTGACAAATAGAACGATCATTTTGTATGGGCGGAAAGAGGAGATTGGAGAGGGGGCCAACTGGAGAGATTGGGATCCAGAGTGATTTCTAATTTTCATTTACAGTCACATGTTGCTTAACTGTGAGCATACATTCCGTTCTGAGAAACGCATCGTTAGACAATTTCATTGTGTGAACATCGTAGAGTGTACTCACACAAACCTAGGTGGCATAGCCTGGTACACACCTAGGCTCTATGGTATCCTATTGCTCCTAGGCTACAGATCTAGATCCGTGTAGCAGGTTATTGCACTGATTATTGTAGGCAATTGTGTCACAATGGTATTTATGTATCTAAACATATCAAAACATAGAAAAGGTACGGTACAAATACGTTACTCTCATCTTACGAGTCCACTGTCATACATGCGGTCCAGCTTGACCAAAATGTCATCATGTGGCTCATGACTGTATTTGTGCTTTTTTTCTGCCAGGAATGTGTTCTAGTCAGCACTTCCTTTGCAATAATGAAGTACGACGGTGAAGAGAAGGAGCCACACGGGACAGGGACACCCTGGAGATGAGACTTAAGAAACGAGAAGAGCAGGGTACATGCCCTCAAGTAGAAGCACTGGCAAGCTGGAGGGGCTGTTTGTCCTCTGAGACAGGAAAGAGGGGGCTAAGAATTCCTGAAACACACATGTGTGAAGCTAAAGAGAAGTGGGATCATCTCTACCAGAGATCTCCATTTTCTCAATAAAGAAGATGCCAACATTGTGGCCTGAGGACGCAGGGTCTGGGTTAAGGGTGGGAATTTGAGAAATGCCACCACGGTTTGGAACACACAGCAGCTAATACCCCTAGGGTGTGTGTTTTCTGTCAGGCACTGTGCATACATACTCATTGAATCCCCACACTACCACAGGGAGATCAATGCTATCATTATCACACCCATTCCACAGAAGAGAAAACTGAGGCATAGTGCGATTACAATGACATGGGTGGTGAGGGGCAAAGCTGTGATTTGAGCCCAAGCAGTCAACAGCCAATGTGAGAATTCAGAGAAGGAATACCCCAGGAATGGGTAAAAGATCCTAAAGTAGTGTTGAAAGCTCAGCTGAGTTTACAAGCCATGTGTTTTCCGTGGAGTCCATCAGACGGCTTGCCCTTGCCCACGCCTACAGAGAGAACCTCAGAAGAAATCACATGTTTTCTGAAGGAAAGACGAGAAGTCTAAAAGGGCCACCTCAAAATGTTGGTGAGTGTTGCATTCACAGAAGGCAACCTGGGCTCTGACATCACGTGGGAAAGCCTCTGTTGGAGGGCGCGTGGAGAATGCCAACTGCAGGCCAGCAGGCGCCCTGTTGAGCCTAAGGCCCTGCATCCCTGTAAATGAGGGATGCTGCGGGGGGAAGAGGGCAGCTTCCCAGCCACCGAGTCTTTGCCTCATCCAACTGTGGAACTGGAAGTTCTTCAAGTATTTGGGGGAAGAGCAGCTGCCAACAAAGCTGAATCAAAGGACCTAAAAATAGTTCAAGAAAACACAAAGACAGAATGTGCAATTCAGATGATTTGGGAAACCAAGCCAAACTTAGAAAAACTACAAGATGGGTGGTGCACAAGGAGACAGCCCTTTGCCTCCCTCTCTGGCAATAATTACACTCCTAATTACTGTCTATTTGCTTAGCAGAACTCTCTCCCACTGTTTCTTCATAGTGAAAACGCTCTCGGGTCTTTACCGTACATCGAAGCATCTGGATCAGGTAAGCAAACCTCCCTGTCCAGTAGCATGCTCACACCAAACCAAATTCCAGCACAGAGAGAGGGGTCCCTACACCATTTCCTGCTATCCACGGGATGGGTCTGCCTTACATGCAGGGGAAATAATTGTGAAATCTTAAGTGTCTCCAAAACCTACCCAGCCCCCTCCCTGGTCCTTACATATGACATTTTGAGGTGGTCAGAGGAAACCCAGCCGAGATTTTGGTCCATTAGGATGCATTTGGCTGCCACATCAGAAAACCCTCCAAAATGGCGACTTCACCCAGAAGAACATTTTTTAAAGTGTAATTTGGGAAAAAGTAGTTCCAAGGTCAGTTCAGTAGTTCCACATCATCAGGGCATCAGTCAGTGCAACTGGCAGGGAGGAGTGGCAAGGGACCTTCCTCAGTGTCTCTCACCAGAGTATGTAGAGAGACTCCTTTGCTGCTCAGGCTAATGTCTTGATGCCCTGCTCTTTCCAGAGGAAGGTAATATGTTTCCCACAGAGGGCTTCTGTTAGCCTCCCATGCCTTTTCTAGCTTCTGAGAGCAACTGCTCTCCTTGGCTCACAGCCCCTTCTTTCATCTTCCAAGTGCCTCACTGCAGCCTCTGCTCCCATCATCACATCTCACACCCTGTCCTTCTGATCCTCCTGCCTCTCTCCTACAAGGACCCTGTGGCTACATCAGGCCCACCCAGACCATCCAGGACAATCTCCTCAACTCAAGATCTTTAAGCTCAGCATATCTGCAAAGTTCTCTTTGCCATGCAGGATAACATAGTCACAGGTTCTGGGCATTAGGATATGGACATCCTTGGGAGCCGTTATCCAGCCAATCGCAGGCCCTCAAAGAAGGATCTTTGCCTCTGTTCTCACTGACTGTAAGGAAATAAGCCATTCCCCCTAAAGATTTCTGTCAGATATTTCTGGAGAGTTCCAAATGTGTTATTCAAACATCCCTTTTGGCTACCCTGTAATAGTTGCCATTTCCCCTTTAATTTGGTCACTATGGTACCATTGATGGAGCAAACCTAAAATCGGGGCTCAGCTTGCGGGGGGTTCTTGGCTTCACTTAGGAAAGAATCAAGAGCAAGCTGACAGCGAAGGAAAGCAAGTTGACTAGGACAACAGTGTGCAGCAAAAAGGCTGCTCCATAGACAGAGCAGAGCTGTCCCTTAGGCAGAGTGGTACTCGTGGATTGTGGGCTGGCTATATTTATACCCACTCTTAATTATATGCTAAATAAGGGGAGGTTTATTCATGAACTTTCTGGAAATGGGGCCGGGAGTTCTTGGAACCATATAAGGTAACTTTCAGGCATTGTCATGGCATTTGTAAACTGTCATGGTGCTGGTGGGAGTGTCTTATGCAAGTATATTATAATTTCTAGCCCTAGATGGCTTGGGCCTGCTTCTTTGCTGCATCCTATTTTGATGAACAGGGTCGTGAAAACAAGTCCTGCTGATGTCCTGCCTCACTATGGTGATGCCTCTTGAAAGTGTGAATTGATGAGGGGTTCTCCAGAGAAACACTGGAAGATACATATACACAGATGTACATATGTGATACATACGTACATATATAAAAGAGATTTATTATAAGGAATTGACTCACAAGATTACAGTGGTTGACAAATATAAAATCTACATAGCCTATGTCCAAAGACTGGAATATTCTGTAGAACCAGGAAGAGCTGATGTCCAAGTTCAAAGGCAGTCAGTCAAAAAAACTTCTCTCTTACTTGGGGGAAGGTCAGCCTTTCGTTGTATTCAGGCCTTGAACTGATTGTACAAGATCCACCCATATTAGGTCTGCTTTACCCAGTCTGCTGATTCAAATGTTCATCTCACCCAAAAACACTCTCACAGCTGCACCCAGAATCATGTTTGACCAACTATCTGGGTACCCTGTGGCCCAGTCAAGTTGACACATGAAATTCACCGTCATACAGGGCCAGTGGCAGAGGTGGTGGCTGCACTGATCGTACCCAGCTGAGCCCCACTGGAGCAGGTGTCACTGAGCACTGACATGGTTGCTGGTGCCCACTGGAGCCTGCACTGCAGGTGCCCAGAGGCCCAGCACCATCACCCATCACTGCACAGTGAAACACAACCCCTGGAACCAGAGGACTGAGGTGGTGCAGCCTGAGGTCCCAGTAAGAGTGCAGGCACATAGTTTGCATTGTTTGCACCACACCCCTTACTGTGGCTGCCTTCCCTGACAGAGGGCATGCACCATGCCTCACCTCACCTTTATCCCCTTCCCCGCTCTTCCTCACTCTTTGAACCAAACTGATGCACTTCAACTTTCTCTTAACACAAGCTCTCTCTCCACCCCAGCCCTTTATGTTCTATATAAGCAGCCCCCGCGGAAGGTCCCTTACGTGTCCTCTTCCCCCATCAGCCTCCTACCTGGTCAGGAAAGCCTAAACCCTTTGATGAGTACAATTCAAAATTTAAACCCAAACTAGAACCGAATTTCAGAAGCTGAAAATCTCAAAAGTCTTCAAAACAAAACCAATGAGTCACCAGTGTCCTGAGACTGCAAGCAGAGAAGCAGCAGGAAGTTTAGGGGATGTGGGATATGACTGGGGGCCTCAAATTGTGTGAGATAAGCCCTATTTCCTGGCTGAAGAGTTTTCTTGCGAATAATCCAGTTTCCATGCTGCCACCTTCAGAACCTGTCCTTGGACAGCCTTTCTAGTCCTGAGCTGCCCTCGAAACACAAAGATGCTGCAGCCAGCATTCCTCTCCCTTCCCTTTTGATAAAGGGCAAAGCAGTGGAATAAGAGAGTGGCTCTCCTCAGCCTGGCTTGCCAATCAGGCCAGCTGATCTGGACAGATGCAGACTTTCCAAGGCCTTAGGAGAAAGCATACATATTTCATGGGAACCTAATCTAGTTGAGCATGTGGAGGTTAGGGAAAAAAAAAAACCTAGCAGGTGTTTCCCTCCCAGCTGGGCAGGCAGGATCAGCACTGTGCAGGTGGTGAGCTGGAAACTGAGAGCTTGAAGGCCCCATGAGGCAGCCTCATCTTCTCAGGCCCAGCCCACAGAGGCAAGGGGACTGTAGAGTCATTGATCAGGCTTCAGGTTCGGGGAGCACAAGCTGCTCAGGGGGGTCTTGATAAAAACCCTTTCAGCAGAGTCAGAAAAGGAGCTGACTTTCAGCTGTGTCCCAAGAGGCTCCTGTACAGCAGTACTAGGTCGTAGCTGAGAGCGTGCTTTGGAATCAGAGAGTCCTGGGTCTTAGTTCCCATTCTGCCCTGTCTTAGGAGGAAGAGCTGAGCTGGCTAATTTATCTCGAGTTACAATTCTTTATCTATAAAGACCTCTGTTATATGCCGTTATGAAGTCAATGACAGCATCATCAACAGCTCTGCTGTGTCTGGCTTCTATCTTTCTATTCTGTCTTCCCAGTATGTGGCTTCTGTTTTCAAGGTCACCTAATGGTCCAAGATGCCCTTCAAGCTTCCAGATTCTAGGCTGGACAGAGGAGAAAAGTCAAAATGGCAAAACAAGGAGGCTTCTCTCAGATTAGTCAGCTCCTTCTAAGCAGCCCTCCCTGCCCACACAGTGTACACTCTGCTTCTCTTTCACACATGGCCACACAAGGCTGCGTGAGTGCCTGGGACATCATCCTTTAGCTACTTTTATTAAACTGAGTTCATGCTCACCCCTTCTACATTAATTTGGGCATCTGTTACTAAGGAAGAGAGAGAAATGAAGGCTGCTCTAAGAGCTTCTATCCTCCCAAGTTCCCTTCTAGGTCCTTCCCCATCACAGGCATCTCTTCTCTCAACGAGGACCAGAGGCAGGCATCCCCAGGGCAAGACTTCGGCTGGGGCACAAAATGTAAGGAGGGGCTCGCATTCAGTTTCCTGCCACTGCTGGCCCTGCCCTTGCGGAAAGCTGAGCTTCAGTGTCTCCTTACATTTTGCATCCCAGGCACGTTGCTTATCTCATCCTACTCCATTCTTGCCCCAGCATTGCAAAACACTAACCCCTCTGTCCCCTTTACCACATTGTGCAGGGCAATTTCTTCCCATACATCTGTTTTTCCAACGTGGGGAAACCTCCTATGGGAGCCTCGAAATTTCGATCAGTTTGGGATTCACCAATGCCCTCAGACCTCTGCATCATCTGGGGTCTTCAGACCCTGCAGAACACATAGGCTGTACCCTCACAGCCACAGGCCCCTGCCCCTCTGAGAGCAGGCAAACAGGTGTGGATGGTCAGTCTAGAGGCCACTTTACCGGGAAGGGCAAAGCCAGTCAGCCTCGTGGCACAACTTCTCATTGCTTTGGGTTTCACAACTCCTGCAGCAGAAGAAAGAAAGGGCTGCATCTGGCCCTGTTCCCCTGGCCCCAACCCCTGCCTGAGTTCCTCCAGGAACACACCAACCATGCTAACGCTTGAGTTTCACAAACCAGCTGGCCTGAAACAAGTTTGGATACATGTGGGTTCCATACACAATGGGTTAATTTCTAGTCCAATTATAATAATGGTAATAATTGGCCACACGCAGGGGAGCTGGCAATTACCACTATTTTTAACCTGCATCACTAAGGCAAATGGTTTTATGTTTAAGCTGGTTCACAGAGGGCTGAGTTTTCTCCAGCTGGGAAAATTGTAGCAGAGTCACTGCTTATCCCTGTTTCCTTTGAGGTTCTTCTCCTAACATGGTATCACCAGCAAGTCCCAGGCTCAAGGGATCACCAGCCCATTCCTCCCTTCATGCCCTCCCTTCCCAACTAGGTTCTCCAGATCAGCAGAGATTCGATTCATCACATCCCCATCCGTGGATATCCAGTGGCTCTTGAGCCCTGATCGCCTATCTTACCCCACCATTCCCAAAGGAAATGTGCATTTCTAGTTTTATTTTGACAAGGCTCTCTCTGAACCCAGGGTGGGCCTCCTGGCTCTGGGTGGCATCATCATGGGCTTGACCTGTCTCGCAGCCTCTGCAGAGAGAGGTACTGTTGGTGGGACACAAGGAGGACTGTACCTACTGGGGAGCAGGAGGGAGGGGACAAGGCAAAGAAACACTCCCCACCTTTCATCTCTTGCCCCGTGGAGAGATTCCTGGCAAATAACGTGGAAAGAGGCAAGAGCAGACAAAAGCTCTGGGGAAGCATGACCCCTGCTTCGCACTGTTTCCTTCTGGGGCACCCACTCATGCCTGTCTTCTCTCTCCCCATCTATACGGTGAGCCCATCAAGGCAGAGCCTGTATATTTTCCTGTTGTCACCCAGCACATGTCTGATACCATACGCACTTGTTAAATGAACAAATAGAATTGGACATTTCTATAACCTGGATATGTTCAGTCCTCACCAACCCGGGGTTCAAGTAAAGTCACACTAATATTAATAATTACCCCGTGGTCACATCATCAGTTATTCTGGTCCATTACAAAAGACTCCCCTCCCACCAGGAGAATTGAGGGATCCTCCAAGAGGTGTTTTCAATGCCCTCCCACCAGTCTAAGTCATCGTTGGGTGGCATAGCTGTTATTGGATAGTTGGTGACTCTGTTGTCATCTCTGCCATGAGACTCCTCAGCCCACCCTTGACGTCATTGCTATGGAAGTGGCTGAGCTAGAGCTGTGCTGATGGTGCTACCATCCATCGCTGCTTTCAAGGCTGCTTTGCCCCTGAGGTCCACATCCTACTGGTTCTTTCTCCCCGGCTGATGACAGCAGAGCAACCCCTGATGGCATGAGAACAAACACACTCAACTGTTGGGGGAAGGTTGCTGAGACTCCCAAAACGTCACAGAGTTTAATAAGTTAATTCTTGAATCCAGTGGCTGCTTCAGGGCAGCAAGTTCAATACCACTGCCCTCTCCTCTGTTGCAAATGCAGCCAGATCCTTCTTCGTTCAGGATTAATTATCTCTCAATGGGGATAACTTCACTATTACTACATACCAGATTACCACAAACTTAGCGGCTGTTATCCTGAGCAAATAGCACAGGACTGGCCCATGCTAGGTGTCACATGGGGTTCTGTCTGGCACCACAGTCTCACAACGTCAATCGACTCACAGTCCTGTGGCTCAGAGGTGCGAGTGAGCTCAACTGGGTTCTCCGCTGAGTCTCACTCACTGAAGTCACGGTATCCACCGGATTGGGCTCTTGTCTGGAGGCTCTGAGGAAGGATCTACTTGCACTCACTCGAGTGGGTGACAGGACTTAGTTCCTTGGGAGTGTGGGACTGAGGTCCCTGTTTCCTTGATGGCTGTCGGCAGGGGCTGCTGTCAGGTCCTCAATGCCAACAGCCTTGCCCTCGTGGGGCACCTCCACGCTCAAGCAGGCAACAGCGGGTCGAATTCCCCTCGTGCTTCCACTTTCTCTGCCTTCCTCTTCCACCAGCAACTGGAGAAAGCTCTGGCTTTAAGGTTCGCGTGATTAGATCAGGCCCATCTGGATACTCGTTAAGGTCAATGTTGCCATATAATATAATCACAGGAGTGCAGTCTCATCGTATTCACAGGCTCCAGAGGTTGGGATGAGATACTGGGGGTAGGGAATGGGCATCTTACAGATTCTGCCTGCTGTGGGGGCCGCCACCCAGCCCTTCATCATTGCATTTTTCAGACCCCTTTCCCCTCCACCCATCTTTCACATCTGAATACGTCCGAACCCTGAAGGTGAATGATATCAAGGAGATACCATTGTAGTCTCAGTGACCAATGGATTCTTCAGAGAAGGGTGCCATAGGGTGCCATAGGGTGCCACTCTCTGGATATGTCTGAATCTCTCTGGCCAGGTTGGGCCCTGTGTAGCACCTGGCTTGGGCTCATCCTGTGCTGAGTGCTTTACATTTGTCATCTCCCACAGTCCTAACTGCCCTCTGAGCAGGTGTCGCTGTCCCTGATGGCGAGATGAAGAAACAAAAGCCCAGATGCGTAAAGTAAGGAGTTCGAGTCCACTCTGCCAGGAAGAGGTAGAGCCAGTATTTGAACTCAGATATGACTGATTTTTTTTTTTGCATTTTAAAGTGTAATGTCCCTCTCAATATTTTATTATGAAAATATTTAAACATACAGAAGACATTAAAATAGTAAACTGAACACTTGCGTGCTTTCGATTTCAACAGTTGTTAATATTTTCCCATATGTGCCTTCCCCTCTCTGTCTGTCTACATCTATACTTGCATACGTTTATAAAAATATTTTTTGCCAAACCATTTGAAATTAAGTTGAAGACCCCATGATGCATCACGTCTAAATTTTCCTGCATACATCTCCTATGAATAAAAGTCAATCTCTCACAGAACCATAATATACCACATCTAAGAAAATCGCAAGCAATCCACAACACCCTCTAATATCCAGTCCATATTCAGTTTTCCCTAAATGTCCCAAGAGTGTCTTTTATGGCTGTTTTTGTTGTATTGTGTTTTGCCACACACAGATGCCATGTTCTGCCCCTCCATGTCAGAGCAAGGCAGGTGGGCTGGAGGTGAGACAAGAAGGAAGGCCTAGGGCTGGGCTTGGTGGCTCAGGCCTGTAATCCCGGCACCTTGGGAGGCGGAGGTGGGTGGATCATCTGAGGTCAGGAGTTCGAGACCAGCCTGGCTAACGTGGTGAAACCCTGTCTCTACTAAAAATACAATTAGCTGGGTGTAGTGGCGGGCACCTGTTCTCCCAGCTACTCGGGAGGCTGAGGTGGGAGAACTGCTTGAACCTGGGAGGCAAGGAGCCGAGATCACTCCACTGTACTTCAGCCTGGGCAACAAGAGCAAGACTCAGTCTCAGAAAAAAAAAAAAAAAAAAGAAGAAGAAGAAGGAAGACCCAGCACCAGTGGGAAATGAGTGGGTTCTGGTAGCTCTCTCTGCTGGACCTTTAGGCTATTTGGACTGTTGACAGGCTCTGGGGAAAGAAAGCTCACATCACTAGACCTCCCTCTGTCCATAGCAAAGGGGTGGAGAAAGAACCTCCTCCCTGAGTGATATCTTTGGTTGCTGACCTTCTGAGCTGACAGAAAGAACCTCCTCCCTAGTGATATCTTTGGTTGCTGACCTTCTGAGCTGACAGCTCCTGCTCTCTGTCACTCTGTGGTTGCTACAGATCTGGACATGGCCATGCCCCGTCCCTGACGCTGGGCTGAGTTAGTGTTTCCGTGTATCCCTGTCATTCTGCATGCTGGCTTCGTCCGTCTCCACCTCTGATTGATTGTCGTTTATTACTGAACACAGGCTTGGAAGGAACAGTGCCTGTAAGCGCCTCAGGTAGAGGCACTGTCCCCAGGGATCAGGCAGGACGTGGGCTGGGAGCCCAGCAGGTGTGAATTAATGACCAAAGGAGCCAATGAACAGAGGAAGCTTGAACATGCTCAAGAAAGCCAAGCTCCTTGAGGGCAAGGTCCGTGTTTCCTAATGCTGTGTTAGTCCCCGACACAGAGGGGCCCCAGGCAGAACTTTAATGACAATGAAGTCAGTAATTCTCAAAATTGGCAGTGCATGAGAATCATCTGGGAAGTGTTAAATCAATGCTGATTCCAACAGCATCCCACCATGTTCTTAATTAATTGGTCTAGGGCAGGATATTGGTTTTAGCTTTTTTTAACTCTCCAGGTGATTCACATAGGCTTGGTTGCGATCAATTGTGTTAAATACATGAATAGAAATATTCAGCACAGAAAACACTGTCTTACCTGCCTATTTCAGCCTCTGCGTAGCATAGGAGTCTTCCCACAGCTCTTAGGAGAAAGTCCAAAGCCCTTTTGCACAGCCACCAAGGCCCCGTATACACGTCCTCTCCCCTGTGCCCTTGACTCGGGCCCCCTGGGCCTTCTGCAAGTGCCTGTGTTGTGCTGCGGTGCCTCCTCCAGCCAGGCCCTGCACCTGCTCTCTCCCTGGCATGCCCTTTGCCTCACTATCTTTGCACGGTCAACTCATAGTCTATCGCCCTTCGTACTCCCCAGAAGCCATTCAGATCTTACTTCAGACTGGGTCAAGTCCAATCTTCCAGCTCCCACAGCATCACTGCCCCAGAGGCCCTTACCACAATTTTAACATTTGTGCACCATTTGCTGAATGTCTGTTCTCCTTACAGAACCTGTGGCTCCACCAAGGGAGAGGCCAGAACCTGCCCCTTCACTGTCATGGTGCTGGCATTTCTCACGGTGCCTGCACAGAGGAATTCAACAACTCTGTGAAATGAATGACTGTTGAAACAATGAAAGGAATATTGTTCATGGAGTTGAAAGCTCCAGGCTCAAATGCTTGCTATTGAAACTAAGTGATTGTGCAATCCAAGGAGAGCTTCTTAACTTTCCTGAGTCTTCCTTTTCCTCTCTTAAGGCTATTGTGAGGACTAAAAATGACAACTACAGCCAGGCGTGGTGGCTCACACCTGTAATCCTAGCACTTTGGGAGGCCAAAACAGGCGGATTGCTTGAGGCCAGGAGTTCAAGACCAGCCTGGCCAACATGGCAAAACCTTGTCTCTATTAAAAATTAAAAAATTAGCCGGGCATGATGGTGCACACCTGTAATCCCAGTTACTCAGGAGGCTAAGGTGGAAGAATCTCTTCAAACTGGGAGGCAGAGGTTGCAATCTGAGCCAAGATTGTGCCACTTCACTCCAGTCTGGGCAACAGAGTGAGACTCTGTCCCAAAAAAATAAAAATAAAAATAAATTTTTAAACAATGACAACTTACTTAAGACACTATGTTCGTCTACTCTTGTGTTGCTATAAAGAAATACCTGAGGCTGGGTAATTTATAAAGAAAAGAGTGTTGTTTGTTTGCTTTTTGAGACGGGGTCTAGCTCTGTTGTCCAGAGTAGAATGCAGTGGGCAATCTCGGCTCACTGCAGCCTCTGCCTCCTGGGCTCAAGTGATTCTCCCACCTCAGCCTTCCAAGTTAGCTGGGACTACAGGTGTGCACCACCATACCTGGCTAATTTTTGTTGTGTGTGTGTGTGTGTGTGTGTATGTATGTGTATATATATATGTGTGTGTATATATATGTGTGTATATAAAGGGTTTTGCCATGTTGCCCAGGCTGGTCTCAAACTCTTGGGCTCAGGTGATCCATCTCTCTTGGCCTCCCAAAGTGCTGGGATTACAGGTGTGAGCCACTGTGCCTGACCAAGAAAAGAGATTTAATTGGCTCACAGTTCTGCAGGCTTTACAGGAAGCATGGTGCTGGCATCTGCTGCTGATGAGGCCTCAGGAAGCTTCCAATCATGGCCTGTGACCCAAACACATCCCACTGGCCCCACATTTAACATCAGGAATCACATTTTAGCATGAGATCTGGAGGGGACAGAACATGCAGACTATATCAGGCATTCACTCTAGGGCCTGCCAAATACCAAAATATCTGTCAATGTTAGTTTTCTTTCTATTCCTTCAAGGAATGCTTATAATCCCCAGTGGGAGTGGAGTGAACATGTGGATTCTGTCTCACACATACAGCACATGGATGCCTGTGCAGGGAGGAAGGGAAAATACCTTCAGACTGAGCTGGTTTGGAGAGACAGCAGCAGCATTTTCCTAGAGCATCCTTCTCCCCATGGGATTCACCCCAGGCGAGCCAGTCAGTCACCCAGCCCAGAACAGTGCTACAATGACAGGCTTGACCCTGTGGCTCTCAGGCCCCAATTTCTTTCTTTATTCTGGAAGCAACATATTTCCTTTCTTTATTCTAGTAGCTGAATTCTAAGATAGCTCCCACATTCCCACCCCATTATATATGTCTTGTAGAATCCCCTCCCCTTGAGCGTCCCTTGATGGGGTTATTTTATATAAGACTCTGTCATAGCTGACTAGAGAGAGAGTCTCCTACTGGCTTTGGAGAAGGAAGTCACCATACTATGAGGGGTCCACAAGGCCAGATCCTGAGGACAGCTTCCAGGAGTTGAGTGTCAGCCTTAGTTGGCAAACAGCAAGAACACAGGGATGGACCTCAGTCCTACAACCATAAAGAACTAAATTTTATCAGCAACTCAAAGAGAATGGGAAGAGGACCATGAGCTCCACATGAGAACACAGCTTGGCCAACACGTTGATTTCAGACTTGTGAGACCCTACATAGAGAACCCAGTTGAGCCATGCCCAGATGTCTGCCCCACAAAACTGCAAGATAATAAATACACATTGTTTTAAGCTGCTAAGTTGTGGTAATTTACTATAGAGCAATAGAAAACAATTAGGTGTGCTCATAAAAAATAATTAATAGATAGGAATTTAGGCATAAATAATTCTCCCATGTCACTATCACCAATAGACACTATTGTTTTTCCTATTTCTGGTGAGGCCAGATATTGTTATTTTTGCAGATATTGTCTTTTTTAACATAGTTATAGTCATACTGTATAAACACTTTTCTAATTAATTTTAATTAGCTCTACAGCTAAAACATTTTACAAGTTATAACATATTTCTATAAACTTCATTCATAATAGCCCATTGAGAAGACATGTCATCATTTACTTAACCTTCCTCTATGGTGTGACTTTCAGTTGCTTCTAGATTTTACTATTCTAACTCCACAGTTAATGCTTTTGTGGGACAAAATTTCCCTTCATATTTAGGATTATTCCTTTAGGTTAACTCTTAGGCCTGCTAGTCCTCTGATTCACACAGTCTTTTTAATTTTTAAAATTTTTCCCAACCTATTACATATTTTCTAAATTTTGTACACCATTCATATATCATGTGTATCATATCAAAGAGCCTAGAGACAATTTTCCTCTGTGTGTCCCTCACTGGGTGGTTACAAGGGAGAAATTACAGGGCAGGACTAGCATTAGGGTGAGGAGAGTGAGGCATTCAGCTGCAAAAGTTAAGGAGGCACCAAAATACTCAGTAACCAAGAGAATTGTCATGCAATTGTATTAGTATTTTAGGGCTACTGTAATGAAGTACAGTAGTCCCCCTTATCCATGGGGAATGCATTCCAAAACCCCCAGCAGGTGCCTGAAACCACAGACATAGTAGTGAACCCAAAGACATGGTTTTATCCTGTACATACATAACTATGATCAAGTTTAGTTTATAAATTAGGCACAGTAAGAGATTAACAACAATAACTAGTATTCAAATAGAACAATTATAACAATATACTGTAACAAAAGCTATGTGAATATGGTCTCTCTCTCTCAATATCTTACTGTATTGCACTCACCCGTCTTCTTGTGATGATGTGAGACGATGCAATGCTTACATGATGTGAAGGGAGGTGAATGATCCAGGCATTGTGACGTAGCGTTGGGCCACTCCTGACTTTCTGATGATGTCAGAAGGGGGGATCATCTGCCTCAGTTGATCCTGGATCCTCAAGCCATGATGATGTCCATGGTTGGATGTCAGGAGTGGACAATGTCAATGACAAAGGAATGATCCATGTCCAGGGCAGGACATTACAAGATTTCATCATGCTACACAGAATGGTGTGCAATTTAAAACTTTTGAAGTGTTTATTCCTGGAATTTTCCAAGTTGACTGCAGAACTGTACCCTCAGAAAGCAAAACCTTGGATAAGAGGGGACTATTCTGTCACAAGTTCAGCAGCTTAAAACAACAGATATTTATTCTGCCACAGTTTTAGGGGCTATGCATCAGAGATTGAGGTGTCGGCAGGACCATCCTCCCTCTGAAGGCCCAAGAAAGAACCCTTCCTTGCCTTTCCTAGCTCTTCTGGCTGCTGGCTGTCCTTGGTGTTGCTTGGCTTGTAGCTGCATCACTCCAGTTGCTGCCTCTGTCTTCACATTGACCACCTTCCCCTTGGATCTCTGTGTGTTCACACAGCCTCCTAATAAGGACAGCAGTCTTTGCATTTAGATTCCACTCTAATCCAGAATGACTTCATCATAACCAATTACATCTGCAAAGACTCTATTTCCAAATAAGCTCGCATTCTGGTTTGGGGAGGACATGAATTTTGGAGAGATACTATTCAACCCAATAGAGGAAGTTTAAAAAAAAAAAATCAAAATCAATGCAAAAAATCCATGAGGAACAAAATTTCAGAATTCTAAATAAAGACAGAATCCACCCCTGCACAAGCATGACTCACCTCATTGGCCTCTCGCTAGCCCCAGCCTCGGCTTCAATGAGATAAGCTCTTTAAAAAGGCTCCAGGACAGAGTTGGGTAGCTATTAATAGAAAGACACAGTAAACATTGGTTGTTTTCTCTTCCTTGTCCGTATCTTTATGGGTGTGATCAATTTCTTCTATCTCTTTGCTTTATATATATTTTCATGAGGAACTCTTTTCTATTTCTGGAGTTTGGACATTCCAGGTGTCAACAAACGTGTTTGTGGCCCACGTTGCATCAATTTGGTCACAAAGGACTTGTAAACAAGCACTGCTGGAAATGCTTCTTTTCCCCCTTGTATCAGCTGTTCATACTGAGATGACTCTATTCTTAATAGGGAAAAAAAATCTATTCCTAGAAAAGAGATGGAGCCAGTGCTTTATGCCAGGTGAGAGCCGATTGCTACCAGTGAGTATCAGAGGCAGAATCAACACCAATGGCGACAAGAAGAACCCTCCCCAAAACTCCAACCCTATGCAGAATCCTAGCAAAACAGTCCTGTTAACAAAACCCCTTCTTATCATTCTGGTAGTTTGTACTGTAAACTTGGAAAGGTTTTCAGAATTTCCAGAAGTGCCTACCTCTACCTTTACAGAAAAATACACAATCTCTGCTTGTACGTTGGTTTCTCAGCAAGAGAACATAAGAAATTGCACTGCCCGGGCTGCAGTGATTCAAAAAGTAGGTCATAAATATCCCTGAATCCGATTACTGAGGCCAACAGCTGGCAGAGGACAGGACAGCAAGCAGGTTCTACATGGTTTATTTTTCTTTCCTTTCTGGAGTCATAGATACAAAAAAAGCACTGAAGTCTTCAAGTTTCTCTCACCCTGAAAAAAGAAAGGGCAGAGAATTCAATATTATTAATATCTACAGATTTTTTTTAGTATATAAAACGCCGTGTGCACTTTCTAAATGTAATTTCTGTGAAATCAAACTGACAAGGTTGATATTGAATCATCCTTGGTTTTGAAACTAGGAAAGTCTGAGAGAGAGATGTGACCTGCTCAGTGTGTCCCCACCCATATGGGTGATCATGCCATCAAACACTGAAATTCTCCATCTGGTTCAGGGACTACGTGCAAAGTAGCAGTTCTAGTAGAGTGAGACCCTACAAATGACTATCTTCCCAGGGAGTTCAAAGACTTCAAATTGTACTATATCACAAGTGTTTAAGATGGGCATAGCCATTACCCATGCAATTCCCCTTCTAGAAATTTGCCCCAAGGAAGCAATCAATAATACTATCAAAACTTTAATCTGTAAAGCTGTTGATATCAGTGTTCTAAATAATAGTGGAAAATGGGAAAAAATACCTCAAATAAGTGACAGTTAAATAAATTAAAATATACTTATTGTTAAAGTATCCCAGGTTTTCTAGCCTTCTGTAATTCCCCAAATGCATAATATTCAAATAAAATAACTGAACTACCCATTCTTTATGACACAGGGATTTTTGAGTATTTTTTAAAATTCACAGGTAATAGCTGTCACCTCTGGTGTTCATGTCGCTTTTGGCTTCTCATGTCTTTTGGCCACATTTTTATCCTCTCCTCTCTCTGGATTACTAGCAACATGGAAACAGTCCCCTTCATTAATTTCTCAAGGCATCACTTAGATGTGTAATTAAAACTTCAATCTCCAAGTCACACCTCAGGATTCCTAAATCCATGTCTCATACTTTAAGTTGCTTCTGTTAACAGTGGCAAAATCGTACGTGTCTGCAGCAACTCAATTCTTGCCTCTTCAGCGGAAATAATTCATCCGAGGGGCATAAAGCTGAGTGAGAGGCTGAAGCAAGTTTTAGGGCAGGAGTGAACGTTTATTAAAATAGTTATACAGCAGGAATGAATGGAAGTAAAGTACACTTGGAAGAGGGCCAAGCAGGTGACCTGAGAGATTCAAGTGCCCTGTTTGACCACTGACTTGGGGTTTTACAGCTTCCATGCTTCCGAGATTTTGCGTCTCTCCTCCCTAGATTTTTCCTTGGGGCAGGCTGTGCACATGCGCAGTAGCCTGCCAGTGCCTGGGAGGGGCCGCACGCACAGTGTGTTTACGGAAGTTGTGCACATGCTCATTTGAGGCATTTTCTCCTGGCCAGTTGAGCGTTCCTATAGGAAGGTCACACAGCAGTTAAACGCTGCCATTTTGCCTTTTAGTGCGCATGGCTGGGCCCTCTCGCCCAACTCCTAAGATCTTACTGGGAAGCGGCTGATCACCAGCTTCAGGTGTTTTCTATCTACTGGGAGCGCGCCTTTCCTTGGCACCAGCTGCAACCAATTGTTATTTTAGCGCGACAATTTAACACCCACCTAACCATCACCTAATGGTTGCTTAGCATTCCTGTGGAGCGGGGGGGCCGCTCCTGCCCTGTTCATGTCTGCCTGGCTACCTACTCACACACTTCTTGCTGGTCATCTCACCTGTTTGGCCTGGCCCACCTCCCCCTAGTAGAGTCCACTCTTACATATATCTAAGTTCTTCTCGGGTGCCTGGGTCCTAGGCCTGTAATCCCTGACTCACAGCCCCCACAGGAAGCCAAAACTCTGCAACTGCCAGAACAACTCACTGCCATATGCCTTTTTTTTTTTTTTTTTTTTTGAGATGGAGTCTCACTTCTTCACCTAGGCTGGAGTGCCATGGCGCAATCTTGGCTCCCTGCAACCTCCGCCTCCTGGGTTCAGGCAATTATCCTGCCTCAGCCTCCCCAGTAGCTGGGATTATAGGCATGTGCCACCATGCCTGGCTAATTTTTGTATTTTTAGTAGAGACAGGGTGTCACTATGTTGGCCAGGCTTGTCTCAAACTCCTGACCTCAAGGGATCCACCCACCTCAGCCTCCCAAAGTGCTGGGATTACAGGTGTGAGTCACTGCACCTTGTCTACCATCTCCCTTTCTGTCTCACACTATGGCCCTAATGCAGGCATTGGTCCCTGCCTTTGCATATTCAAAAGGCCCATAGAAGTGTTTCTTTTATCCCAGTAACAACAACAATGGAAAGTCTCCCTAAAATGAAGTTTGCCACCACACCCTAGAGAAACCAAGACAAACTGCCAAAAAGTTTTAAAATAGCAATTTATTTTCCTTCCCACCACACATTTAATTGAATTCCTCAGAGCCATTAAAAGTCATGTTGTAGAAAAGTATTTAATGACATGGAAACAGTGCTCATGGCATATGGATGAGTGACAAAAAAAGACCTATCTAAAAGTACGTGCAGTAGAATCCAAATGATATAAAAATTGTGTATATATTTGATTATGAAAAGAGGGGAAGATTTGGAAACATTGTTGTGTTTTCCTATTTTACCATCCTACATCCATCTGCCTCAGGGCAAGGCATTATTGCAGATGCCAAGAGAAAGAATTGCTGTTTCGTTTTTGACATTCACAATAGGATTTTACCTCTGAGATAGGCCTGAAAGCTGGGAACTGGTGACAACGGACCAGTCAATACATCAGCAGTTTTGCTTAAGAGATTGGAGGGAAGATAAGTGGAGAAAGAGTGGGGAAGATGTTTGGGGAGAAGAAACTGTGTCCCAAGAGCTCAGGGGACCACTGAGGTAGACAGGACTTGACCCTACTCTCCCCTTGGGGCTCAGGGAAAGAACTGCTATGCAAAGCACCCTGTGATGCCTGACTTGACCCCCGCTTGGCTAAGAAGGCAGAAAGTCACGGCTGATTGGCATGAGCATCATGGGCAGGGACCCTGAGCTAAGACCTGGACAGGGGGCAGCCTATGTGGACCAACTGGATCAGGGCAAGTGGAAGGCATGACAGAAACCCAGGGTCTACAGCACCCATGGGAGCTAGGAGAAGACCTAGGTAGCAGGGGGAGGCCCCTGGATCCTGAACAAGCTGAGGGAGAGAATAGGACCCATGTCAGCAGTCCACAGATGCCTGGGAAAATGCCAGCAGAATGTCTAAAGATGAGACCAGGCTA
Source organism: Macaca nemestrina (assembly GCF_043159975.1). NCBI lineage: Eukaryota > Metazoa > Chordata > Mammalia > Primates > Cercopithecidae > Macaca > Macaca nemestrina. Next base: position 19,191,986 of record NC_092135.1, read on the forward strand.
GCTGTGTCTCAGCAACAGCAGGCAGCAACCCTGGCGGCACCAGCACAAGGCAGGGGTCCATCTAGCCATGTGGACACATAAGGTTCATCCCCTGAATTCCCAAATGTCATTTTGAGAAGAGATGAGTGAGGCAGGCAGGGAAAGAATCTGAAAACCTGAGCAATTGTCCCAAGAAGATGAAGTGAAATCTAAAAAGACTGTATAAATTGTGGGCTTCAATTAAGCTTAAACTCAACTGAGCTAAATTGAGGCTCTCTTCTACCAATCCCTCCTAGCAGATGACGTAGGGGTCAGGATGGGGCACTGGTTCAGAGGGTCAGATTCATTACACAGCAGTAATTCTCAGACTTTGGTGTGCATTAGAATCACCTAGAGAGCTTATTTGATCACAGATTGCTAGGCTCACCCCTAGAATTTCTGATTCCCAGAAGATCTGAGGTGGGGCCTGAGAATTTGCATTTCTAACAAGTCCCAAATGATGCCAATGCTGCTGGTTCAGGGATGACACCTTGAGAAGCACAGCTCTAGAGTTAAGGAACTATAAAAACTGCATTATCTCCACCAAGATAAATGGAGTGATGTTGAGGCTTCTCCAACTATTGATCTGTCTCTGATCAGAAGCACATATACCAAACGGCAGCTGTGGGTCTAATTAGATTGTAGGATGATGAATGACTCACATTTTCTATTTCGTGCATTCTAGTTACCTAAAATGAGCATGTATTCCTTTGAAAATCTGAAGAAAAGTACATGACAGAATTGTTACCCCAAAAGATAAAGAGCCTTGCTAGCTGGGATCCAGCAAACAACAGCTCAAGGAAATCAGACTGACCCAACAGCCAGGCTCTCACCTTCCTTTCACACCTGGGCTGGTCCTTCCAGTCCCTGAACCTTTTGCTCTAGATGTTTTACAATGAAGACCAGTCCTTTTTATATATAAAGAAAGTAGCCACAAAATGGCTTTGATTTGAGAAATAAGGAAAATCCCACAGGTCCTTAAATATCTCCCTTACCCATGTGCTAGTGTGCGTGAAAAATTCCTCAACAGACTAATTCCTAATGGACTTTAGAAGATGTGCATTGTCACTGACCCCAGCCTCTATGTTATCTGGTAGGGACCCTGTTAACTTTCCAACCAGGGAAAGCTGTGATATAATGCAACACCTTCATTGACCTCAGGTCTCTAGGAGTGAGCAGGAATCTAAGGGGTTGGGACAAGTACAGGTAGATTTTGATGGCAGGTTCAATATCAGAAGTTCCAGGTCACATGATTCAGCCTGGAGGAAAGTGGGGGCCCAGCTGTGTGCATCCAGAGGTCAGCCTGGGAAAGGGGACCTGGAGAGGGAGCTAAGACAGACTTACATAAATAACACGAAGATTGAGAGCCTGCAGGCCCCAGCCTGGCAACAGTGCTGCCAAGTTGCACTGCAGCTCCAAGCTGGCCGTGCCCAGCCTCCTCTGCACAGTGACCCTGCTCTGGGGCTTGACGGGGGGCCTGCCTCAAAGGCCAACTATCCAATACAGGTGGAAATCCTACATTTCACACTCAATGGCATTTTAAAAACAGCTCAACTGCTTATAGAAAATTGTCTTCTGAATGTCCTGGGACATCTTATTTTCCAAAGACAGAACTTTCTGGACAAGAATTGGTACTGGGAGCCCAAGTCTGGCTCCTAATGAAACTCAGAGAGTGCATAGATTCCTTTTAAAAAGAAATCTCAAGTCTTGCAGGGATCCAGCTTATCTCCTGAAAAAGGTGCGGCAAGCACCTACACTCCGTTATTTCTGATCTACTGCCTTGTTTATAAAAATCACTCAAATATAGATTTTCTGAATTCTGTTTTGAGAATGTCCCAGGTTTAGAGTCCAGGCAGGATGACTTATAGCTCTGTGCCAACCAAAAGTCTCCATATATTTAGAGGTAGGGACATCCATCTTCTTGGCAATAACCCTCTGCTGAGGAAAACAAAGCAGGAAACAAATCCTTCCGTGGGCGATGTTACCAAGCTGTGAAGCAGTGCTCTCGAATTCTGCCACAGCCCTGACAATCCACGGCCTCCGTATACAAGGGGACACATACCATTGCACCTGGTAGCACAGACCAGTCAGCTAACTCTGGAGCGTGTGTCTGTTCCCTTGTTATTCTCCTTACTTGGTTGTGACTCAACCATGAATGCCTAGCACTATCCCTAGTGCATGGTAGGATATTAATGTTTGTCTAATGAATGATTTATTAAATATGTAATAATTATAATGGCATTAACTATGAATCCAACAGTATGCTAAGCAATCTAGATTTCATTATTTAATCTAATCACCTGTACAAATCATTTTACAGATAAGAAATGGGAGGAGGGGCCAGGCGCGGTGGCTCATGCCTGTAATCCTGGCACTTTGGGAGGCCGAGGCAGGCGGATCACGAAGTCAGGAGATTGAGACCATCCTGGCTAACATGGTGAAACCCCGTCTCTACTAAAAATACAAAAAAATTAGCCGGGCGTGGTGGCGGCGCCTGTAGTCCCAGCTACTCGGCAGGCTGAGGCAGGAGAATGGCGTGAACCCGGGAGGCGGAGCTTGCAGAGAGCCGAGATCCCGTCACTGCACTCCAGCCTGGGCGACAGTGTCTCAAAAATAAATAAATAAATAAATAAATAAATAAATAATAAAAATAAATTTAAAAAAAGAAATGGGAGGAGGGAGAATGAATTGGAAAAGAAAAGAGGAAAGAGGAATCAAGGAGGGGAATAGGAGGGCAGCCAGGGGAAGGAGAAGAATAAAAGAGAAAGAGGATAGAAGGAGAGAGGAAAGAAGAGAGGGGTGGGATAGAATAGAGAGGAGAAGGGGAAGGTGGGAAAGGGAGTGATGAGGACAAGTGAGATGGGAAGAAAGGGACGAGAATGAGAGAGGGAGAGAGTTAGGGAGGGAGAGATTTAGAGACAGACCAACTGGTACGTACAAATAGCTTTTTCCTAAGGGAAGCCCTGGTCCGGCAGAAGGTGCTGAGGACCGCAGTGGAGCCAGCAGAGCACACCCTCTGGAGGGGCTGACAGAGGAGCCCGGTGCAACGGCAAGACAGGGACTGGCACCAAGGATGTGACAAGAGCAACCTGCAGGACAGGCCCTGGCAAAAGAACTCTCGTTGTGGGCCAGATATTAAAACCTAGCAGGCAGGCTTGGTAAGTCCGTCAGCAAGTACTGAAGCTGGAGAGGTTGGATTAGAAACCAGAGACTGGCCTCTAATCCAAGGTTACAAACAGGGACCTAGACACAGAGCACAGGGCAGGAATCCAGTTACAGAACAGAAGCACAGGGGAGGCCCAGGCAGCACGCCTCCAGTCGGATTGAGGGAAGGTATTTAATATGTTATAGCAAAGTACTGGCATATTTGTTTGTTTTTAAAGTAAGGACTTTATTGTATTGGGAGGCAAAGAGTAGTCATAACAAAATAAAATTAAGCAATACAAAATAAAACAAAGTAAAACTAATTAAATTGCATTACCTAGGAATAAGCCTCATTAATATTGGTAGATTTCATTTCTAATAACTCTAGGCACATATACAGAGAAAAACACACAGATGGACCCTCAGACGACACAGCTAAATTTTACCAACTGGCATTTTTAAAGTATTAAGTTTAAAATATACTTAAATTTGTGGCCCAAAGTTTTACTTCCTCATGTTTTGTAAAACCTCAAGCAAAAAATAGGATTTTGAGTCATCCCAGACTGTGACATTGCCTGAAGGTACACAGCAGAGGCCACTGAAGTTTTCTCTCTGGAGTACCTACCTTCCGCCCAGCCCCCAGAGAATTCCTACAGATAAAGTTCCAAGGAGCAGCTTAGAATCTAACATCACGATGTACCCAAGAAAACAGGCGCCATGTTTGAGAATAAGCCAAAACAAGAAAGGGTGGAAACATCATGAAACATTTCAGATTTAGAATTATTCAGAAACATAATTTAAAATTATGGTTACTATTACTTGGCTGGGCACTGTGGCTCACTCCTGTAATTCCAGCACTTTGGGAGGCCAAGGCAGGCAGATCACCCAAGGTGAGGAGTTCGAGACCAACCTGGCCAACATCATGAAACCCATCTCTACTAAAAATACAAAAAATAAGTCAGGCAGGCACCTGTAATTCCAGCTACTCGGGAGTCTGAGGCAGGAGAATTGCTTGAACCCAGGAGGCAGAAGTTGCAGTGAGCCGAGATCGTACCGCTGCACTCCAGCCTGGGCAACAGAGTGAGACTCTGCCTCAAAAAAATAAAAATAAAAATAATATTTTGTTTACTATGCTTAAAGAAATAGAGGGGACACTTGAAAATGAACAGGGAACTAAAAATATGAAGTGTGCCCAAACATTTCAAAAAGAACCAAACAAAACTTCCAGAAGATTTTAGAAAAACTAATAATTGAGATTAAAACCTTAATGATTGACTGCAAAGCAGATTTGTCATAGCTAAAGAGACACATAGTGAACTAGAAATGAGGACTAAAGAGATTATTTAAAATAGCCACAAATAGATGAAGAGATGGAAAAATACCAAAAAGAAGTCAAGAGACATGAACAATGGAGTAGAAAGGTACAACACATTATGGTCAGGATTCCAGAAAGAAGAAACGGAGAACTAGGCAGAAGCAATTTTTGAAAATAATAATAATAAGAGGTAAGCATTTTCTAGAACAGATTAAGTACTCTAATCCACAGATTTCAATCAGAATTCCAGAAAGAAGAGAAGGAGAACCAGGCAGAAGCAATCTTTGAAAAAATAAAATAAAAGGTAAGCATTTTCTAGAACGGATTGAGTACTCTAAACCACAGATTTCAGAAGAAAGAGGATAGAGAAATATATTCTGAGATACATCGTAATCAAACTAGAAAATACTAAAAACAAAGAGCAGATTATAAAAGTAGCCAGGAAGAAAAGATAAATTACTATCAAAGGAACACAAATTATGTTACAAGACTCTTCTCAATGTAAACCAGAATACAGTGGGATGATATCTTCGACAATGGAAATTAGTACTTATTTGTGTCTATGATGTACCTAGAAGTGCTTTACTTACATTAACCCATTTAATCTTCAAAATCACAATGAGGTAGGCATTACTATTATGCACATTTTACACACAAGAAAACTGAACCAGAAAACTTGAATAATTTTCCCACACACCTAGTAAATGTCAGAGTCAGAATTCAAACCAAGTTGGCCTTGTTTCAGACTATGCTCTTAACTACTATTGTCAACTAATTCTCTGTGTTGACAGAAATCATGTCAGCCTGATTTTTTGTTGTTGTTGTTGCAAAGTATCTTTCTATAATGAGGCCTCAGTTTTTTCGTTCAGTAATGTCAGACTATATAATTGAATTAAAATTTTTAAACTATAATTTAAAACCTTCCCACAAGGAACACTTCAGGCCCAGATGGACTTATTTAAGAAAAAAATAAAGCCAATATTATAAAAACTCTACGGGGGGTGGGGGAAGAGCATCCCAAATTCCCTTTTTGAGGCAAACATAATCCTGATACACAAAATGACCAAAAAGATGGTAAGAAAGCAAAATTATAAATCAAACTCACTCATGCACATAGATGCAAAATTTTTTTATCAAAGTATTAGCAAATCAAATCCACAAGGGCAATTTGGCAAAATCTGTGTAATTAAAAAGGCATTTACCCTGTGGCCTGGCAACACTAATTCTGGGAATTCATTTCGCAGATTTAACCACCCTCGTAGAAGTTGACCAGTGTTCACTACAATATAGAGTATTCATTACATCATCGTTTGTATTAGAAAGATTGGAGACAACCCAAGTTTCCAACAATAAAGCTCTCATTAAACAAATTATTGTACATCCATACAATGGAATATTGTTATACAAAGATGAATGATGACAATCCTATATATTGATATGAAAGATCACTGAGATATACTGTTAAGTTTTAAAAATCAAAGTACAGAAGTGTTTGCATTATGCTGACTGTTGTATGTGAAAGTAGAAAAATAAGAATTCATATCCATAGTTGTGTGAATACTAAGAAATATCAGAGGATTACATGAGTCTTCTGTGGGGTGAGGTGGTAGTCAGCAGTGGTGGGAGAAAGAATTTTTTATTGAATTTTCACCTCATATATTGTATTTTGAACCATGGGAGTATACTACAAAACCAAATAAACGAATATCAGAAAATAATAATGTCTTATGAAGAGAAAGTAAAACAAGATACAATGCAAACATATGACGGAAAAGGCGTGTAAGGAAAGAAGGACATGATTGGAATGATGGTGGCCCAAGGTCCTGCATGGTTTGGGATGGAAAGCAAACATATTGGTCAACTTTAGAAGTTAAGAAATAATGTTATAATTTACTTAATTGGTATACAGGATTCCAACAACATGGGCTTGAAATACATAAAGCAAAGTTTGACAGAACTACTAGGAGAAATAAAAATTTTTCAATCATAGTGGGAGATTTTAAGATGCCTATCTAAGAAATGTATGGTTTCAAGACAAAATTTAATTTTTTATTAAATTAAAAAGTAAGGATATAGAAAATTTGAACAACATAATAAACAGTCTTGGTTTAATAGCCGTGTGTATATAACTCTGGAATCAATAATCAGAGAGAACAGATGAGGTACAAATGAAGCATTTGTAAAAATTGGCTTTGTACCAGGCCGTAAAATAAATCTCAGTAAATTTCAAACCACTGGTAACATCAGACTTTGTTTTTACTACTACACAATCAATACAGAAGCTCACAACTGAAACATGTACTACATTATAACATCAAAAAATATATATTTCAAATCTTGGCTGGGCACAGTGGCTGATGCCTGTAATCCCAGCACTTTGAGAAGCCGAGGCAGGTGGATCACCTCAAGTCAGGAATTCAACCCCAGCCTGGCCAACATGGTGAAATCTGTCTCTATTAAAAATATGAAAATTAGCCGGTCGTGGTGGCACACACCTGTAATCCCAGCTACCTGGGAGACTGAAGCAGGAGAATTGCTTGAACCCAGGAGGTAGAGGTTGTAGTGAGCCAAGATCTTGCCACTGCACCCTAGCCTGGGTGACAGAGAGAGACTCCATCCAAAAAAAAAAAAAAAAAAATTAGTTCCAATCTTAAACTGTAGAAAGATGATAAAATAAAAATAATATACTCTAACTCGTATTATGAGGCAAACGTAACTTTAATTTGAAAACAGAACAAAGACATTATTAGAAAGTAACATTACAGTCTAACCTCATTCATGAATATCATGCAAAATCCCTACACGACCTATTGCGCTTTTTCTATCGACAAAGCAGGATGGGCTAGAAATCGAAGTGGTAGAGATACTGAGACCAGAATAAAAGATGGCACAGAAACCGCAGTGGTCTCAAGGAAAAGGGCCACCAGAGCTCCTGCTTGGCATTAGAGGATTTTAGCTCTGTTTTGCAACAGTTCTGGGTCTGAGCACCAAATGCAAATTTCCACAAGTGTATGTTGGAGGACAGAGAGCGACTCCTACCCTTTCTACTAGAAAATCAACATGGCTATAAAATTCTTGTCACACTCTTTACCTCAGAACTTTCTGGGTATTATCTCACTGTATTTTTACATGTGTTGATCCACTTGTTTTTTTGTTTGTTTGTTTTTTGGGTTTTTTTTTGTTTGTTTGTTTGTTTTGCTTTTTTTTTTTCTAAGGTGTCTCCACTTGTCTCTTGATTTACTGGAATTTTACCACAAAGTAGTTGATTTATTTGCTTCCAGAATGGCTCTAAAGTAATTATTCCCTGATTTTTTTATGTTTCATAATTGCTGATATTTTGTTTTATTTCATACTTTATCTCATAATTATAGACACTGCTCCATTGACTATATTATTGCTGTGGAAAGCCTCATAATAATCTGACCCTTGTTCAAAAGACTTGCTTATTCTGCATGATGACCTAAAGAATGCCTATCTTTTTCTTTCTCCAATAAATTTGAAAGGATACATTTCAGAGTCTACCATCTGGACCATTTTATTCTACAAAATGGTTTGTCTTTTACATCAAAGTCAGATATTCATTCCAGAGAAATTTTTCTTCTATGAAATCTTTTAACAACTTTTCTATTCATTGACTTCTTTACTTCATGTTTATCAACATTTGATTATTATTATTGCTATTCCATAACTGTAATCATCTTTTTCTCTATTTCTTTTATTCTCTTTTATAAATCATCTAAGTTTTGGCCAGGTGCGGTGGCTCATGCCTGTAATCCCAGCACTTTAAGAGGCCAAGTAGGGTGAATTGCTTGAGTCCAGCAGTTGGAGACCAGCCTGGGCAACATGGCAAAGTCTCCTCTCAAAAAAAAAAATACAAAAAAATCAGCCAGTTGTGGTGATGCATGCCTGCCGCCCTAGTTATTCAGGAGGCTGAGGTGGGAAGATCACCTGATCCTGAGAGGCAGAGGTTGCAGTGAGCAACCTGGGCGACAAAATGAGACCTTGTCTCAAAAATAAGTAAATAAATCATTTAAGTTGTTTTGTTTTGTTTTGTTTTTTTGAGACAGGGTCTCACTCTGTCACCCAGGCTGGAGTGCAGTGGCGTGATCATGGCTCACTGCAGCCTCAAAGCCTTGGGTCAAGCTATGCTTCCATCTCAGTCCTCTGAGTAACTGAGACTACAGGTATGTGCCACCACGCCCAGCTAATTTTTGTATTTTTTGTAGAAACCAGGTTTTACCCTGTTACCCGGGCTAGTCTTGAATCCCTGTGCTCCACCTGCCCCAGCCTCCCAAGGTGCTAGGATTACAGCATGAGCCACCACACCCAGCCTATGTTCAACAAAATTATCTTTAGCTTTTCCTGAATTTCAATGATTATATTTTCAGCCATGATTATTATATTCCTTCCTGTTTTTAATTTATTACTCTTACAGTGATAGTGTTTTATTCCTCATTTTCTTTCCTTAGCTTTGCAGCCTCCAATTCCACCTCATTCAGATGTTTTATCATCTAATTTCTGAGCTCCTTTAAAGATCTAATCAAGTTCTTCTTAAATTATTGCATAGCATGAAATACAGTCAACCCTCTATATCCACATGCTCAATACCTCAGATTCAACCAATGTCCAATCAAAAATATCCAGAAAAAAATTTAAAAAGATAACAAATAATACCAGTTTTAAAAATACAGTATAACAACTATGTATTTATGTAACATTTATATTGGTGCTATTAAAATCTAGAGATGATTTAAAGTACATGGGAGGACATGAGTAGGTTATATGCAAATACTACATGATTTTATATATGGGACTTGAGCAGGTTATAAAATACAGTATTTATGATTGCTTTATTTTATTACATATTTAATCAATTTGTAATTACATATTTAATCAATCATTTTATTGTTATTGCATATTTAATCAATGTGTGTGTGTATATATATCTATATCTGTCTTAGTCCATTTTGTGCTGCTTATAAAATATATCACATATTTATAAAGCAAATAAATTTATTTGGTGCTTGGTTCTGGAGTCTGGGGAGTCTAAGCCCATGGTGCCAGCATCTGGTGAGGGCCTTCCTGCTGATTTATCCCATGATGGAAGGCAGAAGGGCAAGCAAGTGGGAGGGACAGAGATAGGAAATTGGACCACACTTATCCCTTTTATCAGGAACCCACTCCCATGATAACTCACCCGCTCCAGTGGATAATGGCATTAATCAACCCATGATAGCAGATCTAATCACCTCTTAAAGGTCTGACTTCTTAATACTATTACACTGGCAATTACATTTCAACATGAGTACTAGAGAGGATGTTTAAACCATAATAATATCTGTATGTCAACATATAAAGTATAATATACAAATATATAAATTTTATGTAAAAATACAGAAAAGTACATGCCAAAATGTTAATACTAGTGTTCTCTAAAAGAATAATTCTCACTTTCTTCTTTATATCTGTCTACGTTTCATAAAATTTCTACAATAAACATGTATTTTTTTCAAGGCATGCTATTATTTTATTAGTTTTATTTATAGCCTGCCTTTTTACAAAATGTATCTGATGTTGTTTTCAGCAGAAGAATACATAACAAAGTTAATGAAGTAGAAAATCAGGACCAAGAGGAAAACAAAGAAAATAAATAAGGAAAATTGAAAGAAACAAAGGAGCTGCAAGGATGACCTGATTCTGTAGAAAAATACGTTGCTGCCACGTCCCTGCCATGTCCAGCCTGGATGGGCCCAAAGTCCTGTTGTAGGTCTCTGGGTTCCAGCTGAGGAAAAGGAAGTCAGATGGGGGGGTAAAGCAGAGACTGGACGTATATCTGCCCTAGAACTGAAGGGTTATTTCTTCACATATCCCAGCCCAGAAGCAGAACACTTAGCCTGTCGTAAAGAAGCTGCTGTTTACACCTAGAACCAGCCTAGCCACTACCATCAGAAAAAAAAAAAAAATCTACAGGCTGGGTGTGGTGGCTCACACCTGTAATCCCAGCACTTTGGGAGGCCAGCACAGGAGAATCACTTGAGCCCAGCAGTTTGAGACCAGCCTGGGAAACATAGCAAGACCTTGTCTCTACAAAGTAATTTAAAAATTAGCTGGGCATGGTGACATTTGCCTGTAGTCCCAGCTACTTGGGAGGCTGAGGTGAGAGGTTCACTTGAGCCCAGGAATTCAAGGCTGCAGTGAGCTATGACTGCGCCACTGCACTCCAGCCTGAGTGGCAGTGGGAACCTGTCTCAAAAAAAAAAAAAAAAAGGGATTAAAAAGAAACATCAGCAAATGTGCTTATGTGATGATTTAAACAAACCAACATTTGGAACATTAAATTGGATATTAAAATTAAAAGCTAGCATGGGGTCAATTCTGAAATTGCTAATTGCTCTCCTCTGCAGAAAGAGGGCTTTCACAGGCCCGTTCACAGTGTCTGAGGGAGACTACCATCCAGGGCCGCAGGCTGGACGGGCGACCCAGCTGCCCTTCCTGCCTAGACTCTTCTTTGTTTGATGCTGCCCTGTTTTTGTTAAGTATGGCAGAGTCCATTTCATCAGCTCCTGCCTGCCCAACCCCAATCCTAATGCCTCTTCATTGTCTCCTGTATAGAATACAAACTCTACAAACTGATGTTCAAAGCTCTCAACAATCAGGTCACATCTTGCCCAAATATATTCATTCCAACTCAAATTAGCAAAGATGTACTCAGTCTAATAGTTGAGGGTGCTCGACGGCATAAACTTCCCCCTAAAATCCGACTGTCTAGCAGGAGAGATAGATACGTAAACCAAACTGGTAATACAATGTGGAGTGGCATTTATAACGGAACCCAAATAACGGAATAACTTATTATTTTGGATAGGCTGAGTGGCTACAGAAAATCCTAAAAGGTCATGAGTCACCTGAGCTGGCTCTTAGAGTAGAAAGAGGAATTTTGCCAGTGATGAAACTAAGGAAGGTTATTGAGAAAACAGTGAAAAGGTATGAATGAACATTTTATTTTCAGAGAACTGAGAGCAATCCGGAGCTACTGGAGAATAACTGGGATATTCACTGCAAAACTCCAGTGGCACGAATGGCATTGCCATTCATATAGAAATACAATGTGAATGGCACCCCACCCTACCGTGCTGCACAGCTCTGGCCCCCAGTCATCAATGTGGGACTAACTGAACATGTGACTAGGAAAATGGGCTTGCGCTAGGAGGGACTTTGAATTCTGTAAGATTTATACTTTATTCTGTGAAAATTAAGAGAGCTATCAGGAATGTTAAAGCCTTGGAGTGAATATTCAATCACGTATGAATATTCAAAGAGATGTGTATTTATTTTAGCTACTTCTGCATATCAAAAAGACATTTATTTTTAAAAATCACTCCTATTTTTATTTTTTTTTTGAGACTGAGTCTCACTCTGTCACCCAGGCTGAGTGCGGTGACGCAATCTCGGCTCATTGCAGCCTCCGCCTCCTGGGTTCAAGCAATTCTCCTGCCTCGGCCTCCCAAGTAGGTGGGATTATAGGCACATGCCACCACACCTGGCTAACTTTTGTATATTTAGTGGAGACAGGGTTTCACCATGTTGCCCAGGCTGGTCTCGAACTGAACTCAAGTGATCCACCTGCCTCAGCCTCCCAAAGTGCTGTGCTTACAGGTGTGAGCCACCGTGCCTGGTCAAAAGGTCAGTTTGCAAGTAGTAAGGAAAATAATGTGAGGAGAAGGAGAGAGACCGAGACTAGGGTTCAGTTAGGAAGAGATTGCAATTGTTCCTACCAGGGACGTGAGGGCCTTGAGCAGCGCAGTGGCAGGGGAATCAAGGCATTGCGATATATGAGGTTTCCAAGATAGATTCCAGTGAAATTAGTAACTCATTGATGTGGGTGGTGAGGGAGAAGGCGTCAACAAGTTCAGGAATTGGGTGACTAGGTGGCTGGGAATGGTGTTCACCAAGACAGCAAATTCCAGGTAGCAGCTGTTTTACAGGGAAAGATGATGAATCCCATCTCAGATATGTACATTTAACAGGCTTATGAAACATTAGGATAATCAGAGATAAAGGTCTGGGATTCATTAGCCAAGTTCTGGTTCAAAATAAAAATAGGAGAATTGTTACCGTGTAGACAGTAATTGAAAGTCATGGAACTATGTGTCTAGCTTTCAGTGATTCTGTGGACAGTTGCAATGGGTCATCACACTCACTATAACAACTAGGAAAAGCATAAATAAGCTAAAAACCCATCATATATTTGTAAATGACGTCAGAGAGTTGTGGAAGCAAAGAAGTCTAAAGGAACAGAGTGCTGGTGGAGGAGGCCCTCCTAGGTGAAAAGAGGTCAGAGGCTGCTCTCCTCCCTAGATTGGCCTGCTGAGTATGTGGAGAATCCAGCCTGCCATAGGCACAGGGACTTTACAAAAATGAGGAGAAACTAGCTGAGCTTAGAACAACCTGTGGGCTGGCAAGAGAGATTGGAATCTGTAAGAGCTTTAAATGCAGAGCTAACCCTCTGTGTCCACCACATCTGCTGGCCGGCCGTGCAGTCGCAGCAGTGAGAGAAGCTGGGCCAGGCTGAAGAGTGGAGACACCCGCAGCATGTGGGGCTCAGAGTCCAGAGCCCTGCTAGAGGCAGGGCCTAGAACCTACACAGGACGGAACTTTGGCTCTTATTTCTCACCATATGCAAAAATTAATTTGAGATGGATATGTGAAATGTGAAAGCTGCAATTATTTTTTTAATAACAGTTGAACTTGGTCAAAGTGAAAGAGTTTTGTCCATGAAAAGATACCATTAAAAGAATTAAAAGAAGCCACAAGCTGAGAGAAAATATTCACCATAAATATATATTATGTATATACACATACATAATATAACTTGTATCCAGAATATGTAAAGAACTCTTAGAAATCAATAACAGAAACCATACTGCCCAATTATCACAATGGGCAAAAGACTTGAGAAACCATTTCACAAAAAAAAGCTATCCAGGTGACCAAAAAGCTTATAGAACGATGCTTAAAATTGATCAGGGAAATGCAAAGAAAACCCACAAAGAGATACTACTATATTATCACCAGAATGAGCCAAAATAAAAAGGCTGAGTACTGCAAGCACTGGTTAGAATGTGGAGCCATTAGAATTCTCATAAACACCTGTTATGAGTTTAAAATGGTAAAAGCACTGTCAGGAACTATTTAGAACTTCCTTTAAAATGTAAACATAAGCTTTCTGTATGGTCTAGCAATTCGATTCCAATACTGGAGTAGATATAGAAAGATATATAAAATATATATCCACAAAAGGCTTATAAAGGGTTTTTTACAAAAATTTTATTTATAATGACCAAAAACTGAAAACATTCTCCAGCAAAAGCCAAATGGATAAACTGCAATGTATTCATGCAATGGAATACTAAATGGCAGAGGGAAAAAACGAACTGTGGATCTATGTATCAACATAGTAGAAACTCAAAAACATCATATTAGTTGAAAGAGGTAAGTAAGACAGACCTATGAAACCTTTAAGATTCAGGTCAAATGTCACCTGCTCTGGAAAGCCTTCCAATTTAGAAAAGTGTCTTTTGGTTAGGGGCAACCTTGACTAATAAGTATCAGAAGTCACTATACTGGCCAATGGAATACGCGAAAGCTTTGAAGAAGCAAAACCAAAAAAAGGAGAAGCTACAGCTGGCTGCGGGTACAACTGGGAGTATGGAATAAAAGGTCTCCAGATGCTCCATCTCCTAAGTCTGTCTTCACTTAGGCTACATTCTTTCTCACTGCAGCCCATTTTATTCTGTGAAAGTTGTCAGAATCAAAATGGAGTCACTTGTGTTAAAAATTCTGACTTACAGAGCCAAGAAAGGTCACGAAGGGAGGTTCTCAAGCATGAAAGCCTGATGACAAGAACTATCACAAAAGACTGCAAAAACCACAACCTTGCACAAAGGCCATGGCAACCTTACACAAAAAAATACTTCTGCGAGGACATCTGCCCAGCAACTACCTGTCCAACCTAGATCTGGTGTCGCTCTTATTTTTTTTTTTTATTATACTTTACGTTCTAGGGTACATGTGCACAACATGCAGGTTTGTTACATATGTATACATGTGACATGCTGGTGTGCTGCACCCATTAACTCGTCATTTACATTAGGTATATCTCCTAATGCTATCCCTCCGCCCTCCCCCCTCCCCACAATAGGACCCAGTGTGTGATGCTCCCCTTCCCGAGTCCAAGTGATCTCATTGTTCAATTCCCACCTATGAGTGAGAACATGTGGTATTTGGTTTTCTGTTCTTGTGATAGTTTGCTGAGAATGATGGTTTCCAGCTGCATCCATGTCCCTACAAAGGACACAAACTCATCCTTTTTTATGGCTACATAGTATTCCGTGGTGAGTATGTGCCACATTTTCTTAATCCATTCTTTCACTGATGGACATTTGGGTTGATTTCAAGTCTTTGCTATTGTGAATAGTGCCGCAATAAACATACATGTGCATGTGTCTTTATAGCAGCATGACTGATAATCCTTTGGGTATATCCCCAGTAATGGGATGGCTGGGTCAAATGGTATTTCTAGTTCTAGATCCTTGAGGAATCGCCACACTGTTTTCCACAATGGTTGAACTAGTTTACAGTCCCACCAACAGTGTAAAAGTGTCCCTATTTTTCCACATCCTCTCCAGCACCTGTTGTTTCCTGATTTTTTAATGATTGCCATTCTAACTGGTGTCAGATGGTATCTCATTGTGGTTTTGATTTGCATTTCTCTGATGGCAAGTGACGATGAGTATTTTTTCATGTGTCTGTTGGCTGTATGAATGTCTTCGAGAAGTGTCTGTTCATATCCTTTGCCCACTTTTTGATGGGGTTGTTTATTTTTTTATTGTCAATTTGACTGAGTTCTTTATAGGTTCTGGATATTAGCCCTTTGTCAGATGAGTAGATTGCAAAAATTTTCTCCCATTCTGTAGGTTGCCTGCTCACTCTGATGGTAGTTTCTTTTGCTGTGCAGAAGCTCTTTAGTTTAATTAGATCCCATTTGTCAATTTTGGCTTTTGTTGCCGTTGCTTTTGGTGTTGTAGACATGAAGTCCTTGCCCATGCCTATGTCCTGAATGGAATTACCTAGGTTTTCTTCTAGGGTTTTTTATGGTTTTAGGTCTAACATTTAAGTCTCTAATCCATCTTGAATTAATTTTTGTATAAGGAGTAAGGAAAGGATCCAGTTTCAGCTTTCTACTTATGGCTAGCCAATTTTCCCAGCACCATTTATTAAATAGGGAATCCTTTCCCCATTTCTTGTTTCTCTCAGGTTTGTCAAAGATCAGATGGCTGTAGATGTGTGGTATTATTTCTGAGGGCTCTGTTCTGTTCCATTGGTCTATATCTCTGTTTTGGTACCAGTACCATGCCGTTTTGGTTACTGTAGCCTTGTAGGATAGTTTGAAGTCAGGTAGCGTGATGCCTCCAGCTTTGTTCTTTTGGCTTAGGATTGTCTTGGCAATGCGGGGTCTTTTTTGGTTCCATATGAACTTTAAAGCAGTTTTTTCCAATTCTGTGAAGAAAGCCATTGGTAGCTTAATGGGGATGGCATTGAATCTATAAAGTACCTTGGGCAATATGGCCATTTTCACAATATTGATTCTTCCTATCCATAAGCATCATATGTTCTTCCATTTGTTTGTGTCCTCTTTGATTTCACTGAGCAGTGCTTTGTAGTTCTCCTTGAAGAGGTCCTTCACATCCCTTGTAAGCTGGATTCCTAGTTATTTTATTCTCTTTGAAGCTATTGTGAATGGGAGTTCATTCATGATTTGGCTCTCTATTTGTCTGTTACTGGTGTATAAGAATGCTTGTGATTTTTGCACATTGATTTTGTATCCTGAGACTTTGCTGAAGTTGCTTATCAGCTTAAGGAGATTTTGGGCTGAGATGATGGGGTTTTCTAAATATACAATCATGTCATCTGCAAAGAGGAACAATTTGACTTCTTCTTTTCCTAACTGAATACCCTTGATTTCTTTCTCTTGCCTGATTGCCCCAGCCAGAACTTCCAATACTATGTTGAATAGGAGTGGTTAGAGAAGGCATCCCTGTCTTGTGCCAGTTTTCAAAGGGAATGCTTCCAGTTTTTGCCCATTCAGTATGATATTGGCTGTGGGTTTGTCATAAATAGCTCTTATTATTTGGAGATACATTCCATCAATACCAAATTTATTGAGTTTTTAGCATGAAGGGCTGTTGAACTTTGTCAAGGCCTTTTCTGCATCTATTGAGATAATCATGTGGTTTTTGTCTTTGGTTCTGTTTATATGCTGGATTACGTTTATTGATTTGTATACGTTGAACCAGCCTTGCATCCCGGGGATGAAGCCCACTTGATCATGGTGAATAAGCTTTTTGATGTGCTGCTGGATTTGGTTTGCCAGTATTTTATTGAGGATTTTTGCATCGATGTTCATCAGGGATATTGGTCTAAAATTCTCTTTTTTTGTTGTATCACTGTCAGGCTTTGGTATCAGGATGATGTTGGCCTCATAAAATGAGTTAGGGAGGATTCTCTCTTTTTCTATTGATTGGAATAGTTTCAGAAGGAATGGTACCAACTCCTCCTTGTACCTCTGGTAGAATTCGGCTGTGAATCCATCTGGTTCTGGACTTTTTTTGGTTGGTAGGCTATTAATTATTGCCTCAATTTCAGAGCCTGTTATTGGTCTATTCAGGGATTCAACTTCTTCCTGGTTTAGTCTTGGGAAGGTGTATGTGTCCAGGAAATTATCCATTTCTTCTAGATTTTCTAGTTTATTTGCGTAGAGGTGTTTATAGTATTCTCTGATGGTAGTTTGTATTTCCGCGGGGTCGGTGGTGATATCCCCTTTATCGTTTTTTATTGTGTCTATTTGATTCTTCTCTCCTTTCTTCTTTATTAGTCTTGCTAGTGGTCTATCGATTTTGTTGATCTTTTCAAAAAACCAGCTCCTGGATTCATTTTTTGGAGGATTTTTTGTGTCTATCTCCTTCAGTTCTGCTGTGATTTTAGTTATTTCTTGCCTTCTGCTAGCTTTTGAATGTGTTTGTTCTTGCTTCTCTAGTTCTTTTAATTGTGATGTTAGGGTGTCCATTTTAGATCTTTCCTGCTTTCTCTTGTGGGCATTTAGTGCTATAAATTTCCCTCTACACACTGCTTTAGATGTGTGCCAGAGATTCTGGTATGTTGTATCTTTGTTCTCATTTGTTTCAAAGAACATCTTTATTTCTGCCTTCATTTCATTACATACCCAGTAGTCATTCAGGAGCAGGTTGTTCAGTTTCCATGTAGTTGAGCGGTTTTGACTCAGTTTCTTAGTCCTGAGTTCTAGTTTGATTGCAATGTGGTCTGAGAGACAGTTTGTTATAATTTCTGTTCTTTTACATTTGGTGAGGAGTGCTTTACTTCCAACTATGTGGTCAATTTTGGAATAAGTGCTATGTGGTGCTGAGAAGAATGTATATTCTGTTGATTTGGGGTGGAGAGTTCTGTAGATGTCTATTAGGTCCGCTTGGTGCAGAGTTGAGTTCAATTCCTGGATATCCTTGTTAACTTTCTGTCTCGTTGATCTGTCTAATGTTGACAGTGGGGTGTTAAAGTCTCCCATTATTATTGTATGGGAGTTTAAGTCTCTTTGTAAGTCTCTAAGGACTTGCTTTATGAATCTAGGTGCTCCTGTATTGTGTGCATATATATTTAGGATAGTGAGCTCTTCTTGTTGAATTGATCCCTTTACCATTATGTAATGGCCTTCATTGTCTCTTTTGATCTTTGATGGTTTAAAGTCTGTTTCATCAGAGACTAGGATTGCAATCCCTGCTTTTTTTTGTTTTCCATTTGCTTGGTAGATCTTCCTCCATCCCTTTATTTTGAGCCTATGTGTGTCTCTGCATGTGAGATGGGTCTCCTGAATACAGCAAACTGATGGGTCTTGACTCTTTATCCAATTTGCCAGTCTGTGTCTTTTAATTGGACCATTTAGTCCCTTTACAGTTAAAGTTAATATTGTTATGTGTGAACTTGATCCTGTCATTATGATATTAGCTGGTTATTTTGCTCGTTAGTTGATGCAGTTTCTTCCTATCACCAATGGACTTTACATTTTGACATGGTTTTGCAATGGCTGGTACCTGTTTTTCCTTTCCATGTTTAGTGCTTCCTTCAGGATCTCTTGTAGGGCAGGCCTGGTGGTGACAAAATCTCTAAGCATTTGCTTGTCTGTAAAGGATTTTATTTCTCCTTCACTTATGAAACCTAGTTTGGCTGGATATGAAATTCTGGGTTTAAAATTCTTTTCTTTAAGAATGTTGAATATTGGCCCCCACTCTCTTTTGGCTTGTAGAGTTTCTGCCGAGAGATCTGCTGTTAGTCTGATGGGCTTCCCTTTGTGGGTAACTCGACCTTTCTCTCTGGCTGCCCTTAACATTTTTTCCTTCATTTCAACTTTGGTGAATCTGACAATGATGTGTCTTGGAGTTGCTCTTCTCGAGGAGTATCTTTGTGGCATTCTCTGTATTTCCTGAATTTGAATGTTGGCCTGCCTTACTAGGTTGGGTAAGTTCTCCTGGATGATATCCTGAAGAGTGTTTTCCAACTGGGTTCCATTTTCCCTGTCACTTTCAGGCACACCAATCGGATGTAGATTTGGTCTTTTCACATAATCCCATACTTCTTGGAGGCTTTGTTCATTTCTTTTTACTGTTTTTTCTCCACACTTCTCTTCTCGCTTCATTTCATTCATTTGATCTTCGATCACTGATACTCTTTCTTCCAGTTGATTGAGTCGGTTACTGAAGCTTGTGCATTTGTCATGTGGTTCTCGTGTTATGGTTTTCATCTCTATCAGTTCTTTTCAGGTCTTCTCTGCATTGATTATTCTAGTTATCCATTCATCCATTCTTTTTTCAAGGTTTTTAGTTTCTTTGCGCTGGGTACGCAGTTCTTCCTTTAGCTCTGAGAAGTTTGATCGACTGAAGCCTTCTCCTCTCAACTCGTCAAAGTCATTCTCTGTCCAGATTTGTTCCGTTGCTGGCGATGAGCTGCATTCCTTTGGAGGGGGAAATGAGCTCTGATTTTTTGAATTTCCAGCTTTTCTGCACTGCTTTTTCCCCATCTTTGTGGTTTTATCTGCCTTTGGTCTTTGATGATGGTAACGTACTGATGGGGTTTTGGTGTGGGTGTCCTTTCTGTTTGTTAGTTTTCCTTCTGACAGTCAGGACCCTCAGCTGTAGGTCTGTTGGAGTTTGCTATAGGTCCACTCCAGACCCTGTTTGCCTGGGTATCAGCAGCGGAGGCTGCAGAAGATAGAATATTGCTGAACAGCAAGTGTTGCTGTCTGATTCTTGCTCTGGAAGCTTCGTCTCAGGGGTGCACCCTGCCATGTGAGGTGTGAGGTGTCGGTCTGCACCTATTGGGGAATGTCTCCCACTTAGGCTACTCAGGGGTCAGGGACCCACTTGAGCAGCCAGTCTGTCCGTTCTCAGATCTCAGCTTCCGTGCTAGGAGATCCACTGCTCTCTTCAAAGCTATCAGACAGGGGCATTTACCTCTGCTGAGGTTTCTGCTGCTTTTCGTTTAGCTATGCCCTGTCCCCAGAGAGGGAGTCTACAGAGGCAGGCCAGCCTCCTTGAGTTGCAGTGGGCTCCACCCAATTCGGGCTTCCAGGCAGCTTTGTTTACCCACTTAAGCCTCAGCAATGGCGGGTGCCCCTCCCCCAGCCTCACTGCCGCCTTGCAGTTAAATCTCAGACTGCTGTGCTAGCAATGAGGAAGGCTCCATGGGTGCGGGACCCTCCAGGCCACGTGTGGGATATAATCTCCTAGTGTGACGTTTGCTAAGACCCTTGGTAAAGTGCAGTATTAAGGTGGGAGTTACCCAATTTTCCAGGTGTTGTGTCTCAGTTTCCCTTGGCTAGGAAAAGTGATTCCCCTCCCCCTTGCACTTCCCAGGTGAGGTGATTCCTCGCCCTGCTTCAGCTCTCACTGGTGGGGCTGCACCAGCTGACCAGCACCAATTGTCCAGCACTCCCCAGTGAGATGAACCCAGTACCTCAGTTGAAAATGCAGAAACCACGCGTCTTCTGTGTCACTCATGCTGGGAGCTGGAGGCTGGAGCTCTTCCTATTCAGCCATCTTGGGCGTGCCCCCCACTCTTGTTATTAATCCTTGTAGCCAAAGATATCTCAAAACTATTATGTAATCTTCCTCATTTTTCCTTTGATATCCTTTGTCTTCCTTTATCTCTCTGAAAGTGCACATAGTTTTCCATGGCATGCATATCCCCATTGCAATGCTTATTCACAAATATAATTTTCTTTTAGAAAGTCTCCCTCTCTGTTGTTTAGATTGACACTTCCATGTGGCAGGAAATATGGCTGCCTACAGCTCCTGAGAACTTTGCCTCTTAAAATGTGCAGTCATAGGAAGAAACAGAACCTCTTAATTTTATTCTGAAATATCTCAGAGAAGGAAGCAGATTGGTCAAGTTAGGATCAGCCTCCTTCCCTAGACCAATCAACTAAAACCAGAGGGTATGGATCAGCTTGAATGCTGTTCCCACCACTGGACCAAGAGTTGAAATTGTATACAGACATAGAAGTTCCTTCAGAAACCATAGACAAGAAGGAAATGTTTTACTTGCCCATAATTCTTAGTTTCCAGTTCTCATATCACCTTCAACTAGTGGCATGGCTACTTGGGTGCTTGCCATAAATCTTCAGTAGACTGTAAGTTCCTTGGGAGCAGGAACTATATCTTTTACTCAGTGGATATTCTCTCTAAACTGATAGCACACTGCTTTCCACATACTATATGAACTATAAACTCCAAATGGAAAGAGATTTAGCCACCATTTTCATGGAACCTTGAACCATGCCTGGGACATGGTAGACACTCAGTAAATACTTGTTGAGTAAAGAAATAATACATAAGGCTGGGCACAATGGCTCATGTCTATAATCCTACCACCTTGGGATGCTGAGGCAGGAGGATCACTTGAGCCCAGGAGTTTGAGACCAGCCTCCTTATAACATGGCAAAGCCCCGTTTCTACAAACAAACAAACAAACAAAAATCAGCCAGGCATGGTGGTGCACACTTGTAGTCCCAGCTACTCAGGAGACTGAGTTGGGAGAATCAATTGAGCCTGGGATGTCAAGGCTGCAGCGAGCCATGATTGTGCCACTGCAGTCCAATCTGGGAAACAGAATGAGACCCTGTCTCAAAGAAGGAAGGAAGGAAGGAAGGAAGGAAGGAAGGAAGGAAGGAAGGAAGGAAGGAAGGAAGGAAGGAAGGAAGGGAGGGAGGGAGGGAGGGAGGGAATATAATGAATCTATACAAGATGGATGGATGGATAGACACATATTTTCCTCTAGTAAAGGTAAATTTGTCCTCTGGGAAACCAAGGCATGCTTTCTGAGCTTACTAGGCTGGTTTAGTGCAGCTGACTGTGGCCATCAAATAAGCACAGTTAGCTAACTAACATTTGGGGTGATATGTCCCTGGTCTTGGCTTCATTACCTGTAGTCTGTTCACTGAAGCCTTGGGATTGTGAGTGAAACAGAGGCTGAATCAGTCTTCTACAGCTTTGCCTCTATGGGAGATGAAAAGATACCTAAAATCCCAGCTTAGGAAGGTTGATGTATGGCTGGGCATGGTGGTTCATGCCTGGAATCCCAGCATTTTGGGAGGCCCAGGCAGCCAGATCACTTGAGGTCAGGAGTTCGAGACCAGCTTGGCCAACATGGCGAAACCCTGTCTCTACTAAAAATACACAAATTAACTGGACATGGTGGTACATGCCTGTTATCCCAGGTACTTGGGAGGCCAAGGCACAAGAATCGCTTGAACCCGGGAGCTGGAGTTTGCAGTGAGCTGAGGTCATGCCACTGCACTCCAACCTGAGTGACAGAGAGAGACTCTGTCTAAAAAAGAAAGGTTGATGTATGTATGTATCCAATCAGCAAATGCTTGGATATCCACCCATCGCTATTCAAAGTTTGGGGACCTGATAGGAAACAAGACAGAAATAAACGTGTCAGTGTTGTAAAGGAAAAGAGCAAAGTGCTACCCAGGTTTATAACCAAAAGATCCATGTGGAAAGAAAGCTATTTCTTTAGCCTTGAGGTCAGGAAGGCTCCTGGAAGAACTGACATCCTAAGCTCAGACTTGAAGGGATAAACAAAGGTTAACTAAGTAAAGAGCCTGGAGGCAGAAGAGCTCCAGGCAGAAGGCATGCAAGCCCACAGCTTGGAACTTAAGAAGAACTTAAAAATAATCAAGTGAGTGGGGCAAGACTTATCTTTAAGGATGTTTTCTGTGGTATTATTTATGGAGAATGAACAATAAAAACAACCCAGGTGTCCACAAACAGAGAAATGATTAAATAAAGCTGTGTGATATGATGATAGAACCAGCAAGCCATTAAAAATAATAGTGCAGTTGACAATGCTCAAGGTATGTTACATTTTTAAAACAGGATGCAAATTTTGCTATGTCTGTATTATATTTTATGTATGCATTGAATGTTCAGGCTGATTTACCCCAAAATTCTACCTGTACTTATATCTGGGTCGTGGAAGGAATGACAGATAATCATTTTCCACTTTGTGCTTTTCAGTATTTTCCCCAAAAACGTTTGTTTTACAATGACCATATAGCACTTCTGTTGTGGAAAAAAAAAATTTTTAAGGAAGAAGCAGGTTTGCTTTTTCAGTCCATCTCTCCGTGTGTTCTCCTGGCTGGAAAGCATCAGCGAGGCCGACAAAGACTCCGGGATTGTGCAGCTTGGCGAATCCACTCTCTCAGGTCCTGCATTCAGCGTTACCTGCGCCTGTGACTTGGCTGCCCCTGCTTCCTCTTGCATAGTTTTCCTATGCAGGAAGGTTTATTTTGCCTTCATTACACAAATGCTGCTGCTGGGAAAGGAGCTTCACTCCGGGGCTTGACAGCGCTGGGGACATGAGAGAAGGAGCCACACTGCTCTTAGCAAGTAGCCCGGGGAAAGTCCGCTCACCCCTGGTGGCCTCAGCACCAGAAACAGGCATGCCTGAGGTTGTTTGTGAGGGATACAGAACTGCTGCTTCCCAGCCAACCATTGCCACCTGCCTACCAGATGCAGAAGCAGCCACCTCTGCCCAAAAACAATGGCCTCCTTCCAAAATGGGACGACTCCACGAGTGAGGCAGGGAGAGGAGAGGAAGCACTTCTCTGAACTTGAGCACACGCACTTCACGGTTTCAAACATTGGTCTCAGCCTTGGCCACAAGCTGGAATCACTTGGAGAGCTTTCGAAAAGACAGATACCTTGCTTCCTTCACCAATTACTTTAGTTAAAAATGGCTGCCGCTGTTAAGAACCCTTGTCCGATATACTTGCAACTATGCTCCCGTTTATAAATGTGCCTTCTAATGCTCAGTTGCCAGATTCCAAAGCAAAGGTGGCGTGGACTCCCTTTGTGTGGGTGGGGTTTGTGGGTGGTGGTGAAGGACTGATATCAGAAAAATGTCTTCAAGTGTACTAATTTATTAATAAACATTAGGTGTTTGTTTAAAAGAAAAAAGAGAAAATACTGATACTTCGGGGCCATGTGCAGAGATCACAGTTTCACCTGTGTGGGCAGTGACCTGAGCATGGGGGTCTGAAGAGCTTTCAATCTCTCTTCCAAGCTCTATTCCTGCACTGCATATTCCCTCTAAGTCGTTCCCTAAGCAAGAATGCCCTTCCCGTGCCATGTCCTGCCACCCTCTCTTCTTTCTTTTAAACCAGTGCTGAGATTCCTTCTTCAAGTAGAACTGGAGCCCATGCCGTTTGCTCTAATGCAGTTTTCTTGGGCTTTATTTCTTCACTCACTCAAATGGAAATGGGCCAGAGCTGTCCTGCACTTGCAGGCCTCCCCTCCCTAAGAGACACCCGCAGCAGCTAACAGTGGCCCCTCCCCAGAGTCTGAGTTTTAACTCCTTCAAGCTTCTAAGTTTTAGAAGGAGTTCCCAGCCCTATGCCTTTGCTTACACAGGCAAGTAGAAGTAGAAGTAGAAGCTACTTTCTACAGTCACTACCTCCTTGATATCTCGGTACTGAGCAGGGGTCAGCAAACCTCTCTGGCAAAGAGCTAGATAGATAATCGATATTTTAGAATTTGGAACCCATATAATCTCTGTTGAGACTATTGAACTCTGTTGTGACAGCACAAAAGCAGACATAAACAATATGTAAACAAATGAGCATGACTGTGTTCTAATAAAGCTTCATTTACAAAAACAGGTGTGGGCTGGATTTGGCCCATGGGTTGTAGTTTGCAGACCCCTGCCTTCTGATTATCTTTCTACCTTTCCAGTTACCTCGTTAACAACTTTGGACCTAATTAATAATTCTGTAGATTGAATTGTCTATGTTTAAATAACTGTAGTTATTTCTGTCCCTTAACTGGGCTCTGTCTGATACAGTTTCTCTGATGTATTTTTATTATGGGGAGGGAAAATTTTTAAGCAATCTCTTCAATGCTTCTGTATTGTTTGAATTTTTTATAAGCACCTACTTTCCAAAAATGTGTTTTCCTTTAATAAGCACTTAGTACTGCCTTTTCTCTTCTTTAGCAGCAAGGGGAGATTATATGTTAAATATTTCATTTCGTTTACATATTCCCTCTTAGCATGGAATAGTTGTAGCCTTCCCAGAAATACTACTGATTATTCCATATTGAATTTGTGTGAGAGATATATATATATATATTTAGAAGAAGAAGCAAAAGAATAAGAGCTACATTGCCAACCACAGGGTGGCTGTGAAAAACAAATTAGATAATGGACGGAAAAATGTTTTGAGATGTTAAAAGTGCTGCACTGCGAGGAAGAGGTGGAAGGAATCACCCCTTTTAGCCTTCCTGTTACAGGCTCTTAACACACTTTAGGGAAAATATTTAATCTACTGTTTCCTGGTCTTTAAGTGCATTTCTCTTTTAAGCAGATATTCGTTGTGTGTTTTTAATGAGTCACCTGATTATGAGTATGCAAGACCACAAGCAGGGGCCCCAACTCCATCTACCACAGGCCAGCGCCATGGTCCACAGAGCCCTTGGTAAATGCCTTGGCATTGACAGTTGGCAGGAGACCAGGCACCCCAAGAGAATCGGCTCCCATGGAAGCATTGCCTTTCAGTGTAACACTTGCTAGAGACTTAACACGGGAAAGGAGGAAATTCATATTATCCCTACAGCAGAAGTTCTCTATCTAGGGTCTATGACCTTGGTTGGACAAAAATACTGAAGTGAAGCCCTTGCTTCTGATATTAAAATAGGCAACCATGTGAGCTGTAACTGTGGCTTTCTCAGCAACAGAAACCACAGGTTTTTTAAAATATCATATTACAGTTGTCGTATCTGGAAATATGTTATCTATGCTCACCACTACTTCAAACTATATGGTGGCCTTTAGACCCACTTCTAGATCTTTTTATGTAACGTGTTAATAACAAAGTGCATATACTGTTGTATCTCAAATTTGTTTCCTTTTATATTTTGATAACTGTATTTCAATGTTATATTTGCTTTGTAAACCTATGTATTTTATTTTCTGCATGGAAAGTGATCTGTATGTTTACCAGGCTGCCAAAGGGCAACATGGCACATAAAAAGTTAAGATTGAGGCGGGCAGATCACCTGAGGTCAAGAGTTGGAGACCAGCCTGGCCAACATGGTAAAACCTCGTCTCTACCAAAAATACAAAAAAAACTTAATGGCGTGGTGGTGGGCACCTGAAGTCCCAGTTACTCAGGGAGGCTGAGGCAGGAGAATCGCTTGAACCCAAGAGGCGGAGGTTGCAGTGAGCCAAGATCACACCACTGCACTCCAGCCTGGGCGACAGAGGGAGGCTCCATCTCAAAACAAAAAAAAGAAAGAAAAAAAAATTGGTTAAGAGCCCTCACCCCAGAATAGTAAATATATTCTCCCAAGGTGTTTGGTTGTTTTTGTTTCCTAATCTGCATCCTGAACCTCACTCGTTCTTCTCTTCACTCCCAGATTCTCACACACACCCCTCTTTTCTCACCCGTTTCCACTATACAGAGGAATTCACCTCAGCTACCTTGTCAGGGCAAAATGAGGGTCCCTTAAGTCACACAACTCATCTTCCTTTGAAGGCGGTTTGCAGATTATGCTTTTTCCCTTGAAGACCTTGGGGTCTTAGCCGCTATATCATGGGCTTATTAAACTTCTCTTCTCAAGAATAATTTTGATGAATTGTTATAGAAAAGCCTGGTGTCTGTTGCAAGACCTCAGACACCAGGCTTTGAGGAAGATGTTGTTATTAACTAAAAAGCCTCATACAGGAAGGAACAAAGCAAGCACATGCAATGCAGAATCTCTACCATTTGTACACCCAGTTCCTTGACTGGCCTTTCTAGACACGCAATTTAAATCTAGAAATGAAACAGTGGATTGATTCTTTTAAGTACACTGAATTAAGAAGCAAGCTGAGCATAGCAAAATATTATAACATGGCCAGACGTTCTGTGACGTTCTGTTAAAATAGAACCTCGGTCAGTAATTTCTAAAGAGCCGTTTGTAAAGCCCACTTATAACAGACTTTTGAAAAGGGTCACACTATTCGTTCAAGCCAAGTAAAACATGATTCTTACTTGTTTTCCAAGTTCTGAATCAACAGTATCTGTGACATGTAGCTTTTTTGTTGGGGAATGAGGAGGGCAGGCAGATTTATTCTGTAGAATGATAGCTCTCCATCTTAGCACACCAAGTTTACAGTGCTCTCTTTGAATAACACAGGGAAAAGTCACATAGTAACCATCTATCAGGTCAAGGACATGCAGTATGAGAGGAAGCATTTTTTCCTGGCAAGTGATAACAAGTTATAAGAGCTAGCAAAGATCATTGAGAAATATACAGGACATACTAAAACCCAATGGCCTCCCAGTCCACAATATGAGGCATGAGATATTTGGCCTGCATCTCTGTGCGGTTCTTTAGGACTTCCTTACAGTCTGCACTACATCTATAGTAGATGCCAAAAGTGATACTTTTTGATTTTGCCTTCACACTTAAAAGATATTTTCACTGTGTACAGAATTATAATTTGGCAGCTGTTTTCCTCTACCACATTGAGGATATGTTTTTTTGCCCTCCACATTTGCTGTTGAGAAGTCGGCTGTCAGTCTACCTGCATCTCCTTTGATAGTGATCTGTCTTTGCTCTTGGTCTGCTTTTAAGTAGTTTCTTTGTCATTAGTTTTCCGTCGATGTGAGTTTCTCTCCTCTCTTTTTAATCTTGAGATTTGTTGTATTTCTTAAATCAGTCAATTGGTATCTTTCATCGGTTGGGCAATAGTCTCAAGAATTACCTTTTACAACATTGCCTCCATCACATTCTCCATCTCCTCTGTTTCTGGAAGTCCAATTATGTGTGTGTTAGACCTTATCATTCTATCCTCCACGTATCTTAATTATTTTTTCATATTTACTGTCTCTCTGTCTCTTTATGCTGCCTTCTGTACTTTTTTCTTACTGAGATTTTGGCCTGAAAATTATTTATTCCTGTGTTGGCTCTTCAGTGCTTTTAGGAATATTTTCAAATTATATTTTGTATAACATTTCTGGTGATTTTCATTGGTATGATTGTTTTAAATATTTAGTCAAGCACATTCCAAGAAACTGATGTCTATGGTTGAAATTTGATGAGTAAAGCCACTTACATGTTGGAAAATTTTCCACTAAAATGGGAACTTTGGCCTATAAAATTGTTGGAATTCTTAAATATGTAAATATCTTTTCAATCTAAGACTAAAGACCTTAGAATTTGATAAACTGTTGCATTCTTTTATACCTCCAACTACTTTACTTTACTACTGTACTGACATTTACAATTATATCCAATTGAGCTTTGAACATTTTCTACAGTTTCGTCTGACTTAAAGTCACAATCTGTGATATTATCCTACCAATGGAAAGTAAACTAATGTCTTTGTGTGTGCCTGTATGTATTAAGTTTTATACTAGATTATTTAGTAATAGTTTATATTAACTTATATCAAAAATCTTATTCCTAGAAAAAATAATTTACTTATTTCCTTTGACAATAAATAAATTTCAAAATAGTAATACCAATATTAATACAAATAGTGATCCCACTCAGTGAAGTTCAATAGAGTAACTGTTTTTCTTTTTATCCTTAGAACACATCTCACTAAAAATGGCAGTCCCATTAATTTGTATTCTGGTATATTCCCAGAACTCTTTGTATTCGTGCCCAATAATAGTTGTCAATAAATATTGTTGAATGAATGAATTTTAAAGTCACTCATTATCCCACATTCTTTGTGGCTTTTTAAAATGCTTATCTGAAGTTTGCTGTAGCCTCATTATTTCCCTTTATTTTTCAACAAAAGTGTTGACATTCTGACAGATGGTAGTTCTAAGTTTTCAAAAGAGAGTAGCTTTGACTACTATTAATAGTATTTTTTCAGTAGCAATATTCAGCTAGTACAGTAGAGTAGAAATTAGTCCTGTCCCACCACTTTTAAGAGATATGTGGAAAGCCACTTATAAGAGTTTAGGAGCCTCTGGGCCATCCACAATTACTAAATGCAGAGTTATATCTGAAGAGTCATGAACATAAGATCCTGATAGGCAAACCACTTGTGCATTCTACTGTTCAGTTTCTAGTCGTATTAGACATTGAATATTCAATTAAAATTTGACTTTATGGAATTCTGATCTGATATTAGAATTTTTATATTATCTGTATACCTTTTCTGAACTCATTTTTGTCTTTTTATAATGAGCAATAAATATTCCCTTACCTAAAAATTTATAGCAAGTATTATTACACTAAAGTTTATAGTTCATAAATCAAAATCATTCTTCTAATTAGTGTTATTTTGGATCAGCACCAGTTAAAGTCTTTAATTTTCCTTCTGCACATTTTACAGAGAATTGTAGTGTCTTGGAATTCCATGTGATAACCAAGGAAGGATACATGTAAACATAAGTTATTATGACTATGTATGACAGCATTACTTCATAGAGTATATCAGGAATATATTATCAGGAATCTCACTTTTTTTGAGACAGTCTCACTCTTTTGCCCAGGCTGGAGTACAGTGGTGGCATGATCACAGCTCATCACAGCCTTGACGACCTTCCCAGGGTGAGGTGATCCTCCCACCTCAGCCTCCTGTGTAGCTGGGACTAAAGGCATGCACCACCACACCCAGCTAATTAGGAATCTTATTTTAAATTAAAGGCAGTCCTAGTATGGAATGCCAAATTCTTTCTTTTTTTTTGAGACTGAGTCTCACTCTCACCAGGCTGGAGCGTAGTGGCGCGATATCCGTTCACTGCAACCTCCGCCTCCTGGATTCAAGCAATTCTCCTGCCTCAGCCTCCTGAGTAGCTGGGACTACAGGCACGTGCCACCACACCCAGCTGATTTTTGTATTTTTAGTGGACATGGGGTTTCACCATGTTGGCCAGGATGGTCTTGATCTCTTGACCTTGTGATCCACCCACCTCGGCTTCCCAAAGTGCTGGGATTACAGGCATGAACCACAGCGCCGGCCATGGAATGCCAAATTCTAAGAAGCCTTTAAACAAGTATGTTTAGTGCTATAATATTATGTAAGTTTAGACTTCTAAGAGCAAATTAAGAATATTAGGGAATATAACAAAATATAACCAGATAAAATACATTGCTTAATAAAGAGATATTAGAAAAATGTGACAGGTATTACACCTTAAAATTTCACTCAGAACAAGAGAAAGAACTACACATAAATCAAAACCATTGCTTAAGAGGAAATGTGCAAAGCCTACACAGGAAAATTTTTAAACGTTCTTAAAGGCACAATAGCAAAAGGTTGGAAACAAGCAAGATCTGGCAATGAGATCAATTGTAGACGTC
The DNA here is from genome assembly GCF_043159975.1 of Macaca nemestrina. Taxonomy (NCBI): domain Eukaryota; kingdom Metazoa; phylum Chordata; class Mammalia; order Primates; family Cercopithecidae; genus Macaca; species Macaca nemestrina. The sequence continues at coordinate 19,222,397 of NC_092135.1, forward strand.
ATTGTAGCCACACAACGGAGTACTATATGGCTAAAGAAAGAATGTGGAGGCTCTCTATATATGACAAAGAAAAATCTACAGGTTAAATAGTAAGTGAAGAAACCAAAGTATTTAAAGGTGCCTTTACTATGCTACCTTTTATATGAGAAAAAGCAGAGAAATAAGAATAAATATGCATACTTCCTTAGATTTGCAATAAAGAAACAATAAGATAATAAATATGAAATTAATACAAATGATTACCTCTGGGGAACAAACTGGAGTGGATGAAAACAGGAGTGAGAGCAAATGTTTTAGTGCACACCTTTTTTATTTATTTATTTATTTATTTATTATTATTATTATACTTTAAGTTCTAGGGTATATGTGCATAACATGCAGGTTTGTTACATATGTATACTTGTGCCATGTTGGTGTGCTGCACCCATCAACTCGTCAGCACCCATCAACTCGTCATTTACATCAGGTATAACTCCCAATGCAATCCCTCCCCACTCCCCCCTCCCCATGATAGACCCCGGTGTGTGATGTTCCCCTTCCCGAGTCTAAGAGATCTCATTGTTCAGTTCCCACCTATGAGTGAGAACATGCGGTGTTTGGTTTTCTGTTCTGTGATAGTTTGCTAAGAATGACGGTTTCCAGCTGCATCCATGTCCCTACAAAGGACACGAACTCATCCTTTTTTATGGCTGCATAGTATTCCATGGTGTATATGTGCCACATTTTCTTAATCCAGCCTGTCACTGATGGACATTTGGGTTGATTCCAAGTCTTTGTGAATAGTGCCGCAATAAACATACGTGTGCATGTGTCTTTATAGCAGCATGATTTATAATCCTTTGGATATATACCCAGTAATGGGATGGCTGGGTCATATGGTACATCTAGTTCTAGATCCTTGAGGAATCGCCATACTGTTTTCCATAATGGTTGAACTAGTTTACAATCCCACCAACAGTGTAAAAGTGTTCCTATTTCTCCACATCCTCTCCAGCACCTGTTGTTTCCTGACTTTTTAATGATCACCATTCTAACTGGTGTGAGATGGTATCTCATTGTGGTTTTGATTTGCATTTTTCTGATGGCCAGTGATGATGAGCATTTTTTCATGTGTCTGTTGGCTGTATGAATGTCTTTTTTTGAGAAATGTCTGTTCATATCCTTTGCCCACTTTTTGATGGAGTTGTTTGTTTTTTTCTTGTAAGTTTGTTTGAGTTCTTTGTAGGTTCTGGATATTAGCACTTTGTCAGATGAGTAGATTGCAAAAATGTTCTCCAATTCTGTAGGTTGCCTGTTCACTCTGATGGTAGTTTCTTTTGCTGTACAGAAGCTCGTTAGTTTAATTAGATCCCATTTGTCAATTTTGGCTTTTGCTGCCATTGCTTTTGGTGTTTTAGACATGAAGTCTTTGCCCATGCCTATGTCCTGAATGGTACTACCTAGGTTTTCTTTTAGGGTTTTTATGGTATTAGGTCTAACATTTAAGTCTCTAATCCATCTTGAATTAATTTTTGTATAAGGAGTAAGGAAAGGATCCAGTTTCAGCTTTCTACTTATGGCTAGCCAATTTTCCCAGCACCATTTATTAAATAGGGAATCCTTTCCCCATTTCTTGTTTCTCTCAGGTTTGTCAAAGATCAGATGGCTGTAGATGTGTGGTATTATTTCTGAGGACTCTGTTCTGTTCCATTGGTCTATATCTCTGTTTTGGTACCAGTACCATGCTGTTTTGGTTACTGTAGCCTTGTAGTATAGTTTGAAGTCAGGTAGCGTGATGCCTCCAGCTTTGTTCTTTTGACTTAGGATTGTCTTGGAGATGCGGGCTCTTTTTTGGTTCTTTAAAAACTTTAAAGCAGTTTTTTCCAATTCTGTGAAGAAACTCATTGGTAGCTTAATGGGGATGGCATTGAATCTATAAATAACCTTGGGCAGTATGGCCATTTTCACGATATTGATTCTTCCTATCCATGAGCATGGTATGTTCTTCCATTTGTTTGTGTCCTCTTTTATTTCACTGAGCAGTGGTTTGTAGTTCTCCTTGAAGAGGTCCTTTACATCCCTTGTAAGTTGGATTCCTAGGTATGTTATTCTCTTTGAAGCAATTGTGAATGGAAGTTCATTCATGATTTGGCTCTCTGTTTGTCTGTTACTGGTGTATACGAATGCTTGTGATTTTTGCACATTAATTTTGTATCCTGAGACTTTGCTGAAGTTTCTTATCAGCTTAAGGAGATTTTGGGCTGAGACAATGGGGTTTTCTAAATATACAATCATGTCATCTGCAAACAGGGACAATTTGACTTCTTCTTTTCCTAACTGAATACCCTTGATTTCTTTCTCTTGCCTGATTGCCCTAGCCAGAACTTCCAACACTATGTTGAATAGGAGTGGTGAGAGAGGGCATCCCTGTCTTGTGCCAGTTTTCAAAGGGAATTTTTCCAGTTTTTGCCCATTCAGTATGATATTGGCTGTGGGTTTGTCATAAATAGCTCTTATTACTTTGAGGTACATTCCATCGATACCGAATTTATTGAGCATTTTTAGCATGAAGGGCTGTTGAATTTTGTCAAAAGCCTTTTCTGCATCTATTGAGATAATCATGTGGTTCTTGTCTTTGGTTCTGTTTATATGCTGGATTACGTTTATTGATTTGCGAATGTTGAACCAGCCTTGCATCCCAGGGATGAAGCCAACTTGATCATGGTGGATAAGCTTTTTGATGTGCTGCTGAATCCGGTTTGCCAGTATTTTATTGAGGATTTTTGCATCGATGTTCATCAGGGATATTGGTCTAAAATTCTCTTTTTTTGTTGTGTCTCTGCCAGGCTTTGGTATCAGGATGATGTTGGCCTCATAAAATGAGTTAGGGAGGATTCCCTCTTTTTCTATTGATTGGAATAGTTTCAGAAGGAATGGTATCAGCTCCTCCTTGTACCTCTGGTAGAATTCGGCTGTGAATCCATCTGGTCCTGGACTTTATTTGGTTGGTAGGCTATTAATTATTGCCTCAATTTCAGAGCTTGCTATTGGTCTATTCAGGGATTCAACTTCTTCCTGGTTTAGTCTTGGAAGAGTGTAAGTGTCCAGGAAATTATCCATTTCTTCTAGATTTTCTAGTTTATTTGCGTAGAGGTGTTTATAGTATTCTCTGATGGTAGTTTGTATTTCTGTGGGGTCGGTGGTGATATCCCCTTTATCATTTTTTATTGTGTCTATTTGATTCTTCTCTCTTTTCTTCTTTATTAGTCTTGCTAGCAGTCTGTCAATTTTGTTGATCTTTTCAAAAAACCAACTCCTGGATTCATTGATTTTTTGGAGGGTTTTTTGTGTCTCTATCTCCTTCAGTTCTGCTCTGATCTTAGTTATTTCTTGCCTTCTGCTAGCTTTTGAGTGTGTTTGCTCTTGCTTCTCTAGTTCTTTTAATTGTGATGTTAGAGTGTCAATTTTAGATCTTTCCTGCTTTCTCTTGTGGGCATTTAGTGCTATAAATTTCCCTCTACACACTGCTTTAGATGTGTGCCATAGATTCTGGTATGTTGTATCTTTGTTCTCATTGGTTTCAAAGAACATCTTTATTTCTGCCTTCATTTCGTTATGTACCCAGTAGTCATTCAGGAGCAGGTAGTTCAGTTTCCATGTAGTTGAGCGGTTTTGATTGAGTTTCTTAGTCCTGAGTTCCAGTTTGATTGCACTGTGGTCTGAGAGACAGTTTGTTATAATTTGTGTTCTTGTACATTTGCTGAGGAGTGCTTTACTTCCAATTATGTGGTCAATTTTGGAATAAGTGCGATGTGGTGCTGAGAAGAATGTATATTCTGTTGATTTGGGGTGGAGAGTTCTATAGATGTCTATAGTATTGGGGTGCGAGTTACCCGATTTTCCAGGTGTTGTGTGTCTCAGTTCCCCTGGCTAGGAAAAGGGATTCCCTTCCCCCTTGCGCTTCCCAGGTGAGGCGATGCTTCACCCTGCTTCAGCTCTCGCTGGTCGGGCTGCAGCAGCTGACCAGCACCGATTGTCTGGCACTCCCTAGTGAGATGAACCCAGTACCTCAGTTGAAAATGCAGAAATCACTGGTCTTCTGTGTCCCTCGCGCTGGAAGTTGGAGACTGGAGCTGTTCCTATTCGGCCATCTTGCCTAGTGCACACCTTTTTGTACTGTTTTGATTTTATTTAACCATGAAACTGTATTACAAATTCAAATAAAATTTATATAAAATGTTCTAGTGGAAACATTCCTCTAGATGCATGTATTTTTTAGATTATTAGGGTTTGCCTAGCACCAATTCACAAAAGACACCATTTCTCACCATTGCAACTAGCATAACACAATTACAATACATTCCAATTGAAATCCCATCTTGCATTACATTTGCATAAAGCAATTGCTCTTTCCCTATGGAGAAAAAACAGCAAATCACATTCTTAATATTACAGTAAAGTGTTCAATTTATCACTTTTAGTATATAAATGTTTTTAACCACCTTTTGAAGTTGAAAAGAGATCATATACAAAAGTCTCCATATTTGAAAAATATATTTTAGAGAAACAAGATACACGAATGACTTTTTAAACCAAAAAAAACCAGCTCAAATAGATGATCAAGCTGGAGAAATAGGATTCTTGTTTTTAAAGCAGTTTAATTCATCATTTTTAGTTTTATGTAAAAAAAGTCCTCACATTGTTCACGGTTACAAAAGTACAGAGATGTAAGGGAAATGTTTTCAAGCGGAAGTACTTTATAGCTTTACCAATGAAAGCTTCATATTCAAACCATGTATTTTTCATTGTTTCCTTGGGACGTGTTCCAAGTAGTCAGTCATTCTCGAGACCCTGAAATCACAAAATACTAATTTTATTCAGTATTCAAAAAAATCTGTGTTGTTTTGCTGAATGTTTGTGTCTTGAGAAATTTGCTATGATTCAGTATTCCACTGGGGTAATTCCTAGGAGAATGTCAGGCTGTACTTTTGCCACCGAGCTATGGTTTGGTTTATGTCAGTCCTGTGAAGCTCGAGGGGCCTCTATGTGACCACGCTGATGGATATGCAGCATCTTGCTCAGCACTGGGCCAGCTCTGTTTCTGTCTGCAGGACTTCACCCGCCACTGCTCCAAGATGAAATATTTGTAGTGAGACCCCAAAGGGACCACGCACCACCATCAGGAAGGACATAAACACAACCCCAGCACTAACTTTTTTTCCAGTGCAGCTGCTGAGCTTAGAGAACTGGTAACTAACCCATTTTCTGGAGTATTGTGTGAAGATGAGTAAGAGTGCAGGTGTACCGTAGCTCACGCCTGTAATCTCAGCACTTTGGGATGCCGAGGCAGGTGGATCACCTGAGGTGGGGAGTTCAAGGCCAGCCTGACCAACATGGAGAAACCCTGTCTCTACTAAAAATAAATAAATAAATAAGTACAAAATTAGCCGAGCGTGGTGGCACATGCGTGTAATCCCAGCTACTCAGGAGGCTGAGGCAAGAGAATTGCTTCAGCCCAGGAGGCAGAAGTTGCAGTGAGCCAGGATCACACCATTGCACTCCAGCCTAGGCAACAAGAGTGAAACTCTGTCTCAAAAAAGAAAAAAAAAGTGCAGGTGAGCAAGAGTGCAGGGACACTGGGAACTGAGGGACACGGCAAGGGGCCAAAAGAAAGGGTCTTTTTGGCAGACACAGCTAATTGCCATGACGGTTAATAATCTGATGGCAATATTAAAATCAATATTAAAACCAGAATTTGTCAGTCCATGCTCCAAGTCCTAAGGTCACTGGGCCTGCTTCTCCTAAGGGTTGTTTATGGCTTCTTTGTGAGCTTCACTCATGCAAATAGATACCACAATATAATCCCCTTCCTGCTTGCGTAGGGGTCAGCAAATGTTTTCTGTAAAGGATCAGATAGTAAATATTTTAGGCTCTGTTGGCCAGACCGTCTCTATTACAAATACTCAACTCTGCCATAGACAACACAAAAACAGTAGAAATGGCTGTGTACTAATAAACATTTTATGTACTAATGAAACCATGATTGCAGCTGGCTGTTATTTGAATTTCGTGTCATTTTCACATTCATGAAACAGTCATTTTTTGACAACCATTTAAAAAGGGGAAAATCATTCTTTGCTTGCAGCCCATACAAATACAAGCAGCAGGCCAGGTTTAACCTGCTGGCGTAGTTTGCCAACTGCTATTCTAGGTGTTAGACAAAAACAGCTGGAAGGTAAGCTAAAACCCCCATGGGCCATCCCCTTACAATTTCGTTTAAACTGAGCTTTCTGGCTACAGAACTACATGTCATTACGATAATTAATAAGGTTTTAGGACCCTTAAAGTCTTCATTGAAAAGTCTACTTAATTCTAGCTTAATGTCATCATCGTTGCTCTCTACCTTGCAAAAGCTTTCAAGCTTATCGGTTCTGTGGTCGGATTTAATGTTTAAGCTGTTACATAAAAAATTGGAAAACTTGTCCCATAGCATTAGAGATTTAATCTGAGTCTGTGTTGAGTAATATATGTTTGGACCAATCTTTTGGCAAAGTAATCATGTCTGCTTTCTTGTACAGCAATGGTTCTCAAAATGTAGTCTCCAGGCCAACAATATTAGCATCACCTGGGCACTTTCTAGAAATGCAAAATCTTCAGCCCCAGACTTGCTGCATGAAAAACTGGAAGTGGGGCTCAGAAATCTGTGCTTTAACAAAAGTCCTTCAAGTGATCCTGATGCGTATTAAAGTTTGAAACAGCTAATCTAGGGAAAAGCCTTGGACTCTCCAAAAAATAATCATAAATAGGACATGGGGTTACTGCTTGGTAAGAGAAGGTCAATATGTTCAACTTGCCAGCGGGTGAAGCGCTTCTGACACCAGCTTCCCTGCATTACAAGCAGAGAACTTTATGTGATAACAAGCTGCTGTCATGGAAAATCCAGGCACGCACAGGCAGTTCTGATTTGTTCCGCTTCTCCCCTTTCCCAGGTGTCTCCTCCAACTGATGTATTGACTGGTAGAGGGGACTTAGAAATCATGGGATGCCTGGATGGGTATAAACAGGTTGTAAACAGGGTGAAGGAAGCAACATGCTGTTTTCCTCATGGCCTCTTTCTAATCAGGGGCCTCATTCTTTTAGTTATATGGTTGTTTTATGGTTGGCAAGTGGCAAGAGGAAATAGATGGTCCTTGAGAGAAGCAGCTTTAGCAGCTGCAACAACTCAAGCAATTCCCCGACTAAGCTCATCCATGTAATTGATGTGGGCTATTGGTCATGGTGGAAAAGGTAAGAGGAATTATGAATGGGAATGCACTGGCAAGAAAAAATAATGTACTGGCCAGATAAACAACAGAGACCTGAGGTGGAATCCTGGAGACGATGGCATTAGAATTAGGAATTATAGAATGAACAAAGCTGGCATACCCATTAAGGTGGCATAAGTTCTTAACCAAAGAGTAGGATACCCGTCTGCCATCAGAGTGAAATGTCCTGACTGCTTTACTACGTATCTAGAGGTACATGGACTCTGGACTAGAACCAAGACACCCTGTTTAAGGAGGTTTATTCATGAAGGGCTTCGTGCCTTTTATGCTTATTGTAAACATAAGTATTAAGACATCAAAGTGGCCACATAGGAAATTTGACTTTGGTTTTAGCAGGAAGTGCTCTAAGCTAATTCTCATTAGGCCAGCTACCCACAGACACATAGGACTTCTGCAAGAGACAAATCCAAACTGGACAGTCCTTGGGGCTTAGTCATTGTTAGTTTTCCACTCAAGATGGCCGAGTTAGGAAGACCTGATTGGTCTATGCCGTGTTCAACCTGCAGTCCATTGCTGCAATTAATGTGCAAAGCAAATCTCAATTTAAAACACACACAGGTCAAGAAGAGATGTTCTTCATGAAATGTTCAGGGATGGCTTGAGTCCAGCAAACTGTGCAGAGGCATACTCTGGTGGGCATAGGGGGAGTGAACCAGCTGAAATGCTATTTCAGGCCCCTTAGAAGGCTTCTTCCTCAGTGTTGACTCAAATTTGCAGACTTTCTAGGGTATTTGTGTGGGAAGCACTCGAGCATTTTGTCTCTCATATAAGTTTCTCCTCCTACTTCCACCTTACCTCCATCTGCTCAAGATAAATCTTCTTCAGGTTTCCCTACATTATGGCCCATCCAAAAGAAGGCATAATTGTGAGTCCTCCTGGTTGTACTTGTTCCATATTTTAACAAACTTTACCAACCAGGCAATCTAATGGGTTAGCAAAAACTAAGCAATGCTGGAAAGCCCTATTAAATCCTTGGACCAGGAAGTGCCCCCATGGTCAACTGATTTAGGCCAGGGATGAAAACAAGACACTCAAATGTTTTATAAAGTCTTATGGAAAAGATATTGTAGGCCAGGTGTGGTGGCTCACGCCTATAATCCCAGCACTTTGGGAGGCCGAGGCAGGCGGATTACTTGAGTTCAGGAGTTCAACACCAGCCTGGCCAACATGGCGAAACCCTGTCTCTACTGAAAATACAAAAATTAGCCCAGTGTGATGGTGCACACCTGTAATCCCAGCTACTTGAAAGGCTGAGGCACAGGAGTCCCTCGAACCCAGGACATGGAGGTTGCAGTGATCCAAGATGGTGATACGGCACTCCAGCCTGGGCTGGAGTGAGACTCTGTCTCAAAAATATAAAGAAAAGAAAAGAAAACATATTGTAAGTGGAAATAGGTGACACAGAGAATAGACAGACAAAGGACAGGCTTCATTTATGACCTAGAATTGAAATGACAAAGCCTTTCAAACTGAAACTGTTCAGGTCCAGAGACAACTGAGTCAGCCCCAGACAGCAAAGAGGAGTTCAGAAGAGGAGCTGAAAGTTAGATGGCAGGAGGCTTCACTGTGTGCCCCTAGTCCTTATGATGCCAGTTCTCTTCACTGGCCTCAGGGGCCACGTGGCCGCAGATCCTGCAGGCTACACCAAACTGATAAAGAAAGCCATACCCGTTGTTCAGATGTTCGAGTAAACTCCATCATTCACTAAAATCAAGCATCAAAAAGAAGGGGGAAGCACATAATATCCAAAAGTAAGTGGTCCAACTCCCCAGTCTTGTTAAGACCTTAAAGCAAGGGTCAGACAACTTTTCTGCAAAGGATCAGATAGTAAATATGTCGGGCTTTGTGGGCCGTGCTGTCTCTTTCACAGCTGCTCAACTCTGGCCTTGTAGCAAGAAAGCAGCTGTAAAATAAGTGGGGCTATGTTCCAACAATACTGATGTGAATTTCATATAGTTTGGACATGTCAGGAAATGTTACTCTTCTTTTGATTTTAAAAAAAAATTTAAAAGCTGGCCGGGTGTGGTGGCTCAGGCCTGTAATCCCAGTACTTTGGGAGGTCAAGGCGGGTGGATCACCTGAGGTCAGGAGTTTGAGACCAGTCTGGCCAACATGGTGAAACTTCATCTCTATTAAAAATACAAAAATTAGCCAGGTATGGTGGCAGGCGCCTGTAATCCCAGCTACTTGGTAGGCTGCGGTGGGAGAATCTCTTGAACCCAGGAGGCGGAGGCTGCCCTCAGCCAAGGTTGCGCCACTGCACTCCATCCTGGGCAACAGAATGAGACTCAATTAAAAGTCAAAAAGCCATTTTAGCTTATGTGCTGTACAAAAACAGATGGCAGCTAGATTTAGCCCATGGCGGGTTATTTGCTGACCCCTGCCTTAAAGATACAGTACCATCATTGTTTTAGATATCCTCATGTGGAACTAAAGTAACACTTAATCCATTATTTTATTTAATATCCACTAAGTAAGGTATATATGATGATCAACATTTTTTAGAGCTGGAGAAACCAAGGTACACACAAATCCATTAATATTCTCAAGATTAAGTTCCACAGCTAGTCAATGTCAATACCAGGGATCTGTTTTTTCTGTGTACCTTTCCTTAACGAATTTTTTTTTTTTTCTTGAGACAGAGTCTTGCTCTGTCGCCCAGGCTGGAGTGCAGTGGCATGACCTCGGCTCACTGCAACCTCCACCTCCCAGGTTCAAGCGATTCTCCTGCTTCAACTTCCTGAGTAGCTGGGACTGCAGGCGTGCACCACCATGCCTGGCTAATTTTTTTTTTTTTTTTTTTTTTTTTGTATTTTTAGTAGAGACGGGGTTTCAACATGTTGGCCAGGCTAGTCTTGAACTCCTGACCTAGCTGATCTGCCTGCCTCGGCCTCCCAAAGTGCTGAGATCACAGATGTGAGCCTGAAAATTCTAAAAGCAAACACATATTGAGCATTCAACATGTGCCAGATGCTGTTTTACATGCTCTAGACCAGCGCTTCTCAACCGGGGCCAAAAGCGGGTATTTGCTCACAGTGCTGGGGAAGGAGGCTCACTGGCATGTAGTAGGTAGAAGCCAGGGGTGCAGCTAAACATCCTGCAGTGTACAGGACAGACCCCATCACAAGGAATAATCCAGCCCAAACACCAATCACACAGAGGTTAGGAAACCCTGTTCTAGATGTATTATCTCATTTAACCCTCACAGCAACCCTAAGAAGTAAGTATGATTATCCCCCACTTAACAGATGAGGAAGCTGAAGCTTGGAGGATTTAAGTAACACACCCAATGTCACCCAGCCAGCAAACTGAATTTGAACCCAGTCAAACTGGCTCCACCACACCGTGCCATGGGGTCACTATTGCAGTCTGGAACTATGCATTCATTGGTGGAGTCATTTTATTAATTCCCCCAGTAAACTAAAAGAACTAATGGCCCTATTAGTCTCTCCTTGCCATTATATCTCAGCACCTGGCTGAGGGCCTGCTCCATGGTTGATACTCAGCAAATGAATCGATGAATCAATGAACATATACATACACATACACATGGGACTCCAGAACCTCTGTTCACCACCAGCACCTTCTAATTCTCAGCCTCTTTCTCTTTCTCTTTCTCTCTCTTGCTGTGTCTCTCACTGGCTGTCTCTATCTATCTATCTATCTATCTATCTATCTATCTATCTATCTATCCATCTATCCTCTATTTATCCATCCATCTATCATCTGTCTATCTATCATCTATCAACAAAACTTCACATAAGTGAATCATTTAACAAACTGAAAGTCATCACTTTCCATTCCAAAACTCATTTCTCCAATTTTGGAGAGAACTATTTTTAAATCTTACTGTACATATTCTTTTCTCCTTAAACACTGAGCTGAATAATTAAACTCAAACATTTATTCAGTGCTTTTAAACTCACAGAGGATTTTCCATCTATATTATCTTGTCTTCACTACAAGCCTGTAGCTGATGTCCTATTATTATCATGCACCTCACCCCCATTTGGCAAACATGACACTGAGACCCGAAAAGGGATGGTGACTTGCTGAAAGTCACAAAGCTGGTACATGGTGGAACTGGGGTTGACCCCAGGTCTTCTGAGTCATCCTCTCATTTTCCTTCCTCTTAGGCATGCTGGTTCGCCTTGTGTTGAGAACGCAGGGCCTCCTGCCTGCGTGTTATTCTGCACAGGGTCTATCTAGGTGGGCTACAAAGCCATGTAACGTGGTTCTGCTCCCAGAACGTTCTGAGCACTGTTTTCTATGCATGGGGTATTTGTTAAGTGTAATGTCTCAGGTCCTCCTTCCTTCATAGTCTTGCAGTCAGCATGTTCGTCTTCAGCGGCCTCCACACACACCCTCCAATCCCTTTTAATTCAGGCTTCTAATCTGCTTCAAGACAGAAAGGCAGCTATTTGGACTGATCAAAGTCATACCTAACATGAGAGTTAGCAGGATCTGAGGGAGGGCCTGAAAGCAATCTTTTGAGTAAGGGTATGAGCTTCTGTGCAGGGTCTTCAGTGAGTCACCCTGTAGTTGATTATGCAGGATGAAGACAGCAAAGTCAACTATGGGCCATTTGGGAAGGTCAGTACCGCCATGGATGGAGCTCGGTAGAATTTCCTAGGTTTCTACAAACCCCATGCTATATTTTGTTTAGCTGCCTGTTTCCCTGTGGAAACACTAGGAAACCCTGATAGAATTAGACTCAGAGGTGGGAAATTTTCAGGTCTGCTCTCATTGTGAGGGTCAAAGGCTTACCCTGGGAATGCTCTCTGCAGCCTTGAGTGGCCATGGCAACAGAGATACACTTCATTTGTTGCTCCTCAAGAACCTGCCACCTTTCCCAAGACAGTCCCCCAAGCCTGCCAAGATTTAAAAAGACTTCTGTCTACCTGACAAACTCCCTTCTTCTCTATCAATGATCTTCTGGTAGAGGCAGAGGTCTGCCTATGAAAAACTGATACAGAACCCAGATAGTCCAGGGCTTCGCTCTAAATGGCTGGCCTTCTGACTGTAACTACTGATTAGATGAAATGATGCATGTAAAGTGCTCAGTACCATCCTGGACATCCTGGACATTTAATAAATGCTAGTTGTTATTATTATTACTGCTTTTACTATTTTATCACTTGCTATTGAACAGACAATGGTTTATAACTATTGCCAATAACTCCATTTTGGGGGGGAGCTTTGTAATGGAAGTTATCTCTTGTTTCATTTTTTTCAGCTCAGTTGTAAACAGGTGGAATAGCTGAATAAGCTTCCTTAAAAATTAATAAATATAATATAACATAACATAATATATAATAAGAACTAGCATTACATGTTTTCTATGTACCAGGCACTTTTCTAAGTGCTTTACATGGGTTAATTTACTAAACTTTCATGTTACGAAGAAGTAAGTAGTATTACTATCCCCGTTTTACAGATAAGAAAACAGAGGCACAAATTTACTTAATTAGTGAGTTGTGCAGTTACGATCACACTTGCTATTTCATCTGCCTGGAATATCCTCCTTTTATTACACATCTTATCCCTCTTTTTCCCTACTCTCAACTGAATTTTTATTTTATTTTATTTTTTTTGAGAGAGAGAGTTTTGCTCTTGTCACCCAGGTTGGACTGCAGTGGCACGATTTCAAGTCACTGCAACCTCCACCTCTCAGATTCAAGCAGTTCTCCTGCCTTAGCCTCCCGAGTAGTCGGGACTACAGATGCCTGCCACCACGCCTGACTAATTTTTGTACTTTTAGTAGAGACAGAGTTTCACCATGTTGGCCAGGCTGGTCTTGAACTCCTGACCTCAGGTGATCCACCTGCCTCAGCCTCCCAAAGTGCTGGGATTACAGGTGTGAGTCACCGCACCCGGACCTCAGTTGAAATCTCATTGACATTTCGAGGAATATTTCTGGCAGCAACTCTCCCAGGAGACCTGTTCTGATTTTCCTGACTCAGTGGTTTCCCTCCCTCCTACAAATCCTCCAGAACTGACTTCCTGCTCCTGCCCTGTGCCCCAAACCTGACTCTGCCTGGTCACATGGCAATCTGTGAACTTGTCTGTATTCTACAGCAGAGCGTTTCAAACTGCAGGTGTGGAACCCACTAAAACGCACTAACAGAAATAAGTTATTGGGTCTTGACCAGCATTTTCAAAAATAAGTAAGTAGAATAGAATAGAATATCAGAGTGTCTTCCATGGAGTAAGGGCAAGTATTTGTTTCATGAAATTGTTCAAGCAGTGGTGTGTGTGTGTGCGCGCGCGTGTGTGTGCACTGAGGTTGCAACATAAAAGATATTTCTAATGGGGATTTATTTTTAGTGGGTATAGAGTTTAATTTTTCACAATGAAAGAGTTCTGGAGATCTGTTGTACATGAATATACTCAACACTACAGAACTGTACACTTAAAATGGTTAAGATAATACATTTTATGTCATATTTTACACAAATAAATGTAATTTTTTAAGAAAAGAATGTTTTACTGTGAATCAGTGCCTGAGAAGTTGGAGAAACACTGTTCTACTGGGTTGAAGTTATTTTACTGCATAGAACACATGTGATGTATCTTTTGATTCTAAGCAGCACACACCTAGCAGCACCAGCTCAGCATAAACGCCTTAAATGTCCTTTGAATTGAATACATTTCTCATTAAAAAGCAACATGTTAAGTGCCTATCATATGTGATCCACGTACACATACACATACATGCCATGTGCCTCCACTCTCCCACCCCTCCCGAAGCATGCAACCCAGTCATGCTCCCTCCAGCACCATAGGTAAAGCCACTACAGAGTCTCCTATGCCTGGCAAATACTGGGGAAGGAGAATGAGGAGATCCAGGGTGGGACATAGGAACGGAAAACAGGTTTCTGGCCCTTGACAAAGTCCCTGCGTTGCCTGATGGCAACTTGCCCCCTCTCTGAGTGAGGATCCTCTCCCCACAGCTCTCAAGCCCCAGTGTGTGCTGGGCAGGCTTCCCCACTCTACAGCTTCACAGAAAGCTGTGCTGTCTCAATGAGGAAGGTCTGGCCTCCTGAGGTGTGGGAGAACTCGGTGAAGGTAGACTCCATGGCTCCTCTGAGGAGAAGGCCCTGTTTCCTGCCTTTCTGCCTGCAGAGCTGAGAATAGAAAAACGGCTGTGGCTAGAAAGTGCCTGGGGGCTCTCATGGGAACTAAAACCATACATGAAATCAGAGAATGAATCCCCCTCCCATCTCCTCAGCAAGAGATTACTGGCACAGGAAGAAATCCTTACTGCTTCCCTAACAGGTGTGGGGACACCTGGCCCAGCATCTGGGCTCAGGGCCCAAAAGCAGTCATGCTTATTCTTTGTATTGCCACCAAGGGGTGAGTGGTGGTTCTGTGACAGGCACTATCCCTTCGCACAGGCCTAGGCAAGCCTGGGAGGACTGGGCAGGATGGGGAAGCGGACGCTGTCCTGACATCATGGTGCATAGCAACAAAAAATAATATTCCCCATCGTGAGATGGGGTCAGTGCCTGGATCCATGTTCTACTTAGGGAGAAATTTTACTAGATTAACACGAACTGGAGAGATCGTAGTATCTGAGTGACTCTGAGTTTTTCTTTTGTGTATTTGAGTCAATAGCCCCAGAACAACAGAGAGAATCGTCTTTGTGAATAAACCTCTCACTGATAGGAAGAGCTATAAGGGACCCAAGTAAAGAGCCAAGGCCCCCAAGGGCCGTCCTGCCCTGACTAGTTCTGGGGAGAGGGAGCTGGGGGCGGAGGACAGAGGGAGGGAAACTGAGGCCAAGCTGGCCTCTGGGCCAGGGCAGTGGGCCTCTCCTAGTGTGGGCTTCTCCCTGGGGCTGCAACTGCACCCCTGCAGGGGCGCCATTCCTACCACACTGCAGGAGACGGCTCGCACCCCGGAGTCGAGGAGCCAAGTGCGTTGTCGCCCCAGATTCTCTGTCACAGGAGGCTGAGCTGAGGGGGACCAGGCGAGGAGCGGGGTGTCATCCACTGCGAAGGGCTGACTCCGTGCCTTTCTCTGGGTGGCCACAGACCCGACACCCAGTCAGACCAACCATAGTTCCAAAACTGCGTCCCTCCATGCAGCTCCCTCCCGTTCCCTCCCCTGCCCTGCCCTTCAGGGAAGCCGGGAGTGGCGGCTGGGCAGGGGCTGGAAGGGCCTTCCCGCGAGCCCACACCCGGGCAGAGTGGAGCGGCGCTCACGGGCAGGGCCAGGCGTCCAGGGGGTCCCAGGGAACGCGGGGTGGGAAGTGGCCCAAGGCTCTGTGGGGAATGGACAGGGGAGGGCGCCGACCTCACAGGGATGCCTCGGGGAACACGTCCGCGCCACATCTCTTCCTCCTAACTCTACAGTAAGGGATCTTGCAGGGAGCGGGAGCACCTGGTAGCAGGAGCCTTTTGGGAGAAGGGAAGTGAATTTGCTGTTCTCACTTTTGCAGAGCTGTGAAAAAGTCTGTCTGGCTTCTGATCCGGAGAATCTTACCTTTTTTGTCCTTTAAAGAGAAAGGCACGTAATGAAAAGAAGGAAAAAAAAAAAAAAAAAAAAAAGCTGTCATCTTCTAAACAAGAGGAACAATTATTTTTCCAGCTTTTTTCTCTTGGAAAGAAATTTACTTCCTGTTCCTAGTTCATTCCTTCCCTCTTACACGCATGCGTTCATTGAGGAGGATTCTTCCCAGATGCCCCCTTGCCCAGCCTGCTAACTGCTGGAAACCAACAAGGGCATACCAGGGCCTGACTTGGGAAGAGCTGCCAATCCATCCAGGAGGGCCTAATGAAAGCAAACATTCCGAAGGTGGGTAGCCACGGTGGAGGGCAGCCCCTAGAACACGGGCAGACCTCGCCTGCAGGAATCCGCTCCCTGTGGGGAGGGAGCAAGGAATCAAATCTCAGCTCCCTGGGGGATATCTGACACTGCCACCTGTGGCAGTATGCCACCCCCAGCCTCAGATAACACACGAACACACACAAAGAGAGCCCCAATCCCCAGCTTTCAGAGGAAGTAACATTTTTGCATTCTTGAAAGATGAAGCAGATGTTGCTCAGGGAAAGAAGGCAAGGAAGGATGATCTAAGCGGAGGGACAGGTCCACACAAAGGGATAGCGACTTGAGAACGTGTGATGCATTTAACTGACCTTCTGGAGGGCAGTTGGGTTAGAGGGGATGCAGGGGGTACCCAGGCAGAGTGATGAGAAGAGACTGAGCAGGTAGGGGCAAGTCCCACGTGGGCTTGAGAAGTGAAGGAATCACTTCAACTCTAAATCAGCTCTGATGTATTTGCAGAAAGCTAATTTTCCCTGTTTGGATAATATTAAGTATTCAGCTGCCAGAGAATGGGGTGGGGAGAACTTTCAACAATACTAAAAGAAACCCATACCTTGACAATTTACTTTGCTATCTGATGAGCACAAAATTAATTTCCATATTAGCACGTTATGTGGAGATAAGACACAGAAATATGAATTACAAAAGACACGTAGGACTCTTACTAAATTTCAGAGGAATACAGTGTGTGCATTAGTCTGAAGCCAGGGAACCTAACGCGAGAGAGATTTGCAGGCAGCAGCAGTACAGAGACGGATTACCCAGAGAAATAGGTTTGGCTCCCGTGCTGATGTTTTCTTTTCCTCTGTGAATGGAGCAAGATAAGACATTTCTTACAAAATGTAACCATTTCTGGCGTGCTTTCCCCAATTCCTCACACATGTACCCTCCCCAAGTGCTGCCAGGCACAGAGGCCAGCTCTCAGCAGGACAGCGGACGTTCATTATCCAGCCATGTGGGGCTCTCCAACCCAGGCCCCCATGATCCTTGCGGAGGAATTGTGCAAATCCAGGGGGACATGCCAGTTTCCAGGCCTCTCTGGCTTGGCTCTGTGTTCTGTCAGTCCAGCTTTGAATGATGAATTGATGAATTTCCCATTCAGCCTAAGGCTCTGAGACACCATCACCATTGAGCCTAATCCTAATGCATTTTTAACTTTTTCCCCCTTTTAACCAGGCTCCAAGGAGAAAAGATTGCCTTGAAAATACTCCCTGGACAGGCTCACAGACAACCAGAAGGATGAATGCCACTTTATTTGAAAGACTGAAGGCACTGGGGGTAAAAAAGTTGTTGGAAACAACCAGCATGCGCTTCAGACCCCCATGGCTGTGACCAAGGCCAGCTTGTAGCACCCTCAGTACTGCCTGTGGCCTGCCTGGCCCTCTCTGCATAGAGATGAGGATATTTAGCAGGTACATAGCATGTGAGCTGTCTTATTCTGGAAAGAATGGAGAAAGGGCCAGGACTCAGTTGGTCATGACCTTGCTGTGACCTTGGGCAAGTCACTGAATCTTCCCTTTTCCTCCCCTGTTCAATGAGGAGGTTGAGCTACACGATCTCTAATATCCCTGTGACTGTTCATATTTATTATTTTTGTTATTCTATTGACTAAAAGTCATGTCATGCTTTTGCCTTATGGTGGTCATGGTGGTGGGCCTTCCAGATGACCCTTTAATGAAGACCTTGTTGACAGCAGTTAAGAGTGTCATCGGAGAAAATGGCCTCCACTGCAGGGGGCTGCCTGACCAGATGGATGTGGGTGTCAAGGCTTGGACCTTTCACCTCTACTTGATACTATGCCAAAGGGTGTTCTAGCTCCACAGCGCCTCAGGCAGTTGCCAAGGTTGTCATTGGGCCTCAACTTCTCTCTCTGCCCAATCCTGCTTCAGCCCCTTCCTCCCATGAAAGTTTTACCTTAACAAACAGCCTGCATGTTAACCCCCACTTCTCAGAGTCAGCTTCCTAGGGAGCCCTGCCTGACACACCCATTTCCATAGACTCATACCATTTTAAGCCTCCAACTTATCCTTCCCCAGCCTAGTCTTCCTCCACTGCTATTTTACAAACAAAGAAATAATGGCTCAGAGAATGACTTACCAAGTTCACTCAGTCGGCAGAACTAGGGCTGTATCTTCAGTTGTCTGAGTCTCGGCCATGTCCTCTATCCATCACACCTCACTGCACTCCTCAAGCTGTCTCATTTTCCTTACATAGTGCAGAGAGACATGTAGGCAGAGATAGATCCACTCATCCATCCATCTCCACTGCAAGGGGCATAACAAGCAAAGGCATGATTTCATGAGTTATTCGCTGCCTCTACTTTAAATAGATAAGCCATCAGTTTTCATTTGGGGATTTTTTTTTTTAACCTCTCTGCAAGGCTGTATCACAAAGACACTACAAGCTCTGGATTAGGAACTAGGAAGCTTGGGTTTTCCTCTCAGCTCCTCACTCTCACATTGCAATAAGGCTGCTGCTTGCTATTAGGCTGTTTCAGATGTGAAGGCTGATTGCTCTGGGCCTCCACTGAGGGTAGAGAGGGGGGTTAATCATGGAATAATAACCAGCGAGGATGGTTATGTAAGATGTTATCATTGGGTGAGCTGGGTGAAAGGTACACAGGAACTCTCTGTGTTATTTTTGCAACTTCTTGGAATCTAAAAATATTTAAAGAGAAGAAGGTTTAAAACAATAATAAAAATAACCAGTGATGGTCTCACTTATTCTAACAGAGGGTAGATGACTTTAGAAGCAGTAAAGGGAAACAAACAGGCAGGTTACATGACATATTCGGATCAGATTATCCAGTAAGTATGCTCAATGTCATTCGGTGGCATGGATGATGAAGAAGTGTGTCGCACCAGGCATGCATTTTTTTAAAGACATATGCTCTGCAACCAAAACCCGTAAGAACTGACATTCTTAAGGCCAAAGCCCTGAAAAATGTTTGCTACAGCACCTGCTTCCCTATTCAGGTTAAATCTTCCCAGGTGACTTTCACCCGTGGTTTCACCCGCAGCCAGGGCTGCCATCCGCTGGACCTGACCAGCTCCCTCATTTCGCAGCAAAAAAACCCTGAAAGCTCAAAAGGTAAACAACTTGTCCAGATTGCCCACAGAGTGTCTGATTTAATAAAGGCAAACAATTCCAAGTTAGAAACAGACAGCTGACCAGCAGTTCACGGAGCATCCTGTGCTGCTTCAAGAGTCCAGAGTGGGGAAGCAGCTGGGACCCTTGGCCTCAGGGGAATGGCATCCGGGACCCTGCTTCCAGCCAGCAGGCTCCAGCCACGAGCACATGAGAAGCACAGTCCTGCTGGTTATCCAGAGCAGTCTCCCGGGAAGCCGCACACTGGGAAAAGATCCTGAAAGCAGGCACTGTCCACCAATCACTCAAGAATTGAACGTTTTTTCATTTCGAAATGAAACTGCATTTGAGGGTACTGCCAACTATAAATCAAATGTCACCTTTGAAAAAAAGGAAAGGAAAAGAAAGCAATCAATTAAATGGAGACCGTTGCCTCCTATCACAATGTATTGCGATTATAGGTCCGTTTCTTCTCAAGTTCTCCTTTTCTCCTAGGAAAAGTGAATGTTTTTCTAGTTATGAGGCGAGAATGCTAACCAAAATTGTTGCCGATTCAAAATGTGTTATCTTAGTGGTGTTTAATGTCCAAGAAAAAAGCAATAAGCTCTCTTCCATGTTTCAAAGCCCAAAATTGTAAGAAGATAGTTTGAAGTTTTATGAATGGCACTGGATGTTTTGAGGGTAGTGTATTTTTAGTTACTTTTTAATTGAAGTGTACTTTATATATAATCAAGTGTGCAAGACTGGTGAATTTGTACATATTATATACTTGGTAACCACCACCCTGACCGAGATAGAGAACATTTCCAGCACTCTAGAAGATTCCTAGAGTACATAGATTTTTAAATCACAGTTAAATATCATGCAACTTGGAGCATCCAACCTTTGTCGCCTGGGTAGCCAGCCCATCTCAGCTCTGGGAAAGTCTCCCCCGGGTAGCCCGCTGAGATGGGAGGAAAAATTTATCCTGAAGACAGGTGAGAGATGTTGAGGCTCACTTTTCCAGAACTGCCCACCTTCAACCCTGCCTTTTCAAAGCAGGCTCACACCCTGAGAATCTTTTCCTGACAAGGTAAAATAAGTCTTAAAACAAAGGAAAAGAGAATAGGCGGAGAGTGAGGATGGCAATGAATCTGAAGCTTATGGAAAACCTAGAGTTGGGGGCGTGGGAAACATAACAATGAAACCTGGGAGAGTCAACTTGTAAATTATGGTTTTCAATAAGGAATAATAATGTGTATAAGCTTGTTTTATAGACACTGAATGGTAGAATAATTGGTCTTAAGGCTGCAGAGAAATGCCTCTGGTGATTTAGATCCCAAACTGATGTTTGCAGGGAGCTGCCTTTTTGCTCTTCTTGATTTTCTAGGCGAGTGCCAAGTTTTCAGCTTTCATTCTGTTTTTTTCCAGTGGGAAATTCCTTTCAACTCTAAAGTCAAGATTTAATAACATATGAAGCTGCTGCCAACTCAGGATTTTGGACCTGATTCACCAATCTTCTGGGACACGTTTTAAGATCCTTCTACCTAGAAGGTTTTCGCTGCACGGTACATACCCCTCTACTCTCCAAATTAGAAACTTACTTGTATATTCAAAAATTCAAATCCTTGTTCAAAAAAGAGGTGCAATAGCTTTCCTCACCTCCTGAGAGCACAGCCTTGGGTTCTTTCCACTGTTCAGCCCAGGGTCTGATTAATTGATGAACTACACCGAGCTGTATTGAAGACAGTTTAAACGAGACAGTTTACTCCAGGGAATGGATCCAGACCTTTAGAACTGGATGGGGTTGGTACCCCACGCAGTGACCCTTGACCAATGGGAGGAAGAAGATAATAAATAGAAGGTATCATTTCTCAGAGGATCTAATTTTCTCTTTGTAACCTGTTGGCTTATTTAGGCACCCTTGCTATCTGCTGTAAGTGACAATTTTGAGGAAATAGCAACTCCCTGTGAGCTCAGGACTTCCATTTTCTTTTTCTGCAAGTTGAGGTTTGATTTAGCTGATCTCAACAAGATTGGAAGCTTGTGCGTATGCATAGCAGGGTTCCCGATTGAGCCTCAATTGAAGTCCGCCTCCTGCTGTGGAACTAGTGGGCTCTGGTTGAATTTCTATTTGCATTAAGCTGATGGTTAGAGAATGGTTCTGGCTTCAGGAGGAAGGAAGGAAGATTTTGTGCACAGATGCCAGGAAAGAGGAAACCCACCTTGATCTAAAGGTCTACTTTTTTCCCCCCACCATTTATTTATACCTTCCTTCTTAAGGTGTTTTACTGATTACAACACATAAATATCACCTGTTTGTTGTAAATAATTCAAACAACTTACAAAAATGTAACAAATACTTTTCTTTCTTTTATACTTTTTAAAATGTTTGTAGATATGGGGTCTCACTATGTTGCCCAGGCTGATCTCAGCCTCCTGGGACCAAGTGATCCTCCCACCTCAGCCTCCCAAAGTGCTAGGATTACAGGCATGAGTCATGTGCCTGGCCATAAATACTTTTTAAAATATAAAATATAATAAATTATAGTCACCATTTTAAGATAATCAACATTAATATTTTGGTGACTACTTTCACAAACATCTCTTTATTCATACAAGAACACATCTGTGTAATTTTTAAGAAGTAGGATCTAATACGAATGATAATTTTCCCTGTGACCCTTTCCCTACCTCATATCAGCACTCCACAACTATCTCCATTTTCCCCAAGGAACCCATGTGTCTTAGCCAAAATGCAGAGCCTGAGACAAGGGTTTGCATTTGCATGCAGGTCATTTATTTGGAGAAGTGACCCAAGGCACAAGAGGGAGGGACTGAAACGTGTAAAACAGGGAAGGAAGGAAGGCCACTACAAGGGTACTTTACTGAACTGGCCACTGCCATGGTAACTGGGGCTCAGTCTCCCTAGGACCTTCCAAGGAGCTGTGTGTGATGAACCTCAGAATTGTCTGCCTGTGAGAAGGAAGAGAGAAGCACTTATTTATTCCCTAACTTCTATCTTCCATTGGTCAGGGATTGTCACATAGGGTATTTGTGTCCTCTTACTTCCATAGATTGTACATGAGTAAGTGAGTGCCAGACTGGTTTAGCAGTCGTCTTACAGAGCAGCTTCAGAGAGGTCTCCAGGTAGAAGGTGAGACATGAAGTGCTCCCAAGAGAATGTGCTGGAAAGTCATACTGGTATGATGCTGGTCGCTGCAGCAATGGCCATAGTAGAAGGTGAGTTGAAGAAGCGTAAGATATGAGGCATGAGAGGGGTTCGATACAATCAGTTACAAGGTTTTTACTGGGGGGGAGGTCAGTAGAAATTTCTACGAGAGACACTACTGGAGAGTTATTGGAACAAGCTACAGTCATCTTGCTGCAACTGGTCCCAATACCACAGTGGATGTGCATCATTTCTTTAACCCACACACATTTGATTCCCCTCACTCTCAGCCAGACTTTCACCCTTCATCCCTGCTGAGTTGGAGCGTTGGTTCCCTTGGCCATGGTTAGGCAGTTGTGGTTACTGCCATGGCCCATTTACAGCTTCCTCTTGGCATGAAGCACCAGTGTCCTCTCATGCCAGACATGTTCTTTTCTTAACCCTACTGGGGAGTAGAAACCCAACTTCTCATAGTAGTTAGGCTCAATTATTCCCACCAATATTGTTTTTTATGGCCCACTGGCTCAAGGGATCTAAGATGACTAGGCAGTAGCTGTAACTTCAGGTTCAGCAGAACCCACCTGGTACAAGCATGCCTCCACCTTTTAGAGAGCCTCCAATCCAATAGAGCATAGGGTTGCAGGTGTGGAAAGTATGAATTCCTCAAGTGAGTCACTGGGAGTAATGGTGAGAGTGGCTACCCCTTCTTTCATGCCTTGGTTCCAGGATCCATGTACTCTAGCTACAGGGGATGCAGACCACATACTGGCCATTGGCTCAATGCATATACTAATAACAATCCTGAAAGCTACGCGCCAAACCCACAGGGTGCCATCCCCAAGATAATACTTTAAAAGAGTCTCTCATAGGTCCTTCCATCCTTGTATTGGGCTGCCAACTTCCAGGTGATGTGCTAAATGGTAGAACCAGAGATTCCTATAGTTTTGCAGTAGCACACCTCATGCAATGTTGTATAGGCTCTGTGCTGATAAATCAGGCACTCTGTAGGCCCTTGGATGGCAATGCTGACAGCCAGAGATAAGAATCTCATATGCAGAGTAGGCATTAATTCTGATAAGAACAAATTGCTGCTTCCACCAAGATTGAAGGGATCTGAAAAAAATCCACCTCCCACCAGGTAGTTGGCTGGTTTCCTTGAGCAATATTTTCACATCCAGAGTTTGGCTGTGGTCTCTTTGGCTGGAAGTCTGGGCATTCATCAGTGGCAGTGGCTAGATCAGCCTTGATGAAAAGAAGTTTGTGCTGCTGGGCCCAAGTGTATAGCTTTGTTTCTGGCCGCTGCGGCATTCAGGGCCTCATTGCACAAGCCCTGAGATGGCCAAGGAACAATGGGAGCTGATGCTCATATGAAGGGAACTCCTCTGTAGTAGAAGCCCTCTGGTGAGCATGAGCATTACACTCAAATATCCTTATATGCTATACTCACTCTCATAGGCCCTCCCAAATGCCTCATCTGCTAACTTCTTGACACATCTCTCAGTCTCATTCCTCTCATGCCCGGACACCCAGAAAACCACTTACCACTGCCGGGAGTCGATGTGTAGCCGTACTTAGGGCCATCTCTGCTTCCATACAAATTAAGAATCACCGTATTGCTTGTAGCTCTTCCCATAATGAGGAATTCTCTTCTTACTGTTCTACAGGGCACCCCTGAGTGGGGCTACAGAGGGGTTCATTTTCAGTTAGCACTGAAACATTGAGTTTATCCCTCAGTGAACTACCCACAGGCACCCTTATCCATTGTGGATACTTCTAGCACCATGTTAGGTCTTCTGACCTAAGTGGCAGCAAAACTTGTCCCAGAGCCTAGAACTGCTGAAGAGCCTTCCCAAAACTGATGGGATTCTGAGTCACCCAACACAAGGGTTAGAGCAATATTCCCAAATGTGTTCAGTGCAACCTCCCAAATTGAAAGAGCCACACCAAATCCAGTGGTGTTACCTCCTCCCAGTAACAGGAGGTGTAAGAAGCAATGGATTCTTCTTTACCTTGAAGAGACTGTTCCTCACATGCTCTAGACCTTTGGATCACTTCACTGATGCATTGGGCACCAGGAGTTGTTACCAACTCACCACCACAAACAGAGTTCTTCCCACTGTTTGGACAGTGAATGAAGCAGTTCCACCATAATATCTTGAGGTTCTGCCTCCTATGGTCACTTCTGGAGCCAAGTATATTAGCCTAGATTCTCCCCAGAAGTCAGAGCCTGAGACCAGGGCTTGCAGGCAGGGAATTTATTTTGGGAAATGATCTTAGAGAACAAGAGTGGAGAACTGGGAAGAGAGACCTAAGAATGTAAGAAAAACTAACTCTTAAATTATTGAGCTTACCACTACAGGGGGTAACTAGGGCTAATCCTACTTGGGATAATATATTCATTTCCTGGGGGTGCTGTAATGGATCACCACAAACTTAGTGGCTTAAAACAATAATAACTTTTTCTCCCACAGTTCTGGAGGCTAGACAGCTGAAATCAACGTGTCAGGAGGGCCACACTCCCACTAAAGGATCTAGAAAGGAATCCTTCTCTGCCTCTTCCAGCTCCTGGTAGCTGTCAACATTCCTTGGTTTGTGTCTACATCTCTCTCTGCTCCATCTTCACATCAGCTTCTCTTCTCTGTGTCTTGTCTTCTCCTCTTCTATCTCAAATTTCCCCCGTCTCTCTCTTAAAAAACACTTGTCAACCTGCCTTTCAAGAAATGTGAAAGAAGTTCTTTAGAAAGAAAAAAAATAACATAGGTTAGAAACTTGGATCTACAAAGAAAGGAGGAGCATCAAAGAAGGAATAAATGAAGGTAAAATAAACACTGGGTTTTTATTCTCAGTTTATTTAATAGGTAACAGTTTGTTCAAAATAATATCAATTATCAGCAATGTATTTGATTATGCATGGTTATGTGTAAGTAAAATGGGTGACAACAATTGCTGCAAGGGATGGCTGGGAGGAATTCAAATTATTTTATTATAAAATACTCACACTACCTGTGAAGTAGTATACTGTTATTTGAAAGTGGGCTTCAACTAGTTGTAAATAATGCATATTGCAAACTTTGGGCAGCCACTAAACAATGTTTTAAAAAATAAGTATAACTGATATGCTAAGAAAGGAGAGACAATAGAATCACATAAAATGCTCAATTACAACCAAAAGCAGGAAAAGAATGAAAGACAAAAGTAGAAACAAAGAACAAGGGCAATAAATAGAAAACAGTAACAAATATGGTAAATATTAATCCAAATATATCAACAATCACTTTGAACATCAATGGTCTAAATGTACAAATTAAGACAGAGATTGTAAGAGGAGGCCAGGCACAGTAGCTCATGCCTATAATCCCAGCACTTTGGGAGGCCAAGACAGGTGGATTTCTTGAGCCTAGGAGTTCAAGACCAGCCTGGGAAGCACACAGAGTCCCCATGCCTACAAAATTTTTAAAGTAAGTGGGCACAGTGGCATATGTCTGTGGTCCCAGCTACTCAGGAGGCTGAAGTGGAAGGATCACCTGAGCCTGAAATGTTGAGGCTTCAGTGAGCTATGGTCACACCACTGCACTCCAGCCTGGGTGACAGGGTGAGGTCCTGTCTCAAAACACACACACACACACACACACACACGAGAGAGAGAGAGAGAAAGATTGTCAGAGTAGATGAAAAAACAAGGCGCTACTATATATTTTCTACAAAAAAACTCATTTTAAATGTAAAGCTACGTATTAGTCCGTTCTCACACTGCTATAAAGAACTACCTGAGACTGAGTAGTTTATGAAGACAAGAGGTTTAGCTGACTCACAGTTCCACAAGCTGTACAGGGGGCATAACTTAAGAGGCCTCAGGAAATCTACAATCACGGCAGAAGGGGAAGCAAGCACATGTAACCACGGTGGAGCAGGAGAGAAAGTGAGGGAGGGGGAAGTGCTACATACTTTCAAACAACCAGATCTCATGAGAACTCACTATCACAAGAACAGCAAGGGGAAAATCTGCCCCGATGATCCAATCACTTCATACCAGGTCCCTACCTCAACATTGGGGATTATAATTCAACATGAAATTTGGGTGGGGCCACAGAGCCCAACTGCATCATTCCACCTTTGGCCCCTCCCAAATCTTGTGTCCTTCTCACATTTCAAACATAATCATGCCTTTTCAACAGTCCCCTAGAGTCTTAACTCATTCCTGCATTAACTCCAAAGTTCAAGTCCAAAGTCTCATTTGAGACAAGGCAAGTCCTTTGTGCCTATGAGCCTGTAAAGTCAAAAACAAATTAGTTACTTCCAAGATACAATGAGGGTAGAGGTATTGGGTAAATACAGGATGCAGGCATTGGTAAATACTCCCTTTCCAAAAGAGAGAAATCCACCTAAACAAAGGGTCTACAGGCCCCATGCAAATCTGAAACCCAGCAAGGCAGTCATTAAATCTTAAAGCTCCAAAATAATCTCCTTTGACTCCATGTCTCACATCCAGACTGCACTGATACAAGGGATGGGCTCCCAAGGACTTGGGCAGCTCTGCCCCTGTGGCTCTGCAAGGTACAACCCCCGCAGCTTCTTTCACAGGCTGGTGTTGAGTGTGTGAGGCTTTTTCAGGTGTGTGGTGTAAGTTGTCAGTGTATCCACTCTTCTGGAATCTGGAGGATGGTGGCCCTCTTCTCACAGCTCTATTAGGCAGTGTCCCAGTGAGTACTCTGTGTGGGGGCTCCAACCCTACATTTCCCCTCTGTACTGCCCTAGTAGAGGTTCTCCATGAGGCCTCTACCCCTGCAGAAGACTTCTGCCTGGATATTCGGGTGTTTCCATACATTCTTCGAAATCTAGGTGAAGTCTCCCAAGCCTCAACTATTGCTTTCTGTGCACCCACAGACCCAATACCATGTGGAAGTCACTGAGGATTGGGACTTACACCCTCTGAAGTAGCAGCCCAAGCTGTACCTTGGCCCCTTTTAGCCACAACTGGAGCTGCAGCAGCTGGGACACAGGGTGCCATGTCTTGAGGCTGCACGGAGCAGTGGGGCCTTCAGCCTGGCCCACAAAACCATTTTTCCTTCCTGGGCCTCCAAGCCTGTGATGGGAGGAGCTGCTGTGAAGGTCTCTGAAATGCCTTGGAGGCATTTTCACCACTATCTTAGCTATTAACATTTGGCTCTCCTTTACTTATGCAAATTTTTGCAGACTTGAATTCCTCCCCAGAAAATGGGTTTTTCTTTTCTACCACATGGTCAGCTGCAAATTCTCCAAACTTTTACTCTCTGCTACCCTTTTAAATGTAAGTTCTAGTTTCAGTTCATTCCTTTGTTTATGCAAATAAGAATAGGCTTTTAGAAGGAGCCAGACCACATCCTGAATGCTTTGCTGCTTAGAAATTTCTTCTACCAGATACCCTGACTCATCTCCCTCAAGTTCAAATTTCCACAGATCTCTAGAGCAGAGGCCACAATGCTCTCAGTCGCTTTGCTAAAGCATAGCAAGAGTGACCTTTACTCCAGTTCCCAATAAGTTCTTCCTCTCCATCTGACACAACCTCAGCCTGAACTTCATTGTCCGTATCACTATCAGCATTTTGGTCACAACCTTTCAACAAGTCTCTAGGAAGTTCCAAACCTTCCCTCATCTTCCTGACTTCTTCTGAGCCTTCTAAACTGTTCTAAGCTCTGCCCATCACCCAGTTCCAAAGTCACTTTCACATTTTCAAGTATGTTTATAGCAATGGCCCACTTCTCTGGTACCAATTTCTGTGTTAGTCTGTTCTCACACTGCTATAAATAACTATCTGAGACAGTAGTGTATGAAGAAAAGAGGTTAACTAACCCACAGTTCCACAGGCTGAACAGTGTGCATGGCTGGGAGGCCTCAGGAAACTTACAATCATGGCAGAAGGGGAAGGGGAAGCAAACACGTCTTACCATGGTGGAGCAGGAGAGAGAGTGAGGGAAGGGGGAAGTGCTACATACATTCAAACAACTAGATCTCATGATAACTCACTCACTACCATGAGAATAACAAGGGGGAAATCCACCCCTTGACCCAATCACCTCCCACCAGGTCCCTCCCTCAACATTGGGGATTGAAATTCACCATGAGATTTGGGTGGGGACACAGAGCCAAACCATTTCAGCTACATATAGATTAAAAGTAAATGGATGGACATGATAACATAAATCAAAAGTAAATGGATGGACATGCTAACATAAATCAAAAGTAAGCAGAAAAGCATTAGTAACTATATTAATTTCAGACAAAGTAGGCTTCAAAGCAAGGAAAGTTATCAGTGATAAAGAGAGGCACTACATAGGATAAAGGGGTCAGTTCTCCAAGGAGACATAACAATCCTTAATATGTATGTACCTAACAACAAAGCATAAAAATATATGAACCTAAAACTGATCCACTACAAGGAGAAATAAATGAATGCATTATTATAGGTGGAGACTTTGACACCCCTCTATCAGAAATGGATCAATCCAGCAGGCAGAAAATCAGGCAAAACATAGTTGAACTCAACAAAACTATCACTCAACTGAATGTAATCAACATCTACAGACATTTCATCCAACAACAGCAGAATATACATTTTACTCAAGCTCATATGAAACATCCACCAAAATAGACAACATCCTGGATCATCAAACGTACTTCAACAGATTTAAAAGAATAGAAATCATGCAATGTCTGCTCTCAGACAACAATGGAATTAAACTAAAAGTTAACAACAAAGAACTGGGCAATCACAAATGACATGGAGATTAAACAAGACACATCTTGTTTAATAACACATGGGTCAAGAAGTAAATCTCAAGAGAAGTTTTAAAATATTTATAACAAAATCAAAATGAATATACAAAATGTGTGGGATGCAATAAAAGCAGTGTTTACAGAGAAATTTGTAGCATTGAATACAGATATTAAAATGGAAAAAATATCTAAAATCAATAGTCTCATCTTTTATTAGGAAACTAGAAAAAGAAGAACATATTAAATCAAAAGTAGTCAGAAGAAAAGAAATGACAAAAATTAGAGCAAAAATCAATGAAGTGGAAAACAGAAAATCAGTAGAGAAAATCTATGAAGCAAAAACTTGGTTCTTTGAAAAGGCAGATAAAATTAGTAAGTCTCTAGCCAGGCTAACTAAGAAAAAAGAGAGGACACAAGTTATTTATATCAGAAACAAAATAAGAGACATTGTTACAGATACCATGGACATTGAAAGATAATGAACAATACTATGAATAACTGTATGCCCAAAAATTTGACAACCAGATGAAATAGACTAATTCCTTGAAAGATACAATCTGCCAAGACTCACAGAAGAGATAGAATAGGCCCATATCTATTAAAGAAATTCAATCAATAATTAATAACCTTCCAAAACAGAAAGCATGAGACCCAGAGAGGTTCACCGTTGAATTCTATCAAACGCTTAAGGAAGAAATTATACCAATTCTCTTCAGTCTCTTTCAGCAGATAGAAGTACAGGGAATCCTTGCTAACTCATTCTATGAGGCCAGCATCCCCCTAATACCAAAACCAGACAAAAGCATTAAAGAAACCCGCAGGTATTTCTCATCAACATAGATGGAAAATCCTCAACAAAATATTACTAGATCAAATCCAACAATATGTAAAAAATTATACATCATGACAAGTAGAATTTATCCTGGGTATGCAAAGCTGTTTTAACATTTGAAAAACAATTAATATAATACATCACATCAGCAAGATAAAGAAGAACAAAAAACATGTTTTTATCAATAGATGCAGATAAAGAATGTGACAAATCCAACATCCCTTCATGATTAAAAAAAAAAAACTTGATAAACTAGGAATAGAGGAACTGTCTCAACTTGATAAAGAGTATCTACAAAAAACCAACTGCTAAAATCCTACTTAATGGTGAGAAACTATAAGCTTTCCTGATAAAAGCAAGAACAAGGCAAGCATGTCTCCCCTTATCCCTCCTTTCAGTATTGTACCAGAAGTCTTAACTAATGCAATCAGACAAGAAAAGGAAACAAGAGGTTTAGTGATGGAGAAGGAAGAAATAAAACTTTCACAGATGATATGATTCTCTATACAGAAAATCTGATAGAATTGACAAACATCTCCTGGAACTAATGGTTAATTATAGCAAGGTTGCAAGATACAAGGTTAATATACAAAAATCCATTTTTTCTATATACCAGCAATTAGCAAGTAAAATTTGAAATTAAAAGCACAATGGCATTTACATTAACAGTCCAAAAAATGAAATACTTGGGTATAAATCTAACAAAGCATATACAAAACCTATATGAGGAAAACCACAGAAACCAAAGAACTAAATAAATGGAAAGATGTTCCACACTCATAGATAGGAAGACTCAATATTGTTAACATGTTATTTTTTCTCAACATGGTCTATACATTCAATGCAATGCCTATCAAAATCCCAGTAAATTATTTTGTGAATATCAACAGATCTAAAGTTTATATAGAGAGGCAAAAGATCCAGAATCTCCAACACAATAGGAGAAGAACAAAGTTAGAGGACTCATGCTATATAACTTCAAAATTATGACAAAGCTCCAGCAATCAAGACAGTTTGGCATTGGAGAAAGGATAGACAAATAGATCAATGGAACAGAATAGGGAGCCTGGAAATAGGCTCACATAAAAATAGTCAACTGATCTTTGACCAAGGAACAAGGGAAATAGGATAAGAAAAGATGAAGCCAGGCACAGTGGCTCATGCCTGTAATCCCAACATTTTGGGAGGCTAGAGTAGAAGGATCACTTAAGCCCAGAAGTTTGGGACCAGGCTGGGCAACATAGGGAAACTTCTTCTCTACAAAAAATTAGCCAGGTGCGGTGGTGTGCACCTGTGGCCCCAGCTACTTGGGAGGCTGAGGTGGGAGGATCGCTTGAGCCTGGGAGGTCGAGGCTGCAGTGAGCTATGATGGTGCCACTGCACTCCAGCCTGGGTGACAGAGTGAGACCCTGCCTCAAAAGTAAAATTAAATAAATAAATAAATAAAATATGATATTTTTAACAAATGGTGTTGGAGCAACTGGATATCTACATGCAAAAAGTAGGCACAGATTTTAGACTCTTCACAAAAATTTACCCAAAATGGATCACAGACCTAACTGTATAACTATATGTAAAAACTATAAAACTCCTAAAAGGGCATATAGGAGAAATTCAAGATGACCTTAGGTTTGGCAGTGACATTTTAGATATGATATCAAAGTCATGATTCATGTTAGAAATAATTGATAAGTTAGACTTCCCTAAAATTAAAAACTTCTGTTCTTTGGAAGACACTGTCAAGAGAATGAAAAGACAAGTCATAAACAGGAAGAAATATTTGCAAAAGACATATCTAATAAATAACTGTTATCCACAATATACAAAAAACTCTGAAACCTCATCAATATGAAAACCAACAACCAGATTAAAAAATGGGTCAGAGACCTTAATAGGTTTCTTAATAGGTGTCTTAATAGACACCTCACCAAAGAAGCTATATATAGATGGCAAATAGACATATGCAAAGATGTTACATATCACGTGTCATCAGGGAATTGCCGATTAAAACAATATGAGATGCCACTACTAGATGTGTAGTGGCACTAGTAGGTGTAGATGCCACCACACTTACTACAATGTCTAAAATCAAGAACACCAACAATAGCAAATGCTGGCAAGGATATGGAGCAATAGGAATTATTATTCATTGCTGGTGGAAATACAAAATGGTATAGCCACTTTGGAAGACAGTTTGGCAGTTTCTTACAAAACTAAATATACTCTTATCATATGAGCCAGTAATTATGCTGCTTGGTATTAACCCAGAGAAGTTGAAAACTTACGTCCACACAAAAACCTGGACACAGATGCTTACAACAGCTTTATTCATAATTGCCAAAACTTAGAAGTATCCAGGATGTCCTTCTGTAAGTGAATCAATACTTAAACTCTAGTACATCTGGGCAATGGAATATCACTCAGCACTGAAAAGAAATGAGCTATAAAGCCATGAAAAGACACGGGGGAAACCAAATGCATGTTATTAAGTGAAAGAAGTCAATCTGAAAAGGTTATGTACCATAGGATTCCAGCTATATGATGTTCTGGAAAAGGCAATGCAGCGGACACAGTAAAAAGATCAGAGGAGGGAGGAATGAATAGGCACAGCACAGAAGCTTGTTGGAGCAGTGAAACCACACACATCTCATTACATATTTGTAAAAATTCATGGAATATGAACACCAAGAGTGAACCCTAATGAAAACTCTGGACTTGGGCTAAGAATGAAGTGTCAATGTAGGTTCACCAAATTTTCCAAAGTACCAGTCTGATGGAAGTGTGTTGCTAATGGGGGAGACTGTGCATGTGTGAAGGTAGGGGGTATTTTGGATATCTCTGTACTTTCTTCTCAATTTTAGTGTGACTCTAAAACTGCTCCAAAATAATAGCCTTTAAAAATAGACACCTGTCATTGGATTTAGAGCCCAACTGGATAATCCAGGATAATCTCATCTCAAAATCCTGAATTTAATCACATCTGCAAATACCCTTTTTCCAAAAGTAATAACATTTGTATGTTCTAGAGATTTAACATAGATCCCTTTGGGGAGACTTTTTCTTGGTCTAGCACAGACACTTGAGGAGTTTTATGAAATACACCTAAAAATTGCCCACTTGAGGGAAGGAAGAGGCAAGAGTTAATCCACCAGTTCCCAAGCCCCATTGCTCAATGCTTCCGACACGAGTTTTTCTCATCTTGAGCTCCCAGGTTGGTATGCATGTGTGAATGCCCATGGGACCCAGCAGGCATCCACACAGTGGCATCAGAAATCTTAAGTGAAAGTGGGCAATACAGCTGAGAGGTGGTACTGTCAACTTACCTCCCTGAAGCTGGTAGCTGCAGCAAAGCTTGGCATAAGAGAAAGAGTGAAGCACAGGCAACAACAGAAAAAATAGATACGTTTGCATGAGTCCATTCTTGCATTGGTATAAGGAATTACCTGAGACTGGGTAATTTATGAAGAAAGGAGGTTTAATTGACTCACAGTTCTGCAGGTTGTATGGGAAGCATGGTTGGGGAGGCCTCAGGAAACCTACCATCTTGGAAGAAGGCAAAGGGGAAGCAGGCACATATTTACAGAGTGAAGCAGGAGAGAGCAAGCTAAGGGGGAAATGCCACGCACTTTTAAACAACCATATCTTGGGAGAACTCTATCACGAGACAGCGCTAGGGTGCTAATGGTGCTAAACCATTACCAACCACCCCCATCATCCAATCACCTCCCACCAGGCCCCACCTCCAACACTGGGGATTACAATTCAATATGAAATTTGGGTGGGGACACAGAGCCAAATGATAACAACATTAGAGTACATCAAAATGTAAAACCTCTGTTCATCAAGGGACACAACAGAATGAAGAGACATCCTACAGAATGAAAAAATGTATTTTCAAATCACATATCTGATAAATGGTTAATATCCAGAATACTATATAAAGAATATGCATTAGTTTGCTAAGGTTGCCATTATAAAGAACCACAGTGACTCAAATAACAGGAATGTATTTTCTGCCAATGCTGGAGGCTAGAAGTCTGAGATTAAGGTGTTGACAGGATTGATTTTGTTAGAGGTCTCTCTCCTTCCCTCATGGATGGCCACCTTCTCCCTAGATCTTCACATAGTCTTTGTTCTGTGTCAGTCTATGTTCTAGTATCTTCTTCTTATAAAGACAACAGTGCCCACCCTAACGGCCTCATTTTAATTTAAGTACCTCTTTAAAGGTCCTATCTATAAATGTAGTCACATACTGAGGTACTAGGGGTAAGGACATCAACATATGAATTTGGGGGAGACACAATTTAACCCATAACAGAAGTCCTGCAACTCACCACCAACAAAACACACAAACACAGAGATAGGCACATGTGTACACACACACATGAATGAAAAATGGGCAAAGGACCTCTGGGGGCAGGGCATAGCTAAACAAAAGGCAGCAGAAACTTTTGCAGATTTAAACATCCCTGTCTGACAGTTTTGAAAAGAGTAGTGGTTCTCCAGCACAGAGTTTGAGATCTGAGAACGGACAGACTGCCTCCTCAAGTGGGTCCCTGACCCCCGAGTAGCCTAAATGGGAGGCACTTCCCAGTAGGGGTCAACTGACACCTCATATGGCTGGGTGCCCCTCAGAGACAAAGCTTTCAGAGGAAGG
Source organism: Macaca nemestrina (assembly GCF_043159975.1). NCBI lineage: Eukaryota > Metazoa > Chordata > Mammalia > Primates > Cercopithecidae > Macaca > Macaca nemestrina. The sequence goes on from NC_092135.1 coordinate 19,257,010, forward strand.
ATCAGGCAGCAACATTTGCCGTTCTGCAATATTTGCTGTTCTACAGCCTCCACTGGTGATCCCCAGGCAAATAGGATCTGGAGTGGACCTCCAGAAAACTCCAACAGACCTGCGGCTGAAAGTCCTGACTGTTAGAAGGAAAACTAACAAACAGAAAGGACATCAACATGAAACCCCATCTGTACGTCACCATCATCAAAGATCAAAGGTAGATAAAACCACAAAGATGGGGAGAAACTAGAGCAGAAGAGCTGAAAATTCTAAAACTTAGAGTGCCTCTTCTCCTCCAAAGGAACACAGCTCCTCGCCAGCAGCAGAACAAAGCTGGATGCAGAATGACTTTGATGAGTTGAGAGGAGAAGGCTTCAGACAATCAGTAATAACAAACTTCTCCAAGCTAAAGGAGGATGTTGGAACCCATCGCAAAGAGGCTAAAAACTTTGAAAAAAGATTAGATGAATAGCTAACTAGAATAAACAACACAGAGAAGACTTTAAATGACCTGATGGAGCTGGAAACCATGGCACAAGAACTACGTGATGCATTCACAAACTTCAGTAGCCAATTCGATCAAGTGAAAGAAAGGGTATCAGTGACTGAAGATCAATCAATGAAATGAAGCGAGAAGAGAAGTTTAGAGAAAAAAGAGTAAACAGAAGCTAACGAAGCCTCCAAGAAATATGGGACTATGTGAAAAAACCAAATCTAGGTCTGACCGGTGTACCTGAAAGTGATGGGGAGAATGGAACCAAGTTGGAAAACACTCTGCAGGATATTATCCAGGAGAACTTCCCCAATCTAGCAAGGCAAGCCAACATTCAAACTCAGGAAATACAGAGAACGCCACAAAGATACTCCTCAAGAAGAGCAACTCCAAGACCATAATTGTCAGATTCACCAAAGTTGAAATGAAGGAAAAAAAGTTAAGGGCAGCCAGAGAGAAAGGTCGGGTTACCCACAAAGGGAAGCCCATCACACTAATGGCAGATCTCTCAGCAGAAACTCTCCAAGCCAGAAGCGAGTGGGGGCTGATATTCAACATTCTTAAAGAAAAAAATTTCAACCTAGAATTTCATATCCAGCCAAACTAAGCTTCATAAGTAAAGGAGAAATAAAATCCTTTACAGACAAGCAAATGCTGAGAGATTTTGTCACCACCAGGCCTTCTTTACAAGAGCTCCTGAAGGAAGCACTAAACATGGAAAGGAATAACCGGTATCAGCCACTGCAAAAACATGTCAAATTGTAAAGACCATCGATGCTAGGAAGAAACTGCATCAACTAACAAGCAAAATAACCAGGTAACATCATATTGACAGGATAAAATTCACATATAACAAAACTAACCTTAAATGTAAATGGGCTAACTGCCCCCACTGAAAAGACAAAGATTGGCAAATTGGATAAAGGTCAAGACCCATCAGTTTGCTGCATTCAGGAGACCCATCTCACCTGCAGAGACACACATAGGCTCAAAATAAAGGGATTGAGGAAGATCTACCAAGAAAATGGAAAACAAAAAAAAGCAGAGGTTGCAATCCTAGTCTCTTATAAAACAGACTTTAAACCAACAAATATTAAAAGAGACAAAGAAGGCCATTACATAATGGTAAAGGGATCAATTCAACAAGAAGAGCTAACTATCCTAAATATATATATGCCCAATACAGGAGCACCCAGATTCATAAAGCAAGTCCTTTGAGACTTACAAAGAGACTTAGACTCCCACACAATAATAATGGGAGATTTTAACACTCCACTGTCAACATTAGACAGATCAACAAGACAGAAAGTTAACAAGGATATCCAGGAATTGAACTCAACTCTGCACCAACTGACCTAATAGACATCTACAGAACTCTCCATCCCAAATCAACAGACTATACATTCTTCTCAGCACCACATTGCACTTTTTCCAAAATTGACCACATAGTTGGAAGTAAAGCACTCCTCACCAAATGTGAAAGAACAGTAATTATAACAAACTGTCTCTCAGTCCACATTGCAATCAAACTGGAACTCGGGATTAAGAAACTCACTCAAAACCACTCAACTACTTGGAAACTGAACAACCTGCTCCTGAATGACTACTGGATACATAACAAAATGAAGGCAGAAATAAAGATGTTCTTTGAAACCAATGAGAACAAAGACATAACATACCACAATCTCTGGGACACATCTAAAGCAGTGTGTAGAGAGAAATTTATAGCACTAAATGCCCACAAGAGAACTCAGGAAAGATCTAAAATTGACACCCTAACATCACAATTAAAAGAACTAGAGAAGCAAGAGCAAACACATTCAAAAGCTAGCAGAAGGCAAGAAATAACTAAGATCAGAGCAGAACTGAAGGAGACAGAGACACAAAAACCCTTCAAAAAATCAATGAATCCAGAAGCTGGTTTTTTGAAAAGATCAACAAAATTGATAGACTGCTAGCAAGACTAATAAAGAAGAAAAGAGAGAAGAATCAAATAGACGCAATAAAAAATGATAAAGGGGATATCACCACCAATCCCACAGAAATGCAAACTACCATCAGAGAATACTATAAACACCTCTACGCAAATAAACTAGAAAACCTAGAAGAAATGGATAAATTCCTGGACACATACACCCTCCCAAGACTAAACCAGGAAGAAGTTGAATCCCTGAATAGACCAATAACAGGCTCTGAAATTGAGGCAATAATTAATAGCCTACCAACTAAAAAAAAAAGTCCAGGACCAGATGAATGCACAGCAGAATTCTACCAGAGGTACAAAGATGAGCTGGTACCATTCCTTCTGAAACTATTCCAAGCAATAGAAAAAGAGGGAATTCTCCCTGACTCATTATATGAGGCCAGCATCATCCTGATACCAAAGCCTGGCGAGACAAAACAAAACAAGATAATTTTAGACCAATATCCCTGATGAACATCGATTGCAAATATCCTCAATAAAACATTGGCAAACCGAATCCAGAGCTTATCCACCACGATCAAGTTGGCTTCATCCCTGGGATGCAAGGCTGATTCAACATATGCAAATCAATAAACGTAATCCGTCATGTAAATAGAACCAAAGACAAAAACCACACGATTATCTCAATAGATGCAGAAAAGGCCGCCGACAAAATTCAACAGCCCTTCATGCTAAAAACTCTCAATAAACTAGGTATTGATGGGACATATCTCAAAATAATAAGAGCTATTTATGACAAACCCACAGCCAATATCATACTGAATGGGCAAAAACTGGAAGCATTCCCTTTGAAAACTGGCACAAGACAGGGATGCCCTCTCTCACCACTCCTATTCAACATAGTGTTGGAAGTTCTGGTCAGGGCAATCAGGCAGGAGAAAGAAATAAAGGGTATTTAATTAGGAAAAGAGGAAGTCAAATAGTCCCTGTTTGCAGATGACATGATTATATATTTAGAAAACCCCATCATCTCAGCCCAAAATCTACTTAAGCTGATAAGCAACTTCAGCAAAGTCTCGGGATGCAAAATCAATGTGCAAAAATCACAAACATTCCTATACAGCAATAACAGACAAAAAGAGAGCCAAATCATGAGTGAACTCCCATTCACAATTGCTTCAAAGGGAATAAAATACCTAGGAATCCAACTTACAAGGGATGTGAAGGACCTCTTCAAGGAGAACTACAAACCACTGCTCAAGGAAATAAGAGAGGACACAAACAAATGGAATAACATTCCATGCTCATAGACAGGAAGAATCAATATCGTGAAAATGGCCATACTGCCCAAGGTAATTTATAGAATCAATGCCATCCCCATCAAGTTACCAATGACTTTCTTCACAGAATTGGAAAAAACTACTTTAAAGTTCATATGGAACCAGAAAAGAGCCCACATTGCCAAGACAATCCTAAGCCAAAAGAACAAAGCTGGAGGCATCACACTACCTGACTTCAAACTATACTACAAGGCTACAGTAACCAAAACACCATGGTACTGGTACCAAGATATAGACCAATGGAACAGGATAGAGCCCTCAGAAATAATACCACACATCTACAACCATCTGATCTTTGACAAACCTGACAAAAACAAGAAATGGGGAAAGGATTCCCTACTTAATAAATGGTGCTGGGAAAACTGGCTAGCCATATGTAGAAAGCTGAAACTGGGTCTCTTCCTTACTCCTTATACAAAAATTAATTCAAGATGGATTAAAGACTTAAATGTTAGACCTAAAACCATAAAAACCCTTGAAGAAAACGTAGGCAATACCATTCAGGACATGGGCATGGGCAAGGACTTCATGACTAAAACACAAAAAGCAATGGCAACAAAAGCCAAAATTGACAAATGGGATCTGATTAAACTAACGAGCTTCTGTACAGCAAAAGAAACTACCATCAGAGTGAACAGGCAACCTACAGAATGGGAGAAAATTTTTACAAGCTACCCATCTGACAAAGGGCTAATATCCAGAATCTACAAAGAACTTTAACAAATTTACAAGAAAAAATCAACCCCATCAAAAAGTTGGCAAAGGATATGAACAGACACTTCTCAAAAGAAGACATTCATACAGCCAACAGACACATGAAAAAATGCTCATCATCATTGGCCGTCAGAGAAATGCAAATCAAAACCTCAATGAGATACCATCTCACACCAGTTAGAATGGCGATCATTAAAAAGTCAGGAGAATTTTTAATCCTGCTGGAGAGGATGTGGAGAAATAGGAACACTATTGATGGGACTGTAAACTAGTTCAACCATTGTGGAAGACAGTATAGTGATTCCTCAAGGATCTAGAACTAGAAATACCATTTGACCCAGCCATCCCATTACTGGGTATATAACCTAAGGATTATAAATCATGCTGCTATAAAGACACATGCACATGTGTGTTTACTGCAGCACTATTCAAAATGGCAAATACTTGTAACCAATCCAAATGTCCATCAATGATAGACTGGATTAAGAAAATGTGGCATATATACACCATGGAATACTATGCAGCCATAAAAAAGGATGAGTTCATGTCCTTTGTAGGGACATGGATGAAGATGGAAACCATCATTCTGAGCAAACTATCACAAGGACAGAAAACCAAACACCACATGTTCTCACTCGTAGGTAGTAACTGAACAATGAGAACACTTGGACACAGGATGGGGAACAGCACACACTGGGGCCTGTCACAGGGTGGGGGTAGTGGGGAGGGATAGCATTAGGAGAAATACCTAATGTTAATGACTAGCTAATGGGTGCAGCACACCAACATGGCACATGTAACAAACATGCACATTGTACACATGTACCCTAAATCTTAAAGTACAATAAAAATAAATAAATAAACAAATAGAAAGAAAAAAAGGTGGACAGACAGGAGAGGGTGAAATTGCCTTATAATAGGCCAATTAATATACTTAAAAATATAATTACAGTAATGACTCTGAAGGAGTATTATAAAGTAAAATCAATCAGTTTTTATTTTAAAAAATATTTTCTCCCTAGGATTTGAATTTGAACAGATGCTCTGAGAATATCTGAGTTAGTAGGAGGGGTGAAGAAGGGAAAAGAGTAAAGGGGAGACAAGGGGAGGTGAAACTGTGTTACTAGGTATGAATGGCATGAATTTGTAATATCACTAATTTTGACCTCTAGGAAATTTTCTTATATTAACTAGCAAATTTTGAAAGCTGGACTGACTTTAGTGAGATAAGGTAGATAACTCAAATAAGTGATAATTGCTTTAGATAAAATAATACAGATTTACTTCAGGTTTCTGTATAAATTTTTAAAAATATGTCTGGTGTGATTTCAAGTCATTCTTTATTAACTTCTTGAATCTACATTTCTATACCTAATAATATTAATAAAGAATCAGAGGTTCAGATAAAATGCTAATTGTGTACTTATTTAAATACCAGAAAGGATTTTGGAAAGTATGATAATGACATTTCATTTACATCTCCATAAATATCATCCTATTTTAAAAGCCTGCAATTCTATAATGGGTATAAAGGTACATAATTGTGATAGTCCAAAGTAAAACAGAATTTAAATATGTGTGATGGCAACTGACCAAAGCAAGTATTTTTAGTATTTTGGAAAAATATATTTTCTCTTTGCTCCCTCTCAAGCAGAGGGTTGAATTAACAGTATTTCTAATTTCATGCCACATTATCATCATTATACCACTTCCCCTTTTAAGAATATATATATTTATTTATTTATTTAATGCCATTCCCTGCCCCTTCCCTCACCCTATATGTCACCATCCATAAACATTCACTCTAATGTGTTTAATGATTATTCTTTTGAGTGTATATATTTTGTACAACACATTGTTATTCTGAGTACATATTTGTAATTTATATAAATGAAATTATGAAAGAGAAAAAAAGGGCAAAGGAATTGAATAGACATTTCTCCCAAAAAAACCTATACAAATGGCCAAAAAACACATGAAAAGATGCTCAACCTCACTAATCATTAGGGAAATGTATGTTCAAATCACAATAAAATATCACCTCAAAACCACTAATAGAACTACTATTTTTTTAAAAACCCAGAAAATAACAAGTATCGTCAAGGATGCGGAGAAACTGGAACCCCTTGTACATTGTTCATGGGAGTGCAAAATGGTAGAGCTGCTATGGAAAATGGTTTGGCAGTTCCTCAAAAAACGAAAAATAGAATTATTATATTACATTAATAATTACATATAATTGTATATATAATAATTATAATAATATATATATTATATTATGTATTATTCAGCAACTTCTGGGGATAGACCCAAAAGAATTGAAAGCAGGGACAAGAAGAGATATTTGTACACCCATGTTCATAGCAGCTCTTTACAATATCCAAAAAGTGAAAGCAATTCAAGTACCACAGATGGATGAATAGATAAAATGTGACATATACATACAATGGAATATCATTCGACCTTAAAGGGAAGAAAATTCTGACCATGGTACTACACGAATGAACCTTGAGGACATGACGCTAAGTGAAAGAAGCCAGTCACAGAAAAACAAATACGATACCGTATGATTCCACTCATATAAGGAGCTGGGGTAGGCAAATTCATAGAGACAGAAAATAGAGTGGTGGTTGATGTGGGGGTTGGGAGTAAGGAGAATGAGGAGTTGGTGTTTAGTAGAGCTATCGTAATTGTCTTTCAGTTTGAGAAGATGAAAAAAGTTCTGGAGATGGGTGGTGGTGGTGGTTGCACAACAATGTACTAATCCCGCTGAACTATACACTGAAAAATGATTCAGATGGTAAATTTCACATTATGTGTATGTTACCATAATTTTTAAAAATTAACCAATTTCTAAAGTTAACTGAATAAATATGAGGCATGTTAACAACAACAACAACAAGAAAAGTTTAAATATCTAAAGAGTTTTCTTCTGAGCCAATATGAGTGACCATGGCCTGAGGAACAGTCTTAAGAGGTTCTGAGAAGGAGGGCCTGAGGCAATAGGGTTACAGCTTGGTTGTATACATTTTAGGGAGACAGAAGTTATAGGCAAAGACATAAATCAATACATGTAAGGTATATATTGGTTCAGCCTGAAAGGGCAGGACATCTCAAAGCAGGCAAGGCAGGGGAGGTGGATTCGAAGATTTTCTGTTTGGCAATCAGTTGAAAGGCAGCTTTGCAGGGCCGTTTAAACATATATCAAAGAAATATATTTTGAGGTAAAATATTTTGATTTTCTTCAAGATAGCTTATCTGTCATGTGATGCTATACCAGAGTCAGGTTGAAATCTGGGATCCTACTGTCACAAGGCGTCTGTTTCGTCAGTCCTACGACCTCATGTTTTAATGTTAACGCTGGTCAGTTGTGCCTAAGCTCCAAAAAGGAAGGGGTATAATAAGGTGTGTGCAACCTCCCTTCCCATCATACCTGGGAATTCAGTTTTTCAGGCTTCCCTTGGCCCAAAAGGGGTCCATTTAGTTGGTTTGGCTTAGCATTTTGTTTTTTGGTTTATAGGCAGGACACAAAACGTGTGTGATGTCATTTTAACAACCTACATTATGTCCTTCCCTTCTATTACTTTACACTAACAAAATCATATAAAGACCATATGATGCTTGAGGCCAGGAGTTCAAGACCAGCCTGGGCAACACAGAGAGACCCCATCTCTACCAAAAATGAAAAAAATAGCTGGGCATGTTGCCACATGCCTATAGTCCCAGACACACAGGAGGCTGAGGCCAGAGGAACACCTGAACCCAAGAGTTTGAGGCTGCAGTGAACTATGATTGCAACCAGTGCATTCCAGCCTGGGCAACAGAGCAAGACACTGCATCTTAAAGAAAAAAAGGAAGAAATAATCTCTTATGCATACACATATATTAAAATATGCAGGGTTATATTGTTGCATAAAAGGGAATTAAATTTTTAAACATTTCTACATCTTTAGTTTGCAACCCAAATCCCTCCAAGTCATCTGAAATAAATCTAATTCATTCTTTGCAATGTCTGCATATTATTCCATAGTATGGATATAACACCATTTATTCATACAATATCTTCTCGGTTGAAAATCAGTTTATTTCCAGTTTTTAAATACTAAAACTGCACACACATTGTTATGCATATTTCTGATGGCTTAGTGTTAAACTCTGTAGAGAGAGGAGCTCGAGGCTGAAAATTATAAGGATTTTCTGAGTCCAGATTCAAGCAATGATGCTTTGGGCCTTGATAAGATGCAAGAACTCACCATAAAACACCATGCTTCCTTGTCCTCTAAGGCCAAAGGCAGCTGAAGGTTGAAGGAATGCTGTGCCACACAGAGGGCATTCTCTCAGAAGGCACTAGCAGCAGAAGCAGGATGTGAGCAGACGTGTCCCTAAGCACAGTTGAGGCCCTTCTGGAGACTCCCAGAAATCGCTGGGAGAGATTCTGCCCAGGCTTGGAGTCTCCACAATTGTTCCACCATTATTTGTGCCATCAGGTTTTTGCAGCTTGGAGACATCTGGGTTAAACAGGGAAGCTTCCCACGTTCAAGGTAATGATGATGCACATCTTTGCTCTGACAAATTCAAGGGATTCGTTACTATGAAAATCATCATAGGGGTTCTACATTTCGCAGGGCAAGCTAGAGAATTGCATAAGCAGCTTTATTTCTCTTCAACAGTAAGAGTAAAACAAATCTGGCAGGAGAGGACACTGGGGATATAAATGGCAAGTGTCAGAATGATAAAAGATTCCATAAAGCATGTGGTATGAATAAGAGGGAGAGAAAAGAATTTGGAGACTTTATTCACTTCCCCTCCCTCTTGCTGAATCTTAATTCTCCACTTTATTACCAGTCATTTAAAATTAAATTCCCCATGAGGGACTTCCAATGAAGGAACTCTGTCCATATAATCCTGCCCAGGGACCCACTCCACCCAAGTACATCAGTTGTCTGGGTTTATTCTTAAGCTCACAATATAGTTAAATGGCCAGGAGAAGAATGGTTAAGTGTTCATTCTGAGAACTCTGTCTGCATTATTGCTAAGTCATTTGCATAATAATTTCCACCGATCTGTATGCTGTTTCACCTGATTCCGCTCATGCATTCACACATAATTGCAATATTTTAGATATCTTTAAAACTCAGAGGGAGGAGAGAAGGACAGGGCAGAGTGAGAGAGAAAAATAACTAATTGCTGAGATGGCCACAGATTTTCCTGCCCCACCATCTGCTCTGCTGTTTTTGCTGCGTCCTTTCAATGTGAAGTTTGCACGCATCCCCAGAGCTCTGTGAAGTTTGCACATAAATTTCAATCTCCCCTGCCAAGCTGTCAAGCCCAACCCCTACATCCCCCTTAAATTTGATTTCCTGTTGCCCCCTACTATCAACTCTCCTTGGCCTCTCCCCTAAATCTCCTTGAGTTTCCTTGAGTCTAAGTTTCATACTTGCTGTCCCCCACCGATGTTGTCTTCTCTCTTCTAATTAAGCCTCCTCTTCCTTCCAGATCCAGCTCAAGCCCAAGAACGTGAACTGCCCATCGGGAGAGACTTTTTGTCTGTTCTGTTCACTGTTATATCCCCACAGTTCCTGACACATGGTAGCTGCTAAATAAATATTTGCTAAATGAATGAAAAGTTAAGCCTACTTCTGACTCTCAGCCCATTTTACCACCTGCCAACTATGGTGACATTTGTAGCTCTTATCACCTGCACTTGCATCTTTCCTCATTTACTGCCTAATCTGACCAGGCAACTGTGCCCATTTTGTTCATCTCATCTTCAGTAGATTGAAGCATCCTCTAGGATAAGGATCTCTTCCAATTCACTTTTCTTTGAGCCACCATCCACATCCACATCATTCAGTTATGCTGGCAACTGAGTACTTTAATTTTAAATTATTCAGCATCAACAGTGTGATAAATCTGTTTGTCAGTTTTCATCCTCTGCCACCCCCAAGTACAGGGGATAGTTAGTTTGAAATCTGTAATCAAGCATCCACACACCACCAGCCTTCAGCCAACATTATATCGAATCAACACTGGAGGGTTTCCCAAGAGCTTAAGGGACGCTAGAAATTATTTTTCATCACTGAAATGCATATTGATCAAGGTATGTGGATTGACTACAAATGTTGTTCAAGCACTTCTGCCATTGCTTGAACAAACCATCAGCATCTTTCTCTTGGAAAACTACAACAGCTTCCTAACTCGTTTCCCTGCTCCTCTTTCTTGTGCAGGCTTACCACACCTCAAAATTCAACCTCGTCTTCACTATGCAAAGTGATATTTATAAACATAAAGCTAATTGTTCATACACTCCCTTAAAGCTCTTCAGTGGCCTCTGCAATGCATGGCAACTGAAGAGTTCAAGGCGTTGAGGATTCGTCCCTTGCATATTTCTCTAGCCTTACCTCTCAACATCTACCACCTTCACTCCCCATCCCCTCACCACACACACACACATACATACACACACCATCATTTTACTGCACGTGCACTTAGACAGTTCACACTGTCATGTAAACCAAATTTGGGAACTCAAACAAATGCAGTTTCCCACTTTATCTGCATTTGCAAATGAGAAATGGTGACTCGTGTCTGAGCCTCTATGAGTCCAGGCCCCTCATCTATGAAGAAAAATAATTCTCTCATTGCTAATTTTCTCAGCAGGGATTCCAATGTATCCACTGGGGGTTATATAACTTTCATTTCTTTTTATAACTTTTATTTTAGGTTCAGAGGTAAATGTGCAGGTTTGTTATACAGGTAAATTGCATATTATGGGGGTTTGATGTACAGATTATTTCATCACCGGGCTAATAAGCACAGTATCCAACACATAGTTTCCTGCTCCTCTCCCTACTCCCACCCTCCATCCTCAAGTAGGCCCCACTGTCTGTTGTTCCCTTCTTTGTGTCTATGTGTTCTCAATATTTAGCTCCCATCTCTCAGCAAGAACATGCCATATTTGATTATCTGTTCCTGCATTAGTTTGCTTAGGATCATGACTTGCATCTCCATCCATGTTGCTGAAAAGGACATGATCTCATCCTTTTTTATGGCTATGTAGTATTTCATGATGTATGTGTAGCACATTTTCTTTATCCAATTGACCATTGATGGACATGTAGGTTGATTCCATGTCTTCGTTGTTGTGAATAGTGCTGCAACAGACATAACGGGTGCATGTGTCTTTATGGTAAAACAACTTATATTTTGAGGGTTGTATACCCAATATTGGGATTGTTGGGTTGAATGGTACTTCTGTTGTAAGTTATATGAGAAATTGCCACACTACTTTCCAAAACACTTCCATTTCTTAAAAGTTAGCAAATAAGATGACTAGAAAAAAAGAATTGTTGAGCAGAGGGAAAGGCTAACCACTGACTCTATGTATCTTTGCTTTGTTATAAAAGTCTTTTCAGTCTTGGGATACAGAATAATATACAAGTCAGAAGATGAGCTCTGAACCGTGTTGTCCAGAGACACATCCTGCCTCCATCACATATTCTAGTGACTCCTTGAGCAAGTTATTTAATTCCTCAGGGACTCAATTTCTGGATTTGTTAAATGATGACAATAACAGCACTTATCTGGAATTTTATGAGAGTTAAATAAATTAATACTTGTAAAATACTTAGCATAATGCCTGGCATGAAGTGAGGACTCAGTAAAGATTTCATTATCATACTCCAATTTGTAAACCAAAGGTCACCATATTGATACCTTGATGGTATTATCATGGAAGAGGGTGATGGAGTGTGGTTGAATGAACATTGTCCCAGAGACCTAGTTTCTAGTGTCTGCTCTGCCACTCCCTAACTGTGTGGCATTTGTTGAGTCTCATCCTAACTGTAGTACTTGATTTTCCCAATAAGAGTGTTGAATGAAGCGTTGTTATTCAAATTTTAGCAATAAAACGCCTTTCTAATGATATATATCATATATATGATATATAATTATATGTATATGTATGTATATAATACATATATTATATATGATATATAATCATATATACACACGTATGTATATGCACATATGTATATATCTGATATATAATCATATGTGTGATATATAATTTATATTATGTATCATATGCACAATATAAATCATATATATGATTATATATAATCACATGTATGTCTATATACACATATATAACTTTGCATAGTGAAGATTGGGTCGGACTTGGAGGTGGGGCAAGATTGCACAAGAAGGTGTAGGGGTGGTCAGGGAAATGGTTAGGAAGCTGTTGCAGTTTTCCGAGAGAGAAGCTGATGTGCCTGAACAATATTTTTATTTTTATTTATTTTTTATTTTATTTTATTTTTTAAGTTCCAGAATACATGTGAAGGATGTGCAGGTTGGTTACATAGGTAAACATGTGCCATGGTGGTTTGCTGCACCTATTAACCCACCACCTAGGTATTAAGCCCAGCATGTATTAGCTCTTTTTCCTAATGTGCTTCCCCCTTGCCCTCCCCTGACAGGCCCCAGTGTGTGTTGTTCCTCTCCCCGTGTCCATGTGTTCTCATTGAACAATATTTTTAGGCAATCCACATACCTTGATCATTATATATAATATATAATGGTAATTCACATACCTTGATCATTGTCTATAATATATAATATACATATACTGTATAATATATGTATATATGTATATATTATATATGTATATATGTATATAATACATATAATATTATATGTATATATTGTATATAATATATAATGTATATGTGTTTAATATATTTAATGTACGTAATATATAATGTATATGTGTGTGTGTGTATTTACTATGTGGCTAAAACTTTTGAAAGTACTTTTGAAAGGGAAAGTCATTCCTAAATTGAAAATCCTTAAAAGTCATGTAATCCAGTGATCTCACCTAGGAGCCTTAGGTTTGTCCATATCATCTGTCACTTGGGTGACAGAGCAAAACTCTGTCTCGAAGAAGAGGGGAGGAGAGGGGAGGGGAGGGGAGGGGAGGGGAAAAGGAGGGGAGGGGAGGGGAGGGGAGAAGGAGGGAGGGAGGGAAGGGCATTGTAGAGTGTGCTTACACAAACCTAGATGGCATAGCCTACTAAAATACAGCATTATAATGTGGGACTACCATTGCATACGTTGTATGCAATGCAATATGTTGCATATTATGTAATATATATAATGTATATGTATATATATAATTTATATTATGTATATTTACATATAGTATATATGTATATATGCATATATATTAGGCCCTTGGAAGGTAATTAAGATTAAATGAGTCATAGGGTGGGGGCCTGAACTGACAGGATTAGTGCCCTTATAAGAAGTGACACCGGAGAGCTGACCCTCTTCCCTCCCACACACATACCAAGGAAAGGCCATGTGAGGATGCAGCAAGAAGGCAGCCACCTGCAAGCCAAGAAGAGCGCCCTCACCTGAAACCAAGCCCTGCTGGCCCCTTGATCTTGGACTTCCCAGCCTCCAGAACTGTGAGAAAATAAATGTCTGTTGTTTAAACCATGCACTCTGTGGTATTTTGTTATATTGCCTGAGCAGACCAGCACAGAGATCTTTGGTTTTAAGGATGTCTCACATCCGGTTTCGGGCTGTTGAGCTGCCTAAGGAAACATTATCATCCTCTGGACAGAGACCGCATACTGGCAATCAAAACCAGCTTTGTTCCACTCTATAACTCTCTGGAAATGTTTGAATCCACTCTGGCAATGTGTTTATTCCCTTGCAATGTGCCAACTGGAGCTTCAAAAGCCTTCTTGAGATCAAGCTTTTGAAAATGTGGCTTAGTGTATGAATGACTGTCAGCGAAGGTCACTCTCCACCCCTGCCAACTGTTTTGGCCTACATAGGCTCCTCCACTCTGCTGGGGCCAGGAGGGTAGGCAGAAGAATGTGGCTTCCAGACCAAAACAAACCACACTGAAAAATATATACTCATGCAGACACATACATAGATAGCCTTGTTATAACAATAATGTATGCTTATTGTAGAAAAATTGAAAAAAATCATTTAAGTATGAAGAAAAAAAATTTAATTACCCGTAATCCCACTGCTTAGATGCACTTCCTTCCAGTCATGTGTGTGTGTGTGTGTGTGTGTGTACAGAATTGAGATCATACCATATATATGTATGTAGATATCCTCCTTTATCATTTAACATCATTTATCATGGATGTATTGTAAAGTCATTAAGTGTTCTTCAGAAAAATACTGTTTTAGTGACATTTTCCACGTATGACCTTTACCTAAGTGCATGAATCTATTCATGTAAAAATGCCAAAGGGAAAGGGGCTGATGGTAGTTTGACTTCTTAGTGCTTTGAACTCCTTAGCAGTGATTGCCAGATACCAAGGTGGGCTACCCAGAGAAATGGTGGGATCTTTTCTTTCTCTAGAATAATCTGAGAACAAAAAAGTCCCCTCCAGTGGAGGGGGGTGGTGGGTGCAACTTTTTAAAAAGTTTCTCAGGCATGCCAGTCATCTGGGGTCATAACCAGTCACCTTAGGTTTTCACTCCTTCCCTCACCCTGCCATCGAGACACAGCCCTGGAAGGACGCTGACAAACAGATGCGCTTGTCTCTTTTCTGCAGGCCAGTGTCTAAAATCCTAGACTGTCAGGTCCACCTCTTTCCATCCCCTGGGGGAGGGCACAGAGACCTAGAGAACAGAGGCGGGGTCTCGCGAGGGGCAGCCCTGAGACAGGAACACAGGTCTAGCCCCTAATGCTTGCTCCTTTCTCTTCCTTTTATTAGAAAGAAGTTTTTTTTCAGGCATACAAAAAAGTATAATCCGAGAAGATACTTTGTTTCCACCACTCGACTTCAGAAATAAAAATATCTCTGAACTTCTTCAGTTCCCAGTCCCATTTCTCGCCCTTCCTCCTCACCTCACCCTAAATAGTGACTACAGTCCTGAGTTTTTGGTCTTCATACCACAGAGATTTTCATATCTTTACTGCATATGCATGCAAATAATCCTATATTTTTTAATTGAGATGGAGTTTCACTCTTTTCACCCAGACTGGAGTGCAATGGCACGATCTCAACTCACTGCAACCACCACCTCCCAAGTTCAAGTGATTCTCCTGCCTCAGCCTCCCAAGCAGCTGGGATTGCAGGTGTGCACCACCACATCTGGCTAATTTTTGTATTTTTGGTAGAGACGGGATGTCACCATGTTGGCCAGGCTGGTCTTGAAGTCCTGACCTCAGGTGATCCACCCACCTCGGCCTCCTGAAGTTCTGGGATTACAGGCATGAGCCACCATGCCCCAGCTGAAATCATATTTTTTTTACATTTTAAACTACATATACTTGCTTTCATATTTTGGGACCCTTTTGTAACTTTTTTGGTTTCACTCAATACTTTTAAACAGTCGTCTACGTTTTAACATCAAGAATATTCCAGACTATGAATGTGTCACAATATATTTACCTATTCTCAGGTTTGTGAACATTTAGGACATGTTTTACCACCACAGAGGCACAGCAATGAATATTCTTGCACAAGAATATTGTACCTAATTTTTTCCTGGGCTGGGCTCACTAAGCTCAGTAGCCTGTGATCGTGAGCTATTCCCCAGATATGCATAGATTCTGGTTACAGTTCTGTAGTTACTAAATTTGTGTTATGCCATCCTGGAGAGGATGGAAAGGAAACAACAGTAGTGGAATGAATGAGTTGGACCCAGAACAACTTGACAGGTGGAAATATATGTAGGAAAACCCCTGCTGAAAAATAGAAGAGGGAAAAAAATTCCAGAAGAAACTGTGCTCCCAACTCCACCCTGTGATCAGTTCTCAAACTCCTTTCCTGGAGGAGCTCTGAGGCCTGTACGAGATAGAGGGTCATAGACTCAGACATGTATTGATTGAAAAAAGGTAAAAGTCTAACTCTTTCTTTGTCTTTTTGATCTTTAAATGAAAAATGCCATAGATGCTAAAGTTCTTCTGAAACGTTTGACTAATTGCCTGAATTAGGAACAATTTTTTTTTATCATTGCCTCAAGTTTTCTAATAGCTATTTTTTAAGAGAATATTCTTGAAGAATTCAAGCAACACCATCAAGTAACATTTATTCATTTGAAGTTTTATCCTCTCTTTCTGTTTTTAAGATCCTCTGAAAAAGCTTAATGTTTATCCCTCCAATTTTGGCCTGCTTTAGCAAGTACTAAAATTTTTGCCCTGAGTTGTTTTTTTTTTTTTAAACAAAGCTGAAATTAACACTGCTCTCTTGACCCAGCTACAAAAGCTCTTCCTTTACATAATGACTTTCATCCATATGGGAAGGAAGCTTATGAGTCTATCACCAGCCACGGAAAATGAAATTCTCTAAATCTCAATGAAATAATGTCTGTCTTTGGCCTTTCTTAACCAAAAGAGTGAAGGATTTAGACACAAAGAAAACAGAGAGTTGAAATCTGGGCACCTTGCCTTTCCAGAATATGCTTGCTCCAAAGTAGGTCAGACTGTATTGCTACAAATCTTAACAATTCTTTTTAATACTTTCACTGGTTACGTTTGAGGGCTTGGAGGGAGAATAATTCCTTCAATTAATTAAAGAAAAATTACAGTAGTGAAAGAAAGGCTCCAGAAGTGCCAAGGATCTCTATCTCTAACCCCAGTGAGTTCATCAACATTAAAATTATTATCAAAAGAATCACTGGTAGTGACGTAATTATTATACAATGGATGCTTCCGTGGCCTGCCATGGTTGACTGTGGACATTCATTCTCCCTCCTAGTGTCTGAGCCGACGCAGCTTCAGGAGAGGCCAAGACCAAGCTGCAAGAAGAGAAAACTGGAATGAACTCGACCTCTCTCAGATTGACATCCCTCTCCAGAGATGTCCAGGGATGGTGTTTTTAAACCCAGAATTCAGGAGAAACTTACTAGAAGGCACAGATTTTGATGGAGGTGTGTGTGGGTGATGCAAATATACTGAAAGCTTGCATATTCTAAGTCCCTGGGGGCATATTGTTTCTGAATCCAAATTCTATTTTTCTTTTTTTTTTTTTTTTTGGCCCCTCTTATACTTCTTCCTTAACCACAAAGTGAAACAGGTGTACCTAAGAGCAACCTTGCCAGGAAGTAAACAGTACCTTTTAGTCACAGAATCAAAATGTTGCCAGTTTATTTCATTTTATTTTTTTGGAGAGGCAGGGTCTCACTCTGTCACCCACCCTGGAGTGTAGTGGCTTAATCACAGCTCACTGCAGCCTCGACTTCCCAGGCTCAAGCTAAATTTTCTTTCTAATTATGTATTTGTGACTTCAAAATCTTTTAAACTCCTTTTCTAAATCATCACAAGCCAGCAAAATCTGCTGGGCTTTAAGAGATTTTTTAAACGACCTCTAGCTTATTCTCTTAGCACATCTGAGTCTCTGCAAGAAATTATCCCAGAAAGATGACTCTTCATTAAGCTATCCAGAGACAAAATTTTCCAGTGTTCCCCCAATTAACCAATCTAGGACAACACAGATACCATCAGCAAATTTTCTCTTCTGTGTGTCTAAAAGATAGAGACCTTATTTCAGTCCTCACTGGGAGGGAAATATTGTTCTTGCATTATTATTTGTGTACCTAATGTTACTTTCTTAACCGTATTTATCAGCTATTACCAAAAATATACTGCATAAGAAGCAATCTGAAAACTCAATGGTATAACAAATGTATTGTTCTTGCTCAGGTATTTGTGTGTCGTTAGAGATGTGATGAGCCTGGGTTGACCTCACCTAGTTTGGCATTGAAGCTGTGGGTTGAGACCAGGTCTACGCTACTTGTCTCTCATTCTCCTCAGATCAGCAGCTTCCAGGGGTCTGGTTTTCCTGTGTGGGGAGAAGCAGAAGCATAAATGAACAAGCCCAGCCCCACTGCTAGATGTAAAGCCTATGTCTGCTTCACACCCACCAACATTCCTTTGGCCAAAGCAAATCACACGGCCAAACCTAACATCAATGGAGCCAAACAATAAACCCCCCTCTGCAAGGCAGAACCACAAACTCAGATGACAAGAGTGTGGGCTGAAGGGCAAGTGGCAAAAATAGTGTAATCTACCACCCAGATATTTTCTATTTTAAACTAAAGCTATAGTTTATAACCATTTTTGGAACCTTAGAAGATCCCACAGAGAATCAGATAAGCTTCTGAATTTCCCCATTACTGGGTATATACCCAAAGGAAAAAAAGTGATTCTAGCAAAAAGATACATGCACATGTATGTTCATCACAGCATCTTTCACAATAGCAAAGACATGGAATCAACCTAGGTACCCATCAGTGGTGGACTGGATAAAGAAAATGTGGTACATATTGACATGGTTTGGCTCTGTGTCCCCATCCAAATCTCATATTGGATTGTAATCCCCAGTGTTGGAGGTAGGGCCTGGTGGGAGGTAATTGCATCACAGGATGCTTGGGGTGTCGCTTTGCCAGCCAAAAACCTCTGTGGGCAGTGTCGCCTTTGCCCGAGTTTTTACTCAGGCCCACTGGGCTCGTTCCACCCCTTTGGCCTGGCACGCTGCACTCAGCTAGCACTACTGGCCCAAATCTCATGCCTGCTAAGGACAAGCCAGACACAGAACAGCAAAGGGTATGTCAGTGAGTGAGCATGGGGTCTGGCCACTAAACACAGCCAGGCATGCCGACTGCAGTGGGGTGGGCAACTCCTAGTGCCAGTACTGACACTGGCTCTCTGCGAAGCTGCAGCTGGACCAGGCATACCACAAGCAGCTTCCACTGCTGGCACCAGGGAATGTGGTGGTGCCTGGAGGCTTGGTGACATTAGGAACTGCAGAGCCTCAAAAAGAGTGTCACAGTCCTGGCTTGCGGACTGTCCCCAAAGGGCCACAGCTCTTCTCTCTTTCTCTCTTCTCTCCTCGTCACCCACAACGTGGCAAGCAAGAGGTGTGTTTCAGCCCTGTTTGTATTACAGCTCTTTAAGCCCCACCATTCAGCAGGTCTCAAGTTCTTGTCCGGTGTCCAGGAAGAATGAGGTGCACAGACAAGGACAGGATGAGCAACATGAAGAGGAGTTTTACTGAGAGACAAACAGCTCAAAGGAAACCTGCAGGCAGGTCATCCCGACGAATGTTCAGCTCTCAGCAGAGAGGAGACCATGGAGTGGGTAGCTCCTCTTCACAGGCAGGTCATCCCATTGTCTCTTCAAGTCTGGCTGAGTCTGGGCTTTTATGGGCTTCAGAGAGGAGGAAGTGTGTGCTGATTGGTTCGTGGACAGCCATGGGCAGGCTCAGAAAATGCATCATAAGTTCACATTCTGGTCCATCAGTCCAGCCCCCAAGCTTCAGGTTGTCTCTGGCTTGAAGGTGGGGCTTCACCCAGGACCCACCCCTTTCCACCCAGAAATCTGTCTGCTTTCTGCTGCTGCTCAGGCTGTTTGTGTTGAGGGGCACCTGCAGGCCCATGTGGAGCCTCCCTCAGCACCCTCGCAGCCTCCCTCCCGTGCTTGTCAGTGCCCAAAGTCTGGAGGGGGCTGAGGCAGCAGGGGGCTGGTGTGTCAGCACTGCCCCAAGCGTGGCCACACTCA
Source organism: Macaca nemestrina (assembly GCF_043159975.1). Taxonomy (NCBI): domain Eukaryota; kingdom Metazoa; phylum Chordata; class Mammalia; order Primates; family Cercopithecidae; genus Macaca; species Macaca nemestrina. The sequence continues at coordinate 19,277,010 of NC_092135.1, forward strand.
GCCAGGTTGCAACAGCACCCGGACTCCTCCTCAACTTTGCTCTGAGATCAGAGCAGGCACTGGGAGTGGGGAGAGGCCAGGCAGCAGGAGCAAGAACTTCTGAGCCTGTGGGGGTAAGGGGGACTTCCCAGACCCCCAAGAATGCAGAGATGCCCAGGTCTGCATCTGCAGCTGTGCCTGGGGTGCACGAGGCTCCTGCCCTGTCAACTCAGGAAGGGGCAGGGCTTCCACCTGTTCCGAGCTCCCACCGGCTCCATGGAGCATGCAGCCACAGCCCTGCCTCCCTAACTGCAGCCAGCATCATGGCAGTGGTCACTCCAGGTGGGCCACTGCTGCCATGAGTTAGATCACGGGAACAGTTTCTAATGGTTTAGCACCATCCCCCTAGTGCTATCTTGTGATAGAGTTCTCACGAGATCTGGTTGTTTAAAAGTGTGCGGCACCTCCCTGCCCGCTTCCTACTCTGGCCGTGTAAGATGGGCCTGCTTCCCCTTCATCTTTCACCATGTTTGTGAGTTTCCTGAGGCCTCGCATCCATGCTTCCCGTACAGCCTGTGGAACTGTGAGTCCATTAAACCTCTTTTCTTTACAAATTACCCAGTCTCAGGTATTTCTTCATTGCAGTGCAAGAACGGGCTAATAGACATATACACCATGGAATACTATGCAGCCATAAAAAGAATGAAATCATATCCTTTGCAGCAACATGGATGCAACTGGAGGCCATTATCGTAAGTGAATTAGTGCAGGAACAGAAAACCAAACACTACATGTTCTCACTCATAAATGGGTACTAAACATTGAGTGCTTATGGACATAAAGATGGGAACAATAAACACTGGAGACTACTCGAAGAGGGAGAGATGGAAGGGGGTAAGGGCTGAAAAACACCTATTGGGTAGGTACTATGCTCACTTTCTGGGTGGCGGGACCATTCATTCCCCAAACCTCAGCATCGCGCAATATATTCATGTAAGACACTTGCATGTTTACCCTATGAATCTGAAACAAAAGTTGAAATTATTATTATTTTTTTAAAAAGTTTCTGGCCGGGTGTGGTGGCTCACGCCTATAATCATAACACTTTGGGAGACCAAGGCGGGTGGATCACCTGAGGTCTGGTGTTCAAGACCAGCCTGGCCAACATGGCGAAACCCCACCTCTAGTAAAAATACAAAAATTAGCTGGGCATGGTGGCAGGTGCTTATAATCCCGGCTACTCAGGAGGCTGAGGCAGGAGAATCATTTGAACCCAGAGGGGGCGGAGGTTGCAGTGAGCCGAGATGGCACCATTTCACTCCAGCCTGGGTGAAAGAGCGAAACTCTATCCCAAAAAGAAAAAAAAAAAGCTTCTGGATTTCAATGTTGGCTCCTTCACTAGGTGGCTAGGTAACATTGGGCAGATTATTTATGTTTCCTAGGCCTCAGTCCCTGAGTGTGTAAAATGAGAGAAATAAGCCTGCTTTACATGACTGCTAGGATGACTAAATGACACAGTATAAAGAGCTTAGCATAGAGTGTTGTACATAGAAAATGGGCTCAATAAATAGTAGCTGTTAATAACAGCTATTCAATAGACATTTGTTGGAAACTTCCTACATTTGTTTGAAAATTTCAGGAATTTTTCTAGGCTGTGATGATATAAAGATAACTAGTACACTACCCAAAACAGGTAAATGGTAAGTAGGGGTGCATGGGCAGGAGGCACCCAACCAGCCCGGAGCATCAGGAAAAGCCCCTAGTAGAGATGATATAGACAGAGTCTTAGAAATGAATGTGAATCTGCCAGAGAAGTGGGGAATTTGCCAGACACTGGGAGAGGCAGTGAGGGCATTTCAGTCATTGGAACAGCCAAATAGAATCTGGTGTGCTCAGAGGACACACTCCGTGGATACATAGTGGAGAAGAAGATAAGCTGGAGCAGTGAGAGGAGCTAGGGGACAAGTTTAGTTATCATAATTATTTTTTGCTAAGGAGTTGAATTATATCCCAAAGGCCATTAGCCAACGAATACTGTTCAAATTGGAATCAGTCATTTAATTGCATCATCTCCAAACTACATTAATGCTACACAGTCTCATTTAAACTCCTGTGACACAGAAGCTCTGGAGTCTGTTGGAAATGAGATCTTCAGTCACAGCTGCTAAGAGGAAAATAGGAACCTTGGCTGCACTTTCGATCTCATGCAATTCAGCAAAGGTTTAATGGAACCTCTCTCTGTGCCCAGCACAAGTACTTGGCACTTGGGATAGAGGGATGGAGTGGAGTGAAAAGTGCGAATAGACACGATCTCTGCTCCTAGAAGTTCCAACATAAGGGTTGGGTTCCAGCAAAAGGCAAAGCATGTCTCATAAAAGTGCTGTTATCTGTAACATGTGCCCTGCCTTCACCCCTCAGCCTGTCCCATCTCAGACCATGCCCTCTTTCAGGTTATATTTCCTGGACAGTAAACAGGGCTCACCTCCACTGAGCTGGATGGGCTTTTCTAGGTGCCACTCAATGCTGGTCCTCCCTCTCCTGCTTCATCCCCATGGTTTTCTTGAGGAAAGAAGACAGGGTCAGCAGAGGGTGGAAGGTTGAGAGTAAAGGGAGACTTGGACTCACTGTTCCTCGCCTTTCCTGCAGAGGAACAATTAAACAGCTTGGGAAGCCCAATTCTGTATCTCACGGGCACTGAAGAAAGGGATTTTAAACAACTGATTCTAGGCATTAATTAGTATGAGTTTCTGCTACATTTTTTTAAGTTGTACTTGTCACACCATTCAGTGGTCATTATCCCTTTTTAATGAATCCACAAGGTTAGTTTTATGACTGGCAAGAAATTCAGAGTTTCAGGAGAGACTCTGTATGTTAGAGAGCCCCTCAGGCCAAGGTCATTCTTTCTAACAAGTGGATAAGCAGCCCCCTTTCTAGGGTGCTCCAGCCTCTTGGGGACCCCCTGTGGGCCAGCATCCTTCACCTGGATGCTACTTCTCCAGATGCTTCCAACCTTCAGGCCCCAGTCCGCTCTGCTTCCATCCGAGGTCACCAAGTCCTTTCACACCATGATAGACTCCAATGCTGAATGCCTGGACCTCTAAGCAAGTGCTCCTCTCAGTTCCTCTTGTGAGTGTTGGGGTGCCACCTCATCTTTCCCCAACACATTAGAAGCCAAAGGTCAGAGACGCCTTTTCAGATTTTCCTGCTGCCCTAGCTCAGAGCCAGTGGGTGGGATCCACCTTCGCTTGATAAAGATGATTTTTGAGCCAACCCCCCCAGCAGGAAGGTTCTGTAGGCAGGCGCTGCCCTGTCGCGGGTCAAGCAGGACCCAATTTTCTATTTCCATTCATTTCTTGTTGCAGCTGTAACCACACACCACAAATGTGGTCGCTGAAAACCCCCCAGAGATTGATTATCTCACCCTTCTGAAGGTCGGAAGGTTGACACAGGTCTCACTGGGCTAATACCGAGGTGTCAGTAGGCTGCATTTCTTCTGGAAGCTGTAAGGGAGAACCCTTCTTCTTGCCTTTTCCAGCTTCTACAGGCTTCCTGCATGTCGTGGCCTCAACCTCTTCCATCTTCAAGCCAGCAGCGGGTGGTGGAGGCTTTCTCACAAGGCAGCACTCTGGCACCGACACTTCTCCCTTCCTCTGCCACATTTGACGACCCTGTGATCACGCTGAGACTGCCAGGATAATCCAGGACCACCTCCTTTTCTTCAGGTTAGCTCATTAACAATCTCATTCCATCTGCTCCCTTCATTCTTCCTGCCATGTAACATAGCATATTCACTGGCTCCTGGGACCAGGACGGCGATGCATGTGCAGGCCATGATTGTGCTTACCACAGTGATCAAGGTGAAGGAGACATGCAAAAACAAACAAAAACAAACAAAAACCCATTTCCCCAGCTTGTTTAGTGGGACAGACACAACCAGAGAGACCCCCACTAGGCGGAATGATCCCAAACATGAAGGGAAAAGGATTTACTGTTATAGAAACATTTCATTTCCTCCACTTCTTTTATCTTCCCAGGATTTGAAGTTGCCAGAAAGGTGGGAGTCTTTCCTTTGTTTATGGCTGTGACTTTGACACGTTAATGACAGGGGACTTTGCTAGCCTTGAAAGAGCGGGGAGGCCCAAGGAGACAGCTTGCCTTTCTCCCATCTGCCACGGGCCTATCGGAGCCATCATTTCACCTCGCTCTGCGGAGGCTTTCTTCACGTATTCCATGAGGATGAGGCCATCTGCTTCCCTATCTGTAATTAGTTGCACACTTGTGCTTCTGCTGCTGTTGCACTATGTTATTATGTTCGGGTTTTTGAAAGTATGATGTGCACCTCCCTTGCTTGAATCAAGTCTCCCTCAGAGAACGGCGCATGCTTTACAGTGCCTGAGAGAGGGTGTCTGACGGTGAAGGAAGCTCTGGTGGACGTTCTGAACCCTCGCGCAGCAGTCAGGCTGCAGTCTTACTCTTACCTCCTGGGAAGCCGCAGTCACAGTCAACAGGGAAACATCTTGCCATCAATTCTGAAAGCCTCGTGCATGCTGCTTGGCTTTGCATTTCAGGAGACTATGGAAGGCCAGCTGGTTGTCCAGAGCAGGAGATAGGGACCAGAAGGGGAAGATGGGATCCTGAGTGTGAGTCATTCTCACCATTCTGTCCTCGAAGAGAAAAAACTGGTGGTGGGCACCAAGCAGAGGCATAAACAGGTCCTAACATTAAGGGCAGGGAGAAGAGAGGGGATGAGGATTAGCAGCATGGGAAAATAGTTGGTAAGAGAATCGTTGATGGAAGACTGAACAGCTTTAAAAGTTAGATTTAAAAAAAGAGCAGCAACTCCTTTTGCCCTCCTTGTCTGGTGTTACTTGGTCTTGTCAAGATTTTTTCATCATGGTCCTGTCAACAAATTACCTGGTAGGAAAAAAAAAAAATAACGAAAAAGTTTTCGTTTTAGAGAATGTGCTCACAGAAAGCAACTCTTCCCCCAAGGACTTGCCCTAGTCCCATCTCTGCGTCTGGGGCCTGGAGGGACAGAGGGAGTCAGAGCATGTGGCTTGGTGGTCTTCAAGAGGGACGTTCTCTGGCAGTGTGGGAACCACACATCAGGCGGCACCTGGTCTATACGTGTCTTGGTGGGAGAACTGACGTAGGGACTAACCCTAGTTCCCGCCTGGATCCTGCTGCCCTGCCACTTTTTGGTGGAAAGGCAGGGGAGACCCAAAATGAGTAGTCAGAGCTCAACTGTTTCAACAGACCTTAGCACAAGAGCTGCTAGGAGTGGTCATGGCTTCTGTGAGTGAGCTGTTTTATTTTTGAATAGATAACATAGTCACATAGGGTAAAATTGCAAAGGAATAAAAGAGTACACAGTGAAAAGATTTCCTCCCACCCTTGACTCCAGATACCTAATTCCTTCACTGGAACCAACTAATGTAATTAATTTCTTGCACACACTGCCAGAAGCATTTAATGCATGTATAAGCAAACATATATAAGTATCCTCTCCCTTTCTTTTAAAATTTAATTGTATTATTTTAAAGGGATTTTATTCTTTAGATCACTTTTAGATTCATGACAAAATTGAGCAGAAGACACAGACACTTCCCATATTCTCTCTGGCCATATACCCACAGCCTCCCCCCTTATCAACATCCCTCACCAGAGTGGTACATGCTGTTACAATCAATGAACCTACATTGATGCAACCTTACCACCCAAAATCCATAGTTTACTTTAGGGACACTCTTACTGTTGTACACTGTAGCGATCTGGGAAAATATATAATGACATGTAACCAGCATTGCAGTAGTATCACTGCCCTAAAAGTCCCTGTGCAATGCCTATTCATCCCTCCGTACCCAACCCCTGGCAACCACTGATCTTTCTACTGTCTCCATAGTGTCGTCTTTTCCCAAATGTCACATAGCTGGACTTCTACAGTGTGTAGTCTTTTCAGATTGGCTCCTTTCATTTAGTAATACGCATTTTAAGTTTTCTCTGTGTCTTTTTTTGACTTAACAGCTCATTTCTTTTCAATGCTGAATAATACTCCATTGTCTGGATGTACCAGAGTTTATCCATTCACTTACTGAAGGGTATCATGGTTGCATCTAAGTTTTGGCAATTATGAGTAAAGCTGCAGTCAATATCCATGTGCAGGTTTTTGTGCAGACATAGGCTTTCAACTCGTTTGGGTCAATATCAAGGAGTGTGATTGTTGAATCACGTTGTCTCCCTCACCCCCTTTTATCCATATACAATGTTCTGCATCTTGCTTTTTTTGCTATATTTTAGATATCATTCCATATTATCTCCAATGAACTCTTTATGTCAGTAAAAAAAAAAAAATGCATGGGAAAGATTATGCATCTAAGCTTAGGACAACAAGAACACTTTTTTCTTTGATAGCCGTTTTATGAGACATGGTCATGAAAGATGAAAAAACCCATTGGGGGAAAAAAACCCTGTTGAGGAAAACCTATGGTGTAAATAGTTTATTAAATTTAAATCGGGGAGTTGGGGAGGGAAACATGCTGGAAGCAGGAACATCATCACGGGGCACAGGGGACAAGCACACTGTGTGACGAAAGGAACAAAGGATCTAGAGTCAGAAGCTGGTTCAAACTCTGGCTCCTTCTCTTGCTATGCAGCCTTAGACAAGTCATTCTTGGACCTGGATCCTCAGTTTTCTCACCTATGAAACAGCACCAATAAAAATGCCTATTTCACTAGTTTTTGGAAGAATCCAATGAGATGATGCACGAGACAGAAGTCTTTGGAAAACATTAAGTGCTAGATGGATATGTTCACTCTCTTAGCGATATTGCCGTGTGCTGGCTGTGCACCAGGCCCTGGATGCTGGGTGGAAAGCTAATGAGACTCTATGCCCTATGGAGCTTATATTCTCAGGGTGTGGGCAGGATAAATGAATAAGCAAAGAAGAGAGTTTGAAAGGTAGTGCTAAAAAGGAAATAACACACAGAGAGGTGAGTAAGTGGTCAGATGGGTGCCCAAGTGAGATAGGGAGGTCAGAAGTGTGCTCGAGAGGTTCCCATAGAGCTTGTCACCACCCAAGGCAACAAAGGAAGGGTGTCGAGGCCAGATGTAAATTATCTGTGACCAGCAGTGCCAGGGGCAGGGCAGCCTTGAGAGGAAAGTTGGCAGACGGCTGGGTTGTTTTCTCCTTTTTCCAACTGAAGCTCCTCCCCCCAGCCTTTCTCTTCCCTGAGGCTGGTATGGGGCTGGTGGCACCAAGCAAGGCAGTGGAGGCTGTGGGCCGGTGTAATACGACTCTCATCCATGCGCAGATCCGGAATAGGAGCTCAAAGGAGGTCAGAGGTAGCAGGGAGCCCAGCCAGCTATGTGCCTTCCTTCCACACTGCCTCTGCAGCTGGGCCAAGCTGTTTGTTTGGATTGTAGAGTGGCTTTTTATTTTCTGCTAACACCACAAAGCAGCACATTTGTGCATGTTTATGTGTGAAATGGTATGCATTTAAAATGAAACAAACTTTTATATAAATGTACAAACTTACAGAGCCGTATTTCTAAGCTTTCCCTGTACTTCTAAGTGCAGTGAGAGCAAAACAGCTCCTCAGATTCAACCTTCATTCAAAATAAAGCCTGAAGCCACCCAGGGGAGGCAAGAACGGGCCTGGGGTCCATCAGAGAAATGCAAATCAAAACCCCAATGAGATACCATCTCACACCAGTTAGAATGGTGATCATTAAAAAGTCAGGAAACAACAGGTGCTGGAGAAGATGTGGAGAAATAGGAACACTTTTACACTGTTGGTGGGACTGTGAACTAGTTCAACCATTGTGGAAAACAGTGTGGCGATTCCTCAAGGATCTAGAACTAGAAATACCACTTGACCCAGCCATCCCATTACTAGGTATATACCCAAAGGATTATAAATCATGTTGCTATAAAGACACATGCACACATATGTTTATTGCGGCACTATTCACAATAGCAAAGACTTGGAACCAACCCAAATGTCTATCAATGATAGACTGGATTAAGAAAATGTGGCACGTATATACCATGGAATACTATGCAGTCATAAAAAAGGATGAGTTCACGTCCTTTGTAGGGACATGGATGAAGCTGGAAACCATCATTCTCAGCAAACCATCGCAAGGACAGAAAACCAAACACCGCATGTTCTCACTCATAGGTGGGAACTGAACAATGAGATCACTTGGACTCAGGAAGGGGAACATCACACACCGGGGCCTATCATGGGGAGGGGGGAGGGGGGAGGGATTGCACTGGGAGTTATACCTGATGTAAATGACGAGTTAATGGGTGCAGCACACCAACATGGCACATGTATACATATGTAACAAACCTGCACATTGTGCACATGTACCCTAGAACTTAAAGTATAAAAAAAAAAAAAAAAAAAGAATGGGCCTGAGGTGTCTCAAGTTGCAGGAAGAGAAACCAAGAGAGACTCATCTGAGCTCCTATCGCAAATGCCCCAGAGGTAACTGAAAGGCTCCCAGCCTAAATTCAAGTTTATCCCAGGCCACCTTGTGCATAATAGAGGTAATAGTCAATCTCCACTAAAGAAACACTATGTGCAGTGTACACAGGTTAAGGATGTTCTGTGCATCTCTAATTCTCACAACACACCCAGGTTGGTGCTCTGCAGGTGGGTCTCAGGGACTGGTAAGCAAGGAGTAGAAACCAAAAGGAAAACCTGTAGCATCCTCTGAGAAAGCCTTGATTTACATAAAGTTTTGTGACCCAAATAATGACACAAGCCAGTCAGTAGCCCGGCCGGGATCCCAACACAGGTGTGCCTGGTTCTAGATACAGCATCTCTCAACCCATAGCAGTGTATTTGGGCCACCATTTCCACCCACAAGTCAACAGAATCCTCAGGTTGCTGGTCTCAGGGACCCCTGAGAGTCTGCTCAGGGATCCTGCTAAAGACTACCAGGCAGACCCAGTTTCCGAAGCAGCGTCTGTAACCTAATGATGATGGTGAGAAGTTCCCGGGTACTGACTGTGCTTTGTAGCATACAAGGAGGCCTGGCACCATGTCTATTGTTCCTGCCTTCTGTCCACCTTCCACTGATCAGTTTTAGCAAGATTGGAGACCAGGATAGAAATCTGTTCTGATTTATTCTTTCTCACTAACCATCTATCAAAAATTACCTATTCCCGGCAGGTGTGGTAGCTCACACCTGTAATCCCAGCACTTTGGGAGGCCGAGGCCAGAGGATCACCTGAGGTCAGGAGTTTGAGACCAGCCTGGCCAACATGGCAAAACCCTGTCTTTACTCAAAAATACAAAAATTAGCTGGGCATGGAGGCATATGCCTGTAATCCCAGCTACTCGGGAGGCTGAGACAGGAGAATCACTTGAAGTCAGGAGGTGGAGGTTGCAGTAAGCCAAGATCTCACCACTGCACTGCAGCACTCCAGCCTGGGCAACAGAGCAAGACTCCATGTCAACAACGACAACAAAAATTACCTATCCCAGAGATAGGTTAGTGGTTGCCTAGGGCTGAGGGAAAGGGGAAGAAGGAGGAGTGACGACTGATGGGTACAAGGTTTCTTTTGAGTTCCTGAAAATATCTCGGAATTAGATAGTAGTGATTGTTGTACAGCACTGCGGATGTATTAAAAACCACTGAAATGTACACCTTATATTGGTGAGTCGTGTGGTGTGTCAGTTACACCTCAAAAAAGCTGTTAACAGAATATTACCTGTCTCATTTCCCATCTTTTCATAGCTATTAAGTGATTAGATATGGTGGGTTTTAAATACGTCTATAAATACTTTGGTTCTTTTCCACTGAAGAGACGGAACTTAGTAACGCTGCCCTTGAGTAGACTTAACTTTATCCTAGGACTTAGTAACTTTATCCTAACAATCACATGTGCCAGTCTGGGCGCGGTGGCTTATACCTGTAATCCCAACACTTTGGGTGGCCAAGGCAGAAGGACCACTTGAGCCCAGGAGTTCAAGACCAGCCTGGTCAACATAGGAAGACCCTGTATCTCCAAAAACCACAAAAATTAGCTGTGTAGTCTTGGCTACTGAGAAGCCTGAGGCAGGAGGATCACTAGTGCCAAGGATATCAAGGCTGCTGTGAGCTATAATTATACCACTGCACCCCGGCATGGGTGATAGTCCAAATAATAATAATAAAAATAGCATTTGCTAGTAGTGAGAAAGTATAACTCCCAATAGCAGGCATTACAGTTCCCCCTTGCTTCTCTTCCTTGGACCACTCATCCTTGAAGGAAGCCAGCAGCCGTGTTGTGAGGACACACAGACAGCCCCGTGGAGAGCACATGTGGTGAGGAACTGAGGCCTCCTACTGAAAGCCACCTGAGTGACCCATCTTAGAAGCAGCTCCTCCAGCCACAGTCAAGCCTACATGTGACCTCAGCCTCGGCCAGGATCTTCACTGAACCTTCATAAGAGACCCTCAGCTAGAACCACCAGCTAATTTGCTCCCAAATTCCTAAAGATGATACATGTTTATTAAGCCACTAAATTTTGGGATAATCTGTTAGGCAGCTTTAGTTAACATACGATATAGTAGAATACATGATTAGATAACATTAACATACGATATAGTAGAATGCATGATTAGATAACAATCTGTTAGCTTGTATTGGTAACAATGAGCTAATCTGGGGTAAAGTTTGGACAAACCCTGGTGGGTGATGCTTTATTCTTCCCAAATAATGCCTTTCTATTTTAACAGAGTAACCTACCTAGAGCTGCAGTGCCCCAATTCAAAAGCACTGTGACAATGGCAAATATTTCCGACTTGTTGGTAGGCCTGTAGGGAGGTTATTTTTGATAGAGAGCTGGGGAGTTTCTGTGACTTTCTAATTACGCCATGCAGCCAGCTGCCTGTTCTTCCTACGAGTGTGTCTGCGCTCATTCCTCAGGTGGCCCAGAGAGACAATTCCTGTCAGAGGCAATACGGGCAGGGACTTGATAATGTTACCAGCCTCCAAGTGGCAGGAAAATGCTCCTTTCTCTCTAGGGTTCCCATTTCCCCCTTCTCTTCATGGCACCACCTCCTTTGACTATCTGGTCTCCCACAAGCAAAGGTCAGCCACTCTGTCCTTTACGTCCTTCATTCAAGGGTCTTTCCATTTTGGGTAAGTTATGCCTTTGCTGCCTGCTGACTTTTTCTCTTTTTTTTCATGTCTGCTGTCTTCTTTGACATTTATTGCTGCTACGGCCCTTTGGAAAGCCTGGAATTCTACTAAGAATATACTGAAAACTGGAGATTGGCGTGTAAGAGTGCTAGAGATCACAGCAGGGACTTCGGAGTGTCTTTATGCTTGTGTGAAACCAGCAAAGAAGTGCATACACACAGCACACCACCCACAAAACAACACAAAGGTGAGTGTAATGGCTACCCAGGGCCTGCCTCCCCAGCCACAAGCCTGGGCGAGATGCCAGGCTTTGACTCTACACCTTCCTCCACACAGAGATGATTCCTCCCACCCGGACTGAGGGCTATTAACAGGAAACCCACACCAAAATCATTTACAAAGGATTGATAGTAATCTCTCAAGCACATAGTATCTCCTTTGCTATAATCATTACCTTTGAGTAGTTCATTTCTCCATGTACTTTGAGTATGTTTGAGAATTTTCTTTGTCTTTCACTATCAATGTAAACAATTGCTTTGGATCCCCAGTTACTTACTCCAAGTTTTGCGTTTTGTGGTTCACTGCTTTCTCTCTTTTAGAGACCATGAACTACTAGTGGCCCAGGCAGTCCCAAACTGGGCCGGGGTGCCTCCGAGCACTGTAGGAAACTCACAAGGGCAGTGGAGATATTTTATGTTTTTGAGAGAAATGCAGCAATACTTTACATTGACAGATACCTCATGAACTGAGGTAGTTCGGAGTTCAGCATTAGACCCAACTATATTCTTTTCAATAACATCCTCTCTTTTCAAAGCTGAATTTTTGGTGGTTATTGTGGTAAAAAGTAAGTGTCACCCAAAATTCAACATGGAGCAGAAATGAGGGTGGCAGTGTCCAATCTAATTCTAAAGTTTGAGAAACTGTGCAGTGTGCAACAGGTACATATATCCTCTTGGTAAGTAATGGTGAGTATTTAAGAATGGAATAATAATATTAGTTTTTGGCCGGGTGTGGTGGCTCATGCCTGTAATCCCAGCACTTTGGGAGGCCGAAGCAAGTGGATCACCTGAGGTCAGGAGTTTGAGACCAGGTTGGCCAACATGGTGAAACCCTGTCTCTACTAAAAACACACACACACACAGCTGGGTATGGTGGTGGTCACCTGTAATCCCAGCTACTTGGGAGGCTGAGGCAGGAGAATTGCTTGAACCCGGGAGGTGGAGGTTGCACTGAGCTGAGATCGCCCCAGTGCACTCCAGCCTGAGCGACAAGCAAGACTCTGTCTCAAAATAATAATAACAATAATACTTTTTGTTTCAATTTATATACTTTGTTTACAAAAGGGTAGAATTATTAGGACACAAATATCCCTTAAGTGGTTTAGACCCAACCACTCAATAAATGAAAGTGTGAGGTATTTCTTTCGGCCTCAGAACACTGGTAAAAAGATGTCTGTTGCACTAAGAGAGCAGTGAACTGAGGAAGTTTGGGGACTTCTGTTCTGGCCCCTTGTGACCTGTCCCCATCTGTCTCTAGCACTCCCCTGCTCCCCTCTTCTATGCCTTTCCATGGGGCACTGGGTGCTGTTCACCAGGCTTGCCCTGCCTCCTCAGCCCTAGGACTTCACATGCGCTCTTGACTCCATTGGGAATGGTCTTCTTTCTCCTCCATGTACACTCAATCATCTGTAATGCCTGTAACTGCACCCATCACCTTGAATTGTATTGACGTGGTTGTAGATTTGTTTTCTCACTAGACTGAACTTCTTGAGAACAAGGAACAGATCTGATGTACCTCAGTGTACGTACCCAGAATTGAAGAAAAAGGGCTGTGTGTGTTACTAGAATTGTCTAGAATTCTGTTGGTTATGTACTGCCTCTTACCCTCTCCTCCACGGACACTCCTATTCTCTCCAACTGCCATTGCATCAGTGGTACTGACAGTACAGAGACCAACCACAGAGCACGTGGTCTTCCTTCCTCCTGAAATTATTCCTTTGACAGGAAGTTGTCTATGGATTGGGACCTGGAGATTTTGCTTAGGAAGCTTGGCCTCACTTCAGGAAGAGTTCTAGAGCAGGGTGCCAGGCCAGACACTTCTGATTGCAAGAAACAGAGACTCCTAAAGGAAGCAAGGAAAATTGTTGCATTGTGTTGCGTTTTGGTTGGTTGGTTGGAAACCCAACCTTATGCTTCTTCAGAAGCAAGCATATGTCAGAAACAGCATCCATACCAGGATGCCTCAGCAACTGGGCTTCACCGAGCCTAGGACTCTGGTCAGGAGCTCAGAGCTTGCTCTGAATCCAAGGCAATACTACTGCCCAGGTCACAGTGAACTTCACCCCAAGGCTCCATAGTCAGTGTGACAAGTTTTTCTCTCCTCTCTCTAAGGTGCTCCCATTACCGATTCACCACATTCTCACCTCAGCCCTGGTTCAAAGTCCAAACAGAAGGAATCTGATTGGCCCAGGTGGCCCAGTCTGTTAGTCAGCTTCCACCTGGCTGCGCTTAAGTCAGGTGTCTGCTTCTCATCCAATGAGCTGAGGTCCAGAGAAGAGGCCGAGGCACCAGCGTGATGACTTACTGGAAGAAAGTCCTCATCGGGAATGGGAGTGCAGCAAATTCACTGAGGACTTTCCTCTCTGGTCCCCCACGCTCTTTACTGCTGTGTAGCATTAACTAGCCATTTTCTCAACAGCTTGTTCTGTTACAGGATCCTTATTTATCGTCCTGAAATTGTCAGTTACAGTTTATGCTCTGATCATGTTCAGACATCCGGTTATAGAGCTATCAGTATCAAAGCTCATTATTTAATGTATCAACAACAAAATAACACTGTTTCCTTGCACAAGTCTCTTTCTCTCTTGGGAGCTTAGTTGAATTGCCTATGAATGTGAGCACAAAAAATGCTTTATTTGCCCAAAGAGAGGGGAGGGAACAGTTCACCTCTTAAGGTACTGTCTCATACCCAGAATCTAGAATTCTATAGTGATTTATGAACTTAGAGTTTCCAGACCACTGAATCAGGATCTATGTGCAAGATAAATGAATCAATGAGGTAGAAAAAGAGAGCTTCTTAATTTGAGCAATGAAACCCATTAAATAAAGGAAAACTGTTTTAATTGGTATGTCCAAATAATTGAGGACTTTGTCCTTGGCCTACATCGGTAGCTATTTTGCATGTGTGTAGGCCAGGCCTGAATCTCCAGTGAGACCCTCCCTGAATCCAGGCTCATTCCCGGGGTTGACTTTCAACCCCAAAGATGGACTTTTCCTTACTTCTCCCATGAATCTGTGGTGTCAGCCACACCATGGCCTCTGCCACTGAGTTATTTGATGTCTTGAACCATTTATTCACAAATTTCACTTTCATCTGAACTGCTTTTCTCTCCTAGACCTTCTTTCTTTTGCAGCATTTAAGCCCTGTTCCAACGGCTCTTTTGCCTGAACTTACACACATATTCAAGCCTCGTCCAAAAAATAAATCCCCTTCCTTGGACCCTGCATGATAGGACCCTCCTAGCTTTCACTGCAGCCTTTATACCCAAGTTTAAGGAAGAAGTGGCCTATACTCAGAGTTCCCATTTCTTCCACCTCCCACCTCTAACCTGAGACAGGGGGGCTTCTGTCCCCTGCACATTCCTGACCCTGCCTTTACCAGTGTTACCAGGAATCTCCTAATGTCCACCTAGAACGTCCCCATCTTTAGGCCTGACATGTCTGGCCCTGTCCTTAGCATCTGACCTCAAGGATTCCTCCCTCCTCCCTGGAACCTGTGATTCTCAAACTTTAGTGAGCCTCAAAATCACCTGAAAGGGCTTATTCAGACAAAGCATGCTAGGATCCACCTTGGAGTTTCTGACTGAGAGGTCTGGTTTGGGATGCTAGAGTGTGCATTGCTAATGAGTTCCCTGGCAATGCCCATGCTGCTGGTCTGCAAACGACACACTCATAAACATTGCTGGGGGTGATTTTGCACCACTCCCCTTTGAACATTTGGCAATGTCTTGAGACCTTCTTGGTTGTCACAGCTGGAGGGAGAGGCAAGGGAGGGGGGAGATGCTACTGAAATCTGGTAAGTAGGAAGCAGGGGACAGCTCCATCCCCGCCGCCAACAAAGAATTATCTGACCCAAAATACCAATGGTGCTGAGGTTGAGAAACCCTGCCTCAAAGATTCTTTCCTTGGCTGGCTAGTGTCTGATTTCTTCTCCCTGTGCATCTGTCATCCTCATGGCCTTATAGTCCCACCTGTCCTCACTTATTCATTTCCACTGTCCTTCCTTGGTTCTGACTTCATAACCTCCCGTATGGATTACTTACTACAATAGCTTCTTTTTATTTATTTACTTTTTAGTGCTTATGTGTCATTATTTTTTCCTTTTTTTTTTTTTTTTTTTTTTTGAGACAGGGTCTCGGTCTGTCACCCATGCCAGAGTACAGAGGCACCATCATAGCTCACTGTAACCTTGAACTCCCGGGCTCAGGCGATCCTCCCACCTCAGCCTCTCAAATGGCTGGTACTATAGGTGCATGCCACCACATCTGGCTAATTTATTTATTTATTATTTTTTCCTGTAGAGATGGGGTTTCACTGTGTTGTCCAGGCTTGTTTTGAACTCTTTGTACCAAGAGATCCTCCTGCCTTGGCCTCCTAAAGTGCTGGGATTACAGCTTGAGCCACCGTGCCTGGCCTACAATAGATTCTTAAATGAACTTTTGGATGACAAGGTCATCCCTCCTAAATCAACATAAACTCTCTGAGCATGTGGCTTCCCCAGTTAAAAGCCGTCAATGCTTCCCCTCCCCACCCAGTGTGTGCATGAGATCCTGGACCCTTGGGACTCATAAGCCTCGGTGAGCTGCCTCTTGCTGGCCTCACCTGTCTGGCCTGCCCCACTGCCCTCCCCACATAGCACACTTCTGCTTTCCAAAGCGGCTTACAATTGCTGTTCTCTGTCTCCAGATACATATTGTATTCTCCGCCACCTAGAAAGCACTGTCATCTTTAAGACTCAACTCAAGTGCCACCTCCTCCAAAGAGCCTTCCCTGACCCTCCTCGTCTGCTAACTTAGCTGCTCCAACGGTGGGTCTCACAGAACCCTGGGCTGCTGATATCTGTGCTCATCTATCCTAACACTTATCACCCCGGAGGTGCAAGAGAGCCCAGTGCTAAACACACAGACTCTGAGCTGAAATTTCAGCATTTGAATCCCAGCTCTGATGTTTACTAGTTGTGTGACTTTGGATAATGCACTTAACGGTCTGCGCCTCAGTTTCTTTATCTGTAAAATGGGGTTGATGAGTGCCTGAGGACTGAATGAGTTAATATGCACAGAAAGCACTTAGAACAGGGCTTGGCAATTAATAAGCAGTTTAACAGAGTTGGTCATTGTTATTATTATTACTGACTTGTCTGTTTACCTCACTGGGTTGTAAGCTCTGTGAAGATAGCAGTATATTTTTTATTTCTGTATCCCCTTGTCCACAGGAAGCATTTAATAAATATAAGTTAAACTTGTAAATTCCCTGAAGGCAGAAGCATGAAAAACTGATGTATTTATTCTCTTTTTCCCTCCCTCCCTTTCCATCCCTTCTTTTCTTTTCTTGCTGTCTGCCTGACACCATTTATTCATTAAACAAGTGTTTACTGAACACTTTATATATGAGTCATTATTGTCCACGCCCTTGGCTTCTAGGAGCATAATACAGTGCATGGGGCAGTGAATTAAGACTTGAAAAAAACGGGCCAGCCACGGTGGCTCATGCCTGTAATCCCAGCACTTTGGGAGGCCAAGGCAGGTGGATCACTTGAGGTCAGGAGTTTGAGACCAGCCTTGCCAACATGGTGAGAACCCATCTCTACTAAAAACACAAAAAAGTAGCCGGGCATGGTGGTGTGCACATGTAGTCTCAGCTACTTGGGAGGCTGAGTCACGAGAATCACTTGAACCTAGGAGGTGGAGGTTGCAGTGAGCCGAGATCACACCACTGCACTCCAGCCTGGGTGACAGAGCAAGACTCCACCTCAAAAAAAAAAAAAAAAAAGAGTTGAAAAAAACTTGAGTTCTAGCCAACCCCTTAGAGGCCTTGCATATCAAATAAGGATAATAGCGTTTGTCTCCATAATGTTGTGATGCTATCATGAGATAATGAATTTATAGAAAGTACAGGACAATCATCAAACATAAAAACATTTCTTTTCCTAACCCACCTTATTTCTTTTTAATGACTCTGGAACAAAGGCATCGGTCTGACCTGTGATTATTTGCATACTGCTCTTCACAGATGAGTGGGAGAAATTGTTAAGTGAGAAACAAATGTGCTGAGGCTGTGAGAAGTGAGAAACCTAAGGGAACAGCTTCATTGTGCAGAATCATGCAGTCAGCAATCAGCAAGGTGTGTTTCAAACAACACTTATGCCAGGTGATCTTAACAAGCACTGAAGTGGGGAAAGAAGTTACCTATAGTTGAGTAATTTGGGAAATACTGGGTTAAACAAATCTAAACCAGTGTCTTTGTGGTAGGACTTCTCAGAGTCTTTAATAAGCTAATGTACACCATGAATCTCCAAGAGGGGGACCTCAGATGTAGGTAAGGTGCAGAATTGTCTAATGTTATTGACTTTAGAACCTTTTTCCATTAAATGTCTTGAGAAACAAGTGTTCCATAGTGCACAGTTTAGACACGCACAATAGAAAACACTGTTTCGGGCCATCTTTCTTACCTACAGACGTTGCAAGTGAGATCCAGATAAATTAAACGACTTCCTCCAAATGACACAGTTGACAGAGTCTGATGATTAGTCTAGGGCTTTTTCCAAACAACCACACTAATTCCATTCTTTTCCATACTCTCAGAAAACAGAGGCATGAGGCTTCTGATTTAGTTTCCAAGTGGTTTTCTACTTTGAATACCAGGATCTCAAGAAAACTCAAAGTAAAATTGTGAAGAAAATAGATAAAAGTAGATTTGATTTTCTTTGCATTTAGATATTGAATGATCTCCTCCCTTCTCTGAAATTCTCAGTTCGAACTATCCTTCAAGTCTCCTGTTTTCAATGCCTAGTATTGGAGAAGGGCTTAAACAATGCTTGTTGAGCATTGGTTCTGCCATGTTTCTCCTGTCATCAGGGAATCACCTCTCCCTCCCACATTCCCATCACACATTATCTGCACTATTCAATGGTAATTTTCATAATCTTTCTTATAACTATTTATACACATTCTCTTTTCAGCACTAAATTATAAAATCTTAGAAGAAAGGGTCTATGTCCAGTTCAGTCTCACAAGTTGATTTTCAAAACTATGTCCCAGGAAAAGAGCTACCTTAATCATTTAAACTTTACTGTAAATTAATGAGTTATTTCTCATGCTGTATTAGCCCGGACAAATTAGGTTTATGCTGCAATAACAAACAGCCCCCAAATTTCAGTGATTTAACCCAATAAAAGTTTCTCATACATGTTACATATCTCACAATGAGTCAGCAGAGGGCTCTGCTCCACACAGTCACTCAGGACCCAGGCTCATCATGGTGGCTTGACCAATGGCCTCTTCAGTTGCTGCAGCTAGAGAAAAGAGTGCTAGAGATCTCACACTGGATGTATCATGCCTTGGCCCAGAAGTAACACAAGTCACTTCTGCTCACAGGCCATTGGTTAGAACTAGTTATGTGGTCCTTCCCAATTGCAGTGGGGCAGAGAAGTCTAATTATCTCAAGTGACCAGAAGGAAAGGAAAATTGGATGTGGGTTGTGGGTGAACCACAGAAGTCTCTACCACACATTAGGTTTGTAAAAATTAAGCTTTCTTTTTAATAGTGGTATGATAGACATTGAGCACTTAACAGACGCTTGAAATAACTTTTTATTGATGAATGGATTGAAAGTTAGAGGTATTTAAAGTAACAGAAAGTGTTAAATGAATAGAGCACAATATCAGAATGCTAAACCGATTTTGTACCTCCTCTATGACATTGGCAAATTTGATCACCATGCTAGACTTTAGGTCTCTCACCTGTAAAAATTAGAGATTGATTATATAATTTCTAAGGTCCCTTCTAATCAAAATATTCTAATATTCTATGGTGGGGTAGGGGCCATTTATCCCAAGAATTACTCTCTCTTTCTCTATAAGAGAAGTCCTGTTAACAAAGGACCCACCGTACTCAGCGGAATTATGTTTTCAACACAAGCTGTGTTTTTGTCCTAAATAAATGGAGAAGTCACAGAGGAGAGAATGGCTTAGACAGACAGGTTCTAGAAATAGCCTTTCATTTCAAGCCAGAGTCAAGAAGGAGCCTTAAGCAGACTGGAGATGTCCACTTTCGCTTTGGGAAATACCAAAGTTGTCTCTTTGATCAAAGAAGATTTTAAAAGAAGCAAAAAAATTCTTTCATGTTCTCTGAGCTGCTCTTGGGCTGGAGCCCAGGAAACATTGTTGTAACTTGAGACACAGTAACATTTGGTAGTGTTATGTTCTTATTTGGCCTGGTGCAACTCTTTATTTATTAAAGCCTTGGGGCTCTTCAGGCCAGGGTTCAGTGTATTAGTTTATGTAGTTTGCCTCCCTAGACAGAAGACAAATTTGAAAAACCCCTGCTTTAGGGTGACCCAGTTTGAGCTAAGATAGTAACTCTGAAGCTTTTTCTTTCTCTTTTCTTATTATGCTGTAAAAGGTATTTGGGGCCATGCTAGCAAAACGTCAAGATTCAACACCTCATTCCTCCCCTTACCAATGCCTCTCTCCTCCTTCACTATCCCTACATGACTTGTATTCTTTTTTGTTCGTCTGTTTTTTTGAGTGGAGTCTCACTCTGTTGCCCAGGCTGGAGTCCAGTGGCGTGATCTCGGCTCACTGCAACCTCCGCCTCCCGAATTCGAGCAATTCTCCTCCCTCAGCCTCCCGAGTAGCTGGGATTACAGGTGTGTGCCATCACGCTCAGCTAATTTTTGTATGTTTAGTAGAGCTGAGGGTTCACCATGTTGGTCAGGCTGGTCTCGAACTGCAGACCTTATGATCTACCTGCCTCGGCCTCCCAAAGTGCTGGGATTACAGGCGTGAGCCACCGCGCTTGGCCATGAATTGTATTCTTGATGTAATTCGACCCACCAACATTTCTAATTCATATTACTAATGCTAGTAATATGCAAATCATATGCTATTGTGAACTGAGGAGAACCCAGCCCCTTTGTGCATGGGCCTAGGAAAGTCCTGGGGAGACAAACATGAAGACAAACCACTCTAGGAGTGTGGCAGGTGCAGGACTGGAGGTACGTACAACAGGGTGGGGAGGTGCGGGTGCACATCACTGCTTGAGGGGCTCACAGGGAGATTTCTGGGAAAGGGTCCTTAACCTGAGGCCTGAAAAGTCAATAAAAGTTTGCCAGAGGCAGGTTCTGGGGAAGGGTGTGGGAGCAAGGGTGTCCTAGCTGTAGCCTAGGCCAAAGCACAATAGAATAAAATCACATTCCACGCTTAAAGAACTTCAAATAATTTCAGTTGGTTGAGTGTGGAATGAATAAGAAGTGCAGAGGTGAGAAAGGAGCTAGATCATGGTGGACCTTGTTGTCTGAAAGTAATTCAAGCAATGGTTCTTCTCAAGGGTGGCAGGAGATTGGATTTTGGAAGGACAAAGTGTCTCCTGTGGTTCTAAAATGAATTTTAACTGTGTCAACCAGGTCTCAACAGGAAACAGCACACTCACATTAGGATATTTCAAGGATGTGTTAATTTACAAAGGGACTATGAATAGAGGCATGGGTGTAGGAAAGCCACAAGGGAAAGTGCAGAGGTTAGCGCCAGAGGCAGAGGAGGTACCACCACTCTGAAGGCTGAAGGGATGAGAGGAGGGAATCATTATGGGAACTCAAAAGGGGAGAGTAGTATAGAATAGAGTTGTGTAGGGGCACAGCCAGGGAGAGATCAGGAAAATAAATTCCCCAACCTCCATCCTCCTGTCCCTCCAATATTCTGCCAAATCTCTTGGTAGGTTCAACCCAGCAAGAAACTAGAGCCTATTGACATTGTCCATAAACAGCGCTAGGTCTGGAGAGACAAATGGAAGATACCCAGCAATTTACTGCTGGCTCTGTTGACACTGTTGCTAGCTATGAGGGAGATATTTATGGTTAGGGCTCTGTCCATCATGCTCACAACATTCTCCTCTTCTTCATGGTCTTTTCTTCACATCCCAGGCAATGCTGCCCTATCCTATCCTTCTGGGCAGCTGGAATGTACTCTATGGGATGTGAAACACAAAATGCACCAGACAACTAAAGAGATGATTTTATTCAGGCTATTGCAACAGAGAGAACACTCATGAGTGAGGAACGCTAAAGAGCAAGCAGGGAGGCTGGGGTTTTATCGAGGTGGGTAAACAAGAAAATCATGAGGATGCATGGAGGCAGGTCTTACCTGTCATGAGGAGGAGGATGATTCTTTGTCGTTAATCATTTCCCAGAATACACAACAGTGGGAGGAGTTCTTAACGGTCACTGTTTCCTGTGAGGACAGGGCTCAGATAAAGTTTAACATTCCCAGTTCCTCCTTCAGTTCAAAACAAGTGAATATTATTCCTCGATGAACAACTCAGAAGCGATCATAAGCCCTCTGTAGGGGGGCAAAGCAGGGTCTAAGAAACAGTTTCTCAGGGGGTCTTGTTGACATTGTTCTTGTAAAATTAGTTGAACCATCTGTTGACAGGTGGCGGCAAAAATCAGTTCTTTTCAAGTCCTGGATATCAGGCATCTTACATTTAAAAAGAGAGATATTTAATGTGAAACATTGCATTAAACTAAAGAGCTAGGAGTTGAAACCAGACAGTAAAGAGTCTGACAGATGCCAGGAGGTCAGTGGAGGAAAATCTTTCGCTTATGCAACACCATTCATTGGGTTTCTTGAAGTTAGGATGTCAATACTCTGGTGATATTGTCCACAGTCTTGGTTGCCTCCCATATAAGAGCATGCATGACCCGAGCATTTTGCTGGACTTCCTTCTTTAAAGACCCAAACAGCAGCCAGACAGCAGTGTGTCCAGGGAAAAGTTCAGCCCATGAGTAATCTGTTGCAACGATGAATCCTTTGAGGTTTACATCAAGTTGTTGGACCTTAGCTCTCAGGGCTTCTTAGGATCCTAGAGAAAAGAGCCAGAGCAAGGCAACTTGGAGTTTCAGTAAATAAAAATTTGGGCAATCAGGTTTTCGTTCTTCATGATACCAGGTCAGGTGGGAGGGATGAAAACTGGAAAACTTAGCATGGAGTGTTGTAGTGAGATATTGAAAGAAACTGGAAGAACTGAATATTTGGTGTGGACTGACAATTTGGGCAAGGTGACAGGATCCAGTCCAGTTTGCAAGTAGGTACCACAGGTGTTTTTTTTGTTTTTGTTTTTGTTTTTTTTTACCTGCTAGGGAGGGGTAAGTATCTACCAGAAAGATAGATTGTGCATATCCATGAACTATCTGCAATTTACATAAAGGTGCAAAATAGCTCAAAAGGAATGAAGAGGGCTAAAATCTGATAACTGGGAAAGATTTACTCTGGGAAATAATTTTCCATTGATACACAGAATTTCTCTCTACAGTCACCTTTTTCTTGATCAAAAATATTCTCCAAGAAAGATTATCCTTCAACACAAAATAATGGTGGTCTCATTACATTTAGCCTGATTATTTATATAAGTGCAGCAAGAAGAGTATAATTTACCATATATAGGTCTTCTTAAGTTTGCTTTAATGAAAGTGTTCATCAGGAATCTCAGGTTGGACTTTTAAAAGCCACTTAAGTTTAGGAAACCAAGAGCCAAGAACTTACCACCAGATCTCTCCTGCATTACCTATAGATTTCAGTAAATTCCACACTTCTTCAGGTTCCCAAAATATCTTCACATTCCTGAACCTCCCAGGCAGTAACTTCTCTTACTCAACTGAAATTCTAGGAAGCCTACAAGCCAAGTAGAGGACAGTTTTCCCAAGAGGGCTCTGTAAGCATTGGCTCCATAAAGTAAGCCTTTGTTCCTTAAAAGTGTTTGGTCATATCTAATTAAATAAGCATAATTCTCAAATATGACATTCTAGGCAAAGCCACAATTGCATAAGCAAGGATTCCAATTATGTCCTGCTAACAACGAGGACCTCATTATTGAACCTATTCAAATAATTATAGTACCATGAAAATAAAATACTTAATAGTTCCTGAATTCTGAAGAGATCAGACAGGGGGGAAAAGATAAATGTTTCATTTCAGTTTATAAAAGCATAATCAACTAAGCTGTTAGGAGTTATAGACAGCTTAAGAGAAAAAACAGCTTAGAGGGCTCCTTGTATCCCAAAAAATAAAGCATTAATACAGCAACAATAGGCCAGGCAGCTCACGCCTGCAATCACACCACTTTGGGAGGTTGAGGTGGGTGGATCACAAGGTCAGGAGTTCAAGACCAGCTGGCCAATATGGTGACACCCATAGTAGACTCTACTAAAAAAAAAAAAAAAAAGAAATTAGCCAGGCATGGTGGCATACACCTATAGTCCCAGCTACTTGGGAGGCTGAGGCAGAAGAATCACTTGAACCTAGGAGGTGGAGGTTGCAGTGAGCTGAGATCAGGCCACTGCACTCCAGCCCGGGCAATAGAGTAAGACTCTGTCTCAAAAAAAAAAAAAAAAAAAAAAAACAAAAAAAAAAAACAAGAAAAGCAAAGCACTTGCGGTATCTACTTGCAAACTGGATTGGATCTTGTTATCTTGCCCAAATTGTCATCTTTTTCAAAAATGAAAAAAGCCTGAGGAAAGTTTATTATAAGAACAATGTAACTGACAAGAAAGTTTGGTTGTTTCTATGGTGTATAAAACAAAATAAAGCCAATCCAAAACACGTTTTAGATAAAATATCCATAAACATAGTGATTAATCCTATTTTCAAAGAAGGGTGGATTTTATATCTAGTTTGTGAAAGTGGATGAACAAATGTTTTTACAGAGAAAAATTTCTTTGGCTGATTGTGGTGGCTCACGCCTGTAATCCCAGCACTTTGGGAGGCCAAGGCGGGTGGATCATCTGAAGTCGGGAGTTTGAGGCCAGCCTAGCCAATATGGTGAAACACAGTCTCTACTAAAAATACAAAAATTAGCTGGGCGTGGTGGCAGGTGCCTCTAATCCCAGCTACTTGGGAAGCTGAGGCAGGAGAATCGCTTGAATCTGGGAGGCGGAGATTGCAGTGAGCCGAGATTGTACCACTGCACTCCAGCCGGGGCGAGAGAGTGAGACTCCATCTCAAAAAAAAAAAAAAGAAAAGAAAAAAAATTCTTCATATATGGCATATAATAATCCCAAGACATAATACACCACGAATATTAAGCACATAGTTAGAATATACCAAAAATATGTGGAAAACATCAAGTTCAGGGATTCAGAAAGTCTGGAGTAAGTCCTTAACATCTGTATACTAATAAAACTCCGTAGGTAAGTGATATGAATCCCAACTTGAAAACCACTGGTCTAAAAGATGCTAGATTCAAATTAAAGAAGTAAAGTTCTGACCAAGTTAGCATTGATAAAAAGTAAATGGAACGATGACTGCTAACACCATACTGTTGCTGTCTTATATTAGGCAAAATAGTACCAGGACTCTGGGAAATAGAAATGTATCATGGACAGAGAGGGCATTGACAATTCTCTAGAAACTTCCCGTATAGCATATAATTTCAAAATATTTATAGTAACAACATTTAACTGATGCAAATTTAACCTAGGGAAGGTTATGCTTCTTTTCCGATTTGCCAACGCTTTCCATGGACTTCATCAGTAGTAGCATATCAAATAAACCTAATTATTTCTAGACCCTTCCTTTTTCACAAGCTAAAAGAATAAATCCCTTGTGATTTTTCTAGGTGCCCTTTCAAAAATCTAAAAGACAGTATTAGGTATAAAAAATATCATTTAGGATTCAATTTAGGAAAGGCAAGATATCAAAAGCTGTCAGGAGATTTGAACATTGATCAAGATATGATCATGGATTACTGAGAATAATACTTGGCTATCAATTTCATCAAAGTGATAACAGCTCTAAGAAATAAATGTAGGCGGTAACATGATGGTGAAGAATCTTAACTCAGCTCTTTCAAAAGTGAGAACACTTTGCTCTCTTAAATAATCAAGGACATGACAAAGTCAACAAAAAGCACAGTACGTTTCACAGTACTCAGAATCTTTGTTATCTAGGCAGATTACACAAAAGGTAAGAATAATTGCTTTTATAATCTTTTATAATTGCTTATCAAGAGCAGACCAATAAGAGAAGAAAATGTTGTCATTTGAGCAAAATTCTCTCAAAATACAGTTTGAGAGAATCAAACTATAGTTTTGCATCAGTACTATCCCTCCTACTAAAGATCTTTTAGAAAATCTTACAAATAAATCACAAACCTTAGCCAGTTTTGACCACAGCAAACAATATTCCATTTCCACAAACTTTCTACAACTTTCTGTATCCATTTGTGTTTTGTCCTAAACTTTCCTCTCTCTCAGTTAGAACAAGCAGTCATTTTACTTTAGAACAAAACTACTCTCTTTTTCCCTCAACAGAAGCACATCCCCTTTAGTTCAACTTCTGAAAGTGGCAAAAAA
Source organism: Macaca nemestrina (assembly GCF_043159975.1). Taxonomy (NCBI): domain Eukaryota; kingdom Metazoa; phylum Chordata; class Mammalia; order Primates; family Cercopithecidae; genus Macaca; species Macaca nemestrina. The sequence continues at coordinate 19,302,750 of NC_092135.1, forward strand.
TAAAAAAATAAAAAAATAAATGAACACACTTATTAACAGACCCAAAGGTATAGCCTCTCCCATGTCATACATGGGAACTTCAGGAATACGCTTTTGATATACATATTTATTTATTCCAAAGCCAATCAATATAGAGGACCTTTAAGAGATTTTATAATATAATGCCATCCAGGAGTAGGAAAATGTTACAAACGCACTGACATGTATATACTGTACATACAGATACAGATAGAGAACTTATAGCTTCAATTTTAAAATTTTAGCCATGGGGTCGGGCATGGGGACTGACACCTGTAATCCCAGTATTTTGAGAGGTGAAGGCGGGCGGATCACTTGAACTCCGGGGTTCAAGATCAGCCTGGGCAACACGGCAAGACCTCGTCTCTACAAAAACACAAAAATTAGCTGCGAATGGTGGTGTGTGCCTGTAGTCCCAGGTACTTAGCAGGCTGAGGTGGAAAGATCACTTGAGCCCAGGAGGCTGAAGCTGCAGTGAGCTGTGATCACTCCACTGCACTCCCACCTGGGCGTCAGAGACCCTGCTCAAAAAATAAAATAAAATTTTAGCCGTGGGTCAAGCATAAATACAAATATAAAACTCATTGTATTCTTAATTGAGTTCATCTCAAAAAGACAAATACACAAACAGAAAAGAGTAACAAAGCAGATTGTCATGCCTCCCCCAGCAGAGACAGGATCTCCATAAGCCGTTGACCCATTTACAGAGGTTACAAAGGGTCAGACCATAAAACCAAAAGAAGCCGGCAGTACAAACCATGCAAGTACTCAAAAAGAATCAAAATCAAATTTTTACCATGCCGTCAATGGACAAGAGTCTCAAACCCAAAAGTGAGAGTCAGACTCACCATCGGGTCCTCCAGCCAGTGGTCCGGGGAGCAAACTCGAGGACCAGAGGACCCAAGGGAAAGGCTCAGGCCTGAGTCATGGTCCCAAATGGTCAAAGACAAAATGAACTGAACAATAAAGGAGATGATTGAATTCAGTCTATTGCAATAGGGAAAATATGCTTTAGTGAGGAATCTCAAAGAAAAGGAAGTGGATCTGGGGTTTCATAAAATCAGGCAAATAAAGGAATTGTCAGGAAGAAGGGAGGTAAGTCTTATTTATTGGTAGAGGGGAGGGTTATTTGCAGCTAGCAGTTTTGTGGAACACAAAGGGGTAAGGGATTGTAGAAAACAAAAGAATAGGAGGATTTCTTACCCGTTGCTGTTTTCCTGGAGTACAGGGGTCAGAAAAAGTTTAGTATTGTTGAGGGCTTATCAAGCAACTAAATGTAAACCATGATCATTATGGTTAGTTTAGTGACTTTCAAGTTGGCATCATTCCACAGTGATTATTGTAATCTACTGTAAAATCATAGTAAGAAACTTTTGTTTTGAGACAGTGTCTTACTCTGTCACCCAGGCTGGAGTGCGGTGGTGTGATCTTGGCTCACTGCAACCTCTGCCTCCCGGGTTCAAGCAATTCTCCTGCCTCAGCCTCCTGAGTGGCTGAGACTACAGGCTCCTGCCACCACGCCTGACTAATTTTTTGTATTTTCATAGAGACAGGGTTTTGCCATGTTGCCTAGGGTGCTCTTGAACTCCTGAGCTTAGGCAATCTGCCTACCTCAGCCTCCCAAAGTGCTAGAATTATAGGCGTGAGCCACTATGCCCAGTCTTACATTTTTTTTTTTTAATCATGAAAGTCAAATAGTAAAGTTTACAAATGATTGTCTTTTAAAATATTACTTCAGACAGAGTCAGTGATATTCTACTCCCTTGAGGGATCATGTGGAAGGGAAGAAGTTGTGCAAAAGCATCTACAAATAGCGTTGCAACTTCAGGGCACCAAGAGTCCCAGACAGTGCACATTGAGGTGGCGTCAAGGAAAGGGGAGGCTGGAGAGATAGCCAAGGACAGGATGGGGAGGGACATCTGGGCCTCTCACACAAATTAGAACCCAGTCTGCAGGGAGGTGGAAAGGGCTTGGAGTCAGGAGTGTGATGCCATTTTGCTACGAGTCTGAGCAGCAGCGCCAAGTTCTCTGGGTTTGGATCTAGACTTTGCCACAATGGCTCTGTAATCTTGAACAAGTTACTTAACCTGGGTTTTCTTCCATTGTAAAATGATGTTAATAACATCTATTTTGGAGGAGTGTTGTGACACTGTAATTAAAATGAGTAGAATTATGCCATGACTACTGCTAGAACTTCAGTCATTGTTACCTTTTTGTGCTTTCTGGCTAAGTGTTGCTGCCTGGGAGCCCTGACACCAGTGGACCTCCAATACTCCCTTAGAGGAGTGACTGAGTAATATCAATCTGGTTGGAAGTTGTGGAGGTAGGTAAAGGTTCCACTTGATACCATATCTGCAGAGCTATTCAGGCAAGAGTGACTAAAGTTAACTGATCAAATAAAATAATGAGGTTCTGGAGGTTAGGGTGTGGCTAAAGTCTTGCTAATGCTACACGTATTGTGTGTGAGGGAGGGCAGGAAATGAGATTGGCTAAGATCTATGGCAATGGCTAACACTATACAGCTCTAGGAAGGTGACTGTTATGTCAGTATCTACTTAATGCTCCTGCTTAAACCTCTGCTACAGTGAAAGCAGGGAACAAAAGTAAGATGGACAGGGAGAAACACCAATGGTCTAAATATGTCTGAGACTTGAAATGCAGAGGAGGTTACAAAGCCTTGGCAAAGGTTGAGTTTGTTTGTTAAAATATATTATGTGTTTCTGCACACGTCTGTTTATTGCAGCACCATTCACAATAGCAAAGACTTGGAACCAACCCAAATGTTCATCACTGATAGACTGGATTAAGAAAATGTGGCACATATACACCATGGAATACTATGCAGCCGTTAAAAAGAATGAGTTCATGTCCTTTGCAGGGACATGGATGAAGCTGGAAGCCATCATTCTCAGCAAACTAACACAGGAACAGAAAACCAACCACCACATGTTCTCACTCATAAATGGGATTTGAACAATAAGAAAACATGGACACAGGGAGGTGAACATCGCACACCGGGGCCTCTTGGGAGGAGTGGGGAAAGGGGAGGGAGAGCGTTAGGACAAATACTAATGCATGCATGGCTTAAAACCTAGATGATGGGTTGATAGGTGCTGCAAACCACCATGGCACATGTATATCTGTATAACAAAGCTGCACATTGTGCACACGTATCCCAGAACTTAAAGTAAAATAAAATAAAATAAAATAAAATATGTATGTATATGATGTTTCATCAAAAAGTGAGAAATTAAAAGAACAGCATCTCAGCCCCCTCATAAGTTTGCACACACAGGAGTAGATTTTAAGATTCTTGTTCGTCCCAGAGATTGTTCTAACCTTCATTAGGAATGCCAACTTGATTTGCTACTAGTTCCCAGCCCAGCTGAGCTGGCGAATTTTTTTTAGAGCATAAGGCCTCTCATATTGCTGTGCAAGTGTCTGCTGGCTGCAAACCAGCGTGGTTCAAAGCCAATTTCTGTCCCCCACCTCACTCAAGAATGGCACTGTGTGGGCATTCGTCATGGCCTCAGAACAGGGCAGCAGGAACCACTACCATCTTTTGATGTGTAAGCAAAATACCCATTTTTTTTCCATTATTGAATACCTATTCTTTTCCCATAAGTTCTAAGTTATAGCTTAAAACATTAGAATGAAATATTACCCCCACCCCGCCCCTTCAGCTGGATAGAGGACAAAGAGAACACGGAAACCTGAACACTCATGGCAGAAACATCCACAGAAAAATGCCTCTGTTTCCAAATTAATTTGGGTAGTGTCACCATTTGCTTTGCTATTATGTCAAGCCTTGCTTCCAGGGGCAGAAAGGTTTTACACAAATAGATTGTTAGTACTGTAGGGAGCTGAAGTTTACTCAATCACTGCAAGAGCCATGGCTTTCAGAGCTTCTGACCATGACCCAGTGTAAGAAATACACTTTTATTATGACCCAATGCACACATCCATAACTGAAGCAAATCTTCCGTGGTATAAGTACTCCCACCTTGGCTCATTACTAGCCATCAACTTCATGTCATGGAACCACTGAACATGAGTTGGGAAGAGGTGTGTACAATCAGCTGTCAGCACATAACTGCTACACACACACATACACACACACTAACAACAACGATTAAGAAACTGCTGAGGCCGGGCGCGGTGGCTCAAGCCTGTAATCCTAGCACTTTGGGAGGCTGAGGTGGGCGGATCACGAGGTCAGGAGATCGAGACCATCATGGCTGACACGGTGAAACCCCATCTCTACTAAAAATACAAAAAAATTTAGCCGGGCATGGTGGCGGGCGCCTGTAGTCCCAGCTATTCAGGAGGCTGAGGCAGGAGAATGGTGTGAACCCAGGAGGCGGAGCTTGCAGTGAGCCGAGATTGCGCCACTGCACTCCAGCCTGGGCAACAGAGCAAGACTCCATCTCAAAAAAAAAAAAAAAAAAAGAAAAGAAAGAAAGAAACTGCTGAACTAGTGTTGCAAAGAACACAGTTTGGGAAACTCTATCTAAATTGCAAAGCTTTTTCAGCAAAATACCCTCCCTTGTAAGTTAATCTTCTGTTGGTAATGTTCCAAGAAAGGTGGTTCCCCTATTTTATTTATTTATTTGTTTGTTTGTTTGTTTCTGAGACTGTTGTCCAGGCTGGAGTGCAATGGCATGTTCTTGGCTCTTGCAACCTCCGCCTCCCGGGTTCAAGTGATTCTCTTGTCTCAGCCTCCTGAGTAGCTGGGATTACAAGAGCGTGCCACTAGGCCCGGATAATTTTTGTATTTTTGGTATAGACGGGGTTTCACCATGTTAGTCAGACTGGTCTCTAACTCCTGACCTCATGATCCACCCACCTCGACCTCCCAACGTGCTGGGATTACAGGCGTGAGCCACTGTGCCCGGCCTCCTCTATTTTAATCTCTGCCTTCTCTGATTCTTCTGCGGTTCAGAAACATTGTGCTTCTGCCAGATGATACTTTCTTTGAAAGCAGTTTTTATAAAACACTAAAAATTAAGTCCGATCTACTATAAAATGAAAGGTGAAGGGGTGTGTGTGTGTGTGTGTGTAAATTCACGACTCCAGGTATTCTAAACAATTGAATGAACATCGGCAGTTTTCCCTTAAGCCTTAAAATTATTTTGCAAATAATAGAATCATATTGCTACATAACAAACCACCCTAAAAGTCAATGGCATTCAACAATAAGCATTTATTTCTCACACAATTGAGGGTTAGCTTCAGGGACTATCTGCCTGCTCTTTTGTCTGTGGAGCAGTTGGGGGCTCTACTCTAAGCCGGGTTTGGTTTGGGCAGCTTTGTTTCAGATACCTCAAATCCATCTCTTGGGACCACAGGGCTAGACTGAAGAAACCATGCCTTCTTATAACAATGGAAATGTTCAAGAGAGCAGGAGGAAATTGTAAAGATCTCTGGAGGGCATCACTTTTGCCTCTTTCTCTCAGCCAAAGCAAGTCACTCCCTCTTTCTCTCCCACCACAGTGAGAGGGCAGTACAAAATTATATGCCAAAGGTAATGGTTCCAAGGAAGAGGGAAGAATTGGGGCTTGGGGAAGGCTGAATAATGCACTCCAAAAATCTCTACATTCTAATATCTGGAACCTGTGAATTTACTTCAGGTTTGCAAAAGGGCTTAGCATATGTGATTAAATTAAGGGTGGGGAGATTATCCTGGATTTTCTGGATGGGCCCAATGTAATCCCAAGGGTCCTTCTAAGAGGGAGACAGGAGATCAGAGTTAGAGGAAGTATGTGGGGTGATGGAAGCAGAAAGAAGAGGCAACGTGCTGTGAGGTCATGAGCCACGGAATGAGAACAGCCTGCAGAAGCTGGAAAAGGCAAAGAAGCAGAATCTTCTCTGAAGCTTCCAGAATGAATGCAGCCCTGCCAACACCTTGATTTCAGGCTTCTGACCTCCAGAAGTATAAGAGAATAAGTTTTGTTGTCTTAAATGTGAACCAAAAAGTATCCACTAGGTTTGTGGTAATTGTGTTACAGTAGCAATAGAAAACCAGTACAGATTGTGGTGTCAGGAAGTAGGGTGCTGATGTAACAAATGCCTGGAAATGTGGAAGTGGCATTGGCATTGGGTAGAAAGGACTAATTTGCACTGAACAGACTGTTAGTAGAAAAATGGATGTTAAAGACTCTGCTGGTGAGGACTCAGGAGAAATGAGGAACATTATTGGAAACTAGAGGAAAGGGATCCTGTTACATAGTGACAGGAAGGTTAGCAGAACCATGTTATATATTTCTGTGGAAGGAGGAACTTGTCAACCATGTACTTGGGTATTTAGCTTAGGATAGCTCCAAGCAAAGTGTTGAAGGTACAACCTGGCTTATTCCTTATAACTTACAGCAAATATCAGAAGAAAGAGATAAATTGAGGAAAGGACTGTTAAGTAAAAGGAACCAGTATTTAATGATTTTGTAAATTCTCAGCCTATCCAGATTACAAAAAAGGATAAAATTAGGAGATTTACTGTCAGGAAGTGTGTTCTAGAGAGGAAAGCCAAAAATATGGATTTTTTTTTTTTTTAAATAGTATCTTACTCTGTGTCCCAGGCTGGATTTTCAGGGTGCAATCATGGCTCACTGCACTCTCAAACACCTGGGCTCAAGGGATACTCCTGCCTCAGCCACCCAAGTAGCTGAGACTGCAGGCACATGCCACCATGCCCAGTTACTTTAAAAAATTTTTTTCATAGAGATTATGTCTCACTATGTTGCCCAGGCTGATCTTGAACTCCTGATCTCAAGTGATCTTCCTGCCTCAGCTTCTCAAAGTGCTAGAATTATAGGCATAAGCCACCACCACACCTGGCCTGGACACCATTTTGCTAGTGTCTGAGAAGAAACAAAATGTCACAGTGTTCTGTCACACAGAAAGCTCTTTGAAGAGATTAAATACATGACTCATGGATTATTTCAGCCATCTCATGGGACTATCTAGGAAAGATCTGTGGAAGAGCCTCTTATCTAATGGAGTGAATCCTTACGACATACATAAGAGACCCACAAGATTCTTGATGATATTATACTAGCAGCAACACTGCCAGCTTAGCCAGAAAGGGACAAAAATAAGACAACAATTTTAAAAGGTTGTTGGACTCCCAAAATTCTACAGATAGGAAACAGGTAGATAAAACTACTTAGATGGGCCAGGCGTGGTGGCTCATGCCTGTAATCTCAGTACTGTGGGAGGCCATGGTGGGTGGATTGCTTGAAGTCAGGAGTTCAAGACCAGCCTGGATAACATGGTAAAACCCCACCTCTACTAAAAATGCAAAAATTAACTGGGCATGGTGGTGCATGCCTGTAGTCCCAGCTACTCATGAGGCTGAGGCAGAAGAATTGCTTGAACCCAGGAGGCAGAGGTGCAGTGCACCAAGATCATACCACTGCACTTCAGCCTGCATGGCTCAAAAACAAAAACAAACCAACTAACAATAACAACAACAAGAAAAAACCTACTTAGATGACAACATGTGCCCTCTTCCTGAAAAAGGAAGTATGATTCAGAGGATAGAGCCTCAGACCCAAGAGTTGAGGCAAGAGTCACAGAGGATTAATCTCAGTTTTTGAAATGGAGTTTTCACAGTTGGTTTTCAAAATTGCTTGGGACTGGAGACTCCTTTCTTCATTCCATGTTCCCCTTTTTGAATAGGAATGTCTATAACTGTTATCCTGTGCCTGTCTCACTAGTGTATTTTAGGAGTAGATAACTTATTTTCTAGTTTTATTGGTCCACTGATAGAGAGGAATTTTTTCCTAAGATGGATCGTAGTCGGAGTCTTACCCATTTTTTATTTAGATAATTTAGATGAATAAATTTGGGGCATTTGAAATGGTAATATTCAAAGAGAATTTGGACTTTAAATTGATGTTATGATAGGTTGAGACTTCTGGGGATATTGAGAAGAGGTGAATGTAGTTTGACATGGAATGGATGTGAATCTTTGGGACTCAGAGGGCAGACGGTGGTAAGCTAAATAATGATCCCCCAAAGATGTTCCCAACATAATCCCTGGATCTTGTGAACATTACTTTATATGGCAAAAAAGGACTTTGCACGTGGTTGCTAAGGGTCTTAAAATGGGGAGATTATCCTGGGTTATCTAGGCAGACTCTAAATATATCACAAGAATCCTTATAAGAGGGCAGGAAGGGCCGGGTGCGGTGGCTCACACCTGTAATCCCAGCACTTTGGAAGGTGGAGGTGGGCAGATCACCTGAGGTCAGGAGTTCAAGACCAGCCTGGCCAACAAGGTGAAACCCTATCTCTACAAAAATACAGAAATTAGCTGGGCATGATGGTGGGTGCTTATAATACCAGCTACTCAGGAGGCTGAGGCAGGAGAATTGCTTGAACCTGGGAGGCAGAGGTTGCAGTGAGCTGAGATCATGCCATTGCACTCTAGCCTGGGTGACAGAGCAAAACTCCATCTCCAAAAATAAAAATAAAAAATAAAAAAAATTGGAAAAAGAAGCAGAGATTGGAGAGATGCTGCCTGGATCCAGTGAGTACCACAGTTCTAGAAATTAGAAGAAGCAAGGAATAGATTCTCCTTTATAGTCTCCAGAAGAGACTAGGTCTGCTGACAATTGATTTTTATTCCTTAAGACTTATTCTGGACTTCTGACCTCCAGAACTGTGAAATAATAAATTTGTATTATTTTTAGTTGTTATGTTTGAAGTAATTTGCTACAGCAGCAATTGAAAACTAATATAGGGTCATTAATACAATCTTCTGTAGAAATAAACCTTGCTACCCTGTTTTTACATATAAAATTGTCTTAAGCATTGTCATTATATTTAAAATAGGCAGTTTGTGAACATTTGACATTCTCAAATGTGAGTTGATCTTGTACTGGACCAATCTGTCTTCTAAAAGAAAGCATCTTTACTTTAAAAATAAAAGTCAGTGAGTAATTGGATCAGAAATGCAGAAATGTTCATTATAAGCAACAGTAACAACAGTTAGTTGGAAAGTTAAAATAATATGTGATGGAATAACAACTATTAATAGGAGAGTATTGGAAGTCACTGAAAGGGATTTTGTAGTTACAAGTGCCTCCTCCTCCCTCCTCAGTTTTGCTGGAGAGAGGCTGGGGAGCCCACGTCATAAAGATAGAAACAGTGGGGAAGGAGAGAGGAGAAAGGAAAGAGCTGGAGACCCATGGAACTAGATGCTGTGGAGCAGCTGTACCATATGATCAGTGCGGCTTACATAGAAAGGGAAAGGGGACTTAAAAAATGTATTGCTGTAAATGATATAAATGTATTTGGCTTCTCCTCAAAGTTTTCAAGAAATACAGGGTCAGAATATGAACGGTTTGGAAATTTCTTATGGTTGTTGGAAGGAAGATACACAGTATATATCAGTGGTATTATTTGGGGTCCTTCCTCAAAGGTTACTTGATCATTCAGAAATGTGTTTAGGCTATAGGTGTTAGAAAAGTGGAACAATAATACCATAACAAGTAGGAATTTGTTTCCCTCCTTTAACAACAAACCTGGAGCTACAGAGTTGTAGAGGAATGGTTCTTCAAAGACCCAGGCTCCTTTCATCTTTCCTTACTGCGTTATCCAAGTGGCTTTCAGTTTAGGCTTATACCTTGTGTTTGAATGATGGCTGTTACAGTTCAAGGCTTCATGACCTCATTCAAAGGCAGGAAGTCCAGGGGTGTCCAGGGTAAGCACTTAGCTCCTCCTGCATTTCTTTTTAAAGGAAACAAAATATCTTTCCCAGAATCCCTCAGTGGACTTTCCTTTGGCCAGAACTGGGTCACATGCTGCCCCATCCCCTCGTACTACTAGAGTAGAGCCTGAGAAAGCAAATATCTAGTTTTGCAGACTCCAAAGTGGGATGTAGCCAAGGAAATTGGACTTGCAATGACTTTAGGTTGACCATCCAGTGGTGTCTGCCACAAGTGTATCCACTCTCTCTTTTCTTTGAAGGACTTGAGGCTAATGAGTTTGGAAACTGAGCAAGGACCACACTTTTTGTTAATAGGTCTGTCCTCCAGAGAAAAGCCACTACACAGCTTTCCAAAAATGCTGGCATTCCCCTCATCAGTGGACTCCTCAGTGCTGAGGTGAATATGTTTCTTTTGGGGCATCTTAGAGAACATAGCATTGAGGGAGATAAGTAGATAACACTTGATACATCTATTAGAGCATTTTCTTAAATTCTTGGATTCTCCCTCTACATAGCAAGGTATCCCTGGCATCTCACTCTCATAAATATAACTTAGCATAGACCTAAAAAGCTCAGACTCTGGAACCAGGCTATCTGATTTGAATCTCAGCTTTACCAATTACAAGCTGCACGTGGCAAGTTATTTAACCTACATATGCCTAAGTTTTCCCTTTTATAAATGAGGATGTTACCACCTGTCTCATAGGTTTATTATTATAATAAGACAATTTGATATATGATAGCATTTTGAAAAGTGCTTGGCACCTAGTAAGGGTTACATGTATGCCAACTAGCATTATTGTTTACATCAGTCCTCATGAGTCTAGATTTCAGCAGCTAACTAAGCAGATGATTAATGCTACTCCCAACTGCCCAGGTGAACCCATTGAGTCTAGAATCTTTGCTCATGCCTCCATATCGATACATTCAGCCACATCTAAGGCTATGTTCTTCCCTCCTTGGTCTAGCATTCTCAGAATTTCTCTCCACACATATTCCCTGGACTTTTGCTTTTATAAATTAGCAGAATCTCACACCTCCTATGATGGATAAGTCTTTTCTTTCAGAGTTTGCCTTTCCAATTGGCCTTTTGAGGAGTGCTGGGATTTGTAGTGAGAGAAAATGAGGAGTATTTGGCACAGGGTATAAAGTTTCAAGTCAACACCCTCAAGCCAGGTCATTAGAGGATCTCAATCAAAGCAGCAAGAACCTCATGACTGCCTTCATTTGGCAAAGGAAGCCAACACAAGGCCTGAGGGGTGTGGAGTACATCAATGAAGTCATCTGAATTGTCCTGTGTAACTCCATTCAATCCTCAGGGTCCTAATGAAGTTCTAATTAATGCTTTTGGTTTCAAATAAGAGAGTGGTCAGGCTATGAATGCAAGTGACTTTGTAATTCAGCAATCCAAAAGATTAATATTTGAGGTTTTTTCACTTACTTTGACCTCCACCTGCTAGAAATCAAAAGGTTTTCTGCTTGTCTGTTTCAGAAGTCATAGAAAAGCCCTGGTTTATAGGTACCTTGAGCTGAGAATGTAAGAATTTCAGCTCGTATTTTTATTTTTTAAAGCTGCTCAGGCCGGGTGCAGTGGCTCACACCTGTAATCCCAGCACTTTGGGAGGCCAAGGCGGGTGGATCACGAGGTCAGGAGATGGAGACCATCCTGGCTAACATGGTGAAACCCCGTCTCTACTAAAAATACAAAAAATTAACCAGTCATGGTGGTGTGCACCTGTAGTGCCAGCTACTTGGGAGGCTGAGGCAGGAGAATCACTTGAACCCGGGAGGCAGAGATTGCAGTGAGCTGAGAGTACACCACTGCACTCCAACCTGGGTGACAGAGCAAGACTCTGTCTCAAAAAAAAAAAAAAAAAAAGCTGTTCATCTCCATAAAAAACAACCACCTTACTCTCACGGTCTTATTGTGAGAATCTTATTCCTAAGTCTCATTGCTCAGTTGTCACTTGGTTACCCCAAAGCTTGATTTCAATGGGTACTTCATTGTAGATGTATACAGTTGATAACAAACTTTTGCCACTGTATACCATGGGCTACCTGCGTCAAAGACCTTTAAAGAAGCTGAGTTTTCAGCCCTCAACCTTAATCAGACTAGATAACCTATCCCTGATTTCATCTATTTCCCTTAGGGTCTATGCCTGTTAATTCAAATGTCTGTATCAGTCAGGCTACTTAACCACAAGCAACAGAAACTTACTCTGACCAATTAAGGAAGATCACTCGAGCCCAGGGGTTCAAGACCAGCCTGGGCAAAATAGAGAGACCCCATCTCTATAAAAAAAAATTAAAAAGTTAGCTGGGTGTGATGGCTTGCACCTGTAGTCCCAGCTACTTGGGAGGCAGAGGTGGGAGGATCACTTGAGCCTCGAAGGTCGAGGCTGCCAGTGAGCTGTGATTATGCCGCTGCACTCCAGCCTGGGCAAAAGAGTGAGAACCTGTCTCAAAAAAAGAGAAGAAACAAGAAAGAAGAAGAAGGTGGAGGCCAGAGGAATGCATATAGAAAGAACTCCTCAAATCTGGCAAGGTGAAGACATTGTCACCTGGATCGCTATCTGCCAGGCATCACAGCTTACATCATGAGCATTATGGCACTACCACTAGCAACGCTGCCCTAAAAATTTGGTAAGCACCTTTACCATCAGAGGTTTTATCTTGCACCAAGATTACATAGTGGATAATTCCTCAAGCCATTAGAGTTCAGGTCCTGGGCAGAAAAATATTTCCTTTGTTTATTTCACAGACACCAGTTCAAAGACTGAACCACGTGGGTCCCAGCTTTATAAGGTTTACATACATAATTGTTATTTTTGTTGCTTATAATTTTCATGCAGTTTGAATAGGTCAAGAAACCTGGTCTATGTAGGGCACCTTAAATATCCCCTTTAATATTTATGGTGTTACTCACAGTACTTTCTGCTGGATCTTCCTTTCTTCCTGGTTGTCTGGGGTGAACAGCATGGCGTAATAGAAAGGTTCTGGGCTTTGGAGTCAGGCAAACTTTGGGTTCGATCCTGGCTCTGATCCTGATCAACATTGCCTATCTGTAAGTATATTACTTACCTTTTCTAAGTCTTGGCTTCTTTTTCTATGAAATAGGTATAGTAAAATCTGCTCCATGAATTGTTAAAATATAACTCACATAGAGCTTTGTAAGAGATGCTGAGAAACAATACATAGTTGGTCCTCTGTAAGCATGGATTCGGAGGATCCTAAATCCTCAGATTCAATCAATCACAGATCGAAATCCGCAGATACAGAGGCTGACTATACTTGATTATATGTAAAAAGCTGTGTTTACTATGCTTATAATTGAGCAATTATTTCAAGTATTATACATGTGACAGACAAATGAAAAGAAATGAAGCAATACAGTTAGAGTAGACTTAGCAATACCAACAGACACTGTTGCATTGTTGTGAAATAGTCCTAAGTATCTTTCTTTTTTTAACCTGACACCCGTTGTTTGCAAGCGGTGGAAATGCTAAAAGTGAATCTCTTTTCACCAGGAATGCATGACCTTGGCCATCAGCTGCCAGGGCTTTTACTATTGAAATCCTGTTATGTTATTTTCTTCCCAAGTTTGTAATGAATTGTCTCTTGAGAGGATGTGATGAAATATACAGCTGCATCCTAATAAGCATCTTTATGTCTATAAACAGTGTCCTTTAGCAATGAATAATAAAAATTGTAATCTTAACTGTAGGAAAAACAATTTAGATAGTATTAATTTTTCTTAAAGGCATTGCAGGTGTATTATTTATATAAATAAATAGAATATGTAATACATATATGGAAAATACATATTTGTGTATACAAGCGAATTTACTTAATTTCTCTATATACACATATACTTTTTATAAAAAATATCCTGAAACAAAACCATCTGTAATATCTTCTATAGCAGCGGGTTCATAAAATTGAAATGATTGATGCCTTTCAGAAATCTCTAGGCAACCAGGTGTTACCATTATTAACCACCCGTGGGAACTTGGCTTCAAATCCAATCTATTATGATTAGAATCTGCATGATCTGTATGAAGTACAGCAAGTCCCGGCCACCAGATGTCACCATTCTTCTATTTCCCTCCTGGTGCTTGGGGAGAGCTAGAGACTCTATTTTCTCTCAAGGGACTGAGGGAAATACGTGCCTCAGAACATTACTGGGATTTCACCAAAAGGTCTTTTCTTAGTCATCCTGGCCTTGCAGATTTCCCTGTGGTTTTTTAGTATCTTGACTTGACAGTTCATAATAGCTGAGGAGCCAAGTGGCTGATAATTTGGGGCTCATCTGGTCAGGAAGTGTTAGAGCCATTTCCTCCAGCTAAGCTTGAAGACAGGATTGACATAAGGTGCCCAAAGCCCAGAACTTGCTCAGTGCAGGAGAGGCTATGGATGTGCCCTTTTAAGGTCCTGGGGTCAGGAGACCTCAACCAGCTATGAGCTCACTTACAAAATGAAGGAGAGGGACTGAATCATTTCTAGGGTCTAAAAATTCCATGATTCTCAGTTTGTAAATGCCTCTGGTGGGGAGGGTGGGTAGTAGGGTGGGGGTAATCTAAGTCCAAGAAATAAGACCCCAGAGAGGACAACGAAGTAGGGGTGAAGTCCTGCAGGGCAGATCAGAGGAAACTGAATATGAATCCTTATGAGGTCTGGATGTAGTGACTGGTTATGGGGTCTGGAACTTGCTGGGGTTATGATCTTGTGGATTCTACCACGAACTTAATAGCCCACTCTTCCTCCATTCCAGATACTACTTAACAATAAACTATAATGCTTATCGATGTAAATGTATGGCATTCTCTCTCCTGGGGCTTGGTTGGATTTGATCTGTCATGTCAGTCAATGTTCTTTGTGGTGCCTTCAGGGCACAGGATGTGTTTTATTTGTGAATTTACAACAGTGCAGTTTTCAGCTAGCTCATCTGGAGTGTTCCTAAAATCCGCGAGTGGGAGCAGGGCAGAGAAGGAAGAATGGATTTCATGTATTAAGTGCCAGATATCCCTAAGTATTTCACATATATTTTATATCATCTTCACAGTAACCTCATGAAGCAGCATTTATTATGCTCATAGATAAAGATGAATTCAAATGGTTAAGTGGCTTGCCCTAGGTCACGAAAACCAAATGGCTGTATACATACTGCTTTGTGTAATGCGTTCTAAGAAAGAGTAAACAGCCTCAGGGCGTTTTGTTAAAGTTGCCTGCACCCCTAAGATGGTTGAGACCACAGTCTCCCCATCACTGGGCTTCGCTGCTGTAAGGCCCCTTGTCCTTTGGGGCTTGGACTGCGCCACTCCGGAGGATGCATTGTCATATCAATATCTGCACACCGCCCCTGACCTTGTTAGAATATTATTTATGACCTCGATCGGAGGTCCCGCGCTCGCTCCTTTCTCCCCTTGGGCTGCGGAACAGAGTGGCTGGGAGAAGTCCTCCTAGACAGGGTTGAGAGTTTGCCGACGGCCCCTGAGAAGCTGGGGCGTTCCGAATTGGCTGAGCCCGAGGCCGGGGGCGGGGAGTTTGCCAAACGTCCCCGGCCGGAATTTCTGCCTCCTAGAGCCACGAGCCCAGAAGCGGGGAGAAGTTGGTGAGGTCGACTAGGGGAGGGTTGCCAGGAATTGAGGACAGACTCCCGCCCCGGTCTACTGAGCTCCCAGAGGAGCGTCTCTGCTGCGTCGGGGCTGAGTGTGGACGCGCTGCGCGCGGCCCCGCCAAGGCTGGTAGTTTGCAGACCGTCCCTGCCGCGGCCCGCTCGGCGGCGGCCCTGCGGCTCCCGCGGCGGCGGCGGCCCCGGGCGCGATCCAGCCCAGGTAGCCGCGCCGCAGGCTCGGGGCGTCGCGACCCAGCGCTTCGGGCCCCGCGGGCACGGCGGCCGGCGGGTGCTCCTGGCTGCTGCTGCTGCCCAACAAGGAGGTAAGAGCTGCCGGATCGGGATGATCGCGTCGGAGCTCGTCATCCCCGCGGGGTGATGCGCGCAGAGGGGACCGCTGGGGGCACGGGGAACCGGGCGCGGGCGAGGAGAGCCCGCACCGGGGTCGGCGCGGTCGGGGGCTTCCTTCCGTCGTTCCTCTGCCGCCTGCGTGGGTGCCCCGGCCCCGGCCTCTCTGCAGGACCCCGGAGTGCAGACGTGGGACGAGCCTTGAGGAGCCCACCTGCCCCCGGCAGCGCCTCCCGGGGGAGGCTGAACCCACCAGGCCCCGTGACGAGGGGGCTTGTCGGCTTTCCTAGGGACAGTCCAAAGGAAGCTCTGGTTGCGCGGGCTGGAGGCGAGCGGCCAGGGATGGTAGATGGGCGCTCGGACCGCGGAGGAGCTCGGTGGGGGTCACGCCGCAGGCGTGGGCCGGGCCGGGGTCCTCGGGACCCAGGCGCACTGGGCGGGCTCGGCCAGAGGCCAGTAGGGAGGAAGGAAGAAGGAGGGAGGCTGGCCCTGAGCCCCTAGGGAGGAGGCATGCGGCGGGCCGGTGCTCCGGGCCTGAGGGTCCAGGAGGCCCGGGGGCGCCCCAGCTGTTAGGGGACGGCCCACGGGTCCACGATCCCGCCGGCGCGCTCAGCGCTGCTGCCGGGTCTGGGAGGCTGCAGGGAGCGCAGAGCCCACACCCGCGCACACACTCCCCGAGAGCATGCTCAGTGCGGTCCTGGGAACTTCCTGCCGAGTCGTGAGCCGCCCCGGCCCCCTCCTGGCCCACTCCTGGCCCTTGGCTCGCAAAGTTGGGGGCGGCGGGGCTAGAGAGTCGTGGGCGCCGCTCTCGCCTGTGGCTCCTCTGCGCCCCTGGCCCCTGCCTCGCCTCAGTTGAGCTCCGCGCTCTGCTCTCCCCCGCTGCCCCCGCAGCCGGGATTGGGGGCGTGGGTGTTAGCCCCTGCTCTCAGTGGCTGGGTGGCCAGAGGCCTGGAGCGCGACTCTCAGCCTGGTGGACCTGCGCGCTGTGCGCCCTCTTGGTGCCCGGACCTGGCGCGGCGAGCAGGCGGGGTGCAAGGGGGTGTGTGAGCCCAGGGACGCTCGCGCACACACTTGCTGTCACACACAAAGCCGTGGTTTTGTAGCCGCCGCGCGGAAGAGCCGAAGAGGGAAGGGGGTGGCGCTTGCATTGTCCAGAGGCGTTTTGAGCGCTGATGGGTGCTTGGCTCCTCAGGGCTGCGGGAACCGGGTGATGTGGATGGATTCGGTCTAGGGCCCGGCCCTCCTGGGACCCAGGCCTGGCCCCGGGTGGCCGCCGCTATCTGCACCTGGCTCTGGCGGCCCAGTTAGGGGAGGTTGGGTACTTCTAGGTCTGTGAAGTTGGGAAGGGGCAAACTCGGGTTTCTGTGGGGTTCGGGTGGATGGCAACATCGCACTTGTAAACACACCCAGACCCAAGTGTTAGAGGTAGCACCTCATTCTAAAGAGATGCGAGTGGGAAGCTAGGTCGTTGAACTGACCGCCCACCCCCCAGTTTATTGTCAGGACCTGATCAACTTGGTTTTTACTCCAAGAGACTCCCCAGTGTTAATCTCTGTGTCATGAATGAACATCCTAAGCCTTGCGGCTGCATCAGAACTCCCTTGTCTGATCCGAGAAAATCACTGAACATTTTTTCATGAAGGGCAAAGCACCTGAGATCTTTCGTGAATGAATTTTCACCCCCCTCCCCCCGTCCCCACTTCTTTCCTACAAATTATTTTTGTTGCTATTGTTCAGGGCTGAGATGGGCATCCTCAGATTTATTTGGCAGTTAAGATTAGAGCAAAGCTCTCCTGTCTTTTTTTTTTTTTTTTTTAAGATGGGGTTTTGCTCTTGTTGCCCAGGCTGGAGTGCAATGGCGCGTTCTCAGCTCACTGCATCCTCAGCTTCCCGGGTTCAAGCGATTCTCTTGCCTCAGCCCCCCAAGTAGCTGGGATTTCAGGCGCCTGTCACCATGCCTGGCTAATTTTTCATTTTTAGTAGAGACGGGGTTTCACCCTATTGGTCAGGCTGGTCGCGAACTCCTGACCTCCGGTGATCCACCTGCCTCGGCTTTCCAAAGTGCTGGAATTATAGGCGTGACCCACCGTGCCCGGCTTAGAGCAAAGCTCTCTTTTCTAGAGAGCTTTTTAGTTTTTTCCAGTTTAGTTTTTTCCTCTTGCCCTCCTCCATCACTCTGCTTTTAAAGGCTCATTTAAATGCCCATGTCGTCAGCCTTACTTGGAGAGGCCCTGAAAAGCAAGGTGATGGAGGAGGGGCAAAAGGGTGACTGTTTCACCCTTTGTAGGGGCTGGGAGAAGAGGAGAAGGAAGTTGCTCTGTCTGGCATCTGCCTCTGCTGGGGTGGCTCTGCCTGGGCATAGGGTTTGGGCTTTTTCTTTCATCTCCTCCTTTGCTTCACCCTGCCTTCTTCACTCTAGGACACTCGTGACTGGAGTCATTCGGTGAAGGAATCTGCAGTCCTGCTTTGGAGCTTTGCAGGGTTTGCACCTACACAAGCAGCCACCAGTTGGTTTTAAGGTGAACTGCAATGGCAGGAGGCGTGGGGGAGTTCTGCCCCGATCTGCCGGTGGCAACTGTGTGCTCCAGCTGCTGCTGCAGAGCAGCTCATGGGTTTTTTGATCTCCTCAGCAGTGTGCATTTCAAGTGCTTTGTGTCTGGAAGTGTGAATATAGTACTCATTTATATATATTCCCTCATCTGTATACATTTTTATAAAGAGGTGTGTGCCTATGTACATGCATATGCTGTGTTCTTTGGTAGAATCTGGAAGCTGGAAGGGACCTCAGGAAATCACAGGCATTCACATAATCTCTCATCCCATTCAATTTTCTTAGTTTTAAAATAACCAAGCCACCTTCTGCGCAGCCGTCCTCCAAAAGCATTGAAATGCTAGAATCCCCTGTGACCCTAGCTGACGGGGAGGCCTTTGGAAGTAGGAGTTTCCAGGAACCGTTCTAGGTATCACTCTGACATTTGACACAACTTTTCCCTAATGTTCCGTGTGTCTCAGGATCTAAGGCATTACAGAGACATCCCTGGATTAATTTTGGCAGGGGACAGGCAGTGACTAGTGTACCCTGCAGAGATGTGTAGAAAACTGCAAAGAGCAGTCATCTGTAAGATCTGGGTTGGAAAGTTTATGGCCTCTCCTTCCCGTCATACAGACAGATGGCTGCTCTGCTCTTTCTCAAGAGGCTTTAAGCACAGTAGGAACTCATTGTCTTCCTTCCTCGTTATGTGTCATGGGCTCCTGGCCCTAGGAGGCATGGAGGAGGAGTGGTTGGGCGTGGCATTCTGTGTTGATGCTGTTATAATAGGCCTCAGGAAAGTGTGTGCTGTTAGCTTTGTCTCTGGGGGTTTCCTGTGGTGAATTTCAAAGTTTGGGGAAGGGTCCTGGTGTCAGATGAACAGGTTGATGGGTAGTTTTGACTGCTATAATTCAGATGATACTTGAGAAAAGGGAGGAAATAATTTTATATGGGGGGATTGCTATCTGGGTGACAATTGAGAAGATAGGGTGAGAAATAAATAAGCATTTGGGACTTGTCAGTGCAGGTTTTACCAGGTTGCCTTTAAAGTTAATAATTGCTTTGAAGTATAGAGTCACTCTTAGTAGCCAGAAGATGGCTACACTTTCAGATTTCTCTTTGAAATTAAGTAATGATCTCTCCAACCCTTAAAGTCTCTAATCTAAGCCATATCCCTATACATGTTTTACATCCTGTGTCAACATTCACAGTTGTGACTGATGCTGGCTGCTGATGAGCATTTATCTAGCATCTGCCATGTGCCATGCACTGGGCTGGTGCTGGGTATAAAGATGTCCTCCTAAATTATCTCACTTTTAATTTATCAGACCTTCTTTTACTGTGTGTTAATGCAAACTAATAGCTCTTGGAAAGCCGCCAAGGTGGGTCCCAGGAGCCTTAGCACTGTAACCACGTTCTCAGCCTGAGGAGTTTGGACTCGAGCTTTGCGTTTGCCCATTTGGGCTGTTTTATTTATTTTTTTCATTGTCACAATTAAGTGCATCCTTCCTTGACTTTGTCATATCTGCAGGGCTATGTGTGTTCATGGGAGGGTTTGGAGGAATCACTTTATTTGTTCAAAATCCCACAGTTCTCTTGTCTAAACACGCAATCTTCTGGAATGGGAACAGGGCTTTCCTCTCGGGACTCTGCCCAGTCTTAAAAATCAGGACAGGCAAGGGTTATACGCTATGGTGGCTGGGTTTGGTGGGAGCAGTTTGTCTTGTAAACTGGCACTGTCTCTTTGTCACCTTCACTGCCAGGCTGGCATTAATGCCTGCTGGATCTTGACCCTTGCTCAAGTGGCTCCCTGCAATGGCTAAGGAATATTTCTCCACTCTATTTCCTGACAAAGTGAACTCAGGAATGAGTTACACTCAAGTACTTCTGTTACTAGTAAGAGTGAACTACTGGTGCTTGCAATAGGTTTACTTTTTAAAATGTCAGCACTTCAAGGTTAGCCCTAGAATAATAACAGCCTCACTTATTTGCATCCCTTTGTGATTTGTGTGGCTGGCCCTTGAGGGAACATGTGCCACCCACCCACTCCTGTTTGAACTTCACGCTGTAATGTTGTAGTTCGGTGCACAGACTGCTTATAAGTCCTGTCATGCTGGTGAAATGTTTTTTAAAACTTATTGTAAGTATCCTACAGAGAAAAGCCTTCCACTCTATTTGTTTTGGGTCTTTTCCATGTCTGGGTCCCCGCGTGGGAGTTTGTTATGTTGGTGATCATCATAGAGATTGTATTATATGTCTTGGTGGAGAAACATCAGAAAAGGTGGGCAAGAAAATAGGAATGATGGCGATGAAAAACATCTATCTTCCCCGATTGGCATTATTGCAGATGCTTCTTTTGTACTCCAGGTATTTCCCTGAACAATGAGGTAGATGCTGTGTTATTCCCGGTTTATACATGGAGAGACCGTAACATCGTGAGGTCAGGAAATCCAGCTAAGGTCACAAACAGCTACTGAGTGGCAGAGCAAGGATTTGAAGCCAGGTGGTCTAGGTCCAGAGCCAGTGCGGGTTGGGCTGTGAGTAGTGGTTAAGGCTGATGAGCCTGCACTGTACTAGCCAGCACCTTCTTTCCAACCCAAGCCGAGAGGGCTTCATAGATACCCAGCGGCACCGCAGGGGGACCCTCCTCTTTCTAGCTGAGGTCACCGTGCAGAGAGTTGGAGGGACTTTCTCAAACTCTCACCAGCAGGCAACTGTGGCAAAGCTGGACCTCACATCTCATCTGTGGTCCCACAGGAACAGTTGGTAACAGTTGATAATGGGTGCCTGCCTGCTTTGTTTATAGGGATGATACAGGAAGAGAATTGATGGCTACTGGGCATCTGTTCCTCCCTGGAGCCCACTGTGTGCTCACACCCAGCTTCACCTTGGAATGTGGTGGGGAGCAGGTTGGTGTGGCCCCGTTCCCTCCTATCATCCCCAGCTGGGAGAATCTATGTCCTTTGGAATGAAGGGTTCCCTTTCTCATGTCATCTTTTAAGTTTGACATCATAAGAATTCAGTCTAGGCTGGATTTTCCATTTCACTCTTACTAATTCTCTGTGTTTTAGGGCTGCTGGCTCCTCTCAGCCTTGATTTCCTTTCTTTAGGAGTATGGGGTGGGTGAGGGGTGACCTGGAAGAGGTATGAGGACTCTTCCTTAACATTTCTGATAAAGGGTGCCTGTGAAGACGTTCCCGCAGTGTCTGTGGAATCCTAGAGAGAGAGCAGGGCCACACAAAATGCTCCTCTGAACCCGAGGTCGCCACACTTTGTGGAATCTTCCCGTTGGACATAGCAGTGAGCACCCATTTCCTTTCCTGCCCTCACCTACTCCTGATTTGGAATGCTTCTGCTGAATAAATAGTCCCTGGCTACCCAAGGAGTTTAAAGTCTAAGCCTGGTCAGTGCACACCCAGAAGAGTTAAGTTTAGTGATAAAGGGAAATGTAGATGAAGAACACACTAATTCAGCCCGTGTGACCACTTTGGGCCTCAGTTGTTAGGTTGAGACGTAAGAGGGGATTGAAGGCACTCCAAAGATCTGTTCAGTTCGTCATCTTGCTTAATCCTATACATGTGACAAAAGAGGTGTAACATAACTGAAATTCCCTTATTAAATTGAAAAGAAGGTTGAGAACACATTCAGATTGTTTTTGCCCTTACCGGTAGACTATTTAGCAGACAGCTGAAAAGCTTGACTAAGAAGAATCAGCCCTTTATTGTTACTCTCTTTGGGGATGTTTATCTTTGTATGTTTAGAAATAAAAAACCTTGGTCCTTACTTTCAGCCCTGAAATAACCTGCTTTCCTTTAGTGAAGCTATTTTTTCCCTTGGGAAATTGAGATTCATTGAGATTCAAAGAGTAGGGACGATGACCAGGCTCATAGCCTTCTGTGGTTCCTCACACAGCGCCCTGGGGATGTGGCTAGGTGTTTACATACTGCCACCAGCAGGGCCAGATTCTGTCTACACATTCAGTGTGTAACTACTACCTTTCAACGTAAGAGAGTTTGGTGTCAGTCTTCTTGCGGTTTTGCAGCTGCTTTTTTTTTTTTTTTAACCATCTGTTATTTTCACCTCCAGTTTGTTATTTACAAGCATCCATGCCGGTGAGTTTTCTAAATGACCGATTCTTTCTTGGATGCAAAGAAAAAGCACCATCTTTGCCTCATGCAGTGTGTGATCTCTCTGTTTTCCTTTGGCATCTTTCTTAGTGTTTCTGTTTGGTATATTTCCTTCCTCCCTTTCCTGTAATGTTTAGAGCACCTAGGGTTAGAGGCCCCACCCGGTGAGGATATGGCAGGGAAGAGGAGTTTCCCTCTGTCCCCTTCCCCCAGTAATCTTCATCATGCAGCGTCCCCAGTCTTGTGTAAGACCTTTGCAAACACGGCTTCAAGCCCCTCTGTTCATCTTGATTGCCTTCCCTCTGTAAAAAAAGTTCTTAATGGGACATTCTCCCTTTCTTCCTTTATTTGATTTTTAGCTATGATGCTTGGCAGTTTTAAAGATGACATTGTTATGTGGGCAGTCTTCACTGTACATTACACACAAATATAATTCTTCTGGGTAAATAGGATCAACTTTTACAGGTTCACCATTCCTCCTTTGCAATTCTTATGTGCAGTGAGCTCCATCAAAGGAAAGGTTCCCCCTTCCCCCGCCCCCAGGCTTGTTCCAAATAACCCCCCCAAAACAAAAAAAGAAACACGTAGCTCCAATAAAGAAAGGAGTGTCATGGAGCTCTCATGGGTGCAGGCTGGAAGCTCCAGGCCTGGCGTGCTGGAGCCACGAGATGAGCTGTCCAGGCAGCGTGGCATCGTGAGTGAACTCCGACTGTGGCAGGTGAGGCTTCTGCACTTAGCTGACTGTCTTCATGTGGACCGATTCTGTGCTTAGTGATTCTGATTTCTTATCTGAAAAGCGATGCATCACTTAACTTCTACACTTGGAGGGTTCTACTAGTGTGCCTGTGTGGCTGGGTTCTGCACACTCAGCTACTTCAGTTTCTTTAGTCTGTCCTTAAAAAGATTCCTAGGTCTGTTCCTGGTTTTGAGGTTCCATTTGTTCATTATGCTCTTTTAGAGTTCATCTTTTAAAATCAGTCTGTCGACATTTTTTTTTTCTCTTAGCACAATTTGTGGTCTCATGCAGGTCAACAAATTGGGACTCTGAATGTGAGCGTGTGTGTCCACACACCACTAGGGCTTATTACCTTATTGTTAATGTTATCTTAAGAAAAAGTGGAGGCTGGGTGCAGTGGCTTATGCCTGTAATCCCAGCACTCTCAGACACTGAAATGAGAGGATTGCTTGAGCCCAGCCTGAGCAACAAAGCAAGACTCCTGCCTCTACAAAAAAAAAGAAAGAAAGAAAGAGAGAGAGAAAGAGAGAAGGAGAGAAAGAAAGAAAAGAAAAAGGAAAGAAAGAAAGAGAGAGAGAAAGAAGGAAAAAAAAAAGAAAGAGGGAGTGATCAGAGAGCTGCAGGTTTGGAGTAGCCATCAGTTAAAGGAAGTCTGCAGAAAGTTTCTGTGAAAGGATTTTGTTACTATGGCCTTTCCCCTAGTGCCAGCTTGTTAAGAAGTGTAGGTAGGGGATCCTTGGTAATACCATGTATTAAGATTTTATTGTTCTTCCTGTAAAGTGTTTTTCGTGATAATGAGTTGCTTATTCTATAATAGTGCCTTTTCTCTATTTCTGTAAGCAGAGTCAAATACAACTCTCAAGTTTTATTTGTTCTTTTTTTTTTTTTTTTCTCTTTAGAGACAGGGTCTTGCTCTGTCACCCAGGCTAGAGTGCAGTGCTGCAATCATAGCTCACTGTAACCTCCAACTCCTGGGCTGAAGTGATTCTCTTGCCTCAGCTTCTTGAGTAGCTAGGGCTACAGGCGTGTGCCACCATGCCTGGCTAAATTTTTTTTAAGTTTTTATTTTTTTGGAGAGACAGGAGTCTTACTATGTTGCCCAGCCTGGTCTTGAAGTCCTGGCCTGAAGCGATCCTACTGCCTTAGTCTCTCGAAATGCTCTGATCACAGTTGTGAGCCGCCGTGCCCAGACAGCTTTCCATGTTTTGATGCCATGTCTGGTTAATACTCTCTTAAGTTTCCGAGTTTCTTCCTCCTAGTTCAGTGGTTTCAAATGTAACTTTTCTATTTCTTCATTGTCAGTCTCTAATAGAAATACTACAGGATTACTTCTATTGCTGCTGTAACAGCCACAAACTTAGCAGTTAAAGCCCCACACATTTATTCTCTTTGAATTCTATAGGTGAGAGGTCCTTTATAGGTCTCATGGACCAAGATCAAGGTGTCTGTTCCTTAATGAGGCTTGAAGGGAGAATCGGTCTCCTTGCCTTTTCTAGCTTCTAGAGGCTGCCCATGTTCCTAGGCTCGTGCCCCCTTCTCCAGTTTCAATGCCCGAAGTGTCCAGCCGAGTCCTTGTCTCTCTGCCATCACACTGATACTCTCACCAAGCTGGAAAAGATTCTCTGCTTTTCAGGATTGATGTGATTAGATTAGACCAAGCAGGGTAATGCAGCATAATCTCCCATCTACAGGTCCTTGATATAACGCCATCTCCCTGTAAGGCAACAGAAGCACAAGTTCCAGGGATTAGTATATGATGAACATCTTTGGGGGCCCTTTTTCTGCCTACCACAGTCCTCAAAGCTCCAAATAAGGAACTGGTTCTTTGCTCTTTATGTAAAAGAACTGTTTTTCTTTGCAAAGAAGGGTTACTGTTGCAGGATCTGTTCTTCTCCCCTTTGAACATATTCAAATCAACTATTTGCAAAAACATTGGTATTTAAATAAGGTTTGAGGTCTGCTGAGACCAGATGCTGAGCTGAGTACTTTTACTTGTTCTGGCTTATGTAATTGTGAGCCGTCCTACTATTAGAGTGGGGAAACTGAGGTGCAAAGGAAACGTGCCCAGGGTCACACAGCCAGAAGTGGCAGAGCCAGCGTACAAAAGGCTACATTCCCGAAATTGGCATTCTTTTCACTCTGCTTTTCTGCCTTACAAGCGATAAGGCAAAAACACAATGAGAAATGGTAATGGAAAACCTTAAAAATAATGTAAAACCTCTCTGCTTCTGCCAGGGTGATCATGATAAACAATAAATATTTGCCTGCGGTAGATTGACTTTTTTTTTTTTTTAACTAATGGCCTCCATTAATGGCCTCCCTGAACTCCCTGTATCCACTATCCACACTCTTTGCCCTATAACTTTGCAGCTTTTCTTCCTCCTTCCTTCTTCCCCCACCCTGGTCCCCTGCGCCCCGTTTGGCTATGTGACTTTCTTTGGCCAGTGGGATGTTAGCACATGCTGTGTATAAGCAGAGTTGTGAAAAGTGGCTGTTTCTGATTGCCTTTTACATAACTGGGCTTGCACTTTCAGACCCCGCCACCTCCATGAGATCGTGCCCAGGCTAGCCCAGTGGAGGGGCCAGGTTTGTGCTTGTGGATTCCATCCTAGACCGGCCAATGCCATCTGACCTGTCAGCTGTGTGCTGTCTCCTGAGCAGGTCTAGGTCGGCCAGGGTCACCTGAATCACCCACGGGCTGACCTATAGAGATGGGCAAATCATCCATGGTTGTTGCAAGCCACTGAGTTTGGGGGAAGTTTGCTATAGAGCAGTTGTTAACTGATGCGCAGCTCATATCAAATGTTTGAATAGTGCAGAAAGTAATTTTAGTGTCCTTTTAAAAATCCTTTTGTTAGTTACTACTTGTAACTAATTAATATTCTTTTAAGATTGTACTTAGGTTCAACAACTTGCCCATTGTATCTGCCCCTTTTTCCCTTTTTAGAAAACCATTGAAATGCTTTATATTTTAACCAATTTCACTCAGAAACAGACTAATTTTCCTTTCTGAAACTGTTTATCTTCTAATATGGTGGCTTTTGACCCCAACCTAGAGTAAGAAATACATGCTGACTCAGAACTCACGTATGTAAGTAGATAATCGCAGGAAAAGTTTCATAAAAAGTACTTAACCTTTATAGTGGCCTCTGGTGTTTTCTATTTTGTTCTATTTCATTGTCTTAAAAATTCTGGTCAGTGGTCAGGTGACAGGTGACTGGCTGCCTATTTTGTAAATAAAGTTTTATTGGCACATACCCAATCCCATTTGTTCTTCTGTTGTTTATGGCTACTTTCACACTACAATGGCAGAGGCCAGTGGTTGTGACTAATAGAGATGATCTGGCCTGCAAAGCCTCAAGTATTTACTCTCTGGCCCAAGAAGAAAAGTTTTCTGATCTTTGCACTGAATGGATTTCATAACCCATCAGTTAGTTGTGACCTTCTATTTGGAAGACCCTGTTCAAGTGACCCTTCGCTCTCCTCATACCCTTCTAGAGAGGACAGTGAACACATCTGGCAGATGTGAAAACTCACCCTTCTTTGTTTACTTAGAATCAACAATTAAGTCCTTGCCTTCTAACATTACACCCAATTGGCTTATGTAGGAAACTTTTCAAGCATTTCTAAATTGTTTCATTATGAGTAGTGTTATGCCCACCCTTCTTAATTTATTTTTAAATATGGCTTTCCAGTGGAAACTAACTGGAATTAAAATGGACACAAATACCATTCAAGTGCTAGTTATTTATTCATTAGATCCCAGCAGTGCCTTTTTTGGTGATATAATGGAGTTCATTAGTGGGAAAGGCAAAGAAACAGTGATCCTAGCTTCTCTTACAACACCTTTCTGGCAGCTGGGCCTTATTGCCACATTTCTGAATTAGGGTGGTATTATTTCTGAGCAGAATAAAATTTAGAGACATTAAATCATGGAATTCTGTGGTTGAAAAGACTTTGGAATTTTTTTAAAACTCAGATTTAATTGGCTCCTTAAAGGCCAAATTTTTCCAATACCTTCATTTTTCCAAGCCTGTCAAGAAAGGACAACATCGTTATTTATGTTGTGTGGCTCATGGGATTGATGAGAAAGAGCTGAGGCAGAAAACCTTCAGAGGGATCTGGATATGTCTTTGTAGAATCTGAAATGCCAGGTGAAGGATGGTCCCTGGCCCATTTATTTATTGTCAGTGAGAATGGAATCAAAATAAATGAGCTTAAACTACAGCGTGAAGAGCTTAGGTAAAATCTGAGACACATCCCTCAAATAAGGTCAGTTCATTGATATTAGAATAGGTTATCCGGTAATCTAATAGATTCATTGCATACAGCAAGTCAATATGGAGAGAAACTGGGTTGCAGCAGAGAAAGAGGTTTAAGCAAAGGGCCACCGAATGAGGGGAGGGGAGGAAACCTCAAATCCATCTCTCTGAGAAGTTTGGGTTAGGGTTTTTAAGGGTTTTGGAGAGGGCCAGGCTTGGAGGTTGTTGATTGGTCGAAAAGTGCAGGGTGAACGTGGGACAGGGAGGTGAACCACCTGCATTCTCATGTGATCCATTCCTCTGTGGGGGTCTTCAAACTGGTTGTTGGAATTCAGGGTCTGAAAAACATTTTAAGCTATCCTTAAAAAAAAGGCCTTATGATACTACTGTCCGAGATCCTGTCTGTAAGAACAATGGGGATGCAAATCAATTCCTAAACTGTCTTATGACTCCAATATCAGAAATCCTACTTATAGGAACAATGGGGATGCAAATGGCCACTATCTAGTGCTATGTGACTTTTAGAAACAGGGAAGCAGGCCAAGGTGCAGCCTGACTAGTGCTTCATTGTAACCATATTTCAGTCCAGAAGCTGGCATGCAATTCTTACCAACCCTGTAGGGATGGTTTCACTCCTAAGCATTTTTGATGTTAGCTGCTGCCCTTTGTTCGATGGATGGCTGTCCTTCCTGGTGGTTGGATGCCTTTAATTAATAAAGATTCTTCTGAGTGCTAGCAACAGAAACCTGCTGGAGCTTGCTTCAGTGGAGATAGAGAACTCACATTAGGAACACAGGGATAGGGTCCAGGAGCCCTCTGCAGCCTGGGATCGAGGCTCTAGGAACCCCAGAAATCCTTGTTGCTCTCCTCTCTGCTTCCATCTGCCTGGCTGCTTAATTCTCCTCCCTGCCTTATTCTGCTTTTCTTGTCCCAAGGGCAGAACTCTGGGTAAGGGGATTTGTTACAGGGTCTAAGCCACACAACAAGGCTGATCTTTCTTTTGTAATGCCAGTTCTGGTTTTCCCTCGGTGCCTAGCTTGAGATCACCCAGAGGTGGGCAGGGGATGGCACCTGGAGAGAGGACTCTGGCCTAGTCCTAGGCCCTACAATGTTATTGGGGGCATTTCAGCAATTTGGTGGGGGGGGGGGGGCAATTTTGATTGTCAGTGATGGAGGAGAGCTACTAGCATTTATTGGATGGGGACCAGGGATGCTAAACATCTGTAATGGGTAGAGCAGTTGTGTATCACAAAATGTTTCCTGTTACCCACTAGACAATCATGGACAAGCAAAATCTGAACCTAGACCTAACTTACGTATAAGCAAATAATTGTTGCACAGTTTAAGTAAACATCAATTTTTCCAATTAATGAAGAAAGATTGTGCTTTCTTTTGTTAGGAAATTTACCATTTTGGAAACTCACACTACCTATAGAATTAGCACATCACCTGTATCAGCCCACCTTTGTAGCTGACGCATTGAAAAAATTTCACATTAAAGTGCAGGCATCTAATGGCTCCATTATGTCTTTTAGAGTGATCTTGCCCAGCTAATTGCATATTGAAATCCGTTAGGTTTGTCATAAATTACTTTCCTTTATTGTCTTTTCTGTCAATCTTAGGACATGAAATGTATATGTTTGAAACTGTGTTTAGGTAGGTTATCTGAGCATTTGGTTCAGACAGTAAAGAGAGTGTTATAAGCTCACTATGAGCCCCAGGGGCTTTGGGTTTGATAGGGTTTAGAACACTGCACTAGGGGAAATGAATTGTAAAGTAATATTTTTTCTCTAGCCCAATGATTCAGCTGAATTAATACTTTTAATGCGAAGCATTTTTAAAAAAAAGCAAACTGGCCTGGCACGGTGGCTTATGCCTGTAATCCCAGCACTTTGGGAGGCCGAGGCAGGCGGATCACAAGGTCAAGAGATCGAGACCATCCTGGCCAACATGGTGAAACCTCGTCTCTACTAAAAATACAAAAATTAGCTGGGCGTGGTGGCGGACGCCTGTAGTCCCAGCTACTTGGGAGGCAGAGGCAGGAGAATTGCTTAAACCCGGGAGGCAGAGGTTGCAGTGAGCTGAGATCACACCACTGCACTCCAGCCTGGCAACAGAGTGAGACTCCATCTCAAAAAAAAAAGAAACCTTGGCCCATGCATGGGGTATAGCAGAAATAGAGATATTGGCCCCATAGTGCTCCTCCCCGAGCCACACCCATGGGTGGTGGACTGTCCTTGTACAACCTCTACCCTCCCATATATACAGTTAGTTTTTGGCTCTTGCTGGGCCATGGCTCCCATGTAGGTCTCTGCATTATTCTGGAAAAACTGCAGGAGTAGAAGGCAAAATTAGGTTGTCACATGAGTTTCATAACTACACAAGGTTTCGGGGAGACCTGTGAGCTTGCAGGGGAAAATATTACACTTTCATTTTCACTAACTTCTAGCCAAAATTTAGCAAGTCTTTCACTTTGGAAGGTTGCACATAAGGCACAGTAGTATTAGTGCTGTTTGTGACTTTGTCACCAATAGAAATCTAATATTTTCATGTCACATTAGAGATGATTAACACGTATGTTGAAATATCAATATTCATCACCACTTTGAAATTATGGTGGCAGTTGCACTTGTTGCTAGATAGTGTTAATGTGTTAAGATATAAGCTGCAGGTATTGCCATATCACAATTAAAAAAAAAAAATGTGGGGCCGGGCGCGGTGGCTCACACCTGTAATCCCAGCACTTTGGGGGCCTGAGGCGGGTGGATCACAAGGTCAGGAGTTTGAGACCAGCCCGGCCAATATGGCAAAACCCCATCTCTACTAAAAATACAAAAAAATTAGCCGGGCATGGTGGTGGGCGCCTGTAGTCCCAGCTACTCGGGAGGCTGAGGCAGGAGAATGGTGTGAACTTGGGAAGCGGAGCTTGCAGTGAGCCGAGATTGTGCCACTGCACTCCAGCTTGGGTGACAGAGCGAGACTCCATCTAAAAAAAACAAAAAAAAAATTGGGGGGCCGGACGCAGTGGCTCATGCCTGTAATCCCAGCACTTTGGGAGGCCAAGGCGGGTGGATCACTTGAGGTCAGGAGTTTGAGACCAGCATGACCAACATGGCAAAATCCTCTCTCTACTAAAAATAAAAAATTAGCCGAGCATGGTGGCGGAGTGTCTGTAATCCCAGCTACCAGGGTGGCTGAGGCAGGAGAATCGCTTGAACCCCGGAGGCAAAGGTTGCAGTGAGCTGAGTTCACGCCACAGCACTCCAGCCTGGGCAACAGGGTGAGACTCTGTCTCAAAATACATGAATAAATAAAATAATAAATGAATATAAAAAATATTTTGGTAACTATATTTCAATATAATTGATTTCCTCTGCAGTCCTGTGTATTTTATTTTATGCATTAAAAAAATCTTTCTGAGAAGAAGTCCATAGGCTGCCCCTAGTTCGCCAAGGGATACAATAGAATTGTGGTGTGTGCTAGACCCTGCACACCCACTGTTCCCCTTCCCTCCTCTTCATTAAGAGTTGACCTCCTCCTGACTTGGGCTTCCTCCAAGGCTGTCAATTATGTGTGTAGCGTGGGTGTAGGCTTATCTCCAACTTTTTT
This sequence comes from Macaca nemestrina, assembly GCF_043159975.1. Classification (NCBI taxonomy): domain Eukaryota; kingdom Metazoa; phylum Chordata; class Mammalia; order Primates; family Cercopithecidae; genus Macaca; species Macaca nemestrina. Next base: position 19,333,706 of record NC_092135.1, read on the forward strand.
TCTTAGACCTGGTCAAATAATTGAGCTCTGTTATTGGCTCACTCTTTTATCATATGCAAGGAGGCAAGTTTATCAGAACGTTCCTCCAGCAAAGCCGTATCTGTCACTACAAGGTACATGATTCATTTAAAGCCAAATGTCCTAATTATCTGAATCCTAAACAGAAGTCTGACTTGAGCTTCAGTTTCAGTTTTTCAAGTGGAGAAAACCCACAGACATTCTGCAGGAAAATGCCCTAAATACACATTAACCACCTGTTTTCCTCTTGGTATGCTTTAAGGTTCTATCATCACCAACAGCACTCTAAGAAATACCCCGCTGCCCAAGAAGTATGTTGTGTACATGGTTGCCAGGGGGTGTCTTCCTGTTGGCGTATGGCTTTGGAGAGAGGGACATCCCCTAGAAATTGGGGCTTGGCTTGGAGGCAGTCAGTGCCATAGGAATGCACTTCCTCTGGGCTTCCCGCTTTCCACTCAGTGAGTCCAGCCCAGAGGGTGCTGTGCCGCTGCTATAACTGGATTTCTGAGAGTGGAGTCAGCATTTTTTTGTTTCTGGAAACTTCTCTTGATAGGAAATGACTGTCCACAGAAGAGCTTACTGTACTGCGCCTCGCCGGTCTCCAGACTTGAAGTCATTGCTGTGCTGCCATGGGCATCTCTTTCCTCTCGTAGCTATATTTAGAGCATGAAAATGCTGAACATTTCCTTTCTGTTTCTTTAGAAGTCAGAGCGGGGAGGGATTTCTTGTATTCAACACAAATCCCTCCGACAACCATATTAAAAGACAGTGGGAGTAATAATTTTTCGTTCGTTGTTTAAAAAATATTAACGCTGAAGCTTGGACTAGAATAGTCTATTTTTTTTCTGCTTCATTTTTCTATGGATTTTGTTATTGATCAGTTTTATCATTGAGGCAGTTCCATTACATTGTATTCTTACTGTTTAAAGAGAATGTATCTGTATTTAACAAGTTTATCAATGAAGGGATAGCATCTCATCTTTCTTTTTCTTTTTCTTTTTGCTAATGGAAATAGCAAAGTTTTGTTGCTTTCTGAGTCACTGATTGATATTACAGATTTGTGTTCAAGATTGTTGGCACAATTAGGCCTATTATTATTATTATTATTTTGAGACAGAATCTTGCTCTGTTGCCCAGGCTAGAGGGCAGTGGCACTGGTCACTGGTTTCAAACTCCCGGGATCAAGTGATCCTCCCACCTCAGCCCCCCAAAGTCCTGGGATTATAGACGTGAGTCTGGCCTAGGCCTAATTTTTAAAGTGAGATACCTAAGATAATATTATTAAGAAGCTGTTCTTCTATCATTGCCTTTTTTTTTTTGTTTTTGGCTTGAGAAAGCAAGAAATTCACCAAATTTACTCACTAAGAGGTAGTGATTCAGTCTGTAGGATCTCTGACCACTCCCCTCCCCCACTCCAAACCACATTCACTTGAACTGTTTCGTAGATCTTAATCCTGCTTTGTGGAGAGCATAAATAAAGTCCAGAAGGTCTAAAGTATAAGAGTCAAAATACCCATGTGTGGTCCATCTTCTGGTCAGATGGATGACAGAATTAATTGTGCAGCTGCTGGACACGGATAGATCCCATTACCATTTTATAGACCATATCACAGTAGAAAGTGGAAAATATAGGTCCTGTCTTCAACTTGACAACCAAAAGGCGAGGACCTCACACGTACGGAAGAATGCTTTCTCTCTGAGAACAGTCCTTTTGAGCATGGTTGCTGGTGTACGGGGAATACTGGGTCCTCCTGTGACCGCATCTCATGCACACTGTCTAATGTCATGTTTGGGATAACCATGTATATTAGCTTCCCTTATTTTCACTGGACAAACGTGAAACTCATGTGGGAAAGTGCAGTATGTTGTCTGGGGTGACTCACATAGTAAGCAAGGTGGTCATATAATTTATCATCTGAATCAGGATGCTTTTGAGAGTGAAGAGGGGTGCTATTGATGATTATGCTGGGATAACAGGCATAAAAGGGGATATGTGGTCCCCCTACTAATAAGGTACAGATTGGGGGTTGAATGCAGGTCTCTGATCTTAAATCATTCCTACTTTCCATTACATGCTGTTAGATCAGGCCACTCTGTCTGCAAATGAATTGGTAAGGCACAGATGGAAGAACCTTCTGAAGTTGAGTTTTGCTCCAAGAATAGAGCCAAAGAGAAATTCTCTAAGTCTAGGCAAAAGGTCTTTTTGGCCAGAGAAATGTCTACTAGAGATCTTCTTTCATGTAAAAACATGGAAAGGGTTTTGTTGGAAAGACAGTTTCTTCCTTTATAAAAATGGTTTTCCATTGTTCGTTTAAAAGAATGGGTCTGCTTTAGCATTTATAAGAAAGATGGAGTAAGAGTCACAGAATCTCATATCCAGGGCAGACATCTTCATAGTCTGTGGCTGTTAAGATCCAGAATGGCAGATGAATTCTTTAATAGTAAGGTGTGTAGATACAAATTTACTCCTCCTGTTTTTAGCACTCTGGCCGTGGCTGCTATCAATGAGGTAATTTTGTGTATGATATAATCATTACTCTGAGATGTTAAGGTAAAAATCCCAGCCCTCAAATAGACTGTTTTGCCACACCAGGGCTTGTGACAAGCCTTTGTGCCTCTGTGAGCTTCAGACACAGGTGTGCGAACACACCCAGCGGAGGTTCAGACATGAAGACGGATGAAATGCAGGGTTCTTATAAATGATGTTACAGCCCAGCCATGAAAAGGAATGAAAAACCTCGCATAGCACCCCAGGAATTATTTGTTCGCGGTGTCATCTTCTCTTACAGCCTTCTAAGCCAGCTGAGGTGCGAAAGCGAAAGTTTCATAACAGAATGGTTCTGTAAATACCGAAGACTATAAAACAACCCTGCTAGATTACCACTTGTCATCGGGTCAGCAGTGCCAGAGGATGACATGCCATCCACAGGCTAGGCCACTGCTGGCAACCCAGAGCAAGCAGAGGGAGGGGTGCTGGTTATGCACTTGCTGGGCCATTTAGGAACAGCTTTTAGAGCTGTTACGTGGCCTTCCTTCTACACCCAGGTTTAGGGAGGACCTGCCTTCTGACCCTTGGGGCACCTGTAAAAGCATGAATCCTAAAGTAGGTAAAGTGAAACTTGCTGGTGTTGAAGAAAAGTCCTTCCTCCATCAGGAGTGACCAGCAGGACCTGGAGAGGGACTTGGGGGCTCACGGCCTGCACCTGCCCTACTGAGTTGCGTGAGCCACTCTCTGAAGAGGACAATGATCTCTGGCTGTCTTTATGAAGGGTCAGCTCTCTCCCTGGAAATAGGAGAACCACTGGCTACAAAACAGGGAGAAAAAGAAAAAGGAGAGGCATGAGAAGGCAAAGCCAGCGGAGAAGGAGGCGGCCTGAGTGTGGGAGCTGCGGCAGTTCCACCGTGGGAAAGGAGAGATGGGACGATGCAGAGCAGCTGTGCTGCCATGGGCGCCACGAGTCTGCTTAGAATGGGGGACAAGGCACTGGCTGGCAAGTCAGGAGATCTGGGGACTGACGCTTTCCCTGCCACTTTGTGAGGCTCTGTCTCTTCCACAAAAGTGGGCGAGTTGGGTCAGATGTTATCCAGCGTGACTGCCAGCTCTAAAAGTCTTTAATGCCGAGCCAATGAGCCATTCTTGTAGGGCTTACCAGTGTGACTCAGTAAACATTTGATGAGTGCTTTATATCAGGAACAGGGCACAAAGGTTAATATAACACCTGTGCCTACATCTTGGATGAGGCCGTGTCATAAGCAGTCCCATTGCTCCAGTAATCGGAGAATAGCTAACTTGTCCCAGGCAGTGTTCAGGATACTTTCCACTGATTTCTCTAGTCATGAAGTAGATTAGCAAAATGAGTTAGCAGGAAAAAAAAAGTGCTAGCTGGACACTACTGTTCTAGTTAGAGAGAGGAGGAAACGAAGACAGGGATAGGTTAAGTAATTTGCCCCAGGTTTCATAGCTAACAAGTGAAGGAGCCGGCATTTCAGCCTAGGGAACCTGGCTCCAGAACCCACACTGTGCGGCTGATGTGGGAGTGCTATGGTTTGAATATTCCCTCCCAAACAAATGTGGTGATTTAGTTGCCATTGTAGCAGAAGGAAGAAGTGGGGCCTTTAAAAAGTGGTAGATCATGAGGGCACTGCCCTCAGGAAGGGATTAATGCTGTTATCCTGGGAATGGATTCATTATTGGGAGAGTTATTGAGGGTTCCCGATAGAAAGGATGTGTTCAGCTCACTTTCCTCAGTCTCACATGGTTTTCTACCATGTTCTGATACAGCAAGAAGACCCTCACCAGATGCCGAGCACCACACTCTTAGACTTCTCAGCCTTCAGAACCTTAAGCCAAATAAACTTCTATTTTTATAAATAACCTAGTCTGTGGTATTGTTATAGCAGGAAAATGGACTAATATGGGGGGATGTGGTGGTCACATGTTTTTGTCTGCCTCCGTGGATGGGCAGCAACCTTGTCTGTCTTATCAGCTATTATATTCCTACTGCTTCGCCCAATGGAGGCTCTTGGGACATTTTTGTTGAATGGATAGATGGATAGTTGGATGGGTAAGTGGATGGATAGATGGGTGGGTGGATGCATGGGTGGGTGGGTGGGTGGATGGATGATGGGTAGATGGAGGAAATAAACAAGGTCTTCAGGGAGCTTCCAGCCTAATGAGGAAAACAGACTCACACTAATGTCAATGAGTTGCAGGCAGGGACGGGGCTTAGTCCAATCTAGGGCATCAGAAAAGGCTTCCTTGAGGTGGTGGTGGCTGAACTGAGCCTTGAAAGATGTGCGGAATTTGGGGAGAATGGGGTAGGAGAGACTTTGCCAGCAGTGGGCCATGTGGGCTAACTCCAGCATTGCTGGCAGCAGTCAGCATTCCCAGAGCTTAGTTAGAGGACAGGGCAGGAGCTGCTGGGGATGGGGCGAGGTCAGGAAAAGCCTTCCTTGGGAATGCTTTTGGACTTGCTCCTGAGAGCAGTGGAGAGCACCTGAAAGGTGCATCGCTTGGGCAGATTTGGTTTTCAGATGGTCTGTTCTGCCTGCAGTGTGACAAGGAGGGAACAGGAGCAAGCCTGGCTCAGGAGGTGGGGTGGTGGGGTCAGGGGACCGCAGTGGTCCCCATGGGAGAGCAGGGGAACTTGAAGTGGAGGGGGTGAGGAGAGGTGGCTGAGGAGTGCAAGGGGAGGATGACGCTTAATTCTGGTCTTGCAGAGTTCAGGGCCTCCCGAGGTTGCTGACGTGTTGCCCAGGTGTTCCCACGTGAGTTCAAAGCTGTGCTGAGCCTGAGAGGGGAAGGGCGGGGCCCTGTGGTTTAGGTGTTGTCGGCATTGATAGTGGTTAAAGTCAGGAGACCAGATGATAACCACCCCGAAAAGAGTGTTAACCTGGAAGAGCCAATTCTTGGAAAATTCCTGCATTTACAGGCTAAGCCAAAGAGAATCAATGGCCAAAGAGGCTTGGGTCCCGCTTGAGTGGAGCAGGGACTTGGGGTTTTATGGGACAGATCATCTTGACCATAGTGATAACGTTGGAGCTCTTATAGTGTGCCGGGGACATTTGTGAGCACTCAGGTAGTTCTGATTCATCATACAAATCCAGTGAGGTATGTGTTACTCAGATCTCCATTTTACAGATGAGTGAACTGAGGTGCAGAAGGGCAAAACCAATAATTATCTGGTCGTATGCTTCACGTGACCAGAGGGCACTGTGGAACCAAGGCCTTCTGCGTTTTTATTGGTTTTGGTAACTTGCCAATCCCATGGAATGAATCAGAAGCTGAGAAGGGAAGGAAGGTATTGGGGCTACCTTGACAGAGGAAGAAACGTCAGAAGTGTTTGTTTTCTTTGTTTTTTGTTTTTTAACTCTTTTTTTTTTTTTTTTTTTTCTTTTGCGGAGAAGAGGCGGGATAAAGACAAGGTCTCCCTGTGTTGCCCAGGCTGGTTTCAAACTCCTGGCCTCAATTGATCCTCCTGCCTTGACTTCCCGAAATGTTAGGATTACATATGTGAGCCACTGCACCTGGCCCTGTTTTGGTTTTTTTCAAGAGTGATAGAATTGCTCAAAGGCTTAGAGAGCCTGTTCTGAGATTTTAGAGATACAGGCCGGAGGGGGCCTGGGGGTGTGAGGACAGATGTGAGACAGGCCCTCCTCGAGGAGGCTGGGAGAGCACCAAAGGGAGGCAGGGCTGTTTCCGAATTGGGATGGTGATGGGATGACTCCACTGGCATGCGACACCCGGAATAGGTGAACCCGCAGAGACAGGAAGCAGATTAGTGTTGCTGGGGACAGGGGCATGGGGAGAATGCTTGATGGATCCAGGTTTTATTTTGGGGGGTGGTGGTGATATAAATGTTTTGGAACTAGATAGAGGTGATGGTCACACAACGTGGTGAATGTACTCATTGCCGCTAAGTTTGTGTACTGTTAAAGACTGATTCCACGTTATGTGGATTTTATTAATATCTCAATTTGAAAAAGCACTAGAGAGTGCAGAAGTGGGCAGGGAGTGGAGTCGATTGTGTCTCTGGCCCCTGCTTGCTCCCTGTTTTGTAACAGGGAGCTTTGTTTTCACGATCTTCCCAACTCCTGACATGTTCTTGTTTCCTAGGAGGTAGGATTCCCTGTGAGCTGAAACCGCGCTCTGCACATCCTGGGTGCCTGGGAAGTGTTGGAATGAATGAAGGAATGGTTGAGTGGATGGATGAGGAACATCAGGCAGGCGCCTGGAAATAGAGGGGTGCAAGGGTGCTGCTGAACTGGAATGGTTGGCTGAGGATAAAGGGAAATGGAGCTGGCTGAAGACAAGAAAAATCCTAGTTACTGTGTTAGAAGACCGGCAGAAGAGGAGGGTGTGCAGTAACCTGGTAACAATGTTTATATGGTTACTGTGTATTCATTTAATCTTTCTGGTACTATTGAACTGCCTGAATGCAGAAAAGAAGGTGACTATGAAATGAAGGTGCAGTTTGCTGTTACGACATGAGGATTTTGCTGGGTAATCATTATAGTGAGAAGACAGGGATGTGCGTGAGAAAAAGACATTGTAACAAGTTCAGGGAGGTGAGGGAATTTAGGAGGGGAAGGCTATGCTGGGGGAGGAAATGGAAAGAAGTGATTCTGGGATGCTCAGGGAGGAAGAGCAGGCCATCAGCCTTGGGAGTAGAGGCCAGGATAAGGTGTGTCAGGGATACTGGGTGAAGATGAAGCTCACTGGGCCGCAAGCAACCACTGTGTTGCATCTAGGTCACTGGATTAGTCTGTTCTTGCACTGCTCTAAAGAAATACTTGAGACTGGGTAATTTATAAAGAAAAGAGGTTTAATTGGCTTACAGTTTCACAGGCTGTAAGGAAGCATGATGCTGGCCATCTGCTCGGCTTCTGGGGAGGTACAAGGAAACTCACAATCATGGCAGAAGGTGAAGGGAAGCCAGCATTTCCCATGGCCAGAGCAGGAGGAAGAGAGAGAGAGGCGGGAGGTGCTACATGCTTTTAAACAACAATGTCTCACAATAACTCACTCACTATCAGGAGAATAGCAGCTAGGGGATGGTGCTAACCCATTCATGAGAACTCCACCCCCCTGATCCAATTAGCTCCTGCCAGGCCCCACCTCCAACACTGGGGATTACAATTTTATGTGAGATTCGGGCAGGAACACAGATCCAAACCATATCACACACTAAGTTCCACCATTTGGTGCTCAGGATAATCCTTTGGGGAGTGGGAAGAAAATGTAAAAGCTTTAATTTATATATATTTTCTTCCCTAAAAAGTAAGGTCTTAAGTTTTACTCATATTTATAAGTTGGCAGTAGTACATGTTTTTAATTTTAAAATAAGTCACATATATTAGGGATGCATGCTCATTTTTGACTGATGAGCTATGGGACCAAAATCAGTTTGGAAGGTACTGGCTTGGATGAGGTCCTTTGGAGTGATGATGTCATGATGTGGGAAACAGGTCTTATGACTTGTCGAAACAGATGCCCTGAGTTCTGACCAAACAAGGGGTTTCTTCCAATACGGACAGGCATGAGGTCACACTGGCCTGCTTGGTTCTCTCTAAATTCATTCTGCTGTGCAGACCACCTTTTAAAAGTGATCACAAACCATTTGCTGAATACTCACTTGTGGAACTTGAATCCTCACCAATGTCACTATTTTCTGGAATCCATCCCAACCCCCACCTTGGTCTTTTGGAAAATTGGGCTATTTGCTCTTTTTTTCCCCCTCCTCTCTGACTTCTTGGATATGCATTGATGTTTTCCCCTTCCTTCCAAGGAATTATAACCAAAGTAAGCTGTGTGTGTGTGTGTTTGTTTAAAGAACCTGGGATGCGGGCCAGGTGCGATGGCTCACACCTGTAATCCCAGCACTTTGGGAGGCTGAGGCGGGTGGATCACACGGTCAGGAGATCGAGACCATCCTGGCTAACATGGTGAAACCCTGTCTCTACTAAGAATACAAAAAATTAGCTGGGCGTGGTGGCAGGCGCCTGTAGCCCTAGCTACTCAGGAGGCTGAGGCAGGAGAATTGCTTGAATTCAGGAGGTGGAGCTTGCAGTGAGCCGAGCTTGCACCACTGCACTCCAGCCTGGGTGACAGAGCGAGACTCCGTCTCAAAAAAAGAGAACCTGGGATGCAATTTTCCCAAGCCTTGACATTTGAACTGAAAATAACAAGATCCGAGGAGTGACGGGCAGGAAAAAGAGCGAGGCCCTGAGACAGGTTGACCTGCCTTCTAATTCTGACTCTGCTGTTTATAGCTGTGTGCCTCTGGGCAAGTTGCTTAACCTCTCTGACTTCCAGTTTTATTTTAAAGTTGAAGAGGTGCTAATCTATCTGGTGAGGTTGTGGGAAAAATTAAGGGAGTTAATGATACACGTGAAAGTCCCTTAAACTTGCTAGGACTTAATAAATGCCTAACACCTTCCCCCCAACCCCCAGTCTCTTCACGCTCACTCTTGTACAGTTCCACCCTGCTGGTAAACAAAGTTGAGAACAAAATGTGCATTGCTGAAAGTTACTGTTAGACTGTTTTTTTAAGGTGTCCTTGATTTTGGTTAGCCAGGTCTTTTCCCTGTGATCTCTCTTTTGTGGGTTCTTTACTCCCAGTCTTTATTCTGCCTTAAGGAGAGTTTTGGGCATTCTTAGTTAAGTGTGGTGTTTGGCTGATGTTGAAATAACTCATTCATTATGAGCCTCCCCATTCCCATTTAATGCCTTAATTTCACAGGAGGCAAAGAATTAAAAAAAAAATGCCATTGTATACCCTCCTACCCCATTGCATATATTAAGTAAATGGAAATGAGTCTTGAGAACACTGAGAATGAAAACGTTTGAGTAGGCCAGGTGCGGTGGCTCACGCCTGTAATCCCATTACGTTGGGAGGCCCAGGTGGGAGGATTGCTTGAGCCCAGATGTTCCAGACCAGCCTGGACAACATAGTGAGACCTCATCTCTACAAAAAAATACAAAAATTAGCCAGGGGTGGTGGCATGAGCCTGTAGTGCTAGTTACTTGGGAAGCTGAGGTGGTAGTGTCTTTTGAGCCCAGGAGGTCAAGGCTGCAGTGAGCTATGATAGCATCACTGCACTCCAGCCTGTGCAACAGAGCAGGACCCTATTTAAAAAAAAAAAAAAAATTGATTAGGCTCATTTGAAAAGCTCTCTGGTAGTTATGGAATGAGAACCTTAGAGTTTGAAGATAATGCTGCTGTTGTCTCTGATGGATTTGAGACGGCCTGGGGAACCTCCCTAACCTGTTTGCTGCTTCCTGGATCGCTGGGTACCTGGGTACGTTGGCAGCTGGGTTTCTTTCAGCTCCGGGTACTGGCCACCGCTCTTCCACAGCCATGTGCCTGCGTGCTGGGTTTGAGGTTGCCATTCTCTTCTGCATTTCATTGGAGTGTTGTATTACTTCATGAATGGAAGGAATTTAAAAAGTCACTCTGGAGTCATTAGAAAAGTGTGGCTATGAAGAAAAGTAGGTCTTTGAGTTTCTTAGCTTAGTCTGTTGCTAGGATAAGTGGGTGTGGTGGTCCCTTTCCACCCGAAGAAAATATTGTATTGTTTAGTTAAAAAAACCCTTTTAATTTATAACTGGAATTTCAACACGAATGTTAATGTAGTTTGGGTTCCCGCTCTCTCTCTCTCTCTCTTCCTTTTATCCTGAGAGAGATTTTTGTACCATCAGGCTGTTTTGAAGTTTTTAGTCATTTTGTTTCTTTATTAGTAAAATGGGATAATGGTACAGGATGGATGTGAGCATTAGAATACTGTGATTTGGGAAAAGAACTCAGCGCTGTAATGGAAGTCTAATAGCTGCTCAGTACATAGTAAATGCTATTTCAAATTTAGATTAAAGAAAAAACGTATTCACGGTCTATGCAGGCAGTGTAGCTCTATATGAAAAGGAACCTATTGATTAAACACTTACAAAGTTTCAAAAAGCCCCCTTTTAAATCCCAAGATATTGGCATTCATGTGATGGATGTCTTGAGGCAGATAACACAGTTGAGTGTTTTTTAGTGGAAGAAACACAGATCTTTTCACATGAAGTGGTACTTGAAAAATATTGCCATAATTAAAATATACAGTGTAGTTATCAGGAAATGTACATTTTTTTGTATCTTGAAGGAGCCTTACAGAGTTAATAAAAAAAAAGAAAAAGAAAAAAAGGAACAGCCCCTAATGGAAATTAGCACGTGATTGAAGTTGTTTTAGTTTTGTTCTCTTCTTCTGTCTGAGGTTGGGATGAGCAAGTCCTATGAGTCTGTTCACTGATGGCACCCTGTCCTCCTCCTTCCACCTCTATGCCTGGCAGACTGTAAGCTTGGATGGGGAAAAAAATAGACACTGAGTTCTAACTGAAATTTGGCATTTTCTTCCACTGTGAATATAGGCAACAAGCCAAAGTAGTATTAGAAGTACCTTGACCTTTGTCATTAATAAATCCATATCACATTACAGTTGTTGCAGAGACCTCTAAATATTTTGTACACTCACCACTACTTCAAAATGATGGTAGATAATAAAGCCATTTTTAGATCTTGCTACTTGGTGTATTAATAAAGAAGCACTCATACCATATCACAATGGAAAAATATTGTGATAACTAAATCCAATTTGTTTGCCTTGTAATCTTTGGTGTTTTGTTTTATGCATTTAAAAACATCATTTTGAGGAAACATCCACGGGCTTTATCAGATTGCTGGTGGAGTCCAGAGCATACGAAAGTTAAGATCCCTGCTGTGTCACCTCTGGTCTAAATTTTTTCCTGACTGATAATGCAGAGGTCCTCAACCCTTGCTACCCATTGGAATCACCTGGAGGAGTTTTAAGAATTCCAGCACTCTGGCCGTACCCCAGACCAATTAACTGCAGATCTCAGGGTTCCCCTAATGATTGTCCTTGATTCCAGGGGATTCCAGGGTGCAGTGAAAGTTGAGAACTATTGGTCTAAGTGCTCATACCAACCAACCTTCTTCATTCTCTTCTTCCTTTCTGATTCTTTAAGAAATTGTTTCATGCTCATGACAGAAAATTCAAACTGTGCAGGAGAGCATGGCTCTCTCACCTTTCCAGAAACAACTATTGCTGACAAGTTTTGTGCATAAACAATCATTGTAGACATACACACATCCATACATTATCCACGATGAGATTATACTATACATGTTATACACATGGACACACCGTACACGGTTTTTCACTTCTATCATACAGAGCTTTCTGAGCTAGCTTTTGTTTCTTGAAATTAAGTTCTCTTTCTTCATTATTTATGTATTTTTTTTTCAGACAGAGGCTCTGTCACCCGGGCTGGAGTGCAGTAGCACGATCTTGGCTCACTGCAACCTCCGCCTCCCTGGTTCAAGTGATTCTCCTGCCTCAGCCTCCCGAGTAGCTGGGATTACAGGAGCCTGCCGCAACGCCTGGCTAATTTTTGTTTTTGTATTTTTAGTAGAGGCTTGCTTTCACCATGTTGGCCGTGCTGGTCTGGAACTCCTGATTCAGGCGATCTGCCCAACTCGGCCTCCCAAAGTGCTGGGATTACAGCCGTGAACCACCATGCCTAGCCTCGTGTTTTTGATTTGCCTGGGGAGCCTTATCCCTGTTCAGGAGTAACTTGGAGACCATGGATCCTATTTCCCTCTTTTAAGAAATAGTGCAACGGGAACAGCCTTGAAGTCAGGCCTAGGCAAGTTGCTTATCCGTCTGTGAATCTTTTTGCTCATCTGTTAGGTGGAGATAAAGAAAGCCTCCTTACAGGGCTGTTGTGCAATGTACCAGATCAGTGACAGGCAGCTATTACCATTATCCTCCTTGTGGATTCTGCTCCCCAGAGAAGCTGAAATGTTTTATAGGCCCCTCAGAGGTTTTTCTACTAGCAAGCAGGTGGTAGAAAGCAAGGATGAGTAAAAAAAAAAAAAAAAAAAAAAAAATACCTGCGCACCTACTACAGACAGAGTTTAGAGGCTCTACACCTATGCCTTAGGATTGCCATCGTTATTTGGTTGGTTTTAGAGTTGGGTTCAAGGCTACACAGATGTTGAATGAGCCTTGTCAGCTCTTCTTTATTAACCTAGTACTTATATCAGGTTAATAAACTCTTGGAAGTGCCCCCACATGCTTATAGACCCACATCTGTGCATTTCATCTCAACTGCAAAAGCAATTACATTGAAAATGAGAGTCGGTATCAGAGCTCCTGGCAGGAAACAATTCACCTCAGATGGTTTGAATGAAGACTAATGAAAGGAATAATTATAGAGGTTGAGGGATCCACCAAGGCACTAACAACACTGGAAAAGCCCTAGCACCTCTAGGGGCTGAGGGGCCTGGGGAGGAAGTAGAGTTACTGGAGTGCAGTGAGACCTGGAACTGTGGAGGAGGATCTGCCCAGAAGGAGCTATAGTCAAGGAAGAATGTCACCCAAAGATGTGGCACCCAGTGAGAGAGGGAGCCAGAGAGAAATACCCAGACCTCTCTCTTCCTTCCTCCCACTCCCCACTGGGTGCCTGTTTGGCTGAACCAATGGGAAGCCAGCAGGCAGGGGAGCCAGGTGTGTATGTGCATACAGAGGTCAGCTGGTGGAGGGTGAGAATGGGTGGCGGTGGGGCCAAGAGAATCACCAGATAACAGGCAGGTAGGCTGTCAGATGTCAGCACTGTGAGGCTCCTGGCAGAATGCTGAGCACTTAGGTGCTAGACTAGATGTAAATGTTCCCTTTCCCCGGCCTCCTAGCGTCTTGATGATAATGTGTTTACCCCTATCCGCAAGGCCATTGAGACAGAGAGAGAAGGAGGAATACTAAAAAGCAAACCCTCTGGATCATGATGCTATATTTTCCCAAGCTCTGGCTCTCCTGGTGCCCAGCAGAGAAGTTCTCCATGTAAATTGTCCCCTGGTTTCTGCTCCCCAAGCCCAGAATTGGTCTAATTCAGAGTCCATGGGTGCCCCTGGGCAGGCAAGACAGCCACGACACCAGCTGAGATGTTATTAATAATTGGGAGGCACCCTCCCTTGCTTCTGCTGACACCCGTGCCTGGAGATTTCCTCTCATCCCCTGTGGTAGATAGAGGACCACGCTGGTGCTGGGTTTGCTCCATCAGCCACTCTGCAGGTTGGGCCTCTCAGAGATTAAGAGAAGAGTGGCCACCTCCATAATTTGAGCCTTTCAGTGTATTTAAAAAGTGAAAAAATACATAACCTAGGGTTAGAAACACCACAGACAGTTTTAAATATTTACATTGAAGACCTGGATGCTTTTTAGCATAAGGAAGCATAATAGAAGATAGTCATGCTTTTCACAAGATAATAACAGGAGTTACAACAATATGGAGACATAGCACATTATAGGTGGTGTGGCCTGGTAATTAATATATGTTCAAAGTTATGTAACGAATGTCTTCTGCTTTGAACCCCATTGTTTGGATCTCTGTGAGGCTCCGGGACTCCATTGGGAGGATCAGAAGTCTGAATCTGAGGCTGTTGTGCATTGGGCTGGTGCCAAATCTGCACCCCACCCCTGCATGTTCTGTACACTTGGATTGCCCTTGCCTCTAGGCCTTCTCAGTCCCAGGTCTGGAAAGATTCAAGGTTGGGGCATGCCTGCATTTTGCATAATTATGCGGCCCATGCAGCATGAGTGAGTGAGGGCCCGCTCACCGCCTTGGGACCTCACTCACTCACGCCCTATGGGATCGACTCACTGCCATGAGACCTCACTCACTCACACCCTGTGGGACCCACTCACTGCCATGGGACCTCACTCACACCCTATGGGACCCGCTTACCGCCATGGGACCTCACTCACTCACGCCCTATGGGATCGACTCACTGCCATGGGACCTCACTCACACTCTATGGGACCCGCTTACCGCCATGGGACCTCACTCACTCATGCCCTATGGGACCCGCTTACCGCCATGGGATCTGCTTACCGCCATGGAACCTCACTCACTCACGCCCTATGGGATCGACTCACTGCCATGAGACCTCACTCATGCCCTCTGGGATCGACTCACTGCCATGGGACCTCACTCACACCCTATGGGACCCGCTTACCACCATGGGACCTCACTCACTCATGCCCTATGGGACCTGCTTACCACCATGGGATCTGCTTACTGCCATGGGACCTCACTCACTCACGCCCTCTGGGATCGACTCACTGCCATGGGACCTCACTCACACCCTATGGGACCTGCTTACCACCATGGGACCTCACTCACTCATGCCCTATGGGACCTGCTTACCGCCATGGGATCTGCTTACTGCCATGGGACCTCACTCACTCACGCCCTATGGGATTGACTCACCGCCATGGGACCTCACTCGCACCCTATGGGACCCACTCACCGCCATGGGACCTCACTCGCACCCTATGGGACCCGCTTACCGCCATGGGACCTCACTCGCACCCTATAGGACCCGCTCACCACCATGGGACCTCACTCGCACCCTGTGGGACCCGCTCACCACCATGGGACCTCACTCGCACCCTATGGTACCCATTCACCGCCATGGGACCTCACTCGCACCCTATGGGACCCGCTCACCGCCATGGGACCTCACTCGCACCCTATGGGACCTGCTCATCGCCATGGGACCTCACTCGCACCCTATGGGACCCATTCACCGCCATGGGACCTCACTCGCACCCTATGGGACCCACTCACCGCCATGGGACCTCACTCGCACCCTATGGGACCCACTCACTGCCATGGGACCTCACTCGCACCCTATGGGACCCACTCACTGCCATGGGACCTCACTCGCACCCTATGGGACCCGCTCACCGCCATGGGACCTCACTCGCACCCTATGGGACCCACTCACTGCCATGGGACCTCACTCGCACCCTATGGGACCTGCTCATCGCCATGGGACCTCACTCACTCATGCCCTATGGGACCTGCTTAACGCCATGGGATCTGCTTACTACCATGGGATCTCAGTCACTCACAGCTTCTTTCTTTCTGTTGCCAAATGTTGCACTGCTAGTCTTCCCCAAAGGAAATAAGGAAGTATATGTAAAATCAATGTCTTTTTAAAATGTTTTTAACAATAATGAACTATCTGTTGAAAAATGTGCGAAGCCAGAGACTTCACTGACGAACTATGTTTGTGGTAACTATGTTTGTCTCCAAGTATGTGCAGATGTGACTGAGTTTATCTTCTTAGTTTTAAAAGTATGAATTGTTCTCTGACTTTAGCTATATATCAGCGGTGCATTAATGAAATAGGGCAGTGCTTTGAAAGTTGCGTAAGAAAGTCCAAAGGAGCTTGTTAAAAGGGAAGATCTCTAACATCCCCTTTCCAGGCATGGAGTCCACTTTCATTTTGTTTGTTTGTTTGTTTGTTTGTTTGTTTTGAGATGGAGTCTCGCTCTGTCGCCCAGGCTGGAGTGCAGTGGTGTGATCTTGGCTCACTGCAACCACCACCTCCTGGGTTCAAGCAGTTCTCCTGTCTCAGCTTCCCGAGTAGCTGGGACTATAGGCATGTACCACCATGACCAGCTAATTTTTTTGTATTTTTAGTAGAGATGGGCTATCACCATGTTGGTCAGGCTGGTCTCAAACTCCTGACCTCAAATGATCTGCCCGCCTCAGCCTCCGAGAGTGTTGGGATTACTGGCGTGAGCCACCACGCCAGGCCAGAGTACCATGCCGGGCCAGAGTCCACATTTTTAATCAAGACCCCAAGTGGTTAAAAAAATAACTTAGGGAGCACTGTGACATGGGAATATTGATCCCCTTAAGCCCTTTTTAAAGTGCTGAGGCTTAATCGGGAGATCCTTGGTCTTCTTTCTTTTTTTAATTATTAAATTGGAATTGTAAAATTCCTCCTGGACCTTCTCCTGACTAACTGTTTTGACCCCTGTACCTCATGCTGCCTGTCATTGGCAGGACAAACGCACAAGAACTGATTTCCCTAGAGAGGGTTCTTGGTGTCACATGGTGGGAGATGTTGTCTTGTTTAAAAACAAAGAAATAAAACCCTTCATTGAACTCGATGGTTTCCCTGAAGAGGTTGGAAACGTAATCCAGTGGTGTCTGTTTGTTTCCAGCCCATGTTGTTATTAATCCTGTTACAAATGATAATGCTTTGCCTTTACAGGCTTGCTGTCTCGGAGGAGTTTTCTGTATTACCTGCTAGACCCTGCTGGGTGATTAAGCCACTCACTCAGCGTCTTACAGGCCACTCGAGGACGATTTCCTTATAGCAGACGACTGACTATACTTCTTGAGCAGCGTTTGCTGAGTGACATATTAACTCTTGCTTTATGGTTCCTTGGGAAGAGAAGGCCCTAATGCTATGGAGGCTGAGGCCCAGAGACGTGGGCTTCTCTACTTCCCCCTCTCCCTCCCTTCCATCATCATTAGAAGCTTCTCGGCCCCTTCCATCGAGGCAAGGGCAGGGCTGTAGCTCTTTGTTCTTATGCCCTATTTTATTTTATTTTTTTGTCTTATGGAAAAAAACAATACCCAGAGCCCCACAAAACAAGAAGTACTTAATTTAATACGTTTGTAAATAAGAGCCATAGCATTTTTCACCCACCAGGTGTTATTAATAGTTTTCCACTTATAATACACAGAATTTGTGGCCAATTAAGGCAGCAGGCAAGGAGGAGGAATATGGGAGAAATGAATATGGGTCAGGGAATGGATGGCATGCAGGAGAGAGCTTCAGAGGGGCACTTGGCCCTCTCCATCCCTCTCAGATGAAGTCTTTCAAAACTCTGAAATGGGTGTGGACTTTTTCACAACTGTTGCAATACGAGTGGTTGCGACTTATTTATATAAGGAAGTGGCCCTGCTCCTACCCACCCCTCCCCTTCTGTGTCCTCCTCCAGATCCTGCCAGGCCCCACCCCTGGCCTATCCATGCTGTGTTCAGACATGCAGGTCAGAGGGCACAGGCAAGCCCCGTTTTGGGGAAGTCCTGATTAGACCCGTCATGGGAGACAAGAAACCCAGTGGTTCCTCCAGTCCAGGTGTCCCCATTGCTGGCACGGAGCTGTCAGTTGCTTTGATTCTCGGGCTGTATAAGTGGTGGTAAGCCTCCATCATCTACCCCACAACACCCTTTTTATTTGAAGTCAGAGGACACTGACCACACCCCTGAGACTCTAAATCTCATCCAAGGAAATGGCCTTTCCAAGATCCATACTGTTTTACCAAGCCATAGGTGGGAGTTTTCTAGAAACACGAGCCATCCTGACAACTGTGCTGTCCGACTCTCTAATGAGCTGTGAGGCGATCAAGTTAATTAAAGAGAAACTCTTGTTGTTAAAATTCAAGCTAGAAGCATCTTTTTATATCTAAGTTTGAATCTGGTCGGTGTTCATGAGGGCACTGCTGTGAGGTGTCTTGGTCATCTGTGAGCTTTCCTGGAGGATAATGACATCCCTTCTAAACAAAGAACAGCCTTTTTCCTCCATGCTAACTCTTAGGAATAGCAGTGGCTCATTGACCAGGTGTTTTGGGTCAGTCCTGCAGGGCCATCCTTTTTAAGCTTTGGGCCGTAGAAGCCCAAAGCAAGGATCCCAGTGGTTTGGTTGTAGCTAAACTTAGAGTAGTTGGTGGCTGCTCCTTCTGCCAGTCATTCCTCTAGACATGCTCTTTGTAAGGCACTCTTGGGTTGGCTCCCTGTGCCCCTGTTCCCTGACGAGAGCCACAAGAGAGCGCTCAGGTTTACCAGTGGCCCTAGAACAAGTAGTCAGTTTCAAGTGCTGTGATCCCCTCCCTCCACGTCACAGCCTTCATGACATTCCTCATGGGTTTCAGGGGCTTTGCATGGGCCCTGTGCAACTCCTCATCTCTCTCAAGTCATGGAGGGAGATGGCAGTGTGAACAGAGCGCAACTGGGACATTGGACTCGGACACATCCAGGTTTGATGCAGCATGCCTTCAGGTAGCTCACTTCGTGTCAGGATTTCTTGTTCTATAAATTGGGAATTATGATATCTAGGTAAGCTTATGGTATAGGGATTAAGCAGAGCCTCCAGATATGGAGGAACCAAAATCATAATCTAAGTCTTGCTAGTCTTTGGCATTTTACTATTAATATAAGCAAGTGATTGATTCTTACTGAGCCTCAGCATCCTCCATCATATCAGGATTAGAATGGTACTTCGCAGGGTTCTTGGGAAGATAAAATACTTATAAAACTGATAAAATCCAAATCAAATCTGTAGTTAATAGTATCATACCCATGTTAATTTTTTTGTTTTGACAGATATATCATGGTTTTGTAAGATGTTAACTTTAGGGGAAGCTGGCCAAAGAGCATACAGGGACTCTGTACTATCTTTGCAACTTTTCTGCAAATTTAAAATGATTCAAAAATGAAAGCTTATATTTTCAAAAAGCTTGTTAAACACTTTCATGGTGTTTGGGGGTTCAGTAAGCCCTTAGTAAATAGTGACCATTAGTAGTGTTACTAACAAAACCATGGTTACTACTATCGATACTTTGAAGGGTCATTATAACCAGTGCGTTGTCTAGCTCAGTGGTCCCCAACCTTTTTGGCACCAGGGACTGGTTTCATGGAAGGCAATTTTTCCATGGACTGGTGGTTGTGGGGGATGGTGGTTTTGGGATGATTCAACTGTGTTACATCTATTGTGTACTTTATTTCTATTATTACATTGTAATACATAATGAAATAATTATACAACTCACCATAATGTAGAACCAGTGGGATCCCTGAGCTTGTTTTCCTGCAACTAGATGGTCTCATCTGGGGGTGATGGGAGACAGTGACAGATCATCAGGCATTAGATTCTCATAAGGGGCACGCAGCCTAGATCCCCTGGATGTGCAGTTCCCAATAGGGTTCACGCTCCTATGAGAAGCTAATGCTGCTGCTGACCTGACGGTAGGTGGAGCTCAGGCGGTAATACGAGCAATGGGGAGCAGCTGTAAATACAGATGAAGCTTTGCACACTTGCCCGCCACTCACCTCCCCTGTGCAGCCCAGTTCCTAACAGGCCACAGACTGCGATTGGTACTGGTTCATGGCCTGGGGGTTGGGGACCCCTAGTCTAGCTGACCACTCTGGAAGTGGAGTATTAATTTCCTATGGCTGTTGTAACAAATACCACAAATTTAGTGGCTTTAAACAACACACATTTGTTCTCTTACAGTTCAGGAGGTCAGAACTCCACAGTACATCTCACTGCATTAAGATCAAGGTGCTGGCAGGATCGCATCCCCTCTGGAGGTTGTTTCCTTGACTTTCCAGCTTCTAGAGGTGACCTTGTGCTCCTTGGCTCATGGCCCCTCCTTCATCTTCAAAGTTGGTCATCAAATCACTCTGACTTCTGCATCTATTGTCACATTTGCTTCTCTGCCTACCAAATTCTTGTTCTATTGCCTGTGTCCCCTGTTCCCCCAACAGCTTTCATTATATTTCTTTTGGCGATCACTGGTCTGTAAGTCTATTCATAATGTATGTGTGTGTGTCGGGGGGGTGGTGGAGAGAGAGAGAGAAGGGTCCCTGTATTTCCAGATTTCCAGAGGTGTCTTGTAAAAGGGGAGGAAGGGACCTGTTGTTTTACTTCTTTGGGTGGAGTTTAGACCCACTGTGCAGAGAGGAGCTTTGCTCTCCAGCCCATTTCCTCAGAAGCCTATGCTCTATGTGGGTCAGTGCTATGAGGGTCTAGACTCTTGCTTTGTTCCTGGCAGGTGTGTGACAGCTGTATGAGGCACAGCTGGGTCATGATACTGAGTGTCCTTATGGTACTGAGCTCTGACCCTTCAGTTGCAGGTTTGATACTTGTGGGCATTCAGTATGGTGACACCAGCTATCTCTTGGTTAACAAATTGCATGAATGTAGTCACTGTTTAGCTTGAAGAACGATTAGACCTGCTCCTTATGAACATAGATTGGGGGGGGGGTCATAGGTGAGCTAGAGGGACACCTAGATCATAGATGGAGACATATTCCTTGGTGCATTGTTCAAAGCCCTCACAAGCTGGGCTTCACTTTCTTAGCCTTCTCCTGCACAGGTCTTCTCGTTTCTGCAAACATGAGCTACTGTCACAGGATCCCTGGAGTATCCCTTTGCCTGCTGGAAACCTCTGTGGCCAGTGGCACCTTCTGCCTGAGTACTGCTCATACCTGCTGGGCTTGTTCCGCCCACTTGGCCCAGCAGGCTGCACTCAGCTCCTGCTACCAACCCAGATTCCACACCTGCCAAGGGCGATCCAGGCACGTAGTGGTGAGGGGTGTGTGGGCAAGTGAGTGTGGTTTCCGGCCACTGTGCACAGCCAGGCACACTGGCTGCTGCAGCAGGGCAGCCAGCTCCAGGTGCTGGCACAGGTGTTGGCTCTGTGTGAGGCTGCAGCTGGACCAGATGTACTGCATGCAGCTTCTGCTGTGGGCACCTGCGTCTGCATGAGGGGAATGTAGTGGTGCTCTGAAGCTTGGAGATGCCAGAAACTGCAGAGCTCCAAAGAGGGTGTCGCAGCCCTGGCTTGGGGAGCCCCTAGGTCTGGGCACCCGAAAGGGCTGCAGCTCTTCTCTCCTCATTGCCCACGACCTGGCAAATAGGGCAGAGGTGTGTTTCAGCCCTGTTTGTAGTTATAGCTCTTTTAGTCCTGCCATTTGGCAGGTCATGAGTTCTTGTCCTGCGTCCAGGAAGAATGAGGTATGCGGACAACTAGAGGGTGAGCAAGGCAGAGAGGAGCTTCACTGAACAGCAGTACAGTTCTCAGAATATTCGAAGTGGGTAGCTCCTATCCATAGGCAGGGTGTCCTGACGAGTCTGTTCAGCTCTCAGCTGAGGGGAGACCCACAGTGGGTAGCTTGTCTCTGCAGGCAGGTTGTTCTGACATCTGGCCAGGTCTGGCTGAGTCCAGGGTTTTTATGGGCTTCAGAAGGAAGGAAGTGTGTGCTGATTGGTCCATGGACGGCCATGGGCAGGCCAGAAAAAGCACCATAAGTTACCACTCTGGTAGGTGGAACTGGCAGCCTGGCCCCCAGGCCTCAGGCCGTCCCTGGTGTGAAGGTGGGGTTTTACCAGGGACCTGCCCCTTTTTGCCTGGGAGCACGTCTGCCTCCTCCTGCTGTCCATGGTGCCCAAACTGTGCCAAGGGGCACCTGCAGGCCCATACTAAGTCACCGTCACCCCCTCTAAGCGTCCCCTTGGCTTCCCTCCTGTGTTCATTGGTGCCCAAAGCCTGGAGGGGCGGCAGAGGGCTGGCATGTCAGCACTGCCCCGAGTGTGCTCGTACGTGGCCAGGTTGCGACAGTACCTAGGACTTGGCCTCGACTTTGCTCTGAAATCAGAGCTGGTGCCAGGAGCCAAGAGCGGCCAGGCAGCGATAGCAGGCCCTTCCAAGCCTGTGGGGGTTGGGGGTGCTAACTGGGCCCCAAGAGTACAGGGATGCCCAGGTCCGCAGCCATGGCTGGGTGGCTGTAGCTGAATCCAGGAGGTCGGGGCTCCTGCCCCACCAACTCGGAAGGGGGTGGGTCTCTTGTCTATTCCTGGCTTCCTCTGGCTCTGTGGAGTGCACTGTCCCACCTGTGCCTCCCCTGCTACAGCAGAGGCTGCTCCATGTGGGCCCCCACTGCCATCACTACTACTGTCTCCCCAAATGGACCCCTCCAAGAGGTTTTAGGGTTTTATTCTTACCCCTTCTCTTCCCTTTTATCTGCCCTTCACTGTCTGAATCTGGGCCGTCTTACGTGATAACCACTAGGCACGTGTGGCTACTGCAATGCTGCGAATCTGAATTGAGGTAGACTATAAATGTAAAATACATACCAAATTCTAAACATGAAGAAAAGAATGTAAACTATTTCATAAATGTTTCAGTGTTGATTACATGTTTTACCTGGTAATATTTTGTACATATTAGGTTACATAAAATACATTTTAAAAATTAATTTTACCTGTTTTTCTTTACTTTTTATGTGGCTACCAGAACATTTAAAATTACATATGTGGCTTATATTACATTTCCTTTGGAGAACACTGTTCTAAATTCTACTGTGTGTGTGTGTGCGTGTGCATGTGTGCGTGTGGATGCGTGTGCGTGCCCATGTGTGTGCGTGCGTGTGCATGTGTGCATGCGTGTGTGCATGCGTGTGTGTGCATGTGTGCGTGCATGTGTGTGCATGCGTGTGTGCGTGTGCGCATGTGTGTGCGTGAAGGGTCCCTGTATTCCCAACATAGTGTCCTGTAAAAGGCCCCAGGATTCATCCATTCCTTCCTGTCTCACTTCCCTTCCTCCTTTTTTTCTTCCCTCCTCTTTGCTTGCAATGTGTCTGCTAAGTGAACCTCTGGAGGTGAGAAAGTTAAAACATTTTAACAGGGACAAGGTTGCTCAGACAGAAGGTTTCTAGTGCTTTATACCAGCCCAAAGAGTTAAGACAGTTGTGTTTTCTCTGATTTCAAGTGAACAGCAAACATCTATAGAGGAGTTTTTACAGCGTATTTGTACTTTCACATGATCTAATTTTACTATCTTCATAAGTAGTATGAGGCTGGGCATGGCGGCTAATGCCTGCAATCCCAGCACTTTGGGAGGCTGAGGCGGGTGG
Source organism: Macaca nemestrina (assembly GCF_043159975.1). Classification (NCBI taxonomy): domain Eukaryota; kingdom Metazoa; phylum Chordata; class Mammalia; order Primates; family Cercopithecidae; genus Macaca; species Macaca nemestrina. The sequence goes on from NC_092135.1 coordinate 19,356,786, forward strand.
ATTACTTGAGGCCAGGAGTTTGAGACCAGCCTGGTCAACATGGGGAAACCCTGTATCTACTAAAAATTAGCCGGCAATGATGGCACAGCCTGTAGTCCCAGCCGCTGCCCTCCTCTACTCCCGCCCCGGAGGCGGAGGTTGCAGTGAGTGGAAACTGCTGGAAAGGCATTGTCTCAATAGTGGGGGTATGATAAGGACTCCTAGAAGTTAAGCACTACTTTAGCTCCTCTTCTCTCCTTACTCCCTAGAAGATTCAGTTGCTGGGGTGGCATATCTCTTTAAAGTTCCTTATGGGATTCTAACATCCTTCTCCCAACTCTGCCCTGAAAATGAGCACTCTGGAGAAGGGTGCTGGTGCCATGTATCCTAAACTTCATCAGAGTCTTTTGGGGAGAGAAAATGCAGATTCCTCAGCTGGCTGCTGCTGTGCTTTCCTAGGAAGGGGGATGGGTTTACATCAGACAAGTCAATCAGCATATTTGCCTGACTGGTGTGGTGGAGCCTGGGGTAAGTGGTAATATGGTTTCCACTTTTGCAAAATGCAGTCTGGCTCGCCCGAACTGCTCATGGGGGATGCGAAGGCTGGGTGCAGCTGTTGGTGTAGGTTAAGGATTGGGTGCGGGTATTGTATGAACACATCTGATCCTCCACTTCTCCCCCCAGCACCTGATACTGGTTTGTTGGGTGTGAGGGGTCATTCTTTCTTCCAGGAGTTAGCAAAAGGACAAAGGGTTGAGAGTCGCTACAGGTGTAGGTGCTGTGTAGTCTTTACATCCTGACTTTCCTAGTCAGCTGTGACATCGTGCAGGTTACTTTAACCCTCTGTGCTTAGTTCCTTCATCTGCAAGTGGAGGTAAGGGTAGCTCCTAAAAGGGGTTGTGGGGAAAGTTGCATGCAGTTCTTCAGAAGCATCTGGCCGGCTAGTGAGCACTGGGGAATGGTCCAGCTGCTCTGCCGTGATCAATACTGTTATCTGACACTTCTGGTGAACTTCAGGCTAGGATCTGCCAGGAGGATCTGAGCAGACTTAATAGTTTTAGTAAAGAACATCTGTGAGCCCCGCGGCGGGCTCCAGCTTGAAGAAATGAGGACAGCTGGAGGTGGTGGAAGTTGGTGAAGAAGCTTGGAGGCAGGGAGGCCACCTGCAGTATTTGGGAGTGGTCGTGGGTTTGCAGCTCTTTACAGGCTATATAAGCCCTTGTGAAGAATAGACTCTGTCACCGTGGATTCTAATAAGGCTTTCTTTGCCTGTCTCTGGAGGGAATGACTGTCCTTGCATTGGTGACTGAGCAGGACTGGGGGAAGATCCTGTTGAGCTGGAACCAGGCCAGTGCGTTGCCAAGACCATGGGGGCTAGCCTTGGGGGCTGGGTTGGGCCTGGGAGCAACCGGAAGGAAGTGAAGTCATTTTTCAGCTTTGTGTAATCAGACCATTGCCTAGAAGATATACTTCTGTTGGGAACCTTGTTATCTGGTAACTCATTTAACTTCTGAATGCTGGCCTCTTGCCCTCATCTTGCCCCCACCCTGCTGGATCTCCCGGGGCCCTGGACTCTGGCTGGCAGGAGGCGGAAGCCTGGGCCGCTAGGAAGAGGGGAGTAGGAGCCTCAGGACTGTCTTCTGCTCTGACTTCCCCTCAGTTTTCAAAAACTCGCAGTGTGGTCTGGAAGAGTAGAGTTTATTTTCCCTTCTAGTAAGGGTGTGATCTTGGCCGCGGGCTTTTCATGGGGTTGTCATATTTTATCTACTTGTTTGCATATCGAGTTCGATCTGTGGATTTTTCTCTCAGTACTTCGGGCTCTCCTTTTAGAATAGTTTCATAGATTTATTTTTTTTTTAATGAATAATAGTACCAGTGTAATTTTCTTTCTAGAAGAACCTTGCTAAACAAGTGTAAAATGGGAGTAGATATGAATATTTGGAGATTGGTGAAGTGATAAGAATGAGAACACACGTTTGGCCGGGCGCGGTGACTCACGACTATAATCCCAGCACTTTGGGAGGCTGAGGCGGGCAGATCACATGAGGTTAGGAGTTTGAGACCAGCCTGACCAACATGGTGAAACCCTGGCTCTCCTTTGAAAAAAAAAAAAAAAATTAGCTGGATATGGCAGCACACGTCTGTAACTCCAACTGCTCGGGAGGCTGAGGCAGGAGAATTGCTTGAACCCAGGAGGCGGAGGTTGCAGTGAGTCGAGATCATGCCACAGCACCCCAACCTGGGTGACAGAGCAGGACTCCATCCCAAAACAAACAAGAAAAACACATGCTCCCCTTAAAGAAATGGGTCTCCTTGCAGCTCACCATGTAATTTTCTTGTACTCGTGGTGTTAGGACCTTTTGCTGAAGACTGGCGGGTTGTCAGCTGAAACTCTGGGCCTCATTTAGGGACTTCTCTTAAATAATGTGACCAGAAGGAGATGACAGTGAGGCAAGCAAAGAGTACAAGGGTGTGTTTTTCTTTTCTAGTTGTTAGGGCTTTAACGGAATTAAAACCATATTTAGTAAATGCCACTAATTGAGCTGCTGACTATGTACTGGGAACTTTAGGTATATTCTCTCATTTAGTCCTTAGACTAATCCTTTGAGGTTATTCATCGCCTTTTACTGTTGAAGGTAATACGGCTAAGTGATGAGTGACTTCCCTAAGGTGCCACAGTTAGGATCTGAACAGAGCTGGGATTTCAACCCAGGTTTGTTCTATCCACCCAAACATGTCATTTCCACTGTGTTACGTTGTCCCCTTAAGGAGACTTACTAATATTAGGAGGAGGGGTAGAGATAACATGTATGGGATGCCTACTATGCACCAGACACGATGCTAAGTGCTTCACTATTATCTCTCTAACACCAATGACCCTGTGGGGTAGGTGCTGTTACTACTGCAATTTCACAGAAGATGAAACCGAGGTTTAGAGATGTTAAGTGCCTTGCAAACCGTGTATTGAAGTGGGATGACCTTAGTGGTCTGAGAAGCTACTGCTGGAATAATGAACTTAGGAGCATGAATAGAAAGTGTATTTTCAGTGGATTGTCAAATATTTGTGGAGTGTCGGTGTTGCTGAGGATTCTGTGTCTGAAATACTCTTCAGAGACACCGAGAAGTGTAAGACGCACCCTGCTCTTGAGGAGTTGACAGTCTGCTTAGGAGAGTTACTACACCCAGGAGGGAAAATTTCCCAGAGGAGATGTTTGAGTTACGCAAGGGTAAGGTGGGTTTGGAAGGGGTATGTACTGGGGACAGGGAAAATAACCTGACTACGATTTGGAGGAAAGGTCGATTTCTTAGTTGGAGTAGCCCTTCCTGATTCTGGAGGGCCTCGGAGGCCAGGGATTGATCTTTTTTTTTTTTTTTTTTTTTTTTTTTGAGACGGAGTCTAGCTCTGTTTCCCAGGCTGGAGTGCAGTGGCCGGATCTCAGCTCACTGCAAGCCCCGCCTCCCGGGTTCACGCCATTCTCCTGCCTCAGCCTCCCGAGTAGCTGGGAGTACAGGCGCCCGCCACCTCGCCCGGCTAATTTTTTTTGTATTTTAGTAGAGACGGGGTTTCACCGTGTTAGCCAGGATGGTCTCGATCTCCTGAACTCGTGATCCGCCCGTCTCGGCCTCCCAAAGTGCTGGGATTACAGGCTTGAGCCACCGCGCCCGGCCAGGGTTTGATCTTAGAGATGTTGGTACCTAAGACGTCTTATTGAAGGCCCTGCTTCAATGAGTGGGGGCTGGGGTAAGGGTGTTCCGGACGGTTCACCTGGCAGGTGTGCAGGATGAATTCGGGGGAGGGGCATGGGGCTGGAGAAAGGCCCACCAGGTTAGAAAGCTGGTGTAAGCTACTGAGTAGGAGACAGTCAAGACAGGGACTCTTGTCAGAGTTAGTAATTCAACTGGCTGTGGTTCTTAAGCAAAGGTGAGGAATGCTGAGAAAAGAGGCAGACATCTTACCGATGTGATTGAGTTGAATGCTCAGAGGAGACAGGTACATTTGTCCAGGACTGGATGATTGTCAGAGGCTCTCAGAGGAACATGTTAGTTTATTTTCCCCCACTCAGCATCCAGAAGGATTCATTGATTTGCATTCGTTATTAGAAAATTCTCCACTTTGGTTTTCTTGTCTTAGCTCTACACAGTTTCCATTCATTACCTTCACATTGTACTGAGAGAGACCCAGGTCTGACCTTTATGGCAGTTTAAGCCGGGGGGCTGTCAAAGAGGTTGCCAGAATCATCTAAAGGAGTTGGCAACAGAAGTGGCATTATGACTTGGATCCACTTTTCTTTATAGACCAATATTGGCAGCCGTGAAGGCTTGGCTTGTCTTAGGTGCAGAATTCAGTTTCAGTGGTTGAATGCACAGACAGCAGGAAGAGAGGATAGGGGACAATGAACAAGAGAAGAAATGCAGTGTGCAGGGAACCTGCAGGTGGTAACATTTGAAAATCACATCAATGATCTTGCCCATTTACCACTACATGTGCCTCACTCTGGCTGTTCTAATCCAGCAGAAACCGATATTGTATTCTAGGGTCCTTCCCCAAATTGGAGCTACCCCCAGAATTTGAGGCTTTTAAATCCTGAAAATCTTTAAAACTCCTTCTAGGTCAGTTGTCCCCAAGGGAATTGAGGCTCTTTTCTAGTAGGAAATATGCTTTGAGAGTTGGTTTCCTAGCATTGTCCTCTTTTTTTTTTTTTTTTTTTTTTTGAGACGGAGTCTCGCTCTGCTGCCCAGGCTGGAGTGCAGTGGCCGGATCTCAGCTCACTGCAAGCTCTGCCTCCCGGGTTTACGCCATTCTCCTCCCTCAGCCTCCCGAGTAGGTGGGACTACAGACGCCCGCCACCTCGCCCGGCTAGTTTTTTGTATTTTTTTTGTAGAGACAGGGTTTCACTGTGTTAGCCAGGATGGTCTCGATCTCCCGACCTCGTGATCCGCCCGTCTCGGCCTCCCAAAGTGCTGGGATTACAGGCTTGAGCCACCGCGCCCGGCCTGTCCTCTTTAATAAATAAAAACGAGACCAAATTTGGGGACTTTATCTTGCCAAGGAAGAATTGTAGAGGTTAACTTCTCACGTGGAGAGCGCCTTGGTGAGGATGCGCCTCAGAGATGGGCCTGTGTGAGTGGTTCTGCTTTTCTGTGGGGCTTGTGCTTGGGTGCTTCCTGAGGTGCAGTTGCACAGGGTGGTGGTTCCTGAATGCAAGGGCTTACTATGATTTTCTCTTAGTCCCTCTCATTTCTGATGCTTTCTGTCCTATGAGGTCAGTCCGCTTATTAGTTAGTATGCTATATTAATCAGTATGCCAAATGACTTAACTCCTCCAGGAATGTTATTCGTTAAAAGATGAGATCTGCTGAGGCAAGAGGATCGCTTGAGTCCAGAAGGTTGAGGCTGTAGTGTGCTATAATTGTGCCTGTGAATAGCCATTCTTTTCCAGCCTGGGCAACATAGTGACACCTGTCTCAAAAAAAAACAAAAACAAAAACAAAAACACACGCGAGTATGGCCACACTTAGCCTGACAGTCCCTTAATTCTGTGGTAAGGAGGCTCTGTCCTCCGGCACGGTGTTGGTAGGGTATCAGATGAAAAGATGAGCTGCCCTGAGATCTCTCTCCACCAGGGCTGTGTGGTAGAACTTTCTGTGATGATGGAAGTATTCTGTATCTGTGCTATCCAGTATGGTAGCCATTATCACAACTGGCTTTTGAGCATTTAAAATATGACTAGAGCATCTGAGGAATGATATTTAAAAATTTTCTTTAGGTTGAAATAACCACACGTAGTAAGTGGCTTCCATGTTGGACGCACTGCTCTAGCTGATGGCCAGAGATGACTGATTGCTGTATTTAGCCATAGAGCTGGGATGTAAGTCCTGGTGGGGCTGGCTCATTTGTGAGCGGAGATTTAAGACATAGGATACTCTAATGCACATTAGAAAATTTAATATATTGCATGGGGTTGTGAGGTTATTTCATGTTGGAATTCAAAGAAGACTTTGGTGAGTTGGAGCTGGAAGTAGGAAGAGAAGGTTTTTAGAGGAAGATGGCATGCTCACAGCATTCAGGTCTTCTAAAAAATATATCTAGGGCCGGGTGTGGTGGCTCACGCCTGTAATCCCAGCACTTTGGGAGGCCAAGGCAGGTGGATCACGAGGTCAGGAGATCGAGACCATCCTGGCTAACACGGTGAAACCCCATCTCTACTAAAAATACAAAACATTAGCCAGGCGCAGTGGCGGGCGCCTGTAGTCCCAGCTACTCGGGAGGCTGAGGCAGGAGAATGGCGTGAACCCGGGAGGCAGAGCTTGCAGTGAGCCGAGATCGGGCCACTGCATTCCAGCCTGGGCAACAGAGCAAAGCTGTCTCAAAAAAAAAAAAAAAAAAAAGAAAGAAAGAAAAAAAAAATCTAGGGAGCCAGAAATGTTCTGTAACTCATGTTCCTAGGGAAGCAATGTGATATGGAAGACTCCAGGCTTGGGAGCCTGGCAGATCTGTGTTAAGATGGGGATCAACTATGCAAGGTATTTAGCTTTCTGAATCTCAGTTTCTTCTCCTGTAAGGTATGAAAAATAGTACCTCAAAGAGGTACAGCTGTGTTTGATAACTTGCCTGAGGCTCCTAGTGTCTCGGCATATAGCAGGTTCTCACTATAGACATTATTAAGGGGAATAGGATTGGCATGTAGACACAAAGGTCCCTGAAGATCTAAAACTGCCTAAGACTGGGTTCTTGCTCCTTTCATTCATAGCCTCTGATGAGGGAGACTTGTCTTTTCACATGTATTGAGCCGGGAGTGCTGAGATGATCACAGAGACAGTCAAGAGAAGACAAGGAGAAAGGTGTGAAGAGCCTGAGTGATATGCAGAGGGACCCTTGGAAATAAAAGAAATATAGTGTAATAAATAAATCCTTGTCTCTGGTCAACAGTAAGGGCACAGGTTTATTTGTGCATAGTGCAGTCTTCAGAATTCTGACTTTGATTCTCTTCTTCTCCCCGAGGAGTATTAAAACTGGAGTTTACAGCTTAAACATTCTGGGTTTCTGAGCATTTATTTACGTCGCACGTTGGACACTTTCTAGAGCCAGTACAATGATCATTTCCTTATCTGGGCTTTCTGTTTATTTGAACACGTGAGGTTGATTTAGTATATTACAAGAACTGAACATTGTCTTTCAGACATCATTAATCTTGCCTTTCTTGTCCGGCATTAAGTGCGAAATTAATGAAAAACGAAAGGGAAATTAATACGTTGGTGTTCACAATTCATCAGGAGACCTCACAGCAGGTATGAAATTAACTTCTCTGAATTAATACGCACCTCAACAAATCAAAGGTATAGAAAAGGTTTTATTTAATACTTAGGAAATGTCCTTGAATGCTTCCTACTTTGGTAATGAGTTAGGTGTTGGGTGGTGATGAGACCATGCGCAATAGATGAGGTCACCTCAGGACCCATAGAAAGCTTTGAATCAGCTGTGTTTCTCTATAGGGATTTCACTTAGATAGATAAAACCAGATGGTTGATACAAACTTGTTTCTTGTCAATTGAAAAAGGCTTGCCCAAAGACTTGCAGTTTTGATCTCTATTAACTGCAGATTTGATCCTGGGTTCTGTGTTTCCTTGTTATGACATATGGTAAGATGGGTTTCAAAGGATACATTAGGAGGAACACATTATGGAAACTAACAGGGAGTTATAAGTCTCTATTACAATGTTCGCTGAGGTTGATAAAGGACAAGCTTTTGTTACTGAATTGTTCCTGTAATTACATCAGAAATAACAGGCAGCAGTCACCTTCCATTAGGGGTGGGAGGAAAGGATCCTTACTATTTAAGTGATCACATAAGGTGCTGAATGAATCATCCTCAGCCTCATCATGAGGAATTAAAATAGAACAGTTGACATCATCCTATAGCAGGTTTCTAAGGGACAGAAAAATGCCAGATAGTTTAAGGAAAAGAGCTGTCTGAAATAATGGCCCAGCCCACGTGTTTATAGCCCATTGGCAGTGGTTCTCCAACTTGAGCATGCATCTAAGAATCACCTGGAGGCCTTGTTAAAACAGAGTGCTGGCCCCACCCCAGAGTTTCTGATTGAGTGGGCCTGTGGCAGGGTCTTAGATTTTTGCATTCCTACCTTCCCAGATGATGTTGATGTTGCTGGTTTGGAGTCTACACTTTGAGAACCACTGGGCTAAAGGAAAGAAACACAAGTAGCTTGGGGATGGTTTAGAAAACAGAATTTTAAGATTAATACCCTGGTGCTTGTTAAAATTTTGATGACAATACCAAATTTCATTTGGGATGGTGTGCAAGTCTTGTAAAGGGAATCTGTTCTTTGTGATACTGCACATGAACATTAAAAATGGTTGCAAACCTAGATAAGTGGTCTCCCAGCACGGTTTCATCATGTCTTAGTTAAAATTTTGGATAAGCTTTGGCTACAGATACTATCTCTGTAATCCAAGTTAGTGATGGATTCAGCAGTTTGGCTATTTTTTTCTCAACTGTAAATCAAACATGCTGTACCTGGGGACCATTTGTAGGAGAGCAGTCATTTTAACTAAGGGCATTCCAGGTTGCAAGCCATTAAATCATCCTTGTCACACCTGCCTGACAAAGTAGGTGTCAGCAAAATAACTGTCAGGTGGCATCCGGCACCCCCTGCTCCTATGGTTCCAGGCTTCGCACTGGTTCTAGAACTGCCCTTTTATTATCCTATTAATTTATTGTTGCATTAAAGCAACAGCAACTAGAGTAATCATAATTGCTAACATTTGTGGAAAGCTCACTGACCCTGGTGCCACACACAGACTGTGTCTCCCTTGCCTTGGCTGTGACTCCCCATTTTCATAATGAGGCCCCATGGTGACCTCTGTTTTAGACACAAAAAGACGGGGGGTTGGAGAGTCACTTGGTTGCTGTCACACAGTTTGAGAGCTGGAGCTTTGTATTTGAGCCCAGGCAGTATTAGTGACTTGGGACAGATTTTGATTTTATTGTATTTGGGGGACACTTTTCATGGGGACTTGAGGAGAGGCCTCATTGAAATGGAAAGATGAAAGTTCTGAGTTGAGTGAATCTAAACCTATTGAAGATTACTGTTTAATATGTTCTGGCGTCAAAGACCAACCTAGATCTATGAAACTGGGCTTCACAGTATGGTGAATTAGCTGCTCTGCCCAATGTGGATGAAAGCCATGTGAAGCTAGTATTGTAATTGTCGGGCTCTTTTCTATGTGATTATCTGATGCTTGACAAGGCAGATTGAAAGACTTAAAGTTTATAAATGTGGTCATGATTTGTTTCTAGTGCATATCAGTTGGTCTTATTTGAAATATTATCTCTAGGCATAGAGGGGTTTTAGGCAGAACCATAGACACTCTTTACTTTTATGTTCTCAGCCACCTTTGTCTTAGATGTGGAAAAAGAGAGGGAAATCCGTGGTTGTTTTTGGCATTCAAGATTCTGAGATTCTATTGGGAGAGACATATCCCACAGGGAATAAGAGAAAGAAATGCTTGAGGTTGACACCTTGAGAAGGGATCAACCTGACAGGTTCCAGTTCTGAAGGGCATAAGTGGGTGGGGAGATGTGAGACCTGCAGGTCTGGAATTGGCCACCTTTGTCCTGTGCCATTGGATCCTGGGTGGGTACCACACAGCTGGGCCCTGTACCTCGATTGGCTTGTCATGGCTCACCTTTAGAGATACTTTGGGGGAGGGCAAAGACACAATGTAGGTTTCTGATAGAATGCTGTGGTAGAGTGAGAGTGTATCACGTAGGTTATTTTGTTTGTAGGGCATTTATAACTTTCATCCAAAAAATGAAAGGAATAAATGTTGGTTGAAAATGGGTTTTCAAGGCCAGGCGCAGTGGCTCATGCCTGTAATCCCAGCACTTTGGGAGGCCGAGGCAGGAGGCTCACTTGAGCTCAGGAGTTTGAGATGAGCCTGGGCAATATAGTGAGACCTTATCTCCATAATTAAAAAAATATATATATACACACACACGTATAAAAGATTGAATTGTACTTTGATGATATCCATCTACAAATGCTTTTACAGCTTAGTTATAATTAAGAAAGGGAGGGAAATTACAGCATAATCCCAAGAAGAAATTGAGGGAACCAATTAATCTCCAAAAATTACTTTGGGTGAAATCTTGGTGAATGCTGTGGTGGTATACTGTTTTGCAAATTAGGAAGGAGAAAGGACTTTGATATTTTCTTTATCTATAGTCATAGCTGGAAATGGCTGTAAATTTCCATTAATGTTATGTACTTTGCTCTGCAGGAAATGATATTTAAGATTAGTTGAACATTAAAGCTTTTGCTGACGATAGAATTAAAGGGCCTTTTGGTTTCTTGGTGACCAGGTGTTTTGCAAATGAACAGATAGCCAAGGGTGATACAGTAGTTTTCAGGTGACTCAGGAAGTAACTTGTCTGCTTCTTAACGTAAATCCAGATTTGAAAGCATTGGTGAAGTAAAGGATAATAAACTACTTCTTTATATCATGAACTTTTTTTTTGAATCTTATAATCTTATCACTGGTATGGTAAGTCACCTGCCACTCATGGACAGTACTCATAAGGAAAATTGCCATATGATGCACCAAGTAGGTGTTTATGAAAACATAAAAGATTAAAAGCACTTGAAACTAAGTTGGTATCATTTAGGCTCGAGGCATGTGGGTATATATTCCATTAGCCTACACCACTACTCATGAATGAAGTGTTCTTGATCTGACCAAGATGCTGAGGATTGTTTTCTAGAAACAAATCTTGATGACTGCACTTACTAGAGCTATAGCTTTTTCCGTATCACGATAATCCATTTTCACAACCCATTCCTTCACCTCAAAGCTATCTCAGACCCTAGTTTTAAAAGGGTCACTGGCATGGATTCAGTTCTTTCCAACCGTCCATCCTTTAGTAAATATGTATTGAGCCCAGACTGTTTCATGGAGATGGTGGATTTGGAATGACTGTGGGTTGAGCCTATTCTCCTAAGTTGCCCAAGCATACAAACCTCTGTTACTGCTCAGGGCTTGTTGACACAGACAAAAATGTTAATAGTTTATGCGGTTTGTGGGAATTGGCTTCATTTGGATTAAAAATAACAAAACTCTTCCAGAAACTTTTCAGACGATTATACAGTATGCTCTTCCATGAAGTCCTTAAGAATAAGGTAGTCTTAAGACAACAGTCAGCTTGAAGGTGGATCTGTCCCTCCCTCCCTTACTATTGAGGTCCTTCTCTGTTTTACAATTTTCTGCTCATACAGTCCATGAACATCAGAAACATACATATCTGTTAATGGACATATTTTTCCCTGTTTTCTTTTTTATAAAGGAGTTTTGTAGAGGGAAAATAGCCAAATCAGAAGCACATAGTGTGTATATATATATGTGTGTATACACACACACACACACACATATATATATTTATTTTTTGAGATGGAGTCTCGCTGTATCACCAAGGCTGGAGTGCAATGGTGTAATCTCGGCTCACTGTAACCTCTGCCTCCTGGGTTCAAGTGATTCTCCTGCCTCAGCTTCCCTGAGTAGCTGGGATTATGGGCACGCACCACCATGCCCAGCTAATTTTTGTATTTTTAGTAGAGATGGGGTTTCGCCATGTTGGCCAGGCTGGTTTTGAACTCCTGACCTCAGGTGATCTGCCTGCCTCAGCCTCCAAAGGCGCTGAGATTCCATGCATGAGCCACTATGCCTGGCCGAGATATATTTCTAAAATGACTTTTTATTGCTGCTTTTGGTTTTATTCTTCAGGGAGAAACAGCTACAAGGAATCTATTTGAACAAACAGGCTTGTAATTCGATTGGGTTTATTTCATACTGTAAACGCCTTAGTTTTTTTGTGTGTATATGTATACTTGGGACTGTGTGTATATATTAATGTAGGCTACTCCGGAAAGCATTAGGATTGGTAAGAGCTTCGGTTTAATGCTTCCTGAGACCTGGGACAAGAAGCAGTTTTGTGCAGAGGCTCTGTCTTTGCCAAGTGTCACCTTACTCCCGCTGAACTAATAATGGATGGATTTGGATCCTAACAAGTGATATAATAATTTTTAGACAAATGCCTCTGGGTGTTGAAGTGATAGGGCCGCCCACCTAGCTATTTTTAAGTATCTTTTTTTGGGAGACGATCTTAAAGGCAGTTGGGCTCCAAAAAACGGAGAACCAAAGTTCATACAAGCTCTTTGTCAGCCTGTTTGCAATGGATCAAGTCCTTTAAGAGGAGGAACTTAAGACTGTCATTGTCCTTGTGATTTCAGAAGTGATTCCTATTCTAAAGTGGACATTGGAGGAGGCTCCATTAGGCCATGTAAGTACTATAGTAAGCAGATACTCACCTGGGCTAAGCAGAGAGCCGGGATATTTGCCCTTGTCGGGGAGAGGGCCAAGTTGTGTAGAGCAGTCCCATGTTATGATTTGGGGCCATTAAAATACACTTTGGCACTCTGGTCCCAAAGAGCAAGGGGGTGGCTCTCTTAGCACCACCCATAATCCTGAGAGGACATCTCTGGCTGTCTGGTGAAGGCCTGGTAGGATTTTTTCAGAGTAATTGGACAAAATTATTTTATGTGTATAGAATTATGAAGTGACTTCTTAATTATGAATTAAGGCTATTTTTCACTTCAGTCATTATCAGTACAAATTTATTGAGCTTGACCATGGCCACTTAATTCTTATGTAGAAATGCTGGCCCTTTAGAGCAGGCCCAACCTGGGCCCAACACATGCATCATCATGGTGTCAGTGGAAGGAAGCCTACTGAACTAGAACGTGTGACTCCTAAAGACCGTATAGTCTCTGAACTGTGTGTGTATCAAGGAACCATTGCTCCAAGAAACATATTTTCTTAAGTCCTCAATTCTGAACATATTTTATGGAGGAAGGAATTTGCTAAGTACTTCCTTATTTTTTTTTTTATTATTTTTGAGACAGAGTCTCACTCTGTTGCCCAGGTGGAATGCAGTGGTGCGATCTCAGCTCACTGCAAGCTCCGCCTCCTTGGTTCATGCCATTCTCCTGCCTCAGCCTCCCAAGTAGCTGGGACTACAAGCGCCTGCCACCACGCCTGGCTAATTTTTTTTGTATTTTTAGTAGAGACAGGGTTTCATTGTGTTAGCCAGGATGGTCTTGATCTCCTGACCTCGTGATCTGTCTACCTCGGCCTCCCAAAGTGCTGGGATTACAGGCATGAGCCACTGTGCCCGGCCAGTACTTCCTTATTTTAACCATCTGAATTGTTTGTAGCACTTAAACCCACTGCCTAGGCAGACCCTTGAGAAGTTACCTTGGTAAATCAGATGTTCACCTTGGAGCAGAACATTTAGATTTCACAGGCCAATAGGAATTGGGTGTCAAGGTTATGGGGTCAACAGAATGAAACATTAAACATTTCTAATTCTTGTTTCTTTTATGTATGTGGGTCTTTGAACACACTTTGTCTCTGACAACATCACAGGAGAAAAAACACCCCAGCATCCCACAACTAGATGAATGTCTTGATATGAATAAAAGCATTAACGTTAGAGCTAGGAAATCGTGTGACCATGTGACTTCTATCTAAGGCTTCTCTCTAGGTGTCACCTTGAGAGTTTGTCCCACTGAGAGAAACCAGAGAAACAGGAAATGTGTCCTTTGGAAACTCAAAGGGATTTTTAATCTCTAAAAACACGAGATTTTTGTCTCAAATACAAGCATATTTAATCCATCCTTCCCTGTCCCCCGTATATATATCCCACACCCTCCTTAATAGGAATGTGACTTCATTTTAGGGACTGGACAATTGAATAATCTGTCTTCCAGGGTCTGTTTCCCCTGAAACTGGTTTCAAGCTGCCAGGTAGGGAAGTCTGCTCTTCGAGGGTTGCCAGGTGGGGCAGCTGGAGATAGTAGGCTGGCACTGGGGAGGCTGGAGCTGGGTCTGTCAGCCCTGCCACCCAGTGCTGTGGTTTCTGCTCTGGGAAAGATGAACGTCTTCTGCATTTACTGTGCTGCGATTCTCACGGCAGTATCTGCGCCCCCTTGTTCTCAGCTCTGCACCATGTGGGTTTGACAGCCTTCATGTGGCAGGCAGACGTGCTGGCGTCATATGGGACTCCTGGGCTGTGTCTTTCTGCCACCAAATATGTTGTCACTTTCCCCCTCCAGCATGTCATGTACCTAGCTGCCTTTGGAGAGGCCTCTTGGCTCTTTGAGGAATAACTACCGAAAGAGCAGCTGTCTGTCAGCCTCCTCCAGAGCCGTCAGCTCGGGCTGTTGTCAACCTGTTGTTGGAGGAGTTCCCAAAGCAGCAGACTTAACTGCCATTGACATTTATAACTCGAAAGCCATATCACAGATGACTTTGCAGTCCTTGTAATCCTTTACATAGCCTTCAGCATATAAAGCACATGGCCTCTACATGCCTTCTCCACCTTAGAGGGTAAGGAAATAGTTGGGTCATCCTGAAGGTGGTGAAGTGACTCACTTTTCTCCCCCACCCATGTTATAAATCATCATCTCTCTTCTGACTTAGCATAAAGCCAGGACAACTTCTTCCTACCTTAGATTTATGTGCGATCATATGAAGTCAGTTTAGACTGGGGAAGAGTATTAGCTTCTAAGCCCAAATAAGCCTTTAACTCTAGCAGCCACAGAGCCTGTGATAAGAGGGTATCCCTGGGAACTGGATGTCAGGAAACGTTTCTCACATGGCCAGTGGATCTTCTGTCTGGTCGGTTATGCCCTAGTTTCTCAGAGAGCCTGTTTCTACATCGCAAATCTTAAGACATAACTGGAAGAGAAAGATGCCATGTTCCTGGTGCAAGTAAAAACCAAACCACCCCAGTGGATCTGAGAAACACGTACTGCCAAAGAAAGTAGAGAAAGGACAGAATTGGAATGGATTTTAGTTACCATGGGTCTGGCTAGACATTCTTTGAGGGCTAGCGCTGGCTTCATTCCCCTCTATGCCCTCCGTGGCTAGTGCCAGTGGCTGGCACAGAGCAGCATATGAGCTGAATGAGTATAAAGCAGTCTTATTTTTAGGCAGTAAAAGTTTTGTTTCATTTTATTTTTACCTGGGTAGCACAGACATTGAAACATGTTAATCAACAAATGCAGAGTATGAGATTAAAAACTAATGACGTTTTCCTGTTGGCATCAAAGACGAATAATTTGAGACAAGTCATGGGAACTAGACAGCAAGTCTTAAATGTGATTAAAATAAAGCACCTTCATTGTCTCTGCTCAGATTTCTTCCTGTGCTTCCCAGGATGTTGGTCAGTCATATCTTATAAAAGGCCAATGCCTGATCTTGGCTGGGATGCATAGCTTGCCTAGCGTTGGGCAGAAATAGGCCTTTTGAACCCATTTGATGGTGGCCATGGGCTTTGGCAAGATTGTTAGCTGAGGAATGTTGTCACCTCTTCTGGGCACTTTGCCTGTGGTACATGTCACTATCCCATCTCAGTCCTCATTCTCAGAGCCTGGGAAGTGGCTCAGAATCCCTCCGGTTGCACTCTAGACACCACTGCCCATTGACAGAGTGGCAAGGTTGATGAGACCTTGCTTCCCTTCTGGCCCATGGGCAGGGTGGGGCTGTGGGCCAGCCCGTATCTCCCTACCAGGGAGTATGTGGAGCAGCAGAGCAGTATTCTTTCACCCGCAGTGTCCAGGTCCGCTGCATCTAATCAGAATTCTGGTTCATGGCAAGAGGTTTTCATGTTTCTTTGTCTTCCCCTAGAAAATGTCTAAATATTACTAAATATTTCAAATATCCACACAAGTACAGAGAGTGAATAGGGCAGGCTGTCATGTACCTACCCCCCATATTCCCTGCCTTTCTGATCTTGCTGTTAATATGTCTTATTAACTTTGGAAGATACTTGCTTTGGCTTGTGTTAAAATTACTGTTATTTTGTCCCTGGAAATTCTGAAATGTGTGGTTGGCCTGGGACTCAGACCTATCAGGAACTCTGGTGTACCTCCTCTCTAAGGAAGGTTGGCACTACCTGAATCCACCCTTAGCTACGGGTGCCTTTGTTCTGTTGTTAGGTCACTGCCATCTATTTGCCCTCTTAATTCAGTTTCAAGGAGCCATGAGTGTGTGAGAGAGAATCCCCTTCCTCTTTCTTCCCTCCTCCTCCAGCTAGTTCGGGACTCCCCTGTGATGGGGTGATTCAGTGGGTCCTACTTGGTGGAGCGAATGCTGTCTCCACATCCTGTTCCCTTCCCATAATACTTCATCATCGTTGATGACACTTTGTGGATAATTTCTCGTTTCTCCCCAAGCCAGGTTTGGGATTTCTCCATGTGTGTCCACCTCCCTGGAAGAAAGGGGTGGAAGCCGCTTTACTTTGCCACTGGGGTTTAGAGTGATGGATAGATGGCATCCGTCGGGCAGGTGGAGGTGCTTCCTCAGGTTAATTAATGTGGGTAGGGCCCATGGACAGGATTCTAGTTATATTGGATATTTTCCGGGAGCAGAGTCCTGGGTTATTTTATGATAGCTTACAATCATGTTGTTTTATGACTAGTCATCCATTTAATTGTTTGTTTTGACCAGAGCCTTAGGATGACTTATCGGAATTGGTGCCCATGGCTAGCACGTTGGAAGGGCTGGGGAAGGTTAAGACTACTGTTCACGGAGGAAGGCGCCACCTTGAAAGGAGGGCTGAAGGGGGTTGCTGGGCCAGAAGATGGAGGAGAGCTCCCTAAGAGTAAAGCAGGAAGGATTGGGAAGTGGATATAGAAGCCTTGGGAATTGGCTGAAGAGTTTTGGGACTCTGGGATGGAGGAAAAATAGTTCTTAAAAATTCTAGGCTGGATGCAGTGGCTCACGCCTGTAATCCTAGCACTTTGGGAGATCAGCATGGGCAGATCACGAGATCAGGAGATCGAGACCAGCCTGGCCAACATGGTGAAACCCCTTCTTTATTAAAAATACAAAAATTAGCCGGGTGTGGTGGCACGCACCTGTAATTCTAGCTACCCGGGGAGGCTGAGGCAGGAGAATTGCTTGAATCCAGGAGGCGGAGGTTGCAGTGAGCCGAGATAACGCCACTGCACTCCAGCCTGGGTGACAGAGTGAGACTCCATCTTAAAAAAAAAAAAACAAAAATTCTAAACCATCATGAACTGATAAAATAAGAATAAATGACTGGAAAAATGAAATTTAAGAAGTCTGTAATACAGGCCTCTAATTTTATTAGATTCAAAGACATAATATTACCTTAGCAAATTGCTATAAAAGTTTCTAGAACACTTACCTTCAATTTCAGTATTGATCATAGAGCAGAAACAAATACTTGGTGGGCTGGCAGTATGCTGCGGGCTCCCCTTGGAGTGGCACTGACCTTGGAGAGGTGGCGTCTCAGCTTTGTTTCTGCCCTTGGATGCCAGGAGGCCCATCCTGACCTCCGAGGGTCTTGCTTTTTAGGCTACAGGTTGAAAGTGGTGGTTTAACAGGTGACTGGCCTCTTGACAGGGCATGTGGGACTGGGAACAGGTGCTTGTTTCTGAGCCTCTGCCCAGAAGGGCTCTTCTCAGGGCTCCTTCTGGAAAGGACACGCTGGAGTTATCTCATACACACCCTCAGCCACCATGCCCAGATATCTGACCCACTCATTTGAAAGGCATGTGTCCTGTGATAGAGACCTCCTGTAACCAGTGAACCAGTGTGTGTGTGTGTGTGTGTGTGTCTTTGTCTGTAGTAATCTTGCACCCAGTGTAAGTTTTTTCTTGTTCATAGTTTTAGGTTGATAAACAGTTCTGTGGGATGGGAGGGAATGACCTCTTTAAAGAAGTCCTGTAGCAACCCAGGCTAAACAGGCCTTGACTTTTTGAACACAGTTTCTGTAGGTCATCCTGCTGTAACTGTCATTCCAGCCCACAGGCCTGGGGGGACCTGGTGGAGGAGCCAGCCTGGAGGATTTTATGGCGGGGCCTGGCCGTGGTTAGAGTCACTTTCTATTCGCATTCTGTTGCCAAGAGCACAGTCCCCTGGCCACCCCTGGCAGGAAAATGAGGTCCAGCTGTGTGCCCAGGAAGATGACGAGAGTACGGATTTCAGTGAGTAGCTGGCATTCCCCTCGCCTGCCATTTCCCATTCTTCTGATTCACTGATCAGAATCTTACTATTGCATTCTTCTGTCCAAATGAACTCATTTATTCATCTATTACGCCTGGGCATGATGGTCAGGCATGAAATTTTTATGCACTGGGGTAAGAAACAATGGCAAACAGAGAATGGAAGTTGCCTCAGAATTAATGACCAGTGCTCATGCAGGCTCGCAGTCGGCAGCGTGAAATGGCCGATGCTGACAGTGAGAGTGAATTGGTGATGTGCCATAGGCTGCATTTGGATTTTGTTTAAAAAGTCAAGATATTGGAGTTGAGAGTAGTGCGCGGTTCTCAAAGTAAACAGAACTTAAGCAGAGGGAAACTGCATAGGTGCTATCGGTGTGAGGGCAGTCGATAACCCATGATGAAATGTGGCAGAGGTAATGTCATGTGATTTTAGAAAACTTAAATAGCTGTGATATTTGCATAAGTGTGCTTTTTTTCTTCCTGCAGTGGTGAATTAAAGACAAAGCCTTTTTTTTTTTTTTTTTTTTTTTTTTGCTCTCAAATCAGAGAGGCCAGAGTCAGAACATAGAGGTGAGATATTGGGAGTGAGTTTGGGAGAGATTCTAGGCATCAAACTTTTAGGCTGTAAAAACGTGTGAAACTAAAACTTCTAAAAATTCCTTCTAGAGCCAGTGTTTCATAGGGTGTCAATCAGGAAAACTGGACTAGGCATTTCTAACAGATTCTAATACAGATAATTGCACATTTGGGTGATGGAAGAAGAGAGTTACCAGACTGTTACAGCAACCCAGAGATGTGTAACCTCAGGAAGATGTCCACCCCCAGGACTGTGGAGGCAGGGTGGTGGGGGTGGCAGCTGATGGAAAGGCCCCTTTGGAGAGAGCTGTCTCCCTGGAGAAGGTTATCCAACCCAGCAAATGGAGTTGGGAGAGAGACCCAGACACCTTTCCGTCCCAGCTTCTGATGGTACCTCCCACAGACCAGCACTACTAGAAACCAGGTGGGAAGGGAGCTTGGGAAATGTAGTTTCCTGTGATATTTGTAAAAGGACAAAGCATGCAGAGAATGGATTTGAGAGCAACAAGGCAGATGGCTGTGGCACAGGGATTATAACGTTGGTACAAAGGAAGATAAGTAGAGGAGTAAGAGATTGCTCTAGGGAAAGAACTTGAATTCTTGATTCCCTTCCACCATGCCACATTCCTTCCTCTGTGGCTTTAACACCTGTGTCCTCTCTTCTTGTTTCTGTCAGGCTCTTTACACTGCATGATATTTACATATTTGACTCCTTGTTAATAAGTAACATTTACCGAATGTTTCCTGTGTGCTTTATCTGCATTAATTCATTGACTCATCAAAGCCATCTGTGAAGGCAGGTATAGTCCATCTTCATTATTCTCAGATTTCTGTATTGGTGAATTTGCCCCCTCATTAATACTTATTAGTAACCCTGAAATCAAAACTCTGCGCTTTGCTGGTCATTCACAGACATGCACAGTGGAAGATTTGAGTTGCCTGTGTCCATGTTCCCAGCTGAGGATGAACAAGGCCTTCTTGCTTCAGCTCTCATATTGCAAATAAGTGTTCTTCTTCTATCTGGTTAGTACTGTGTTCATCCTTTTGTTGTGCCTTTTTTTAAAAAAGTGATTTTGCTGCTTAAAATGGCCTCCAAGCATAGTGCTGAGGGGTTGTCTAGTGTTCTTAAGCACAAGAAGGCTGGAGAAGGCTGTGATGTATCTTAGGGAGAAAATATCTTTGCTAGATAAGCTTCATGCAGGCGTAAGTTGTAGTACGGTTGGCTGTGATTTCAGTGTTAAAGAATCAACAACATAAGGTGTCTTCAAACACACGCATCAACTATGCATTGATCAGTTGGTGAAAATGTTGTGACCAGAGGCTCGCAGGTACCTAACCCTGTATCCTCTCTAGGAGCAATGTTTCAGGATTCACAAATTCAGTGCCTGCAGAGACTTTATAGAACAAGACCACTGTGGGCACTGCAAGTTGACTGTCCTATTCTCAGCTTATAAAGAGACTGAGGCAAGTGGAAGTCTAGAAGTTGTCCAGGGTCGTCCTGTAGGATCGGAACCCAGGCAGTCTGATCCCCAATCCTTTATTCTTACCTGTTCTGCTTTCTTGCTCTTCATATCTGCTTCGTGCTCTTTTACACTTCTGAATCTGTCAGAGGCATTCGAACGAGATTGACTCCATCTTCAATAGGGGCGAAATATGAGAATGAGACCTGCCGGGCTGCATTCCCAGGAGGTAAGGCATTCTTAGCTCACAGGATGAGGTACGAGGTTGGCACAAGATACAGGTCACATAGACCTTGCTGCTAAAACAGGATGTGGTAAAGAAGCGGCCAAATCCCACCAAAACCAAGATGGCGATGAAAGAGACCTTTGGTCATCCTCACTGCTCACTACAGGCTGATAATAATGCATTAGCATGCTAAAAGACTCTCAGCAGCACCGTGACAATTTACAAATGCCATGACAACGCCCAGAAGTTATCCTATATGGTCTAAAAGGGAGAGGAACCCTCAGTTCCAGGAACTCCCCACCCCTTTCCCAGAAAATATTTCACTACTTGTTTAGTATATAATCAAGAAATAACTGTAAGTGTACTCAGTCCAGCAGCCCATGCTACCTGTGGAGTAGCCTTTCTTTTGTTTCTTCTCTAATGAACTTGTTTTCACTTTATGGACTCCCTCTGAATTCTTTCTTGTGGGAAATGTAAGAACCCTCTCTTGGGGTCTATATTGGGACCTCTTTCCAGTAACAAATCTGCTGTGGTTGCTGCTGGAACCAACCTGAGGGCTATTTTTGATACTCAAATTCCTCTTGGTAAAGCCAGCCGGTACCACTGGTTGAGAATCAGGATGTTTGTAATCCTGGAGTACAACCACCTATTTGATAGGATCAGTTCACATAGCAACACTAGGAAGCATGCATTACCCTTCATTTCAGAAATAAAAACTGAGGTCTTGGAAGGCCATGATTTGGTTATGGTTCCCATGGTTAGAAAGCGGCAGAATGTGCCTCCAAATGCCTTGCTCTTGTTACTATACCAAGGCTGGCTCAGGACTAGGCTCTGTGGGGACCGCACTCCTGTCCTCACCACTGTTGTCATCTGCCGCTTCCGCTCTGCTTTGACCTGAACTGGAGAAAGCACATAACGTTAGAACTGTGTGTAAAATAAGATTCCGAGAAGGGGACCAGGAATGTTTTCTTTAGGGGCCAGGAATTTTTTCTTTAAAATGCCCATTTCCATGTTTACAGAAAATCTTTTATAGGGTGGAATCACGTTCTTGGAAAAGATGTTTATTTGTTTTTCTTTTCAAGGGGCACATTTTTGAAAGAAAACAAAGACACAATAATTTGAAAGGGCTGCGGATACTTTCTCAGCGATATCCTGTCTCACCTAAACATTTGTTCTCATTTCTTTCTCTAGTTTCCTTTGTGTATTTAAGTGTCTTTATTTGAATACTAGATATACATGTTAAGAATTCAAAAGGTACTTTGAAGTCTTCCTCCCCAGAAGTAAGCAACGTACCTGATTTCTTGTGTGCTCTTCCAAAGTTGTTCTAACAGTGACTCTCAACCAGGGACAATTTTGTTCTCCATGGACATTTTTCACATCTTGGTGGAGGCTGGGAGAGTGTTATTGGCAGCTTCCAGTGGGTAGAGCCCAGGGATGCTGCCAAACATCCTACAATGCGTAGGACAGTCCCTACAGCCAAGAATTACCCAGCCCAAATAGCAGTGTTGAGATTGAGAAACCCTGCTGTACAGTCATGTAAACTAGAAGGGCTTACGTGTGTCCACAAGAGTTTTATGCCTAAACTTGTTTTTCCTGTGTGGTCAGGAGGTTTTTGTTGGTGTGGTTCCTTTTGTGTCCTGAGGGTGGGGCAACGGAAAAGGTCCTCTCCAGGTGCAGCTGTTGTGAGCGGGCTCATTGTAGAGACTGAAAACAATCTGACCTCAGCCAGTCTGGTTTTTTTTCTTTCTTTCTTTTCAATCACAATGCATGGGCAGTTCTAAGCTGGTGATAAAATACTTCCTAAAAAGTCTTTGGTTTGTCTAAATTCTAAATAATTGCTACTGTCACTAATTATATATGTATAGATATACACATATATATTTAAATATGCACTTCAGATTAGTGCACTTCTTACACCTTAATTATTGCATGCCACATGAAAGTTAATTTGGAGAACTTCCTATTACACAGTTGGTCGTCATGCACATGGACTCAGCTCCACACTTTGCCTTGAGTAAACTCCTGTTTAGAATTGTCGGATCTTCCTCTAGGTGCAGTTCCCATCTCTAGCCCTTATGGTACAATATGCTCTTATGTTTAGAGATTTGTAATAAGCAATGATATAGCACAGTTTAAGGCGAAGAAACAGAACTTGAGTTTCTTCACTTCCCTCATTGTGTGTGATCACTAGGAGATTTTATGTGTGACTAAAATGTAGAACGGTGAAGAAGTGAACTGTGAGTATAACATCTGGTTAAGTGCATATGGTATGCTTTGGTAGTTTATAGAAGAAATATAAAATTGAGTCTCAGAAATAACTTTAAAATTGATACTCTTTCTAAATGCTTTTCAAAAGTAAATGATTCAAAAGGATGTTATGATTATTGATTATTACATGATTAATGTTAGAAATAATTTTGTATGGAGGAGGGAATTTCAAATAGTGATCTGACCTGTTGTCATCTCTGATAGCTATATGCCAAACACAGGATGGTTGAGATCTTTAAGAGAAATGAGTGAGAGAATGAAAGCAGGCCCAATAAAACTATATGCTGGCTGGGCGCGGTGGCTCAAGCCTGTAATCCCAGCACTTTGGGAGGCCAAGACGGGCGGATCACGAGGTCAGGAGATCGAGACCATCCTGGCTAACATGGTGAAACCCCGTCTCTACTAAAAAATACAAAAAACTAGCCGGGCGAGGTGGTGGGCGTCTGTAGTCCCAGCTACTCGGGAGGCTGAGGCAGGAGAATGGCGTAAACCCGGGAGGCGAAGCTTGCAGTGAGCTGAGATCCGGCCACTGCACTCCAGCCTGGGCGACAGAGCGAGACTCCATCTCAAAAACAAACAAACAAACAAACAAAAAACTATATGTTATTTCTGTTAATCTGTGGCATCTGTCCACAGGAAAATGGTGCTGTTTTAAATGCTATGTAGAGGCTGGGCGCGGTGGCTCAAGCCTGTAATCCCAGCACTTTGGGAGGCCGAGATGGGCGGATCACGAGGTCAGGAGATCGAGACCATCCTGGCTGACACTGTGAAACCCCGTCTCTACTAAAAACTACAAAAAAAAGAAATTAGCCGGGCGTGGTGGCGGGCGCCTGTAGTCCCAGCTACTCCGGAGGCTGAGGCAGGAGAATGGCGTGAACCCGGGAGGCGGAGCTTGCAGTGAGCTGAGATCCGGCCACTGCACTCCAGCCTGGGCGACAGAGCGAGACTCCGTCTCAAAAAAAAAATAAAAAAAAAAAAAATAAAAAAAAAATAAATAAATGCTATGTAGAATTGAAATTCTGACCCATGACAGTCTTTGTGAGAGTAGACCAAACTCTGCCCTTCACCCTCAGTATTTTAAGACTTTGTGTTGATTGATACATTTATACAAAGAACAGTGCACACATCATTGGTATGCAGCATGATTTACAACCAAACACACCTGTTAGGAGTACCCGGGTGGAGAAACAAAACATACACAGCCCCTGGAAGCTTGCGTTCCCGTATCCGGTCACTATCACCGCCACCCCATCCCAAGTGTACTTAATCACTGCATTGACTTCTAACAACACAGATCAGTTTCACCTGTTTTTCTTTGTTACATAAATGGAATTATATAGTACAGATTATAAGATGATGATGATGATGATTATTATTATTTTGAGACAGAATCTCGCTTTGTCACCCAGGCTGGAGTGCAGTGGCTCAGTCTCGGCTCACTGCAAGCTCCTCCTCCTGGGTTCACGCCATTCTGTCGCCTTAGCCTCCTGAGTAGCTGGGACTACAGGCGCCCACCACCATGCTCAGCTAATTTTGTTTTTGTATTTTTAGTAGAGACAGGGTTTCACTGTGTTATCCAGGATGGTCTCGATCTCCTGACCTCATGATCCACCCGCCTTGGCCTCCCAAATTGCTGGGATTACAGCCATGAGCCACTGCACCTGGCCGTAAGATTAATTTTTAACCAATTTATTGGTTTTGATTCTAACTGTTGATATTTGAAATATTCCCAAATATGGCAATTAAACTGGGCAATTTTCAGTGGTAGATTCACAAAAATTCCTTGTTCCATGTATGGGCTCACTAATCGAAATACTTTTCTTCAAGGTAGTAAAATTTAATATGGTTGCTTTCATAATGAAGAAAACAATGTAATTACATCACTCATTGGGCTTTAGAACTTTATTTGGAAGGAAGATAATACAGAAATTGTGTTCATGTATGGACTGAAGCAATCAAGTTCATTTGAAGCTAGAGTAACTTATAAGCTTAAGATGTGACCAATAAGCTGGATACTCTGTATAGAAACTTATCATTGGATTTGAGTTGGAAACAATAGCATTGCAGTGCAGTCTTACTACATCGGTGTATTACATTCTGAATACCATTTTCTGAGTAGTAGTAGTCTTGTCTACAGAAACTGAATGGATGGGCTGTTTAATAGTTGAAGTTTGGGCCAGGAGGATCTGAAATTGCCCTTCACGCCATGGGGAAATGGAACACTCAGTTTGAAGGCCCTTAGTAATGTGGAACTGTTAAATTCACTTTAAACTATTATTTTAAAAAAATAGCCTGTCTGCAGCCATCATCCATGGTGAGGATTTGTATTCTCCTTCTTGGATCTGTCACGGGCTGGCTCGCTTATGTTGAGCAAGGCGGCCAAGTTTGGAGCTTGATGTGGCTTCCATTGAGGTGTTATGTGGGCAGCAGGCCATGCGGGACATGAAAAACGTTTGCCATGCAGTTTCTGTTGCTCCCAGCAGAGACGAAAATGAACAGTTCTAGCAAAATTGCTAAGTCAGGGGTGTTTGTCTCTGTAAAGTTGCTTTTTTAGCTCACTTAATTTTTTTTTTGTCTGTGAAAGCCCTTCTCTTTTTTTTCTTCTCCCCTTCAGTGGTTTCTAGCCATCTTCTCTAATTAAAACAAAGAATCTTAGCTTTATTTTTTGAAACTTATTTGTACCCACTTTCTAAATCTGCCTTTATTGTTTGGATTTTCCAGCCTCTCAGGATGGAGAAGCAATGGTTGCAAATAAAAACCAGTTCAGGAGGAAATTGTATCTGAGACTGGAAATGGATCATGTTGCTTATGAGTTTCACAGCTCTTCAAAGTCAGCCTTTGAGGACAGGAGAGTCCTGAGTCCTACTGTGACATTTCAGACCCCTGCCCACGCTGTCCGGCCTCTCTAGACTCGCCTTGGCCTCTCCCTGCCTGCCTTTACGTTCCAGCCTGCAGGGAAAGGTACCCTTGAGCGTGACTGGTGCTAGTTCTGCTCTGTGCATGTGCTCTTCTCTTTGCTGGGGATGCCTTCCCCACTGTCTTCTTAGTCCTTCAAGGCTCCTTCTAGAAGCTAGAACTCGTTCCTTTTCGGAGAAGTCTTCCTTCATCCTCTTGGATCAGATGGGAGATGTTTCTTTTGTGTTCTTTCAATACTGTGTGCATATCATGCACTGCTGCATTTGCACACTGTTGTGAACCCAGGATCCAGAATGGTGCCTGGCACATAGTAGAGCCTCAACAGATACTTGTTGTAGTAGGTACAGACATATCAGTGGAGAGTTACAAAATATAATTACTGATGTGTCTGTACCCTACTACATTTTGAGAGCAGAGAGCATGACTGTTCATTGTCACATTCAGTGACTGACAAAGGTGCTCAGAAATGTCTGCATTTCCATGCAAGGCTGGCCAGAGCGGGGGCGTTTCAGAGGCAAGGGAGACTTTTCCTTGCTCTGCAGTCATTTATTTTATTTCGTTTTATTTCAATAGTTTGGGGGAACAGGTGGTTTTTGGCTACATGAAGAAATTTTTTAGTGGTGGTTTCTGAGAATCTTGGTGCACCTGTCCTTCCAGCAGTATATGCCAAGTGAAGTAACTCAGGAATGGAAAACCAAATATTATATGTTCGCACTTATAAGTGGGAACTAAACTGTGAGGATGCAAAGGCATAAGAATGATATGATAGACTTTGGGGACTCTGGGGGAAGGATGGGAGTGGGTGAGGGACAAAATACTACATATTGGGTAAATTGTAGTCATTTATATTAAGTCTTGAGTCCTTATGGGCAGAACCTCATCCTGCAGCCCTGTGGTATTCGAGGAAATTCCAGAATGCTGAAGGATGAGAACTATGCCTTTCAATCCCCTATCTTTACCACTCTTGTTTTCGAAATGGGAATGGCTTTGTGTATATGAAGGTGTTTATGAAAGTGTTTGTGTCTCAGAGAAAATGCGTGACCTTGATGCTGATTACTTTGCTGATTGCCGATGCAGGAAAACATCAGTAAAAAAGAAACTTAAAAGTGGGTTATGTAAAGGCAATGTTAATTATCATCCTCTAAAGGAACTAATTGCCATTTTTACGTGATTACTGTGCAGCCAACAAGGGCCCTGTGTGTTGCATATCTTGTCTCATTTCTGCGTAATTTTGATATGAGTGCTTAACTGATTCAGGTACTAGGCCCCTAAAATCATATCATAGTGATATTTTTTTCAGTTCCCAAAAAAAGAAATTAAACAACAGAATAGAGCTTTCCCAATTTGAAGACCATCTTTCCCTAACCTGCTCAATTTTTGCGCAATTGCTTATCTGCCAGTGAGTACCAATGGGTGGCAAAATGAGTAACCAAGGAAGAATCCAGATCTCGTAGGGAAGTGAAGAGATGGAATATTTTCTGCGTTCTTTGGAGATGCAGAGGCTGCTGTCCACAGCATGGTTCTGTTTCCCCCAGTCCGATTGCTCCTGCTTCAGAAGAAGAGAATCCATGTTGCAGGATCGCCTGGTGTTCTGCTGAGAGCCTGTGAGGTTTGGGCTCTGCTGTCCTCATGAGGATGAGGACTCATAGATTATGAATAGAGGCACCTGTGTGGGGCTCCGGGCTCTGATAGCATGACTCACTGTTTGCAACCTGAAGGAAAGAAAGCAAGAGAGAAGACTGATCCCAAATTGTCAGAAGACAGATTCCTCAATCCTGCCTGTCTCCCCAAATAGGAAAGATCAGGTCAACATGGAAGGGTCCCGTTAAAGCCCAGTTATTATTTTAGCCTGGAATATGTGGGCCTTCTGTGTAGTAAGAGTTACTCTGGATGGAACACACTGTGCTGTCCTAGTGACGGGAGATTTTGCCCAGTCTAATGGGCAGAGAGGAGGTGTGTAAAGACTGAGCAGCCACAGGGGATAGTCGAGGAAAAAAGAGCCCTGGATTTTTTTTTTTTTTACTTGAAATTTCTGCCCACCCATTTACTGGCAGAGAGGATTTGAGATGTCAGTGTCACTTACGCCAGATTCAGAGAAATTAATCAAGGAGCACTTTTTGGCCTTTTTACATACATGTTGGGTTGTCAAATGATTTTGTAGGGAGTCCATGTCTTCTTAGGGTCAGAATTGGAGCATGTTAATTGAAGCAGTTGGCTGAGAATGATGGATGACGTTGCCTTCTGGGCTTGGCGGGTGACAGGACATGAACCAGGTGTGTCTTGTCCCTGTCAGCTAGTGTGGATAGCATGGATGCCCAGGATTGTGGATCATGCCTTTACTCTGTATAACCCAGTCAGTGATGGCATCATCAAAATCGCTTATTCCTTCATGTGACATGCATTGATTGAGGTCCAACTCTGTACTCAGAATTGTTCTAGGCACTGGAGGTACAGTGGTGAATAAAGACAGGAAGAAACAGGTAAATCTGATGTCAGGTGGAGATTCAGCCTGTGAAGAAAAACCAAGCAGGGCTGGAGATAGTGCCGCATGGGGAGCTATTCTAGGTTGGGTGGTCCAGGAGGCTGCTTGAGGGAGTGATGTTTGAGCAGAGCGCCAAGGCAGTATCCAGGGTGAGGAAAGTTCCATGAGGAAGAGAGGGTACCTGCAGGGGCCCTGAGGCAGGAACAAACTTGACCTAGCTGGAGGACCATGTAGGTGGAGTAAACGGAGCCAGGGGCTGAGTGTGGAGGGCAAGTACATGGAGAGCCTTGCTGGGCAGGGCTCAGAACTTGGGTTCCATCAAGATTATGATGGGTGTGTGTGAAGGATTTTGAGAAGGAGGATGTCCTGAATTGATTGGATTTGTTTTTACAAGGATCATTCCACTTGCATGGAGAATTGTCTGTAAGGGGCAAGAATAGAAGCAGAGAGATCAGCTAGGAAAGTATGACAATCTTCCAGTAGAAGTGATAGTGACGTGGACTCAGGCGAGGGGACGGAGATAGTGATAAGGGGTTGGATGCATCCATTCAGAATGAATTGGCCCCTCTCTGACTTTACTTCCTGCTACCTTTCCTATGATTTATTTCACTCCAGCCGCACACGTTGTCTTTTCCTTCCCCCAGATCTTTACTTGCTCTGTTTCTTTGAACTCTTACCATTTCTTGAAGTTATATACACATGTGCATGTACATGCACACACATGTATCTTTGCTCATTCCCTCTTTGTCTCTCCTGCTGGCATGTAAGTGTCATGGGGGCAGGCAGGGACTTTGTCAGCTTTGTTGCTATGTCCCGAGTGTCTAGAATGTTGCTCTGCATGCAGCAGATGTTCAAAATATTGATCGGATAAGTGAATGAAATTGAAAGGCCACCCACTGATCTCCTTATTATATAATTTTTATTTGAAAAATCTCCACCGTGACTGCCTGAGGTTTTAATTGCTACACTAAACACACTGAAAACTTCAAACTGTATTATCAATTTAATAAAAGTGAGGAAGTATTGAACACTTTAAGTCATAGGGGAAAATAAGGGAGACAAGGTTTGTGTCAGCCGTGGAGAGATTCCGCCTGTGGCGAAGGGGACGGTGCTAAAGAGGAAAAACTTTGAACTTCTTCATTTATTGCAGTGAAATTTGTCACTTTTATTCACATCCAGTACCATCTAGCTGTTAATTTGTGTTTTTGTTGGAAAAGACTTTCAGGGAAACAGTTAACCTCCCTCGTTGCTGTGTTCTCAAAATTAGTTTTCCTGAGCTGCAGTCAAAGCTGGATAATTTTGCCATCAAAAAGCACATACTCTTCCCTTAGGAAGTCGGCATGAGCACATTCTAAGGATGGAGAATGGGAGCGAGTGAGGATGGAGAGTAGTGGCTGTCCAAGGGCCCTCAAGGGTAGGCAGCCACAAGGTACAACTTTTCCTGTAGACTTGTGGCTAAGGGACAGCCTCTAGGGATGGTGGAGCTTTTTCTTTGAATCCAGGCACCTCTGCCATGTGGCCTTGCACAAGTTCCTTAACCACTCTGTGCCTCAGTGCTCTCATCTGTAAAGTGGGAATGATACGGTACCTATTGTATGAGGTTGTTGTGATGATTGAGCTAATACACATGGAAGGTCTTAGAACCATGTCTGGGGTAGCACGTACTTAAAACATTTTAGCTGTTACTAAATGGAAGAAGATTGTTGATCATTAACAGTTGGCATAAATATTGGCAGATAAAAATTGTGTTATTTGGACCTGAGTGTTGAACTGGTGTGTAGCACTTGAATTGACTGGAAAAAGGAGGTGGTGGGGGTGTGTTCTGACGCCTCCTAGTATACTACAATACAATTCTATCGTAACCCCCCAGAGTTAGTGCAGACCCCATCAGTTAAAGGGTATGGTTCCCAACAACACTGTTTCCACCTCAGATGCCCACTGTAAGTGGGATTTCCAGATCATTTACCTTTGTGACTGACTGGTTATAATCCAAGGGGTTCCCATGGCCTTCTCAGGTTTGATAATTTACTAGAATGAATCTCAGAACTCAGGAAAGCACTATATTTTTAACTATGGTTTTATTATACAAGGTATAAGTTAAGGCCAGTCAAATGAAGAGACACATAGGGTGATGTCTGGGAGGGTCCCGAATGCAGAGCTCCTGTGTCTTGTCCCTTGGAACTAGGGTGTGTCACTTGTGGCCTGGCACATCGATGTGTTTCCCAATCAAAAAGCTCCAGTGAGCCTGGTGTCCAGAGTATCTATTGGGGTTTCATTACATAGGCAGGATTGATTGAGCACAACCATGTGGCCACTGATTTAATTTCCAGTCCCTTCCTTTCTCCTTCTCTGGATTGGGCTGGCTTAGAACCCTGATCCTCTAATTGCATGGTTGATTTTTCTGGTGGCCAGACTCCAGCCTGAGTCATCTCATCTTAGTGTAAACTCAGGTGTGACCCAAGGGGTTTATCAAAAATAAAGACACTCCCACTATGCAGGTAGTCCAAGGATTTAGAACCCTCCCTCTTCCCAACCAGGGGCAAAGGCCAGTCAGATTCTTTACTGTACAATAGGGAGATTATATGTGAGATAGCAAAATACAAGATGGTGGCCTGGGAAGGGCTACTTGGGAGAAGTGGGCCCAACTCTTTTCTCATGTTGGTGCTGCTGCTCTAATCCAATGTCAGGTTGGGCTTCTGGTTATACAATAACATATGACTAACCTCATGGCTCTGTTTTTTTTTGTTGTTGTTGTTTTGTTTTGTTTTTGGAGACAGAGTCTCGCTCTGTTGCCAGGCTGGAGTGCAATGGCACAATCTTGGCTCCCTGCAACCTCCACCTCCTGGGTTCAAGTGATTCTCCTGCTTCAGCCTCCCAAGTAGCTGGGACTACAGGTGCCTGCCACCATGCCTAGCTAATTTTTGTATTTTTACTAGAAACGGGTTTTCACCATGTTGGCCAGGATGGTCTCCATCTCCTGACCTCATGATCTGCCCACCTTGGCCTCCCAAAGTGCTGGGATTACTGGTGTGAGCCACCATGCCTTGCTTCTTTCTTTCTTTTTTTTTTTTTTTTTAGAGTAACTTTATTTAGTCTAATGGCAATTAAGTTGTCTTCTGGAATTTTATGGTGATCTTTTACTAAATATACCACAAATACTGCTTTTCTGAATTTGAGTCTTTGGAGCATGTGGTTTTCAAACTTCTTCATGACACTTTTTGGGAATCCACTGAGTTGCTTGTGATAAGCTATCTTGCTGACTTTGAGATAGACACTTCTGAATAAATGCACCCCAACTTTGGATGGACATGGGCTGCTGGCTTGTGGATGGGCAGGGTGTCTTTCTGCTTTATGCATCTGAAGTTCTTGGCCACTGAAGACTCACAGTCTGGTGATGAGCAGGCTTGTGGTAAGATCTTTTTTGTGGTCTTCCCTGCTATCTCAGTTATTAGTGAACACTCACCTGATTTTCCCATGTTTGATTTTTGTAGCAAGTGTGGTTTCTGTAGTTAATTTCTTTGATTTGCTGTTTTTCTCTTGCTACTGCAGACTTCTCACTTTCATGAATTTCACAGTACATGTTGGTCCCTGCAATGAAAGATTGAATGTTCCCGGGAGTTTTCTTCATTTTATCTGAAGAGTTTGTAGTCCCAGCTCCCTTCCCCACCACCCAACCCCACAACAACAAAAACTCTGTAGATTAGCATTACTCCAAAGGACTTGATGAGGATTTGATTGGAGCCCAAGTGGCTGGATCACCCTAACTAGTTACAAAGCTCAAAGGAGGCCCTTTACTTTCAAATCTCCTCTCCTTTGTTTTTGTTTTTGTTTTTGTTTTTTTTTGAGACAAGATCTCTTTGCCCAGGCTGGAGTGCAGTGGCATGATCCATGGAACACTACAGCCTCAACCTCCCCAGGCTCAGGTGATCCTCCCACCTCAGCTCCCGTTTTGATTGTGATTTTTATTAGTAATAGTTGGTCGTACCTAATTGGAATGTTAGGTTTTAAAGTGACAATAAAATGTACACGACAAACTTTGAGAGCATGGAGTATTGTCATGGTTTGAATGTGTCCTCCAAAGCTCATGTGTTAGAAACATCCCAGTGCAGTACTGTTTACAGGTGAGAACTTTAAGAGGTGATTAAGTCATGCAGACTCAACCTCATTCATCCGTTCAGGAGGGTTATCGCGGGAGCGCGAGGGTTATCGCGGGAGCCCGAGGGTTATCGCGGGAGCGCGAGGGTTATCGCGGGAGGCGTTCCTGATGAAAAGGTGGGTTTGCGCCCTCCTCCTCCTCCTCCTTCCCCCTATCCCCCGCCACTGGTTCCAGATGGAAGGGTGGGTTCGCATCCTCCTCCTTCTTGTTTCTCCTGCTCGCGCCAGCGGGTTCCAGATGGAAGGGTGGGTTCACGCCCTCTTTCTCCTCCTCGCGAGCGGGTTCCTGAGGGAAGGGTGAATTCCCGGCCTCCTCCTCCTCCTCCTCCTCCTCCTCCTCCTCCTCCTCCTCCTCCCCCCCCCCCCCCTCGTTCGCTCATGCCGTCCTCCTCGCGCCAGCGGGTTCCTGATGGAAGGGTGAATTCCCGGCCGCCGCCTCCTCCTCCTCCTCCTCCTTCTCCTTCTCCTCCTGTGGGTTCGCTCATGCCGCCCTCCTCGCGCCAGCGGGTTCCTGATGGAAGGGTGGGTTCGCGCCTTCCTCGCATGAGTGGGTTCCTGATGGGTGGGTTCGCGCCTTCTTCCTGCTCGTGCGAGCGGGTTCCTGATGAAAGGGTGGGTTTGGCCTCCTCCTTTCCTCTTCCTCCTCTCATGAGTGTGCTCTTGCCTTGCCTGGTGGGGTGACTTGGCAAGAATACCTTCCTCAAATGCAGGCCCCTTGAACTTGGGCTTTCGCAGCCTCCATACCTGCAAGAAATAAATCCCTGTTCTTGTCTCAGGTGTTCTGTCATAGCAGCACAAATTGGAATGAAACAGGTATGTAGGCATCCTTATATCTTGCTAGCGGGGATATAAATCAGTACAATTTTACTGAAAGAAACGCGGGATATCACTGCTTCACAAGTCTAAAAATCCTCGTATTATCGTATCAGATAATTCCTTTGCTCTAAGGAAATATGCAGAGGTATGATGTACAAATGTAGGAGTGAAAGACTATTGCATTACTTTTTTTATTTTATTTTTATTTTTATTGCTTTTTAAAATAGAAAAATTGAACAAATTAAATGCCTAGTACTGTGGGATTATTTAAGTAAAACATGCAACTAGTACTTAGCTTTTAAATTCTGGTAAAATATTATGGGAAAGTGTCTAAAATCTGTTGTGATATAAAAGGCTGTAAGAAAGCAAGCATAAATATGTGTATTTTTGTGATATGTGTATGGATGATATAGCATATATGGGAATATATATGAAACATACTAAAATTTTACCATCTGTAGGGAGTGGAATGATGACTGATGTTTAAAAAAATTTTTCCTTGTGGTTTTCCAGTATTTAATAAATTCTTTGTGATTGCAAGTATTTTGATCTACTAGGGAAAAAAAAGTAATTTCACTTGGAAAAGTGATATTCTGATTGGCTATGTGAGGTTACTTTATTTTTATTTTTATGGGTTGTTTTTTTGTTTGTTTGTTATGAGACAAGGTCTCACTATGTTACCCAGGCTAGAGTACAGTGATGCCATCGTAACTCACTGCAGCCTTGAATTCCCAGATTCAAGCAATTCTCCTACCTCAACCTCCCAAGTAGCTGAGACTACAGGGACGTGCCAACATGCCCAGCTACTTTATTTTGTAGAGATGGGGTCTCCCTGTGTTGCGCAGGCTGGTCTTGAACTCCTGGACTCAAGCAGTCCTCCCACCTCAGCCTCCTGAATATCTGGGATTGTACACATGTACCGCATCCAGCTGTTACATGAGGTTAAAAGAGAACGATCCCCAGAGGGAGAACCTGGCAAAGTGGGCCTGTTTATAGGGGTCCCAGCACCCAGTGGATAGCTGGCTCTTCACACAGCAGCTGCCCTTGTGCCCAGGCGGTGGTGGACATGCCCCCCAAGCCCTCCTTCCCAGCCCTCTTGGGAGTCCCAGCCTGAATGCGAGTGAGCCCCTCTGAGTTTTTTTTGACATCAGAGGATACAGGGCAATCTTCCTTCTTCCTTCTCTTACGTACCCCAAATCTTTGTGGTTTTTTTTTTTTTTTTTTTTTTTTGACAAGTTTCTAGCCAAGGCCCTCTGGGGTTTGCTGGGAGGGTGTTTTAATCAATCGTGATTGAAGTTGGCTTCTGCTAGATCCCATTTTTGGATCACATTTTCCAGGCCTGTTAAGTCTTCCTGGCACACCTAACTCAAGACATTTATGTCCTTGTACTTTTGTGCATAAAAATCTTAAAATGAGTAAAAATAAACTTGCCTGCTGCTCAGAATTGACCCTGAGCGATGTATCTTCCGCTGGACACTGGTGCCAGATGGTACTGCCCCTCCTACTGAGTTAATGAACAGGCATTTGCCGAAAACCTTGAGTTGCTCTTGAATCATTCCGTGCACTTTCAGTACAAAACTCTGCCAGTGGCAATTTGCATTTGTTTCTTTTTCTCTCCATCTTTCTATTTTAGGAAGGAGAAAGAGGTGATACTTTCTGGAATAATTTCCTATGAGTGAATTGAATTAGTTTTATTGCTAGTATTGTTATAGATCTGTATCCCTACATAACTATGTTGTGCCAACTTGGGAGCACGGAGTAAATTTTTTCTCGGAGCTGTCTGCAATGATGGCTTTAAAATACACTTCAACTTCTGCATTAGGTGGTGCAGGATGTTTATATATTAGTTTGTGGGGATGGGGGCAGAAAAAATGGTCCTTATGACTTTAATACTACTGCTGTTACAGTTTTCCACGTGCATTCTTGATCCTTTATTCTTGCTACAACCTTGGACAGTTACAAGGGGGCAGAGGGTGGAATATTACCTCTAAGTCCACTTATTCGTCAGTGTCTTGAAGATGAGATATGTCTGTGTGCTTTTCAGTAATCATAAATGTTTGAATCAATCTAACCTTTTGTTGACACTCTAGGAAACAGATGATGGGGGTGTTTAGAGTCCTTGAGTTTTGGTCCTGCTAGCATGCATTCTCTCCCTCCCCCAGAAGGTCTAGATGCTTCAGGGTAGATATAGAGAGTACTGTCTTGCTTCTGGCATTGAAGCAGATTGTGAAATCTTGCCCCCTTCACCAGGACTTTGGAGAGACAGGAGTGTTCTCCACATCTGCCCTCACTTTGTTTGAGGCCCTGGTGGAATATCTTCTGTGAGCATTTGCCCCCTTCTTTTTTTTTTTTTTTTTGAGATGGAGTCTCGCTCTGTCGCCCAGCCTGGAGTGCAGTGGCCTGATCTCAGCTCACTGCAAGCTCCGCCTCCCGGGTTCACGCCATTCTCCTGCCTCAGCCTCCCGAGTAGCTGGGACTACAGGCGCCCGCCACCTCTCCTGGCTAGTTTTTTGTATTTTTTAGTAGAGACGAGGTTTCACCAGGTTAGCCAGGATGGTCTTGATCTCCTGACCTCGTGATCTGCCCGTCTCGGCCTCCCAAAGTGCTGGGATTACAGGTTTGAGCCACCGCACCCGGCCCCCCTTCTTGATATTCTTTGGTATTTTGTGGTTCAGGTGGTTCATGTTGCTGTGAGAACATCACTTCCGGAAACTGATAATGCAGTTGAAGTTGGGTGCTCTTTTACTAATATCTAGTCTTTTCTCTGTAGTCTGAGCGGATTGTTCAGACTTAAAAGGTCCAGCAGCGTTTTATTTGTGACTGACTGTGAAAGTCACGTATCTATTTTATTTTTATGGCCTCTGATCTCAAATAACCCCAGAACACAGTTGGTATCCACATAATGCATAGTGGAGGCTGTTAACCTCCAGGACTGAAACAGCCTTTGGAATATTCCTGTGAACAGTTTGGATTCCTTCAGGTTCCTAAACCAATGGCTCATTTCTCACCCACCTAAGAGGGTGACTTGAATCTGAATTAGCAGGTACATGTTAGACTTCAAACCTTATTAGTCATACACAAATTTAATACCCCTTTACATTTTTAACTCAGAAAAAAAGGTTCAAGTGTGAATTTTCTGTTTTTAGAGAGGGATTTATCTTTTCAAAAGTTCTGAAATCGCCTTTCAGTTTTAGTCTAGGCATTATGTTTAACAATTCTTACATTTTTATCTGCTTAAGTTAGAGTATAATTTCCTAGAATTACCCTAGAAATGATGAAGATCTAAAGCTTTAAATTCTGGAGTCTGAAATATCCCATAATGCCCTGTTCTTATCTCCCATATTGGCTGCAGCATGTGGTTTTATAATTTATGTACATAGGTTTCCGTTTGCTTCACTAAGCTACTTGTGGAATGAGTGTCTTTTGGCCTTACTCATTTTTTAATTCCCAGTACCTGCTGCATTAAGTGAATCTCATGGTAAAGTTCACCTAGAGCCGTTTTAACGTCTGTAATCTTTTCTGTGTTTGTC
This sequence comes from Macaca nemestrina, assembly GCF_043159975.1. Taxonomy (NCBI): domain Eukaryota; kingdom Metazoa; phylum Chordata; class Mammalia; order Primates; family Cercopithecidae; genus Macaca; species Macaca nemestrina. Next base: position 19,393,301 of record NC_092135.1, read on the forward strand.
TGGTGTGCGTGAGCGTGTGTTTTAGGAAGAACTTGGGAAAAACTTCTTAATGGCTGAGTAATCTCATTTTCTGTAGTGGATTTTATTTGTGACAGTTATATTAAGAAATGGACTTTATTCTGTATGCTGTGCTGGAGAAGGTACTGGAAGACCAGGGGGTCTAGGCTTTGCTGTGCCTATAACTGACTTGTGATCTCCAGCAAGAAGTCACTTAATATATCTGAAGTGTCTAGAACAAATGGTCTAGAAAACCCCATTCCAAAAATTCCAGGATAAAAAGTCAGCATGATCCTCATGAAACTGAAAACAACTTTTCCCCCAACATATTATTCAAGGTGTAGTTCCCCGGAGGCTCCTCTGTAGCACTTGGACATGGTGCTCTTTGGAAGTTGAATTTGCTCATTGCCTCTATTGTTTCTTAACCATTAGTTAGACATTTAGTTCCTATGCTAAGACGTAAACAAGTTAGCAGAAGTGGACATTTTTGTGGAGCATAGAATTAATTGGTTTAGATATGCCTGTGCTTGGGAATTCACCTATTGTTGGTGTTTGAAAGTATATTTTTCTCTTTGCTTCGAAACGATTTTAGGCCGTTGCTTCTGGTACTCAAGTACCCGTATGGAGGGTGTGAATGTGTGGTATATAACCTTTTATTTTCAGATCTTAAGGCTTAAAAAAAAACTATGGATCCAAGGGAGCTTTTAAAAACACTCTTTAAAATACATGTTTTGTTTTCTATTTAATGTAGGATTCATTTTCAAAGCAAAATGATCATTTTAAAATATGACAGCCCAGATTTGTTAATGAACTAGCAAATTGTTTTGCTGTTAAGTGCAAAATTGTTTTCCCATAAGGTTCAATTCCTAATGATAGTTGATGCTTGTAAGTGACATGGATCTGAAGCTCCATCTTTATAGTTTAAAGCAAGCTTGTCCAGCCCGCGACGGCTTTGAATGCAGCCCCAACACAGATTCGTAAAGTTTATTAAAATATTGAATTTCTTTTTAGCTCATCAGGTATCATTACTGTTAGTGTATTTTATGTGTGGCCCAAGACAATTCTTCTAGTGTGGCCTTTTTGTGAAGCCAAAGCATTGGCTGCCCCTGGTTTAAAGGCTGTGTCTCCTATCTCATATTTTAATTGGCTAAGTTGTACTAGTGTAACAGGAATATGTGTGTTTGATTTACAAGGGGATGTCCTAAAGTTGTAGCCTCTGCCTTTGAATTTTCAGCTACTTTAAAAAATACTCTAAAGATAACCTGAACACAGTTCAATGATTTCTTAATTAGTTCATCAAATATTTTTTGAATTTTTACTGCGCCAGGTACTGGGATGTATGTGGCAGATGGTATGGGGGGTGGTCAGCCATACAAAGACGAAAAACTACTGCCTTTAGGAACTCTGCAGATTGGTGGGTTAGCAGGTATGTATGCCCCAATATACTTCAATCAATATTTCAAAGTCTTCCAAGCCCTTAGGAGTTGGAACATTTTTATGTTTGAGCCTGACCGTGATGTTGCGGAATTTTCTAGGTCAGGAAGGGCCTTCTAGGCAGGGGAAACAGCATTAGCATTACAAGGTGATGCTAGACCTGTTCCAGAAATTGAGTAATTTATGTGAGAGAGGCTGGTAGAAAATTCAATTCAAAAGGTCGGTTGAGACATTGAGTGACCAGAAGAGCAAAGCTTGTATTTTCAGGTTGATCTAGCACTTAGAATTTGGGATTTGAGATTAAAGAGAGATTTCTTGAGCCTCCTGGTATAACTTGCTATCCTTTGGAGTCAGAGATGATGATGTCAGCCATCTTGTTAGGCCAAGGAGGAAAAGGAAAGTATGAAGGATTTGCTTCTTGATCAGTGGTTCTTGTCATATTCCATGTAGTATGGGAAATCCTTGTATTAAGGTACATGTTCAGCTGCTCTAACAGAAACCTCAAACAGTACTGATTTAAACAAGAGAGTTTAGTTTCCTTTTACATTAAAGTCAGCTAGAATGGCATTTCTGTCCTGTTGAAGTTTTAGGGGGCCGGGCTCCTTCCTTCTGGTTGCCCTGCCACCCCCACTGTTGCTCTCCTTTGTATGGCCTGAAATAAAGGAGAAAAAAGGGGTGGGAGGAAGGGCAAGGAGCAATGATAACCCACAGGTTGGGTAGATTTTTTTCTACTCCTATTCCACTTGGCAAAATATAATCACCTTGCCACTCAGTTGCAAGAGATAATTATACTTTGTGTGGTGAGATACTCTGCAAAATTCCTGCTCCTATGGAAGAAAAGGAGACTAGCTTTGGGGGAACAGTAAGGATCCAACATATCCCATTTGGGCCTTGTCATCTGTACCAGAAGCTATTGGTAACTGGAAATGGGTTTTTAAGCCTGTATAGCCAAGAAGGGTAGCAACAATCCTTGTTCTTCTGGTTCTTCATATTGAAAAATGAAATTTATTTTATAAACTGTGTCTGCCTCTGCTAGCTCAGTGAGCCTGTTTGCCAGCCTTCAGTTGCCCTCCCTGAACTTTGCCATCATAGGCAACCCATGTGCGCTGCGGAAGGTGCACTCTCCTTGCTGTCAAGCTCTGTGTAGCTCTGAAGATCACCAGCATTCTGACCCAGTGTTCTTCAGACTACCAAGCAGCTTCAGAACTACCAAGCAAGGCCCAGGAAGTTGGCTGGGAGATACCTTTTACCCTTGAGCATAGCTGGGTGTGTGGGGCTTACGGTTTTGGCCCATTTGGTCTCCATCCAAGGTGGCTGAGTTAAGATCTTTTGGGCATTCCACTATAGAGCAGCTCATGGAGCTGGAATTCCCTTAGTGTAGGGGAACGTAGTCAACCCACTTCGGCCATGTTCCTTATGGCAGCTGCCTCCAAACCTGCCAAGTGGTCAAAACGACCTGGAGAAGACTAATGGGTTCCTATGACATATTGTAGTGGATCAAGTAGTGCAGGTTCTCAGGGAGGTACCCAGGAGTGGACTTTTAAGCAAATACCTTCTCCAGGTAGGTCTGATCATGAGCCCACTTTGGGAGCCACTGTTCTGCATTCTTCATCTTACTACTTATAACTTTTGGTGACTGCATCATGTTTCCCTTCCTTTGAGGGGTTTATATTACAGCCTAACTTGCAAATGTTAGGTATTGAGTTGTTTCTGACACTCAGCAAGTATGAAAGAGGCCAAAGTTTATTTTTTGAATGAATGGTATTTGTGTGTTGTTCCATAGCTCCCTTGAAATGTATTCTTGAGGCATATTAAGTTGTCTTAAAACATTTTGGCTAACAGAAGGTAAAAATTAGCACACCAGGAAATGCTGCATTTCTATTTCAGAAAAACTAAATACTTCCATATTTTCCAGAGTTGATGATAGATTTGAAAGTAAACATTAAACTCCATTCTGGACTTCATCTGTTAGGCTGTTATTTCTTGGGGAAATCTCATGTACATAATTTGACTACATTCTTGGAGTAAGAATTCTTAAGTGCACATCTTTGCCTCTCCTACTCCTCTCGTAAGATGGCAGTGTGTTTTCCTGTTCCTTGATGTGACTCAGAAGCATGTACATATATCCCAGAAGACAGCCTCCCAGGATGGGGCTGAAGTCTCAGAGGGAGTCTGGGCAGAGAGTGCAAGCTTTGGGACCAGCTGTGGCCTGAAAGCTGTTGTCTTTGTGTCACCTGTGGACTCTCAGTTCTCTGATGGAGGCTGGAATTTTAGGACTGGCTGCTGCCTGCGACTGTATTTTGCTTGCCTGCTCCTTCCCCCCGCCCCCAAAAACAGTAGCCTGAACCTCCTTCCACTGTTTGTTCTGTGAGGATGAAGCATTAAATCTCTGCTTAGAAAACAGTGATTTTTGCCATTCTATTGGCTGGTCCAACAGCTCTCTGTCAGTATTCCATGATTTTTTTCTCTAACTTTTGGATGACTCAAATACTCATTTTGTGGGTTCATTCTCCTAGTTGTTTAGAATCCTTTGCTTTTTCTTTGTTTCCTTTATTATTTGAACCTTCAATTGTGGGAAGCTTACCCAAAAGTGTTTTGCTTGGGAAATGCTCCGCCTGCATATGGCTATCCATTGTTGCTCATGAGTTCTGTTGGAGTTAGAGGGAAGCAGATACTGATTGGTGCTCTGTATGTGGAGGTTGTGCAAATGGCAGGAATGAACATCCTTCTTGCCTGCAAGAAGCTTCAGTGGTCCAGTGAAAAAATAAGACCCGCAGATAGTCTTAAAATCATTAATTAGAGGTACAATTTTGGTAAATACCTGAGGATTTTTTTCTCTCTGTCTCAAGTAAAGGATGTCATGTCGAAATGAGGAATTAATTACGTGCAGATAGTAAGTCTTTTATTTGGCAATGAGGACTGTTTTAGCTGATGTCCCTGCCTCCCTACCCCCCTGCCACCAAGGCTGAGAAATCACAACTTTTGGCAAGTATTCCAGAAATATCTGACTGACTGACCTTGGTAAGGACACCATAGTGGTCACGCTTGAGGGGTTTAAACAGATTTTCTGCCAAGGGAATATAGCCTCTAGCCTGAATACTTCAGACAGGGATGTCTGCAAGTCCCCTGACATCTTCCTTCCTTTGTGGATTCTTCTGGAAATTTCTCTCATGTCTGCAGTGATGCTGCTTTCACAGGGGCACAGCTGTTCTTCCTGGATGATGGCAGTTGTTACCAATTAATGGTGTTACAGGTCTCTTCTTTTCTCTGTTGAGCCTCTCTTTGTCTTTCACTCCCTAAATGTAATCAGAAAAACCTTATTTGGTGTAGACTGAGTGTCTTTCTATATAACCTCTATTAGCAGTAGCTTTTCTCCATTTATTCACTCATTCAAGGAATAGTTGAACACTTAGTGTGCCCTTAACTCTGTTTTAATCACGAAGTATGGAGTGAGCAAAACAGATGAGTTCTCTGCTTCTGTGGAGCCTATGTTCTGGTAAACAGAATAAACAGGATTTGCTGGGCATGGTGGCTCACGTCTGTGATCCTAGCATCTTGGGAGGCCAAGATGGGCGGATTGCTTGAGGCCAGGTGTTCAAGACCACCCTGGGCAACATGGTGACACTCCGTCTTTACAAAAAGAAATTAACCCAGTGTTGTGGTATGCACCTGTAGTCCCAGCTATTCAGAAGACTGAGGCAGGAGGATTGCTTGGTCTTGCTTTGTCTACTGATTGCTATGTGGCACGATCATAACTCACTGCAGCCTTGAACTCCTGGGCTCAAGCCATCTTCCTGCCTCAGCCTCCTGAGGAGCTGGGACTACAGGTGTGTGCCACTACTCCCTGCTTGTCTTGTGTTTACTCATTCAAATACCTTTATTAAGGGTGCTCTCTGTGCTTGATCTTACTCCGGGGGCTGTTTCCTAAAAATATAACCTGGAGAGGCTGTGGTCGTTGCCCTCTGGAGGGCCTCTTTGGTTTAGTTGAGACAGGTTGGGCTGTGAACCAATAGCTATAGTCGAGTGTTAAATAAGGCAAAAATAGGTCCAGGGGTTTGTAGGAGCAGGAAGAACTATCTTTTGGTCGTGTTTGAGCTGGTGGACTGGAGTATGGGGATGGGATATTGTAATCCTCTTATGCTTTGGCCATAATAAATTATTTTTCTCTATCTTTTGTATTTAAAAAGGCTTTTTCTTTTCATACTGTTTCACATTAGGGAGCCAGCAGATGGGAGGAAAGATGGGATGATGGGAGTGTGGGGAGTGAGTAGTCAGATGCCCCTTCAGCAGCCTCAGAAAATAAGTCAGCATCTTCCACAGCACTGGGTCAACCTGTGATGGCCCCAGACAGGGTAAAACAATTTTTATGATTTGTCGTCAGATCCTTTTCTGCTTTCGCTTTCAGGGTGACCTGTGCTTGTCAGATCTCCACAGCAGTTGTTATTGTCAAGTGAGGTAACAGTGGCACAATGCTAATGAGAAGGCAGAATGCTTGTCCAGGGTGGCCTTGGTGGCTGCCAGGCGCCAGCATCTTTATCAGCTCTGACATGCTGCTCAGAAGACCAGCTCTCTGGGCCAAGTGCTGCCTTTTTTTTTTTTTTAATGAGAGGAGTGACTATCCCTCCAAAAGCTGCTGATTAGCACTGAGGCTTGAAAGGCTCCTTGCTAATACGTAGTTTGCTACAAAGATGCCAGGGCTTGTTATGGTCACTAAATTATTTTCCCTTCTCTGATAATTGGCTGGTTGATACTAATGAATAGAGGCAACTATTTTCATTACATTATTATTGAATACCCTCGAAACCACCCACCCCAGGAACTTGGGACTTATCAGTACCTCACATCTATCTATGACATCCTCTCTTCTTCCATGCTCTACCACCTGACCCAGCAGCCACTGTTCAAAACTTCATTTTCTTGTTCAGCTTCTGTCTTGTTGCTGACTGCTATGGTCTGAATGTTTGTGTCCCTCCAAAATTCATATGTTGAAATCTAATCCCCAATGTGATAGTATTAAGAGGTGTGGGGCCTTTCAGGAGGTGATTAAATCAGAGGGAGGAGCCCCTGTGAATGGGGTTCATGCCCTTATGAAAGAAGCTGGAGGGAGTTTGTTTGCTCCTTCTGCCATTTGAGTACACAGCTAGAAGTGCCATCTATCAGAGAGGAGGCCCTTACCAGATGCCAAATTTGCTGGCGCCTTGATCTTGGATGTTCCAGCCTCCAGAGCTGTGAGCAGTAAATTTCTGTTGTTCATAAATTGCCCAGTCTAAGGTGTTTTGTTTTAGTAGGCTGAACAGACACTGGCCCTGGGTATACCATTCAAAAGTGTTGCCCTAGGCATCAGCCTCTGGCTGCCAGCCTCTACAGGCCCAGCTCACTTTGTGGGGATGGGTGGGGTAGGAATGTCCTTAGGGACTTGTGAGATAAACAATGTCTTAAGAGCATGTTTTAGCCAGGATCTTTTAAAAGACATTCTTTAATCCTATGGGGCCAACTGTCTCCTTTTTTACAACTATTTTGTAATGCTATCTTTACCATGCAGAATGCAAGTCACAAATAACGTAACCCAACAACAAACACAATTCTCCCCCCAAAAAATCAATGCAATTTCCTAACTGCAATGTAAAAGAAGAAAAAAAAAGGAAAGTCACCCTTAGTCAAACAGGCATTTCATCATGTAAATGCATGGGCCCACCTGTCCTAAGACAAAAATGAAGTAGCCACATCCTTGCACCTATTGGTAAAATCACCTATAAATGTAACATCTCCAAATACAGGATTGATTTGGTGACTCACATTAAAGGAGTGGCTTTATCATCGATAATACAACTTTTTTATGGTTAATAACTTGTAAAGTTCAGGACAGAAAGTATGTTGTTTGCTCATTATACATGGTAGTTGTATTCTGGGACAATTTTAAATGTGTCAGAACTATGCAAAAAGTAGTTTAACCCCATAGGTGTTCCTGACCAGTGGGTCTTGTTGTGCACAAAAGGTCAGAAACCCTTGGGTGCTCATTTATAATGCAGATTTGAGTTCCATCGCTGAGATTCAGCAAGTGTGAGGTAGGGCTCTGGAATCTGCATTTTTAACGAACATCCCAGGTTATCCCAGTGCAGTTAGTGGGTCCAAGGATAAGCCTTGGGTAACACTATTTGAAACTGTCTTTAATCTTGAGCACTATCAGAGGGATATTCTAGGGATAGGGAACACCCAGGGCTTGCTGATTGTAATGTTTGTCAAGAACACTTGCTTTTTCATGTAAGTTAAGGATCAGTCACAGGTTGACTAATATTTTTGGTGAGGCTTATAAGGAAGATTTCTAGTGCCTTTTATTTTTACATGTTGTTTTCTTCCCGAAAGCTCAGGTGATGGGACATTCTGAAATCCTAGCGCTCCCTGGGTTTTCTAAGGCATGAGGGTGTGCGGAGGCTGAATGGAAGAGAGGACAGGGACTGAACTGGATTCCATACACAACTCTTTGCTGCTTGTGACCTTGGACGAGTCACTCCACCAGAGCCATGTTGTGACTCTTGGGGCCCAAGACTGGGTTTAGTAGACCCCTTCCTCCATTTAAAATAAAAAAATTCTATTTTTATGACTGTGTCCAGGGTGAATTGTATTCATTTTTTCCTTCTGACTTTAAAAGAAGTAAAATTCTCATGGGCCCCTAAAAGTTTTGTGGGCCTTTGGGCACTTGTTTAAGTTGGCCTCACACCTCTCTGGACATTCATTTCTTCACCTGAAAAATGTGATGGTAGCTGCTTTGCAGGTATGTTGTGGGGATTTGATCTGGTGGGAGTAATTCCCTCTGAGTACTGACTACCTGGCACAAGCTGGAGTTATCATATATGGGCCAAGAGAAAGCATTCCATTTAACAGTGACTCTTTATACAGGTACTTATAAAATGATCAGATTTGTCTAATCACCGTGTAATTTTTTTTTAATTAACCATGCTGCATATATGGAGATTCTTTTCCCTCCCAATCTTCATTCTTATTCATGCTAGTGCTCATTTCATGCATCCTGGTGATTCCCACCATCTGTGGGGTTAGACAGCTCTCCCACCCTTTGGGAGGATGGTGCAGTCACGTATTCATCTATTGAATGGAGATGCACTGGGCCTTACTGCTGTTGGATTTCTTAATCTCAGTACGAGAAATTCTGATTTCTATCTAAGTCCCCTGTTCTATACTGTGCCCCTTTCTTCCTTGGCTAATGAGATTAAGTCTCAAATTGAATTGAGAGACTCAAAAGAAAACTTGGTAGTTAGCAAGTGGTATGATGTCCCGTGGTTAAGTGAGGGCCTTGGCTAGCCAGAACTATGATGGAGCAGAAACAAGATGTCATGGAAGGTAAGAGGGCTGGCCAGTTGGTAGAGGGGATAATTGGGCACATAAAAAGAAACAGATGCTGGGAGAGGGAGTGAGAATGAAGGGCATAACCCCAGGAAGGAGATTTTGGTCTCTTTCCTGTAGGAACCCAGGAAACCACTACTCCTTAAAACCAAGGAGATTGACTAACACTGTATCTTTTTAAGATAACTTGATACTGCTCTTCAACTGTGAAACCATTCTGTCAGCTTGTGAACAGGGGTCTCTCTGGGGATACTATGGGGAAAGCCCTGCCCTCAGTGTAGTTTACTGGAAGAGAGTCACACTCCATTGACAAACAAGACTGCTTCAGGTGGCCAGGTGCGGTGGCTCAAGCCTGTAATCCCAGCACTTTGGGAGGCCGAGACGGGTGGATCACGAGATCAGGAGATCGAGATCATCCTGGCTAACACGGTGAAACCCCCTCTCTACTAAAAAATACAAAAAAAAACCAACAAGCCGGGCGAGGTGGTGGGCACCTGTAGTCGCAGCTACTCGGGAGGCTGAGGCAGGAGAATGGCGTAAACCCGGGAGGCGGAGCTTGCAATGAGCTGAGATCCGACCACTGCACTCCAGCCTGGGCAGCAGAGCGAGACTCCGTCTCAAAAAAAAAAAAGACTGCTTCAGGTCTTCCAAAGTGTTCTGAAAAGACAAAGGCAGGAAGAAAGGGTGGTGAGTGGTTGCTTTTGGTAGGCTAGGATGATAACTGAAATGTTGCAGGTGAGGCTTCAGGGAAGGCAAGGATGATCATACATAGAACTGCAGGAAGAGTGTTCACAGCAGAAGGAGCAGCAAAGGCCATGGGTCAGGAACAAGCCTCGGCATGTTCCAGGAGAGGACAGAAGGCCAGAGTTGTGTGCATGGCATGTGAGTAAGAAGAAGAGTGGGAGAGGTCAAGGGGTAGGCAGTGTCCAGACAATGTAGGTCATGGTCCAGTTTGGAGTTTGCGTGTATCCAGAAGCCCCTGATAATTTTATACCTGTGAGTGACATCCTCTGACATTTATGCTTCAGAAAGATGGCTTTTAGCCCTGTGGAGGGTGGGGTAGAGCAGGCGGGAAGACGAGCTAGGAGCCTATTGCTGTCATGTGGGTCGGAGGTGAGGGTAGCTTGGAATGAGATTGAAATAGTGGAGATAGTGAAAATAGATTTGGGATGCATTTTGGAGGCAGAGCTGGTAGATACTGATGGGTTGAATATGAGGGGTGGGAAGGAGTGAAGAGAATGTACACATGAGGGCTAAGGGCCTTGTTGGAGCAGCCTGAGTGGGAGATGCTGTTTGCTGAGCTACTGGGTGCATCTGTCTGAAAGCAGCGGCTCTGTTTCCGGCCTGCTAAGCTGGGGATGTGTACTAAACACTGAAGTGGAGCTCGTGAGTGGCACGTGGATGTTTGGATCTGGACCTTGTTCAGGTGAGGGGTCAAGGATACATACATGAATTTGAGAGCCTCCACTTATAGTTGGCATTTGCAGTCGTGGGACAGGGTGCACTTGCTAAGGGAGAGAATACAGATAGAGACGAGATTTGAGGAAAGAGCCCAGGGGTGTCCCAACAAGGTGAGTTCTGGGAGAGAAGTCAGCTGGGGAATTGCTGCAGTGTCCTGAAGGCAGATCAATGAGAAGGAACAGTTCTATAAATAGAAATCCCTGCAGAGATGTTAGAAAACCATCATTACAGCATGCCAAGAGATAGAACAGTGATTAATAGGTGCTTAAAAGTGTATGTTCTGCCACTGGAATGCTAGGAAAGCTACCCAAAAAGGCTATTCCTAATTGAGGAATATGGTTCTTAAATGTTTACATTGCCTTATATTTGTGATAGGGATTATTGGCTTTGTGAGCAAAGCTCTTTGACATTTGTGGATGGAGTGTACTCATTATTGAGAGGAATTCTCTGAAATGAATGTCAGTTCCTTTTTTCCCCTAAGCTTTGCTTTGAATTACTATACAGTTTACTTAAGAAACCTGTGATCAGCCAGAGGAAAGAGAAATGATTTCTGAAGCTTCTAATGGCCACTTCCTGCTGAGTCTCAGCATTCTATCATGTCAAGTATGCTAATGGGAGAAGGAGCAGCATGTCTGAATACGAAGGATCCCCAGGATGCTGATGTGAATAGTAGGGGTGAGCTAGTTCTGTCCTCTTGCGCAGAACTTCTCCTGATCTGTAGCACACATTTGGGAGACAGGAGCTGTATTCATTACCTATTGCTGCTATAACAAATTATTACACTTAGTGGCATAAAACAACACGTTTATTTCATGGTTGTGGAGGTCAGCAATCTGAACCGGCTCTGTAGTAGGCTAACAACCTCCAGGTGTTAGGCTCTAACTCACGGAACATGTGGATGTAGCCTTATGTGGAAAAAGGGTCTTTGCAGATGTGATTCAGCATCTTGAGATAGGGCAATTATCTTGGATTGTCAAGATAGGCCCTAAATGCCACCTCAGATGTTCTCACAGAGATGCAGAGGAGGATTACTCAGAAGAGAAGGCAGTGTGACCACAGAAGGAGGAATTGCCATGCTGTGTCCACAAGCCAAAAAAATACACGCAGCCACCAGAAGCTGGAAGAGGCAAGGAACTGACTGTCCCTAGAGCCTCTGGAGGCAGCACGGCCCTGTCCTGCCTATCCCTTCACTTCTACCCAGTGATACCGATTTCAGACTTCTGGAGTCTGGAACTGTGAGAGAAGAGTTCTCTGTTGTTTGAAGCCACTAAGTATATGTAATTATTAATGACAATTTATTATAGCAGCAATAGGGAATCAATGCAGAGTCTCACTGGGCTAATCCAGTGTCAACAGGACTGTGTTGTCTTCAGGAGGCTCTTAGAATCTGTTTTCTTGACTCTTCTAGCTTCTAGAGCCTGTCCACATTTCTTCACTCACGGCTTCTTATGTCTTTAAGCCAGTCTTTGACACTTTTTAGATAGTGATTCTTCTGCTTCCCTCTTCTGCATTTAAGGACCCTGTGATTGCATTGGGCCCACCTCGATAATTATCTTAAGGTCAGCTGATTAGCCACCTTAACTCCATCTGCATCCTTAATTACCCTCTGCCGTATAAGGTGTAACATACTCAGATTCTGGGGCTATGACAGAGACATCTTTAGGAGCTGTTATTTTGCCTTAAAAAAGGAGGCAATTAAGTATATAAGGTGAAGAGATAGGTCTTTCTCTTCAGGAAACCTAACTTGTCATTCAGAGGTTACCGTGCATGGGTATCTTCTTCCAATTGCCTGAGCCAGCCAGACTTTCACATTTGAGCCTTCAGATTAGGCTTTATTTCTCAAGGCATGTGGCAAAGCTCACGATGACATTGAAAGGTTAAAAAAAAGAAAGACAGTTGCTTACCAGAGATACTGATCATTTACTTCTGCTAGACTCAGAAGAGATTTTCAGAGCTTAGTGGCAAATCCTGCCCTTGGAAAGCCCTGCCTTACAGGGAGTCTTGTGCACAGGTGTTATTGAGATCAGACACCAGGTTGCAGTGATATGTATCATTTGTGCTCTTGCCATCTACCGCCCCCTGCCTGCCACCAAGCCAACCTCAGGAGGTCTTTGCCCGGAGGCTTGGCAAGATCTTTCAACAGCTCAGGGAGGTTTTAAGGAGAGGGATTAGCATTGACTCTAATGCCTTGTTGGCTTGTGTGTCATAACTCAAAAGGTTCTTGCTTCTCAGCTGGCCAGTGGTCACACCTGATTGGAAGGTGGAAAGACTTTGTGTTCTACTTCTAAAAGTTTTCACATTTGTCACACTGTCCTAACCCTGTCGGCTTTGTTGCTGTCGTTGTAGTGAGGCCTGCCTAGGGATGATAAGTGAAGGATCCCCAAGGACACATCAAGACAGCACATAGAACCGGAGCTTTCTGACTCTTGGTTGAACTTTTTGTTTTGTTTGTTTGTTTTTAGCAGACTAGTATTTTCCAAACTTCAGACTTAATTTCCACCATATTCACTTTACCACCTATACTAGTTACTTAACATATTTTCTTCAGTTTATCCTGAATCAACTTACTTATTTTAATTTGGTCTCAGTCTAATTGACAGCATATAGCAGCTTATGAATTTGATGTGCTTATGCATGTTACAACAAATACTTAACTATTAGTATGTATGCTACAGTGTAAATGTACCACACTCAGAAAAAACCTATATTAGACTGTCCTGACTGTTTAGGAAGCTTGGTGCCCAAGGGAAATAGTCTTTGACCATCAGCCAGAATTTGGTTAGTTTCAGCAGGTAAAAGAGTAGCTGGTAAACTACTTAGGAACATTTTAAGTAGAATATGTGAGAAATGAGGATAGGATATGCCTTTTTTTCCCAGCAGGCAAAAACATGCATTTATTTACTATAGTTGTTAAAATAACATAGATGCGTATGTATACCAGAAACATGGTCTTTATCCCATTTGCGGTTAAAAGCTAAGGAAGAACTTGTGTTACTTATATATGAAATGCCTAAGGGAGCAGAGCCTAGACAAGTTCTGAAACTTAATATCTAGGGAATGTAAAAATTTAATAAAACATTATCTTACCCACCTATGTGGCCTTTCTTGGCTGGATTTCTAAAAAATTTTGTTTTTATACCATATTCTTTGTTTTAGGAAAACGTTATCTTACTCCTAGCCTCTGGGGAAAATAAGTTAAATAACCAAGGGAATCAATAAAGAAACGCCCCAATGTTGTGGTCGGTGTCTGTTTTTCCCTAGTGTCCTGGGAGCAGGGTTTCCTAGTGTTCTGTTACATCAGCATGAAGGAGGCCTCGTGCATGGGGAGACCCACACCTCGCTTCCCCTGTGTCACTTGCAGTCACTTGTCGTCTTTTGTTTTTGTGTATTAGGGATGAGGAGGTGGGTGGGCAGAGGGATTGTGTATAGAATTGGCTTATTTTTAACATAACAACATAAAACCCCTTAAAATGATGAACTTGATCTTTGGGCTGCCTCTTGCCCAGCCTTGGGAGGGTGTTAAATCAGAGCCCTCTGGAAATTTAGGACAGCTCCAACTTCATGAAAAATCAAGGATCGAGTTTTCCATGGAAAATGGTGGGAAGAGGTTGGATTTCCCCATGCTTTCAGTCTGTTTCCCTCTTCATAGTTTTCTTGCACTTCTTCAGAGATATTCCTCTATTATTCAGTTCCAGTGTATCCAACTATTACCTTCCAGAGAGAGGGAAGATATCATTAAAACCTTGAGACTTACGTGTCTCCTGAGTGATGGCGTAAGTGAGCCAGCTTGAATGCCGAGCTTCAGTGGGCATAGAATGCTGATTTGCTGAAGTTGATGCATGTGGGAAAATGTTTGTGTCATCTTCTCCTTGACATTGAGATACTGTTTTGCTCTTTGGAAGAATCAGGTCTGCATAGGCCTTTTGGATATTTGTATTTTATTTTCAGGGAGTCGTTGCTGCTGACTTGGGTAAAAGCATCACTTTGCATACCCCTCAGTTCATTTTCTTAGAGGAAAGAAAGGCAGCCAGATGACAGGCTGGTAACAAATTGGACTATTGGGCTGAATATGCAGGTTGATAAATAGGTGGCCTAGGTGGTGAAATGAAGTTGTGTTCAATCAGATATTGGACTGGCTTTGCAAACGTATTGAACACATCCAGGTGAGGGAGACTTGGGAGTCCTACTCACCCCCTTTTAAATCTCATGTTCTAAAATGAAGAGGGTGAGTATCAAAAATTCTGTTTCTCAAAATACTTGTGACACCAAATGTGGGTGTGTTTTCCCCTCACACCAATGGATTATCCAACTCTCCAGGTAATAACTGGGTGTCCTTTAATTCATTTTGGACACTACCAGGGGTTATTGCATACCCTACAAGTTTAGGGCTCAGTCCCACAAAACTGTCCCCACTTCAGATACCAGTCACAAGTCCCATGTTGTTACCTGTACTTCTGACCAGTTGGCTGTACATTGGGGGGTTCCTACAACCCCCTCTTTAATTTGATAATTTGCTCTAATGGCTCATAAAACTCAGAAACATTTACTTATATTTGCTTGTTTGTTGTAAAGGATATTACTAAGGATACAAATGTTCAGGTGAAGAAGTACATTTGATGATGTTCAGAAGGGTCCTAAACACAGGAGCCTCTGTTCTTGTGGAGTTGGGGTGTGCCACCTTCTTGGCACATGGTTGTGTTCAGCAACCTGGAAGTTCCCTGAACCCTGTCATGTGGGGCTTTATGGAGGCCTCATGATGTAGGGACGATTAATTAAATCAATGTCCACCCTTCCCTCCCCAGAGATTTTGGGGGTGGGACTGAAAGTTCCAATCCTCTAGTCATACAGTGGTCTTTGTGGTAGCCAGTCCCAACCTGAAGCTATTTAGGGACCTCAGCCACCAGTCATTAGCATACAAAAAGACACTTCTCAGTTTAGAGCAGGAGTGTTCAATCTTTTGGTTTCCCTGGGCCACATTGGAAGAAGAATTGTCTTGGGCCACACATAAAATACACTAACGATCGTTGATGAGCTAAAAAAAAAAAAAAAAAAAAAAAAAAAATTGCAAAACCAATCTATGTTTTAAGAAAGTTTATGAATTTGTTTTGGGCCACATCATTCAAAACTGTCCTGGGCTGCATGCAGCCCTTGGGCCATCGTTGGACAAGCTAGCTATAGAGCTTTCAAGGGTCTTGGAAGCTCTTTTGAAGGGAACTAGGGAATAAGACCAAATATTCTAACAAAAGATACTCTTCTCATCCTATCACTTAGGAAATTATGAGAGTCTTAGGGAGCTCTGTATTAGGAATACAGGGGGTGGGGTGGGGAGGAACAAGTATTTCTTATGTCACAACCTAACAGCCAACCAACATTTTAAGTCATTGAGGTAACTTAGTAATTTCGTAAACCAGTACCCTTGATTTTAGTTTTAACTTTTGATATATATTATATGCAGAAAAATACACTTCACACATGTGGAGCTTGATGAATTTCAAATGCACACCCACCTAACCACCAGATAAACAGAGCATTCTCAGCCCATCGAAAGCCCCCTCATGTTCTCTCTTCCAGCCACTACCTCTACAGTCCCCACGCCTCAATCCTGACTGGTTTTGCACTCTGTATAAATGAACTCATAAAATGTAAACTATTTTATGTTTGCTTTCTTTTGCTCAGTACTGTTTGTGAAATTCATGTATATTGTTGCATGTAATCATTCTCGTTGCTGTATAGTATTCCATTGTGTGCATATACCAAAATTTATTGATCCACCCATTTTACCGTAGATGGGCATTTAGATAATTTCCAGTTTTCGGCTACTAGGATTAGTGCTTCTGGAAACATTCTAGTGTATGATACACACATTGCCATTTAATGGTGAACAGAGGTACATATTACAGTTGACTATTGTCTTAGGCTGTTAGGTGTTGCTATAATACAACACCTGGGACTGGATAGCTTATAAAGAAAAGAGGTTTGTTTGGTTTTTTTAGCTCACAATTCTGGAGGCTGGGAAGTTCAAGACTGGATGGCTACATCTGTTCAGCTTCGGTGAGGGCCTTATGCTGCACGAAGATGTGGTGGAAAAGTGGAAGAAGAACAGGCATGTGTGGGGAGGGACCAAACATGAGAACATTTGGCTTTATTAACAACCCGCTCGCAAGGAAGCTTATCCATTCTCAAGAGATTGTAGAACTCAGTCACTCTCTTGATACTGCATTAATTCTATTCATGAGGGATCCAGCTCCATGACCCAAACACATCCCAACTGAAGTCAGCTAAACTTCTGTATAAGTTTTGGCCAGTAAATCCATATCCAAACCATAGCAAGTATATACTTAGAAGTGGGATTTTGAGATCATGGGGGTACACATGTTTAACAATATGAGATACTGCCAGTTTTCATAAGTGGTTGTATCAATCAATATATAATTGTACCAGCAGTGCATGAGAGCTTCCCTCCCTCACATCCTTACCATGGTTGGTATTTGTCTTTTTCACCTTAGCCATTCTGGTGAATGTGTAGTGGAATTAGGTTGTGGTTTTAATCCCATCCTTTATTTTTGATTCTGAAAGACTTGGTTATCTGCTTGATTTTTTTAATGGACTTTAATCTCCACTGTTTTTAGATGGTGTCCTTAGAAAGGCATTATTATTAACTTTTCAGAAAGGCTGATGTGTTCCAATAGATTCCATCATCTCTCAGCGGTTCTGTAAGAAGCTGGTAAAGTCGGTGTCTTGTACTGAATTATATTCTGCTCTCACCATATGTTTGGTTTGTTGCAGTGAGATCAGCAGAAATAAGGAACCAAGTCCAAATGAGGCAAGCTTAATTTGAGCTAGCATAATTTATTAGTACTAAACCAGGACATTTATAGTTCTATACAGGGCAGTCAATGGGTGAAAGATGGCTAAGTCTGAAGCTTGTTCATGTTGTGGTCCTATGAGACCTAACTTGATTTTCAGGTTTTGAGAGGGAAATTCCCATGTCACGATCCAGTACACTTTCAGGATAGAGAATGAAGAAGACGACAAAAGGTGAAGTAGTTTAAAACCACTTGACATCTGAAGGCACAGCCATTGTGTTTCTTCCTTACCATGCAGTCCAGGTTTTTCTTTTTGTCAAGGCAATTTCAGGATCTACAGAATTTACTGTGAAAATCTTGAAGGAAAATGAAAGCTTGACTAGGAAAATGAAAGCTTGGCACAGGAAGCATGCTAAAGAGACCCAGGTCGCCCTGTGTGATGGCGAAATGTGATTCATCCTCGAGCTGTGTTCCTGAGACAGTTCACACCGGACATAGGAAGGTGATTAATAAAGATGAATTTAGTATGATTTTTTATGCTGCTACTTTTGCCATTTCTGCTCTCCATCTAAGGGTGATCCTTGTGGCTTCTCAGGTGCCCGGTGAATGAAGGAGATGGGAGTGGGATCCTGAGGGGGCTGGGGAGATGTGACCATTGCTGTGCTTGACAGTTGAGAGCCATATGAATAGATTGGCGCTGTAGCCTGCACATGACAGGAATCTTGCTTAGCTTAAACCCTTTTGTCAGAAAATAAAGCCATGATGCGTTTGGCAGAAGACCGTCTTTAGTAAGATAACGGGATGCTGTTTCCTAGGGCTGCAGTGGCTGGTTTCTCGTAAACTATCTCTGTCGATTGTAGATGGAGGTTGTTGGTATCCCTTCGTGGAAGAGAATAATCCCGGGAGGCTAGCAGGATCCTTAGGGGCCCCATGTTGACCATACCTAGCATGGTGTTGGGTAAAAGTTTGTTGAATGAAATGTGGTTTTTGAGAATGGTTTTCATAACTTAGGCTATTGCTGGTATTGCAAATGTGACTTGAGCCAGAAGGGGATGAGTGGGGTCTGAGGGAGAGAGAGAGGTTTTGTTTATGTGTGTGAGTGTGCGTGTGTGTGTGTGTGTGTGTGAGTAAAATGTACCAAATGTGTTTTCGTAGCTGAAAGGAAGGAAATACATCTTTTTTGAGCACTTACAAGGGTCTGGACTGTGCCAAACCTTTGGGCTTTCATGTTAAATTATCTCATTCAATCTTAGAGTTTTCACTGTATGTATGTGAAACTGAAGCTCACGGGGCTTAATCTGCTAGAGTTACCTGAGAAAGTAGGTGTGGGTAGCTGAGAACTGAACTTGAAAGCCACTGTCAAGAGGAAATACATCATGGAAAGACACTGCATCGGCTGCCAATGTAGCAATTAACCTCAGTAAGAACGTTCATTAAAGTCCTTCATTTAAGAAGTATGGTTGACTTTGGGTGATTCCCCAAATAGATGGCTGTAAATAAGGTTGATTTTGTTACCTGGGCTTTTTCATTTTAGAAGACAAGCCCTGGGGCTTACCACCTGCTGTGGATTTCTGACTTACAGTCGGAAAAAATAAGACTGGGCTCTTATTTGGTCCTCTTCTGAGAGAAAAGGACCATTTAGTTCCACCAGATGAGTCCCTGAGGGCAGAAGACCTTGTCTCTTGTATGCTAGATGTGAGTACAGTACTAGGTATTTAAAGATGTTCTTATGCCTTGCCCTTTCCCTACAGGATTTGACATCCTAACCAAAAATTGAGATTCTTTGAGAGCTGGTTCATGTGACAGATGATGTACATAGAGGGAGAGTAAGACAGTTGATCAATAAACACTGCTGTTACTATTACTGGCTGGCAGAAGGTGTCAGTGGAAGTGAGAAGCAGGTTCTTGGTCCTACTCTTCCACTTTCCTTTTCAAGAAAGCTTATCCAAATGCACAAGTGAGTCACAGTGGTATGGATGAGGGTGATGATGAATCTACACTAACTTAATCACTTGCAAAATTCAGAAATACTTTGTGCAAATGCCCCCACAGCAGATCATGATGTATCTCGACTTGTTGCAACACTGTGTTTAAGAACTGGTTCTCAGTGTGACACAGAACAAAGACTCATAGCTCCAGCCTTCTAGGAACTTCACTGTCATAAATTAGACTGTTCATTAATTCAACGTATCAGTTAACTGTTACCACATGACACCCTGTCCCAAAACTTAATGGCTTAAAACAGTAAACCTTCATTGGTGTTCACTAGTCTATGGGTGAGTTGGGTGGTTCTTTTGGTCTTAGCCGGGTTCACTGGTGATGTGGGGGGTGGGTTGGGGGGTCAGGCTGCTGGTCTCAGCTGGGCTTTCTCATGTATTTGAGGGGTAGGCTGGCTGGATCTGGTCTAGGATGGCTTCCGTGGGGCTCCCTTCCGCATGGTCCGCCGTCCTGTGGCAGGCTAGCCCAGGCCATCTGCTTGGTTCTAAGAAGGAAGTAGAATCGTGCAGTACCTTTGGAGAGAGACCCAGGTTGGGACCTGGTGTACTGTGACTTCTGCATTTTGTCAGCCAGAGCAAGGCGCAAGACTAGCCCAGATTCAAAGGGTAAGGATATAGACTTGTTGATGGTAGTTGCTGTTGAGTCTTATTGCAAGGGGAATGGGATACAGGGAGACTCTTAATTGGGACCATTCATTCGATTAACCTGCCACATCCTTTCTTTTATTCATTGATTCTATTATACTTCACTTGGTTCCTTAAGCAGTGCTTCGTTCTGTTGTTCCATTCTTTACTAATTAAAACTTATTAAAGGCTGTGTATTGTTTACTGTCCATAGTCTCTGGGAAAGCCATGGAGATGAGTAAGATAACCGTCCTGCTTTGCAGAAGTTGGTAAGCAAAGGGCTGGGGGAGATGGACATGTCAGTGGCCAGTAACTAGAGAACTTGGGGAATCCCAGGATGGTGTGAGTGTGGTAGAGTGGGCTGGGAACCCCGAGGAAGGAGCAGCGAGCCACCTGTGTGGGTAGAGCGGCTTTGTAGAGGAGGAGCTCAGACACCCAGGAGCAGGAAATGGCTGAGCGAGAAGGCAAGAAGAGAGCACATGTGGCAGGTACAGAGGTGTCCAAGGTGGGTAGAAAGTCCTGTGTAGCTGCTTGTGCAGTGCACAATTTGCTGTAGGGGTGGGAGTGGCAGGAGACAAGGCTGGAAAAGCCTACCTGGGCCAGATGGAAAAGCCTCCTGTGAGAGCTAAGGGGCTCAGATGTTTTTGATGGCTAAGAAGGAAGTTAACAGGATTCTTCTCTTTCCCGTGCCGGTGACTCATCTACTTTAACGAACAGACAGTTCAGTTATTGCACCCTAATGCTTTTTCCTCACCAGAATGAGGAAGCCAGGATAATATAGTTCTGTGAATTCCAAACTGTGTCCTGAGGCGCCCTGGAGTGCACAGCAAAGTCACAAGGCTGGCTTGGGATATTTTAAAACTTTGAGGAAACACAGAGAGACATCTGTCAGGCACCACTTAACCATCACTACTAAGTTGTTGGGACCTAACTACTTAGTAAATGGAGCTTCTATGAGTTCTTACAGGAGATCCTGAAAAAATTACGGAATCACTAAAACACAGTAAAGTGGGAGTGTTTGAATTTGGGAACTTCTGGTGAAGTTGTTAGGAGTATTGGTTTCAAATCTTGTTCCTGCCTCCTGTCCCTTGGGCAAGAGAGTTACTTTCTTGAACTTTCTTGACTTGTTTCCTCTGTACAGTGGAGATGGCACCACCCCCTTACTTGGTTGAGTTATTGAGAGGAACAACTGAATTCATAGGAATAAAGGAATTTAAATGGAGCTTGGCACAGTGTAAACACTAATATAAACATTATTAAGTAATGCCACAGTACCTGGGCTGTTGCAAGGTTGTTATCTTGTGAAGGCAGCAAATGCATGGCACAGGTACCCCTGTTCAGGGAAGGAGGACTGGCAGAGTAGTTGAGGAGGCTCAGAATGGTAAGTAGGATTTTATATTCTGCATGAAATTACAGCGTTATAGTGTTGCACAGCTTTATGCTCTTTGATGGAAAACTAGTTCTTCCCCAGCCTCCCATTTCAGGAGACTGCATTTCCAAATGCAGTTCTAGTTTCAGAGTAATGTCCTTGGGCACATTCATTCCATTTTTCTTTCCCATGTATCCCTCACCCCAACCAAGTGAAATGACCTGTCTGCCAATAAATGGCTCAGATAAAAGGCGCATAAGATGATGTCTCTACCTTGTTTCCTGCACTAATGGAAAGGAGCAGGATGGCCCAATAATAGTTGTTGGGGTTGGTGGGGGGGTGTCTCCTGCCAGTGCCAGGAAATCTGCTCCACACACCAAGAAGGCTTCAGTCTGTAATTAAGAGCTGATTTGTGATGGTTTAGCCAGCCCATTGTGCCCCATCGCCATTTAGTCTCCTCTCTTTTTCACTTAAGAGGGCCTCAGATTACACTGGGTTAGATTTTCTGTCCTTAGTGCGTATATGTATGTGTGTGCACGCTGCTGCTGTTCTTTGCTTTCTGTAGCAGGAATTGGCCTTCTCCCCTCCTCACCCTCCTCCTTCCTATGCTTCAGTCTGTGTGCTTGCTCTTGTCCAGGGAACTTCTTTTTCATCTTCACATGTGTTACTGACTGCTTCTCACTCTGATTTGTAGCAGGGAGTTAGCTGTGGCCTCATTGCTTATTCTGATAGTGTTCTTTTTGGATTCTGCCAAATCTTTTGCATTTGTTTTTCACCTCAGCGCTCCACGCTGTCGGCAGTTCAGCAAACCCTTTTCAAGCTAATTTTTCCCCATTTAGTTTTTAATTAGTTTTCTTTTCCTGCTTCTCCACCCCCCTGTCCTGCAGTTTTTTTTGTGGATAATAGTTAAGAGCCCCACTTTTTCTTGTGTGATTTTTAAGAAAATGTGGGTGTTGACAAAAAGAGTCGAACTCTGTAAAATATTTGAAGAGATTTATTCTGAGCCAAATATGAATAACCATGGCCCGTGACACAGCTCTCAGGAGGTCCTGAGAACATGTGCCCAAGGTGGTTGGGGTACAGCTTGGTTTTATGTATTTTACGGAGGCATGAGACATCAATCCAATACATTTAAGAAATGCATTGGCTTGGTTCAGAAAGGTGGGACAACTCAAAAGTGAGGACTTCCAGGATATAGGTAAATTTTAACATTTTCTGGTTGACAGTTGGTTGAGTTTATCTGAAGACCTGGGATTAATGGAAAGAAATACTCAGGTTAAGGTAAAGGATTGTGGAGACCAAGTTTTCTTATGCAGAAGAATCTCTCAGACGTCAGAGAGAGAGAGCAGGTTGTAAAATGTTGCTTATCAGACCTAAAAGGATGTCTGGCTCTTAGTTGATTATCTCCTGGGAAGGAAGGAAGGAAGGAAAACAAGGGGAAAGGGGATTCTCTATAGAATGTGGGTTGTTTTCCCAAAGAGACTTTGCAGGACAATTTTAAGGTATGGTAAGGAAATATATTTGGGGGTAAAACATTTGTATTTTCTTACTTGTTATGCCAGAGTCAGATTGGAAAGTAAGTCACTATATACAGTGTCAAATAAAGCCCATCTGATGAGAATTCATGGTTTGTAGGGCATGTCTCCCCAGACCTCTTACATAGAAATTGGGGCAAGATAAAAAATCAGAGCTTAGTCCTCAGTCCCCCCTCTTAGCCAAAAATCATTCCACAGAAGGCATGTGCAGGCCAACAGCAGCAGGTCCCATGGCTCTAGGAACGCTCATTCCTAGAGTTGTCTGATTTGGTAATTTGTCGAGGTCCCACCGTGCTAGAAAGGCTTGTTTCTCTGATTTGATGGTAATAGTTTTAAATATTAGCGATTTGGATAATGGGGAGAGGACATGGTCTGACCTGATGCAGTAGCCATTTCTTTAAGAGGTGAGATGGATTCAGGCCTAGGGTTTAGTCTAAATCGTGATAGAGCAGATCTATTTTCTGAGCTATCATGATCTGGGTCTTTAATTGTGACTTTCCTTCTGCTGTGTCTGCCATAACATTTACAAGGAATGTCTAATGTTAATATAGTAACAAATATCACAAAGATAGTGAGGATGTGGGCATTCCAGGACTATAGGTGGAATCTGAGGGCAGTAAACAACCCAGTCAGCCAGAAAAAAACCCTGTGTGCATCATTATATTCTTTGATTAGACTTACAATGTGTTGACCCTCCTTATTAAGGGTTATTTGAACTCTGTGATAAATCTTATTTGAAAATTGTGGGACCAACATTTAATTAGAATTTAATAAATTTAATTTCTTTTCCAGCCAATTTATCTCCATAGGTATAGTATCCTGAGGAGGGTATCAATTAAATGCAAAGAGTACTGGTCCTTGGTGTTCAAATTGTTATAGACTTGTTAACAGTAGACAAATCTATTTTTCCCATCACTTTTGTATTGCACCATATACTAGTATTTGGGATAGAAAAGGTTTTGTCACAGGAGAAGTCATATAATTCTGCAGTGTTATTTTTTCCTCGTCAGGACTCCCTATGGCTGAGGGCTTTAAGAGTCAAAAGACTTATAGCCAATTAATTGTTCTAGGCCATGTAAGAATGGATGTGGACAGGCATTCATTGCTTCTTAAAATTATTAAGTAAAAACTGACAATAAAACCAAAAGGCAAAGTTAAAAGACTGACATTTTTAACTTTTATGTGTTAAGCTACTGTAAGCTTGGTTTCTGTTAGACTTACAGCAATTAGCTATACAAAACATAAGCATTGTTCTGAAAAATAATTTATAATACATATATATCTATATATATTTATCTTCACAAGTTATAATTGGGAGTATTATACCCAAGAGGCTTTGTTACAAAGCATTTTATCCTGTTAGTAAATATTTTCCCTTAATTTTGTAGTAAGCAGAAAATTTTTATGGCTGGGCTGAATGCAAAAGTGATACATAATAGTTTAGAAGGCAACTGAACTTGTTTTTGCAGCTGTTCAGGCATTTTTTGTACCCCCTTCTTGATTTGGAGGGTTTGATCTTGTCCTAATTTTATCCCTCAAAGTGGACCTTACAATCTTACGCGCCCACCTTTTCTGCGTTAGTCCCTGGGCCTAGAGCAGGTCAGCTCCTATGGTTTTAGCAACAGAGCATTAGCAGTGAAAGAGATCCGGGGCCAGTGGAATGCACAATGAGAAAGTCTTATCTCTGGTCTTCAGAATACCATGATTTTTGTTTCCTTGGAAGTAAAACATTTATATTTTGACAGTTGTAAGAGTAATTTGTATGATAGAACAGAAAAAGGAACCAGATTCCATTAGGGTACCAACTAAAAATGTGAGGAAAAATTATAATATGCTACTTTCTAGAGGATTATTGTAGCCAAGAAATAATGCTTTAATCTGCACTCAAAAAGTTAGGGCTGAAATGTAGTATTAAGTGTTAAGTTTTACCCTTGAAACAGTTTTTTTTAAGCTACTGTTTTTTATTAAAGAGAATATTATAGCAAGGCCAATTTATGTGCAACATTAGTTTTAGGCTTATTATGCTTGCCTGATTATTTACATAAAATGCAGCAGGAAATTTCTTGACTGGCCATATAGACTCCTTTTAAAGTTGGTTTTGCTGAAACTTTACCTAAAAATAGGCCATTTTAGTTTCAGTCTTGGTAAAATAACCAGTGTCTCCAATTGTTTAAAAAACTATTGTTTGAACTTATACAGACAACTGTATTGTCATAAAATTACAATCTGAACTTTGGAGAATTCAAGTAAATTTACTTACAAAAACATACTTTACCCAAATAACTTAAAAGAAAAAGATTGTCTTGATCCTTCTTTAACCACAGCAGCAGCTTTTAAAACAAGATGTTTGTTTGCCTTGGAAATGCCATTTATAAACCGAACATGGGTTTGAGCAATGCTGGTCATGGCATTTATTTATTGTTCCCAAGGTTGTGGCTTTGTCTTTAAATTTGGGGTTTTATTCATTTGTCATCTTGCTCAATGATAGATAAAATATGGGTCCTATTAGCAGGTGTTTCATGATCTGTGGAAAGTTTCCAGAGAGGTACTTGGTATCTCCCGTAAGTATTAGTCAGAAAGGATTTGTATAAAGTGCTACGAGTGAGTGATAACCCGTGTCTTTAAAGTATGTCTTTTGGAAGACAGGGAGGCAGCTTCCTTTTATAAATGAGATTGGGATATAGTCAATGAAACACCTAAAATGTTAACCTTTAGTATCTGAATTTTGAGGGAGAAGAGTGTTTATAGCTTTTACTTAAACACTGTAGCCCCCAAATATTAGGATCTCCGGCCTGGGTTATTTAGAACGCCCTTGAGAGATTTGAAATGATAATGAGTGATCTGAAAGAAAAGGATGGGAGCACACACCTGTTTCTTTTAAGAATAAAGCCTGGGCACTTAGAGTTAGACCAGTCTAGGTCTCCAAAACTATGACATCCAAAAAAAAGCTATGGTAAAGAGTTTTCTGCCTGTACCAGTTCTTACCTCTTAGGGTTGATTGCTAATAGACCGTTAGATGCTTAATGGAATAAAAGACAATGA
Organism: Macaca nemestrina; assembly: GCF_043159975.1. NCBI lineage: Eukaryota > Metazoa > Chordata > Mammalia > Primates > Cercopithecidae > Macaca > Macaca nemestrina. The sequence continues at coordinate 19,418,925 of NC_092135.1, forward strand.
TCGTTGGGTACCTTAGGAATTTCTAATCTAGGCCAGGCATGGCGGCTCATACCTGTAATCTCAGCACTTTGGGAGGCCAAGGTGGGAGGATCACTTAAGCCCAGGAGTTCGAGACCAGCCAGGGCAACATGGGGAAACCCCATCTCTACAAAAAATACAAAAATTAGCCAGGTGTGGTGTCATGCACCTGTAGTCCCAGCTGAGGTGGGAGGATTGCTTGAGCCTGGGAGGCGAAGGCTTCAGTGAGTTATGATCTTACTGCATGCCAGCCTGGGTGACAGTGAGACTGTCTCCAAAAAAAAAAAAAAAAAAAAGAATTTCTAATCTCAGGGCACCGCATCAGGCTCTGTCCTCTGTGACAAGAGCTCTGCTAACTCAAGGAATGTGGTATCTGCTGCAAGGAACAAAGGTAGTTATGGGTTCCCACTGGTGCTCCTGGATCCTTTGTTCTCAGGGGTGGGCCACAAACTGGCAGTTTCAGCAACACCTGGGAGCTTGTTAGAAATGCAGTCTCCTTGGGCCTGCTGATTCAGAATCTGAATGACCAGATCCCCAGGCGAGTCACATAACAGTGATGTTCAAGGAGCAGTTATAGGCTCAGCCTGTTTCATGGGCAGCAGTGATGGCCATGTCTCAGAGGCATTGTGTTGTGGGCATGGACTTGCCGTGTTTTAGTTTAAGTTCTAATTTTCCTATGATTTTTATGATAAATTCTAACACAAAGTGATCTAGTTATATATCCATATGTCAGTGTATGTGATTTGGTTTTGTACCTTTCTGTGGGTATTCACGTGCAAGTGTATAGATCAGGAAAAGAATTCTTTATTATCTTCCATGAGGTCTCAGGATGGGAAGATAACAGTGCCTATTGTATACAGTCATTATACAAGGTGCTGGAGATAGAAGCAGTAAGACACTGCTTCTACATTTGATAAGTCTGGTCTGGGGAGATAAATATGTCAAGGGAAAACTTTATCTCAATAAACTATCTCTTGTGATAGCATAAGGGACCAGAGAGAATAGCGTGTAGTTCTTTATTCCGCTGCTGGGGTGCCACTAACAGTGTACTTGGATAGGTGGACAACTTTATATGATAAAGACAGTTTTAGAGCTTTACCAGACTTTTGACCTCTTCTGGGAGCGGTCCTGATTCCTCTTCAAACCGAATGATAGCACATTTTGTGTTTTAAGTACTCTAAACAGTCATTTGTTTAGTTGCCACCTGCTGGTGTGTAGCCTTAGGAGAAGAGTGTTTATTGTTGAGTGGTTGTTCTACTCTGTCCCTTGGCTAAGGATTCCTGCTTTCCATTAAATGGTATGACTACCGTCTCTTTTTGTCTTTGAACTCAAATGGAAGGCATGTTATCTTTACATCTTTAAAGCTTTTCCTTCCAAATTGCCTAGTTGATGCATGGTCACTAATCCTTGTAGTAGAATTAACCCTAATTGAAGACTTAGCAGGAGGATTTTGGCTTTCTTAATGCAAGATTTCTTAAGAATTTTGCAGAAGAGAGATGCAATAACCATATAACATATCTGCTTTTTGTCCATAAGTATGGAATAAAGACTATGTGGGAAACCAGAGTGTTTCCAATCAGCCTGTTGCCTTTTCTTAAAAACTGGAAGTTCTTTTTCTATATTTCTCTCTACTTTTCCTGTATTCTTTTTCTGTGTTTCTACTCGCTTTTACATACTCCTTTGCTTTGGTGTCACATAAACTTGGGATGAAATCATATTTCATATTTACTAGCTAGGTGGGTTTGGAAGTTCATACTCTGTACCACACATGTAAAATAGGAAGCAAGTATTTCAAGATGATGTTAAGAATGAAATGAGCTAGTGTAGACAGAGGGTCTGGTAGAGTTCATGTAGTCATTTATTTGATTTGAGCCCCCAGCGCCTAGCAGGCACAGTTCCTGGGAACTGTATGCTAGGCAGTGTGTTGAAATATGCTTACAGAGAAAAACGGACATGCCATGCCCTTACGGGGTTTATGGTTCTTTAGTACACGACTAAAACACCAGCAGGGGCTGGGCAGGTCACACAGGTATGTAAAGCAGCCTGCATAGGTTCTGTGGCAGTCGGAAAGCCATGCCCCCAATTCTTCATTCCTGCCAAAGTCTTCTCACAGGAAAATGGTTCTGTGGTACCAGATGGTCCTTTTTTTTTTTTTTTTTTTTTTTTTTTTGGAGAGGCCAGAAACTCGGATTTTTATGTGAAATCTCCGTTTTTCAAATGTTGGTAACTAATACACTTCCTAACCTCTGACTTCTAGTTTAGCATCAAATACCAAGGGTATTTCCTTATCAATGAGTGTAACTTTGGTGGTGTGTTCTCTCTGGCCCATCAATGATAACACAAAGAATGGCTCCCATCTGCCTTCCCATACTCTCTCCCACTGATAGGAGACATCCTTGGGCTCTGTATTTCAGGGCTTTGCCTCTTCTCTCCTTATGAATTATGAACTGCAACAGTAAGAAACTTGACCCTGAGATGGCCCCTTGTCTTTGGGGAAACAAACAGTTAAAAAGGCCCATACTGGATTGAGCTCTGGGTATGGTCTTCTTACTACTGTTTTAGTTGTTCCTTTCTCTTGAGGCCAAAGATGAGAACCTGAAGTGGTAAGCTTCAGAGACTAGCTATTCCTGGCAGGTAGGACCTGACTCTTTACTCATTCACTGCAGAGTTTAGCATGTATGAGCAGTCAGATACTGCTCATATTATTGCCTGAAACAAATAAAAAATAATACCTCTCAAACCTCTTCTGTTAGTATAGGTACAGGCTGTATTCTGGAAAAGGTAAACACTAACCCATATCTACTTACCTTTGAATTGGATTGCCCATTCCTGGGTGTGACCTTGGGAGGGAAAGCTTTCTCAAGAAGGGAAGGCTCTTGGTTTACTCTAGGATCCTTTTCCAGCTATGATTTTCTTAGCATCTTGTATGGACTCGAAAGAGTTCTGGTTCATGGCAGGTCGGGATCATTGTATTCTTCAGACAGTCCATGAGCTTTGGAGTGGCAGCTGATGATGTTAATGAGATGGTTTTGGCAATGGCTCTGGGGCAGAACAGGTAGGAATAAGCCAGATTATTTCACTTAGACAGGGCTGGTTGGCAGGCTTTTCACTCACCTGCCAGACGTTAGGTAGACAGAATGCAGCCTGGTTTAAATACTTGAGACAGTGAAGAATTGGACCCAGAAAATACCAGACTCAAGGAGATGATTTCCATATGAGAATTTTAGCACAAAATAGAATGAATGTTTACAGAAGGAGCAATCTTTTTGATAAAAAGGGGAAAGGTGGGGATCCTTTTGTCATTTTAAGGTATAGTTTCAGCAGATCACAGCATTTGTGTGAGACCAGTCACGGGAACAATGTCTGTTAGTGATGAGTGTGTGTGTGTATGTGTGTGTTTAGGACGGTAGAAAAGAATGGGTGCAGTGGAAAGTAAGAAAGGTGTTTCTTGGAAGGGGAAAGTGACTGATTTCACAGGAAAGCTGAGAGTTGTTCTTAGCATTGTAGATGTTTAAATGCTTAGAGTCAATTACAGGGTAAGAAAAGCCCTGATAAGAATCCTTATTTTTACTTTTGGTGCCCTAGTTGCCTAAAATGTCCTCTAGTCAGAGAATAAACAAGTGTTTTTCCCCCGGATAAATATCTGACATTTCCCAGATGTTTTCGACTCTAGTACAAATGCCATTTATTGATTTATGGCCTCTCAACTTCACCCCTTTTCCTTGCTCTGTGAAAATGGATCTGGGCCTCTTGAATATTTTTCCTTTGCAGCTGGTACAATGTTAAGCTTTGCCAGTAGAGGGCGCTGGAGAAACATTGCAGGAGGCAGAGAGTTTCGCTTCCTGCTTTCCGGTGGTTTCTGGGAAGTCTCTTCCAGAGTGTGTCCTCTCAGGTGATCTTTTATGATGTGTGGTAGCCAGCAGCTTCCTCTGGCACCCCCTTGGGGTGTCTTGTAGCAGAGTGCTGTCAGTGTGCTACCTCCCTGTGATCAGCTCTCCGGCACCGTAGAGGGCACTGTCACCACAGTGACTTTTCTGCCATCTAGTGAGTTGTAGTTGTGTCTTCTCCAACAAAGTCAGGGTCTCAGTCCCCCAGCTGGGTATTTTCATGGATGTTTTCTCAGTCTGAGGGATAGTGGCTACTTCTTATATCTGGCCTTTCTATATGCTCTAGAGTTCCTTGCATTACTTCTTACTAGTTAACATCTTGTTAGCCGAATCCCAGGTTGTAGTTAATAATTGTTTATATTAAGCATTCCCTGTTCAAATTAGTATGTTTTCCATCTGCTCATTGGACCCTAACTGATAGAACAAACCTTACAAAAAAAAAAAATCAAGAAAAATTGTGGAAGACTCAGAAATGGGCAAAACAGATTAAAATCTAAGGTAACCTAGGTTATCTGTGTCTTTCATTTTCTTTGAACTGATTTACATTTTGGCAAGTTATAGGAAAGTGATAGTAATGGAAATGGTTCTTGTTCATAGACTTGCACATGAATTTTGCCCAGTAGAGGTATTATTGATCCCTCCCAAAAAGCATTTTTATATATTAACAGATTGGCATTCCCGATTGCCTACACACATGTGTTTTGTATTTGTTGGACCTGTTGTAACATCTTTCTGGTTCCTGCATTGATTATTGAGCTAAATAAGATCTTTGATGTGTTTATTTTATATTTGTAAAACTCATGATTTTATCTTTTAAAATATTCTGTAACTGATATATTAAGGAGCTTACAAGATATGCCCATATATGTTAAAAATGCCACAGAAAATGTACATATGAATTGTTAGAAAAATGATTTAAATGAATTTTAGTACTTTATAACTGGACAGACATGGATGAAATCATCTTATGAACTAAAAAGTATCACTATTATGTATTGAAAATAGAACATTCATAACATACCCACAGAATGGGAGAAAATATTTGCAAATAATATCTGATAAGAGACTTGTATTTAGAATATGTAAATAACTCCTACAACTCAGTGACAAAGACAGATGAGCCAATTAATAAATGAGCAAAGGATCTGAACAGATATTTCCCCCAAAAGAAATACAAATAACCAATAAGTACATGAAAAGATAAGATGCTCACTCTCTTTAGTCAGCAGGAAAATGGCAATCAAAACCACAGTGAAATAGCACTTGACATCTGTTAGGATGGCTGTCATTAAAAAGACGGATGGGAAAGACAGAGGAAGGGAAGGATAGGGAGAGGTTCATTAAAACAGCAATCCCCAAACTTTTTGGCACTAGGGACTGGTTTCATGGAGGATAATTTTTCCACAGATGAGGGGGGGTTATTCTAGGATGAAACTATTCTACCTCAGATCATCAGGCATTAGATTCTCATAAGGAGTGTGCATCCTGGATCCCTCACACATGCAGTTCACAATAGGGTTCATGCTCCTATGAGAATCTAATGCAACCGCTGATATGACAGCAGGTGGAGCTCAGGTGGTAATACTCACTTGCTGGTTGCTTGCCTCCTGCTGTGTGGCCCAGTTCCTAACAGGCCAAAGACTGGTACTGGTCCACAGCCTGGGGATTGGGGACCCCTGTGTTAAAGGATACCAGATTACAGCTAGATAGGTGAAATAAGTTCTAGTATTCTGTACCACTGTAGAATGACTATAGTTAACCATAATATAGTTTCAAATAGGATATTGAACCTTTCCAACACAAATCATAAATGTTTGAGATGATGGCTATGCAATTACCCTAATGTGCTCTTTATACATTCTATGTATTAAAACATCACTATGTACCCCTTGACTATGTACAATTATTATTTGTCAATTTAAAAAATTGTTAGACAAATAAGTGTTGGCAAGAATATGGTGAAATTGGAACCTCATACACTGGTGGTGGGAATGTAAAATGGTGTAGCTACTGTGGAAAACATTATAGCAGTTCCTCAAAATGTTAAATACACAGGTATCATATGACCCAGTAATTCTACTCCTAGGTATATACTCAAGGGGAGTGAAAACACACACACACACACACACACACACCCCAAGTCATACACAAATGCTCATAGCAGTTTTATTCATAATAGCATCAACTGATGAATAGATCAACAAAATGTGATACATCTATTCAATGGAATATTGTTTGGCTGTAAACAAAATGAAGTACTGATATATGCTACAACATTGGACCTTGTTGATTCCATTTATAGCAAGTGTCCATAATAGGCGTATCTGTAGAGTCACTAAAGTAGATGAGTGCTTGCTTAGAGCTGGAGTGGGGAGGAGGAGGGGTTAGGAGTTGGTAGCTAAAGGGTATGCGTTTCTTTTGGGTATGGTAAAATGTATGAAATTCTCTACAGCCACACTAACTTGAATGTGTCCAATCTGTTCTGATACTGGAAGCTAAGCAGAGTTGAGCCTGATTAGCACTTATATGGGAGAAAAGTTATAAAGCTGATTGTTGTAATGCTTGTACAACTCTGAGCACAGTAAAAACCATTGTATTGTACATTTTAAATTGGTTAATTGTATGGTATGTGAATTATATCTCAGTAAACTGTTACAAAAAAAGGTTTATAACCTAGACAAATAATTATCAAATATACTACGTTCCTCTGTGGTGGGTGGTAAATGCTTCCTGTGTAGCAGTGTACAAATTCCCCTGTCAAAATCTTCATAGGCTGTCTTGATGTCCTGTCATGGAATTTTTCCTTTCACTTTGGAACACCATTTCTTAAAGGGATTATGGTAAAGTGAAATGATGAGTTGCTTGATTTCTTGATGGATGGTTCCCTTCATCCATCCTCTGGAGTTTAGTTCTTTTAATAGAAATGTTAGAAGCCCAGATCCTGTATAACCTGTGGGAAGCAGCTTGGTTGAGTAGCTCTCTACCCACTGGAGGTATTTGGGGTCAGATGACTGGGTTTGTGACTGGCTGTGAAAATGATCTGACCAGGGCAGGGCCAAGTGGCTGACGTGGCTGAATAGTGGCTGCTCCTTCTTGCCTGCTGTGCCAAGTTGTCTGTCCCCTGGTACTTTCCACCCAGTGAGTTGAGGAAGAAGGAATTACCTCTCTAGATAAAGACGGTTCTGTCTGCAACATATGATATAGCACTGTTGCTCGGTGGAACCTTCAGGCAGCCATCCTCCCTCACAGACCAGCTCCTCCATTTTCCTGTCTTGGTGAATGACATGTCACGTTTTCCTCAGCTGCCCAAGCTGGAAGCCTAGTGGTCATTCTGTACTACTGCTAGTACTACTCCACCTCTGCCTCCCGCCGCCTCTTCCCTCATTACTTCCAGTTAGTCATTGCCCATTGTCCTGCTGATTTGACCTCTTACATATTTCTAGCATTTGGTTTCTTTACTTACTATGAGTGGACTGCCACTATCCTGTTCAGGCCTTTATTGGAGTCATTTCTCACCCAGATTTTCATGAGCCATCCCACAGGGCTCCAACCTTGCCCCTTCAAACTCATCCTCTGCACAGCAGCCAATATCAAATATGGTGGCCTCACCACTGTTAAATGTCTTCAGTGATTTACCTCCCAGTTAGTGGTGGTTCTTATTGAACAGGGGAGGAGTTTCTGATCATCTAGGAACCAGAACCCTTTTCAAAGTATTTAGGTGTAGATCCTATCCTGGATCCATAAGCTGAAGAGGGGCCTTGGGAAAAGGCTTCTACATCTTGAAAAATCTCCCCAAACAGGACAATACCCAATAAGCAATGCTTAGAAAACAATTTCTTTTGAAATAATTTCACAGGAAGTTGTAAAAATAGTACAAAGAGACCCACAGACCCATCTTCCCCCAAATTTCGTGTTCTGTTACAATACCAAACCAGGAAATTGATACTAATAGGTTACTGTTTATAGACCACAGACCTATGTAATTTTTTTTTTTTTTTTTTTTAATGCCCGTTTTTCTTGCTAGGTTGGAGTGTGGCACTTCCTGCTAACCTGAGATGTTGGGTTATTTCTTAACTGGGACACATTCTCATTTAAGAATGGCATGGGTCTTCTTGATTCTGTGGGTGGTGGTGGTTATGGTGTGTCTTGTATGTACGTGTGTGAGATGTTGGTGACAATTACCAGTTTTCCCTTGTAGAGTGAATTACATCCCCAAAGAGCTTACCAAGAATACATTTGAGTAATATAATTCTATCTAGTGACCTAAGGTCATACCTTTCTTATATTAAAAAGTTAAAACTGCCACAACAGGTTTTATGCTAGAAGAATAGTATAAACACTGATTCTTCTTGAATCCAAGATTCAGTTAGCTTAAAATGATGTCATTGTGAATTGTTTTCCAGGTATGTGTAAATCTGGTTTTATCTTATGTAGATTATAAAATATAAAGGTACAAGGCTGGTTTTATTTTTTTGTTTTCTGGACTTATTTTGTTCATAAGTCTAAAATACAGTGTCTACCAGGGAATGGCTCTATGCAGTGAATCAGAGTGTAGTTTTGCTTTGAGAGATGGGGTATTATTATGGGTCATAATGAATTCAGTGGAATGAATTTCAGACTTTTAGGTGCTGACCCAGAAAATTCTTTGAAGTAGCAATCTTTACCAATACTAGGAATGGGCTAGTCTGCTTTGCTTCCTCATCAAAACTGATGGACAAGATAGAAAATTCCTTTGTATCAGTTGCAGTAACATTTTGCTGACACTTGGTGCATTTTTTTGTGTGTGTTTTCACACAGATATGCTTACATCCTTTGAGAAAAGGAACTGAAGGGGAGAAAGAAAACCACAACTGCTTTAGAATAAAACTAGGTCAGCAAAGCAGATCTTGTATTTAGATTAGGCAGAAGGCTAGGTCCTTCCACCTTACTCACAGAGGCCTCTGGGGCTCATTGTAGGAGTCATGAGACTTCTCCAGTAACTCTCACCAAGGATCAGTCACTAGACTAGGCCCTTTGCAAATTTAAACCCTGCAGGTAGACATTTTACAGATGAGGAAACTGGATCTTCATTTCTGTAACTTTGGGAGGGCACAGGGCTGGCTTATGTCAGTGCAGAGATTTTAATCTAGATCTAATTCCCAAACCTCTCTACCATACCAGATTGCCTCTCTATCCATGCACAACACTCTAGGTTTGGCTCTGGTTCTCTTGAATAATTCCGAAGCAGGCTTCTAAGAGAGGATTGCAAAGGCCAACTTCTTTCACAGCTGAGAAGCTGCCTTCTGAGGTGTATCTCTGAGTGGAGAAATCAGAACACTAGATGCTATGTCCTTTCATGATGGGTAATAATCTCATTAGAGCAGGGAGTCTTTGTGGTACAAAGAGAGAAGGAAATAGTCAGTTGAAAGTTGCTCATGTGTTTCATTTTTTGTGTTTCTCATACTTTGTTATTGATGTGATGAAGCAGCTGGGGACTGAGAAGGAAATTGGGGATCGGGGGCAGGGGTTGGTGGGAGTCAAGACTTACAGGCTCTTCCAAGAGATTCCTAGAGCAGTGATGCCTGTAGTTTGCAAGGGCACCACCAGCAGCTATCTTTATCAACCAAGGGGTCTCCAAGGACTTTTCCCAACAAATATTAAGTAGTCAGTTCACAGAAAGATTTGAATCTCTTCCTTCAAGAAGTTTGAATCTCAACAGGGAGTAGATCGTAAAGCTAAAAGTCAAATGTATGTATGTAGCAAGAATTATAAGACTATGGGAGTCCATGCATAAAACACAGAAATGTGGCTCTGTCCTTCAACTAGGGTGACCAACGGGGACAAGTTTGTTCACCCTACCTTTGACAGTCTTTGTGACCCTGGGCAAGTCACTTAAGCTCTCTGGATTCTGGGGCCTGCTTCTCTCACCAGGTGCTTTTAAATTCCCTTCTTTCTTGGGATTAGCGATGAGGTGTGACTAAGTTCCAAGCTTGTGTTGGGTGGTGAATGAGGGCTGGAAGCCAGTGCTCAGAATCCTTTGAAAGTGATGAGCAGAAGTCAGTATTTGAGAACAATACCAGCTGCTGTTTAGAAAGTCTGGAATAGTTGAGCAATTAGGATAAAGTAACAGACACCTATCATGAGGTGGACTGAGCAGGTGTGTGAGATTGTAAACTGCTTTCAATTCAAGGTCTTGTATATTTGCCTCAGTGTTTTATTTATAAGACTCCACAGCATCAAGTACTTAGGGTAGTGGTTGTAAGGAAGGTTGCAGATGTGTTTTATTTGGACCACCCAGAATTCTTTTTTTACATCTCAATTAGCACCAGCATTTAAAAATACACAGATTTGACCAAAACTCTGGGTTTCTTTCTTCTTTGGAAAATTGGAAGATCTGGCTAACCCTGGCTGTCTTAGCTCAAGTTGTCTGGTGGTTAGAGCTGAGAAGTGGCTGCCCTATCCGAGGGGTGCCTGGTCTTTGGTTCAGCACAGCCACCATCTTCCCTGCCATGCTTCGCCACCTCTTACCTGTTTCTCTTCCCTCAGTACCCTTTTACCCACTTATCTTCCTGGGAAGGTGGTTATCTTAGCTCAATAGTTCTCAACTCTGGCTACACCTTACAGTCTCTTGGGATTGCTTTAAATTATACTGCTTTCCTGGCCCTGTCTACACCAATTGAATTATGATCTTGGGAAGGGCTACCATTTATATTTAAAAAGTCTTCCAAACATGATCGTGATACCCAGTGAGGGTTGAGAAACTAGTACTTCAGCTTGATCCTGGGGTGGATTTTGATGGAGAGAGAGAAGAGCCACAGAGCAGAGGAACTGAGGAAAATAACCTAATCCAATGGATAGGGACAGTAACATCATGAGCTAAATATTAACTGAACACCCTGGGAAAAATCAGGGCACTTTAAAAAAATGAATATCCAAATGATGTATTCATGGCACGTTTTGCTAAGGTATTAATAAACTCCTCCCACCCCAGATCCTGCTGTACTGCTGTAGGCATTTAAATCATTATATTAAAAGGATTTTTTTTCATGGAGTGATTATAAAAGTATTTTTAATGGGCTTATAAATCTAGTGGTCATGAGAGGCAACTGACATAGATTTAGTGCATTTGAGGCAAGGGATAAAAAGGGGAGGGGGCACAGTCAAATTAGCTTTGGTTTTCTGTTGTGCATAATGACTTCATTCATCTATAATTCTCACTGTAAGTCAAGTTTCTGTCTCTTGCTCCCCCTCCCCTTCCTACCATGATCACATTCTAGGCTGTGAGTGTCATCAGCCTGAAGTAGTGAAAACATCCAAGTAGCTGGAAAATACAGACCTGTTTTTCTCAGTTAAGTTGAAAATGGAAGAGCCTCAGACACCACCTATTTCTGCTGCTTAATTTTATGGGCAAATGAAACCAAGGTTTTGAAATAAGTGACTTGTTCAAAGCTCTGCCTGTAGCCCTGGAACTCTGCGCAGCTTTCAGAGTTGTTCTTCACAGGCCCCATGACTGCAGAGAGAGCTTGGAGCTTGCAGGCAATGGTTCCAGGAACTTTTTTCTTCACCTTTTATTCCTGGTGTTTAGCCTGGACCTCGAGAGTAATTGAAGGGATATGAAGGGATGAGACCCAGTTTAGGCCACAGGATCTCCATGAAACCTCTTGAGCATTCTCTTTAGCCCAAAAAAGTCTCTGATATGGTTTGGCTGTGTCCCCACCCAAATCTCATCTTAGTAGTTCCCGTAATCCACACGTGTCGTGGGAGGTAATTTAATCACAGTGGCGGTTACCCTCATGCTATTCTTGTGATAGTGAATTCTTATGAGATCTAATGGTTTTATAAGGACTTTTTCCTCCCTTTTGCTTGACACTTCTTGCTGCCACCATGTGAAGAAGGACATGTTTGCTTCCCCTTCCCTGAGGCCTCAGCAGCCATGCTGAACTGTGAATCAATTAAACCTCTTTCCTTGATAAATTACCCAGTCTCAGGTATGTCTGTCTTAGCAGTGTGAGAACAGACTAATACAGGGACACTCCAATAGGGCCCCTGATTTCAACATGTTCTGGCTGCTCTGTGGGAGTGGTGAGTGGGTGTGTGCATGGTTGGAGGATGTTTCTAAGTGCAGGGACTCTGTCTTGTACCCTCAGTGTTTTCTCCTCAATACTTTAGCATTATTGGGAGCACCCAGCAGGCCCCTTCCATGAATATTTGTCTGATGAGGTTGCAACTCTAGTTGGCCTCTTACCTTCCTTTTATATCGTTTTCATCCTGTGAAAGATACTCTAATGTCACTTTGATATAATTGCAAGAGAAAAATAGTAAGATGTGAATCTTTCTAAACTCAACAAATGTGCTAATAATCTCTCCTTTTCGTCAGGATAGCCTCTGCAAGTTTAAGGTAGGTAGATAGGTTATATAGAAGGAGTGCATGTGTGTGTCTGTGTGTGTGCATGTGTGTGAATTTTTTCCCTCTTGGTCTGTACTTGACTGCTGAGCTCTAAAAGAATTGTTTTGCTCACCGCCTAAATTTTACTTGTGCCTCCTAATGTCTTTGAAATTAAGTCATGTGAGACTTCTCACTCGGCCATTCTGGATTCTACTTTCTGTCATGGGGGGCAAGACACCTCCTAGCAGAGATGCTCCACCGGCTGGGGGAGGGATATAAGTAAATGTTAACAGAATAATCTGGGAAGTTTTCTTTTTAAATTTCCAGATATAAAACAAACCTGTAATGACCAAAGCAGTACTAGGGAAAGAGGACAAAGGACTAACTGTTTTTTGAAACTTTCCCCAGGTGGGAATTCATAATACCTACCTGGCTCCTCATTTGAAAATAGCTGACTAGCAGAGCTTCCTGGATGAAATTGGTGGGGGAAAGCCTATCACTCAAAGGAACTCAACTTCCATAAATGATTTAATTATTTTCTTTTTTTTTTTTTTTGAGATGGAGTCTTGCTCTGTTGTCCAGGTTGGAGTGCAGTGGCGTGGTCTCGGCTCACTGCAGCCTCCGCCTTCTGAGTTCAAGAGATTCTCCTGCCTCACCCTCCCGAGTAACTGGGATTACAGACATGTGCCACCACCCTCAGCTAATTTTTGTATTTTTAGTGGAGATGGGGTTTCACCATGTTGGCCAGGCTGGTCTCCAACTCCTGACCTTGTGATCTGCCCACCTTGGCCTCCCAAAGTGCTGGGATTACAGGCGTGAGCCACCGCGCCTGGCCTCCTCTCATTTTTTTTCTAGACTTGTTCCATTTATTCCTTTTATAAGTTTGGAGACCTTCTAAATGTGAAGCTCTCTGAGAGGTACTGATCCACTAGAGAACACTGATTAAAGAGCCTGATGCCTAGTCTGCAACAGCTGTACTACCTGGTAGCAGTGTGACATTGAACAGATTGCTTAGTTCTTTGTGCCTCCATTTTCCCTACTCTGAATGGAGACAATCATCACCTACTTCACAGGCTTAGAGTAAGCATTAGAAGAGAGAAAGTCTGCTAAGGATCATGATCTGTAATTGTTAGCTTTTCTTACAGTGATAATTAAGATCATCTTATCTTCATAGAGCATAAAGTTAGGTGGAAACATAAAGGAGAGGTTCAGAGGAGAAGTAATGTGATACAAATGACACATGTGGCCTTTGACCTTATCTGTGCTTTCCCCACCCTTGTCATGTCTTACTTAATGTATCCTTGTCAGGAGTTCAGCTATAAGACTTTTCTGGGATCATCCCGCAAGTCTGTATTACATCCTGTTTACAAAAGATGTGGTGTCATGTGATGCTTCCGGGCAGTTGTGAGATATATAAGGCTGTTGCCCAGATGAAATATGGCCCTAGGCCAGGCGTGGTGGCTCACGCCTATAATCCCAGCACTTTGGGAGGCTAAGATGGGCAGATCAGCTGAGGTCAGGAGTTCAAGACCAGCCTGGCCAACATGGTGAAACCCTGTCTCTAGTAAAATACAAAATTAGCCAGCATGGTGGCACATGCCTGTAATCCCAGCTACTGGGGAGGCTGAGGTGGGAGAATCGCTTGAACCCAGGAGGTGGAAGTTGAGGTGAGCAGAGATCATGCCACTACTGCACTCCAGCCTGAGTGACAAGAGTGAAACTCCATCTCAAAAACAAACCAACAACAACAACAAAAAGAATTATTGCCTGAAACGTGTTTTATTTATTTTTTGTTTGTTTTGAGACAGAGTCTTGCTCTGTCACCCAGGCTGGAGTACAGTGGCGCCATCTTGACCCACTGCAACCTCCACCTCCTGGGTTCAAGTGATTCTCCTGCCTCAGCCTCCCGAGTAGCTGGGACTACAGGCACGTGCCACCATGCCTGGCTAATTTTTTGTATTTTTAGTAGAAGTGGGGTTTCACCATGTTAACCAGGATGGTCTCGATCTCCTGACGTCGTGATCCACCTGCCCTATTCTGCCAAAGTGCTAGGATTACAGGCGTGAGCTACCACGCCCGGCCCGGTTCTTTTCTGCTCTATATATCTTGGAGTTTTCCCCTCAGTATTATCGATTACTTTTTGGGACTGTCACCTTTGTTAGGGAGCTCCCTCTTCTTATATTCCTAATCTGATTACTATTAGAATAGAACCAAAGGTTACCGGATAAACCAAATAACCAGACTTGTTAAATCAATAACCTTGATTTATGCAAACCACTTAATAGTCTGAGTGGTCTTGAGGAAAGATGGTTGACATCCTTCTGACCTACCCTCTGACTCCCTCTTCTACTTTTAATGACCCTGTGATAACATTGAGCCCACCTAGGTAGTCTAGAATCTTCTTCCCCTTTTAAGGTCAGCTGATTAGCTTTAATTCCATCTAATTTCCCTTTGCCATTTATGTCCTGGGGATGAGGATGTGGATGGATTTGGGAGGCTGGTATTCTGCCTGCCATCGCTGTCTTGCTCTTTTTGTTTAATTATCATATGTTCCAGAAAGGAGTAAAACATGTAATACAAGAAGATAAAAATACATTTACCATTAAGTAAGAAAAAAGATAAGGAGAAGAGAGTAGGAAAATGAGTCAGGACTGGGATTTATACAAAAAATTAGTGAGTCCACTTTACTTCCTGAAGTAGATGGTGAGCTTTTCTTGGCAGCCTTCTTGAAGAGAGAGAAGCACTGTCAGTTATGTTGTAGTGTGTCGATCTAGTAAAATCCAACCAGTTGTTCAGATACCTAGATGAATATTGATATGCAGATGAAAGAAAAATTTCTTCCCTAAGTCTTCATGGATACATAAAGTGTATAATGAGCAAAACTTTGACATGTTTACAGTAAACCCAATGGTATGTTTCACCCGGCCTTTCTGTTCTTTCTTTTACTGCTTTATATTTAAGGTCGAATATGAATTGCTTTGAAGATGTCTTGTAAGACATGTGGTCCAGGGTCAGGCCAAATGCCGGAATTTGGAACAGCCGGAGCAGTGATTCCCATCGGGTGGCTCTCACCCCCTAGGGATTTTTGAGGGTGCCCTGAGCTTTCATTTTCAAATGACAGTGATATGTTCTTTACCATTTGTACTTTTGAAGGACATAAATTAGGTATTTATGTATATAATCCCTGATCTCCCCTTAAGATGGAAGAGAGTGAAAGCCTACCAGTATTTATTAAGAGCTTGGATATGGTGGTTAGTTGCAGTCGGAAGAGTGATCTGCACTAGCAGTCTGTGAGGTTTTGAACCATTATATGTTACATTATAATAAAAAAATTTATATTCTTAATGGAGTGCTGTTTAAAGACAGGATGCATTAAGAAAAGTTAGATTGAAGTATAAATTATTGAGGAGTATATGAGAATTCTGTTGATTTTCCTCGTGTTATTTTCCCTTTAGTCAAAAGTTGCATTCATCTGAAATCTTTTGGCATATCTGATAGTATTTTTTTAAAAAATCAGTATTTAGAAATAGAAAATATTATGACTGTTATAGTCATTTTGTCTTTATTAGGACTAAAGATTCATACACCTGTAATGTGTTACTTGTGGTGAAATGCTTTCAAATAACTGCTGGAAAACCACCTGTCTTAGCCTGATATTTAGAAACACAACTGGAAAAAATATATAAAAATAAACTTTCGAGGTATTGGAGATGGCAATTAATCACATCCTTCCTCCCTTCTGGATTCTGAACTAGAGGAAACAGAAGAAGCTAGACAAAAATTAAAATACAGTACCAGATTTTTTAGTGTAAAGCAAAGTTGGGAGATGTGTTTTGGGTGTAAGACTTCCTTATCCACCCTAAATGTAATCTTCATAGCCACCCAGGTGATGACTGAGCATCTGCGGGTGGGTTCTGCCCATTTAACCCGTGGGAGCAGGAACAGAGTGTGTCCAGCAGCCTGTTCAAGCTGAAATGCTGTCCTTCCCCCTCTGGGAGAACTGTAAGTACCCCAAAGATGGAGCAGGCATAGTTCCCCACTGTGGTTTCTTCCTGGGAAATGGGGTGAACGTTCTGCTGGAAAACATGTTCAAAGGAAGCAATGAGTTCTCTTATAAACTCTTTGATTTGTTTTGAAGTCCAGAGGTAAGAAATGCAAACATTGGACAGTTTGTCTAGTTGGGGGTGGTAAGTCGATTGCTGTCTGTTTTGAATATGCATTTGGTCCTCACACCAAATA